>NC_134179.1:6908660-7611785 GCF_964188355.1 Buteo buteo
GCTGACCATGGGGATAAGGAGGCTGAGCAATGTTAGGGAGGTAGTATGTGCAATAATGGAGGAATACGAGGCACCACACCTTGCAGAAGTCCTGCTTTGGATAGAGCATAGTGGATGTGTCTGATGGACTATGGTAATATGCCGCATGCGCAGAGCCCATGAACCAGTAGAAGGGATGGCTATGGCACGTGCAGCATGCCCGGCCAGTGGGCGCATGTGCCATAGGCCTCCCTATGTTGCAATCGAGGTGTGTTTTGGCACTCATTGGCCACGAGAGTCGACGCCTGTTCCTCCGCAAATGTATAAAATACCGGGGTTTTCCGAAGAGCAGTAGGCAGGTGGACGGCAAGGTCACCGTTGCCTCTGTGGGGACACCCTCGTAAAAGCTGGCGCCTACCAACTGCTGGGCTGAGCTTGCGGCGCAAGACGGCACAAGAATGTACAGATGGTTCATCTTCTTCACAGTCCTTGGGTCAGTAGGTTAATAGGTGGGTTTTTTTGCTTTGTAAGATACCCTTAGCGTAACGCATGTGTGTAGTTAATAAAATGCTTGCTTTTTCCCTTATAGTCAGTGTGTGTGTTTACCTTCTTGGGAATCCTCGAAACCACCCTAAAACAGGCAGTCATGCCCATCATTTACACCTTTGTTGACAACAGCAACTTGCATTTCTTGAAATGAACCTTTCCTGGTTTTGCCCCAAACTGGGGAGCAATTTTACTCCAGTCCACTCCAAAGAACACCTTAACTGTGGAAGTGGTGCTCCAACTCACTGATTTGCAATTGTGACACTTTCTTTTGAATTTCCTAAGGCACAAGCTAGCGGTGCTTCTCTGAAGTGAATGAGAACACTGCAGTTATCGATGGCCCTCCTCAGCCTCGAGATGCAGAAGGATGGGGGCTGAGATGGTCAGGGAGGGCTGCGGCCTTGCCTGCTCTCAAAAACTCAGCCCCAATTTGCCCTGCATACCGGTCCCATTGCACAACACATGCAACTGCAACTCTGCCCTTAACAGCTCATACGTCCATCCCCTTCCCCTGAACTAAGTGCCCTGCCAGCTACAGCTCAGTCCAAAGGTGAACCAGCACAAATCACTCCTACAGCAACGCTGCCCCACCACCAAACTTGTCTCTGGAAACTGCCACCTGATGTCCCTGAGATTTCCCCTTGCAAACAGCCAGGACCAACACACACAGCAAAAATTCCAAATGGTTGCTGAAGGTTAAATTGCATGTTGCTGTGCATTTTTACTGGCCTCAGTGAAAGCAGAGTTGGGCAAGAAAGTAGCTCAATGGGGAACAGCCAGTTGGAGAAAGCATTTTATTGGGTACCCCCAGCACTGAATAGCTGGGCAAAGGGCAGGGACAGAAGCTGTTTTGGGACAGAGAGGAGGAACGTGTTCCTCCAGAGGCTGAGGTCCAGCAGCTTCCTCCCCGTGCAGGTGCTGAAAGAGAAGCATTCATCAGAAGGGGAAACCACCTCAAAATCCCTGCTCTTGAGTACTTGTCCCCTGGCACGCACACAGCCTCAAAGGACACTTTGGGTGGCTGCAGAGCCCTTCCACTCCCCACAGCTGGTGCAGCACCAGCAAGATACAAAAAGTAGTTCTGAGACTTCTTTGGGAAGTCGTGTCATCTTAACGCAGAAGTGGAGCAGCTTCTAAAAATCTTGAGAACTGCAGAGAGCCAAGTACCTGCTCCAGAAGCACAGACAACCTCCCCAAGGGCCAGGGATGCTTTAGGCTTCGCAGCCCCCAAAGACAGGAGATCGCCTTCCAGGAGTGCCCTTCTCTTGCCCCTTCGTCAGCCCAATGCCGCTCCTCCTCTCTCACTCACTCTTGCCTCACAGTTCCTGCCACGTGATGGATGCCTCTTCTTTCTTCCCCACCAGTGGCTGCTGCAAAGGCAGGAGGACGTGGTCAGGACAAAGAAGTACCTGCTCCTCCACATGGAGGACAGAGAGGAGATGCCGGGCCTGCCCCTGGAGGGAGCTCTGCACAGCATCACCCGACCCCAGGCCGTCCTCCCACATCTAGCCCTACACCCTAACACCCCTCCCACCCCACCCCAGAAAAAACCTTGCAGATCGGCTATTCTCACCAAATTGATGCTCTGGTGCTACCCCGGCCACGATCACTGCCGCCTGCGGAGTTCACACCGATGCTGCTCCTCCTCTTGCTCACTCTTGCCTCGCTGTTCCACAAAACACCTCTTCTTTCTCTGCCAGCTGCTGCCAAGGAAGGAGGACATGGTTAGGCCTGAAAAGCACCAACTCCTCCACCTGAAGGAAACAGGGATCCCTACATCCCGCGAGGGAGCTCCCCAAGGCACCACCCGGCCACCACCCACCCGCCCGCAGAGCCCCCACCTCCGCAAAACCCTCCTGCTTCACCTTGTCTCACCAAAGCGATGCACAGCAGAGTTCACACCGGTGCTGGAGCTGGGCTCGGAGGCAGGCACCCTGGGCAAATCCAGCTGGGCATGCAAAGCAGCGGCCAAAGAGGCTGCACCCCTGCTTACAGGGGGCTCGAGCCACTGCCTAGACTGCAAAGCACCCGGGACTCCAGGGCACTGGCCAGGCCCTCACTTACAGGGCAGCCCTGGTCCCAAAGGCCCACGGAGGCTCCTTCTCTTTGATTCAGGGGCACCCTGACTCGCACCCTGCTAACGGGGCGGTCACCCCACACAGGCTGCCAGCTGAGCACTATCAAGAGTGCTGGGCACTTTCTGCCCTGAAGGCAAGTGAATCGGCAGCAGTGGCTGGTGACTGTTGCAAGGCTTGTCCTGGGAGGTTTTGGGGGCTTGGGCAGAAGAACTTCCAGAGGTGGGTTCCTCATCGCTTGGGACAAGCTGCTACTTGAATGCGGAGCAGCTGGTTGGAGGGTGACTGGTGTTTGGGGCCTGCAAGTGGTGCTTGCTACCCTAAATCTGCTGCCTTACCCTGCCGTGCCCTGGTCCCTTGCTCTCTGCTCTCAGCCCCAGGAGCAGCTTGGGAGAACCATAGGGGAAGGCTGGGGGCAAGGGGCCTGTTCTGGGCATCGGGCACGTGCCTGCAAGCAGGGCCCAGGTCCTGCCCAGGCAGCCCTGGTACTGGGAAGCCCTTTTAGTGCCCTGAGGCTGGGGCCTCTGCTCTTTAAATGTCCAGGCTGCTGGGCACCACACAGTGAAAAAAGTGGGTCTAAGGCAGCTGAGCCTGGGGGGTAAGGGGTAGAAGGGAGGAAGGATGGCCCAGGGACCGGGGAACACTGTAGGGAGGTCCCTCCGAGGGCCAGCGTCCCTCTCTCCTCCAGGCAGAGGAGCTGGTGCTTGACTGCGCCCTCCTTCCTTGGCAGCAGGTCCCGGAGAAGAAAGCAAGAAGAGGCATCCAACGTGCGTGGAACCACGAGGCAAGAGCAAGCGAGAGGAGGAGGGGCAGGCTGAACAAAGGGAGAGAGAAAGGCGCTCTGGGCAAAGGGACCTCCCTGTCACCGGGGCTGTGGTCACACAAGAGCATTTTGGTGCTTTTAGGATGGTTTTTATGGGTCTGGGGGAGGTACTTGGCTCAGTGCTATTCCCTAGATTTTTAGAGGCCATTCCAATTCTGTGGTAAGAAGACACAACTTAAAAATCTTTGCCTCTGAAAGGCTGGGGCCAGGGACACCCACCTGATTACAGGGGGTCCCTCCAAGCACCTCCCACCGAGCGCAGGCAGCACGCACAACCCTACTTACAGGGCAGTCCCCCGTGGCTCGGCACACACTCCCAACAAGCCCCACGGAGCCCGAGGCTCCGACTTGCGCCCCAGTTACGGGCTGGCCGTCTTGGCTGCAGCACAACACCATGTCTTCAGGAGCCCAGGGAGCGACCTCGACCCCAACTGCGGGGAGGTCGCCCCAGCCAAAAGCAGCGCCAAAGGCGGGACTGCGCCCTCCGGCACAGCGCATCCTCAACCTGCACCCTCTAAAGGGCGAGGGAGGGCTCGCTCCTGGTACCTGGCTAGGGCAGCCTCCCCAGCCCTGCTTACAGGGAGGGCAGGCTGCTCCTGGGGACAGAGGGCTCCACGGCTCGTCACACACGCCCCGAGTACAGGGCTGTCACACTGGCAGGTCACCAGCAGGACAGGTAGCCAGGCAGGCAGAGACCCAGGCCCGGACTACAGGCAGGTCGCGCTGCCCGCGCTACGACAAGGCGGCTTCGCTCTGTCCTTAGAAAGAAGGGGCAAGCCCGGACTCTCCCTCCACTCGCGGGCTCAGAGGGGACCCCCCCACTGCTGCACAGAGCCCTTCTTTCCCTCCTGGGAAGCTTAAGCTAAGCTAAGCTAAACTAAACTAAGCTAACCTAAGCTAAGCTGCAGCGATTTTAACGGGGGCCTAAAGGACAAGCTCACTCGCTCACTCACACCGACAAAGACAAGGACACACAAAGAGAACTTCCCAGAAGAAAAAGCAAGCTCTGTGCAGTCAAGCTCTGGGGAGCCATCCCTACCCCCGAGCAGGAGAGGAGAGCCTCAGACCTGCCCCCTGGGCTGCATGGAGGCCAGAGGAGCCTCAACATGCCAAGGGGCTTCACGGGTGGCCAAAGGGCAAATGCCATGACACGCCCCAACTCCAGGGGGGTCACGCTGGCCAGGCTGCCAGCAGGCAGAAAGCCACTGGGGCCAGAGGAGGGGGGCGCGCGGAAAAAGCCCTCCCCTGCTTACAGGGCGGGCTTGGGGTCCAGAGAGCTCCATTTCCCCCTTGGGTGCGGAGACGGTGGCTCTCACCCTCCTTACAGGGTTGCCACTCTCTCCGGGCAGCCTAACCATGGGGCAACATGGCAAAAGGCCAACGACCTGAGCCCTGGTTACAGGGAGGTCGTCCAGTGCAAAGCCAGCCACGGCACCAAAGGCGCTGGCAATGTTTTTGTGTGACCACAGCCCCGGTGACAGGGAGGTCCCTTTGCCCAGAGCACCTTTCTCTTTCCCCCACTTCAGCCCACCCCTCCTCCTCTCGCTCGCTCTTGCCTCGCAGTTCCACACAATGCCTTGTTTTTCTTGTCCAGGAGCTGCTGCCAAGGAAGGAGGGCACAGGCAAGCGCCAGCTCCTCCACCTGGAAGACGCCTGCCCCCGGAGGGAGGTCCCCACAGCACCCCCCAACCCCCAGCCATCCTTCCCCCCTCCTACCCTCTACCCCCCCCCCCGGGCTCACCCACCCTTCTTACCGCCATGGTGCCCAGTGGCCCGGAGGGAGGCAAAAGAGCAGAGGCCCCAGCCCTGCTTCCAGGGCAACAGCCCAGCTCAAGGAAATAAAAAGGCTTCCCAGTGCCAGGACTGCCCAGGCAGGACCTGGGCCCCGCTTGCAGGCACATCCCCAATCCCCAGAGGGGGCCCCTTCCCCCCAGCCTCCCACCTTCCCCCGTGGTTCTCTTTCTCCCAAGCTGCTCCCAGGGCTCAGAGCAGAGAGAAAGAGAGCTAGGGCAGGGCATGCCCAGCCCCACTCATCTCAGCCCCACGCCTCTGAAAGGCCAGGGCCAGGGACACCTGCCTGCTTACAGGGGGTCCCTCCCAGCACCTCCTGTTGAGCGCAGGGGATGCGCACAGCCCTGCTTACAGGGCAGCCCCCCTCGGCTTGGCACGCTCAAAAGCCCCGTGGAGCCTGAGGCTCTGACCTGCGCGGGAGTTATAGGCTGGCCATCCTGGCTGCAGCACAACAACACGTCTTCAGGAGCTCTACTTCCCCCCCAGGTGCAGAGACGGTGGCTCTCACCCTTCTTACAGGGTTGCCACTCTCTCCGGGCAGCCTAACCATGGGGCAACATGGCAAAAGGCCAACAAAAGCAAAGACCCAAGCCCTGGTTACAGGGAGGTCATCCTCCAGCACAAAGCCAGCCAGGGCACCACAGGTGCTGGCAACGCCCTTGTGTGACCACGGCCCCGGTGACAGGGAGGTCCCTTTGCCCAGAGTGCCCTTCTCTTTCCCCCACTTCAGTCTCCCGGGCTTCTTCCGCTCCTCTTCTCGCTCGCTCTTGCCTCGCAGTGCCACACGACGGATGCCTCCTCTGCAAGCTCCACCACCAGCTGCTGCATAGACAGAATGATGCCGTCAGGACCGACGGACACCGGCCCCGCAGGAAGCTCTCCACAGCACCACCCGAAGCCCGCCCATCCTCCCACACCTACCCCCTATACCTAAGCCCCCTTCCGCTACCCCCACCGGAAAAAGCCTCGCAGATCGGCTTTTCTCACCGAATCGGTGCTCCCTGCAGGGACGAGTGCCAAGTGCCCTCTGCTGCTCCGGGCTCCGCTCCTCTACCGCTCTCGGCGCGCGCTGGACCTCCGCACCTCCTGTGGCGATGGCTGACCGCGCCTCCCCGGGACGGCGCCTGAGCCCCGGCCCTCCCCACGGTGCTCCCAGACCCCCTGGAGGCGCTGGCCGACGCCCGCCCGCCCCGAGGCGATCGCAGACGCTCCCCACGAAGGCGGCGCCGACCCCGGCCGCCCGCCCGCCCCGAGGCGATGGCAGACGCTCCCCACGAAGGCGGCGCCGACCCCGGCCGCCCGCCCGCCCCGAGGCGATCGCAGACGCTCCCCACGAAGGCGATGGCCGACGCCCGCCCCGAGGCGATCGCAGGCGCTCCCCACGAAGGCGATGGCCGACACACGCCCCGAGGCGATCGCAGGCGCTCCCCACGAAGGCGATGGCCGACGCCCGCCCCGAGGCGATCGCGGACCCTCCCCCGGCGGCGCCGACCCCCGCCCGCCCCTTCCCCAGGCGGGTCCCGCTCCCTTTCCCCTCAGGCGCCCGCTCTCCCCCTCACACAGGCGCGCGACGCCTGTTCCCGCCCGCCCCCGCGAGGCGCCCGGGCGACACCTGTTCCCGCCCGCTCGCGTCCCCGCCCCCGCCAGGCTTCCGCGAGACGCCTGTTCCCGCCCGCCCCCGCCCCCGCCCCCGCGAGGCGCCCGGGCGACACCTGTTCCCGCCCGCTCGCGTCCCCGCCCCCGCCAGGCGTCCCCCCCGGGGAGGGGGCGCGCGCCCCGCGCCCGCCCTGCAGCGGGGACTGTCCGCGCGGTGCCTCGCTGCGACGGAGCTCCGGGGGCTCCCGCCGGCGTCGCACCCGCTCCCAGGGCTGCGCGCGTGCGCTTCGCGGGGGCGGGGGCGGGCGGGAACAGGCGTCTCGCGGAAGCCTGGCGGGGGCGGGGACGCGAGCGGGCGGGAACAGGTGTCGCCCGGGCGCCTCGCGGGGGCGGGCGGGAACAGGCGTCGCGCGCCTGTGTGAGGGGGAGAGCGGGCGCCTGAGGGGAAAGGGAGCGGGACCCGCCTGGGGAAGGGGCGGGCGGGGGTCGGCGCCGCCGGGGGAGGGTCCGCGATCGCCTCGGGGCGGGCGTCGGCCATCGCCTTCGTGGGGAGCGCCTGCGATCGCCTCGGGGCGTGTGTCGGCCATCGCCTTCGTGGGGAGCGCCTGCGATCGCCTCGGGGCGGGCGTCGGCCATCGCCTTCGTGGGGAGCGTCTGCGATCGCCTCGGGGCGGGCGGGCGGCCGGGGTCGGCGCCGCCTTCGTGGGGAGCGTCTGCCATCGCCTCGGGGCGGGCGGGCGGCCGGGGTCGGCGCCGCCTTCGTGGGGAGCGTCTGCGATCGCCTCGGGGCGGGCGGGCGTCGGCCAGCGCCTCCAGGGGGTCTGGGAGCACCGTGGGGAGGGCCGGGGCTCAGGCGCCGTCCCGGGGAGGCGCGGTCAGCCATCGCCACAGGAGGTGCGGAGGTCCAGCGCGCGCCGAGAGCGGTAGAGGAGCGGAGCCCGGAGCAGCAGAGGGCACTTGGCACTCGTCCCTGCAGGGAGCACCGATTCGGTGAGAAAAGCCGATCTGCGAGGCTTTTTCCGGTGGGGGTAGCGGAAGGGGGCTTAGGTATAGGGGGTAGGTGTGGGAGGATGGGCGGGCTTCGGGTGGTGCTGTGGAGAGCTTCCTGCGGGGCCGGTGTCCGTCGGTCCTGACGGCATCATTCTGTCTATGCAGCAGCTGGTGGTGGAGCTTGCAGAGGAGGCATCCGTCGTGTGGCACTGCGAGGCAAGAGCGAGCGAGAAGAGGAGCGGAAGAAGCCCGGGAGACTGAAGTGGGGGAAAGAGAAGGGCACTCTGGGCAAAGGGACCTCCCTGTCACCGGGGCCGTGGTCACACAAGGGCGTTGCCAGCACCTGTGGTGCCCTGGCTGGCTTTGTGCTGGAGGATGACCTCCCTGTAACCAGGGCTTGGGTCTTTGCTTTTGTTGGCCTTTTGCCATGTTGCCCCATGGTTAGGCTGCCCGGAGAGAGTGGCAACCCTGTAAGAAGGGTGAGAGCCACCGTCTCTGCACCTGGGGGGGAAGTAGAGCTCCTGAAGACGTGTTGTTGTGCTGCAGCCAGGATGGCCAGCCTATAACTCCCGCGCAGGTCAGAGCCTCAGGCTCCACGGGGCTTTTGAGCGTGCCAAGCCGAGGGGGGCTGCCCTGTAAGCAGGGCTGTGCGCATCCCCTGCGCTCAACAGGAGGTGCTGGGAGGGACCCCCTGTAAGCAGGCAGGTGTCCCTGGCCCTGGCCTTTCAGAGGCGTGGGGCTGAGATGAGTGGGGCTGGGCATGCCCTGCCCTAGCTCTCTTTCTCTCTGCTCTGAGCCCTGGGAGCAGCTTGGGAGAAAGAGAACCACGGGGGAAGGTGGGAGGCTGGGGGGAAGGGGCCCCCTCTGGGGATTGGGGATGTGCCTGCAAGCGGGGCCCAGGTCCTGCCTGGGCAGTCCTGGCACTGGGAAGCCTTTTTATTTCCTTGAGCTGGGCTGTTGCCCTGGAAGCAGGGCTGGGGCCTCTGCTCTTTTGCCTCCCTCCGGGCCACTGGGCACCATGGCGGTAAGAAGGGTGGGTGAGCCCGGGGGGGGGGGTAGAGGGTAGGAGGGGGGAAGGATGGCTGGGGGTTGGGGGGTGCTGTGGGGACCTCCCTCCGGGGGCAGGCGTCTTCCAGGTGGAGGAGCTGGCGCTTGCCTGTGCCCTCCTTCCTTGGCAGCAGCTCCTGGACAAGAAAAACAAGGCATTGTGTGGAACTGCGAGGCAAGAGCGAGCGAGAGGAGGAGGGGTGGGCTGAAGTGGGGGAAAGAGAAAGGTGCTCTGGGCAAAGGGACCTCCCTGTCACCGGGGCTGTGGTCACACAAAAACATTGCCAGCGCCTTTGGTGCCGTGGCTGGCTTTGCACTGGACGACCTCCCTGTAACCAGGGCTCAGGTCGTTGGCCTTTTGCCATGTTGCCCCATGGTTAGGCTGCCCGGAGAGAGTGGCAACCCTGTAAGGAGGGTGAGAGCCACCGTCTCCGCACCCAAGGGGGAAATGGAGCTCTCTGGACCCCAAGCCCGCCCTGTAAGCAGGGGAGGGCTTTTTCCGCGCGCCCCCCTCCTCTGGCCCCAGTGGCTTTCTGCCTGCTGGCAGCCTGGCCAGCGTGACCCCCCTGGAGTTGGGGCGTGTCATGGCATTTGCCCTTTGGCCACCCGTGAAGCCCCTTGGCATGTTGAGGCTCCTCTGGCCTCCATGCAGCCCAGGGGGCAGGTCTGAGGCTCTCCTCTCCTGCTCGGGGGTAGGGATGGCTCCCCAGAGCTTGACTGCACAGAGCTTGCTTTTTCTTCTGGGAAGTTCTCTTTGTGTGTCCTTGTCTTTGTCGGTGTGAGTGAGCGAGTGAGCTTGTCCTTTAGGCCCCCGTTAAAATCGCTGCAGCTTAGCTTAGGTTAGCTTAGTTTAGTTTAGCTTAGCTTAGCTTAAGCTTCCCAGGAGGGAAAGAAGGGCTCTGTGCAGCAGTGGGGGGGTCCCCTCTGAGCCCGCGAGTGGAGGGAGAGTCCGGGCTTGCCCCTTCTTTCTAAGGACAGAGCGAAGCCGCCTTGTCGTAGCGCGGGCAGCGCGACCTGCCTGTAGTCCGGGCCTGGGTCTCTGCCTGCCTGGCTACCTGTCCTGCTGGTGACCTGCCAGTGTGACAGCCCTGTACTCGGGGCGTGTGTGACGAGCCGTGGAGCCCTCTGTCCCCAGGAGCAGCCTGCCCTCCCTGTAAGCAGGGCTGGGGAGGCTGCCCTAGCCAGGTACCAGGAGCGAGCCCTCCCTCGCCCTTTAGAGGGTGCAGGTTGAGGATGCGCTGTGCCGGAGGGCGCAGTCCCGCCTTTGGCGCTGCTTTTGGCTGGGGCGACCTCCCCGCAGTTGGGGTCGAGGTCGCTCCCTGGGCTCCTGAAGACATGGTGTTGTGCTGCAGCCAAGACGGCCAGCCCGTAACTGGGGCGCAAGTCGGAGCCTCGGGCTCCGTGGGGCTTGTTGGGAGTGTGTGCCGAGCCACGGGGGACTGCCCTGTAAGTAGGGTTGTGCGTGCTGCCTGCGCTCGGTGGGAGGTGCTTGGAGGGACCCCCTGTAATCAGGTGGGTGTCCCTGGCCCCAGCCTTTCAGAGGCAAAGATTTTTAAGTTGTGTCTTCTTACCACAGAATTGGAATGGCCTCTAAAAATCTAGGGAATAGCACTGAGCCAAGTACCTCCCCCAGACCCATAAAAACCATCCTAAAAGCACCAAAATGCTCTTGTGTGACCACAGCCCCGGTGACAGGGAGGTCCCTTTGCCCAGAGCGCCTTTCTCTCTCCCTTTGTTCAGCCTGCCCCTCCTCCTCTCGCTTGCTCTTGCCTCGTGGTTCCACGCACGTTGGATGCCTCTTCTTGCTTTCTTCTCCGGGACCTGCTGCCAAGGAAGGAGGGCGCAGTCAAGCACCAGCTCCTCTGCCTGGAGGAGAGAGGGACGCTGGCCCTCGGAGGGACCTCCCTACAGTGTTCCCCCGTCCCTGGCCATCCTTCCTCCCTTCTACCCCTTACCCCCCAGGCTCAGCTGCCTTAGACCCACTTTTTTCACTGTGTGGTGCCCAGCAGCCTGGACATTTAAAGAGCAGAGGCCCCAGCCTCAGGGCACTAAAAGGGCTTCCCAGTACCAGGGCTGCCTGGGCAGGACCTGGGCCCTGCTTGCAGGCACGTGCCCGATGCCCAGAACAGGCCCCTTGCCCCCAGCCTTCCCCTATGGTTCTCCCAAGCTGCTCCTGGGGCTGAGAGCAGAGAGCAAGGGGACCAGGGCACGGCAGGGTAAGGCAGCAGATTTAGGGTAGCAAGCACCACTTGCAGGCCCCAAACACCAGTCACCCTCCAACCAGCTGCTCCGCATTCAAGTAGCAGCTTGTCCCAAGCGATGAGGAACCCACCTCTGGAAGTTCTTCTGCCCAAGCCCCCAAAACCTCCCAGGACAAGCCCTTGCAACAGTCACCAGCCACTGCTGCCGATTCACTTGCCTTCAGGGCAGAAAGTGCCCAGCACTCTTGATAGTGCTCAGCTGGCAGCCTGTGTGGGGTGACCGCCCCGTTAGCAGGGTGCGAGTCAGGGTGCCCCTGAATCAAAGAGAAGGAGCCTCCGTGGGCCTTTGGGACCAGGGCTGCCCTGTAAGTGAGGGCCTGGCCAGTGCCCTGGAGTCCCGGGTGCTTTGCAGTCTAGGCAGTGGCTCGAGCCCCCTGTAAGCAGGGGTGCAGCCTCTTTGGCCGCTGCTTTGCATGCCCAGCTGGATTTGCCCAGGGTGCCTGCCTCCGAGCCCAGCTCCAGCACCGGTGTGAACTCTGCTGTGCATCGCTTTGGTGAGACAAGGTGAAGCAGGAGGGTTTTGCGGAGGTGGGGGCTCTGCGGGCGGGTGGGTGGTGGCCGGGTGGTGCCTTGGGGAGCTCCCTCGCGGGATGTAGGGATCCCTGTTTCCTTCAGGTGGAGGAGTTGGTGCTTTTCAGGCCTAACCATGTCCTCCTTCCTTGGCAGCAGCTGGCAGAGAAAGAAGAGGTGTTTTGTGGAACAGCGAGGCAAGAGTGAGCAAGAGGAGGAGCAGCATCGGTGTGAACTCCGCAGGCGGCAGTGATCGTGGCCGGGGTAGCACCAGAGCATCAATTTGGTGAGAATAGCCGATCTGCAAGGTTTTTTCTGGGGTGGGGTGGGAGGGGTGTTAGGGTGTAGGGCTAGATGTGGGAGGACGGCCTGGGGTCGGGTGATGCTGTGCAGAGCTCCCTCCAGGGGCAGGCCCGGCATCTCCTCTCTGTCCTCCATGTGGAGGAGCAGGTACTTCTTTGTCCTGACCACGTCCTCCTGCCTTTGCAGCAGCCACTGGTGGGGAAGAAAGAAGAGGCATCCATCACGTGGCAGGAACTGTGAGGCAAGAGTGAGTGAGAGAGGAGGAGCGGCATTGGGCTGACGAAGGGGCAAGAGAAGGGCACTCCTGGGAAGGCGATCTCCCTGTCTTTGGGGCTGCGAAGCCTAAAGCATCCCTGGCCCTTGGGGAGGTTGTCTGTGCTTCTGGAGCAGGTACTTGGCTCTCTGCAGTTCTCAAGATTTTTAGAAGCTGCTCCACTTCTGCGTTAAGATGACACGACTTCCCAAAGAAGTCTCAGAACTACTTTTTGTATCTTGCTGGTGCTGCACCAGCTGTGGGGAGTGGAAGGGCTCTGCAGCCACCCAAAGTGTCCTTTGAGGCTGTGTGCGTGCCAGGGGACAAGTACTCAAGAGCAGGGATTTTGAGGTGGTTTCCCCTTCTGATGAATGCTTCTCTTTCAGCACCTGCACGGGGGAGGAAGCTGCTGGACCTCAGCCTCTGGAGGAACACGTTCCTCCTCTCTGTCCCAAAACAGCTTCTGTCCCTGCCCTTTGCCCAGCTATTCAGTGCTGGGGGTACCCAATAAAATGCTTTCTCCAACTGGCTGTTCCCCATTGAGCTACTTTCTTGCCCAACTCTGCTTTCACTGAGGCCAGTAAAAATGCACAGCACATGCAATTTTAACCTTCAGCAACCATTGGAATTTTTGCTGTGTGTGTTGGTCCTGGCTGTTTGCAAGGGGAAATCTCAGGGACATCAGGTGGCAGTTTCCAGAGACAAGTTTGGTGGTGGGGCAGCGTTGCTGTAGGAGTGATTTGTGCTGGTTCACCTTTGGACTGAGCTGTAGCTGGCAGGGCACTTAGTTCAGGGGAAGGGGATGGACGTATGAGCTGTTAAGGGCAGAGTTGCAGTTGCATGTGTTGTGCAATGGGACCGGTATGCAGGGCAAATTGGGGCTGAGTTTTTGAGAGCAGGCAAGGCCGCAGCCCTCCCTGACCATCTCAGCCCCCATCCTTCTGCATCTCGAGGCTGAGGAGGGCCATCGATAACTGCAGTGTTCTCATTCACTTCAGAGAAGCACCGCTAGCTTGTGCCTTAGGAAATTCAAAAGAAAGTGTCACAATTGCAAATCAGTGAGTTGGAGCACCACTTCCACAGTTAAGGTGTTCTTTGGAGTGGACTGGAGTAAAATTGCTCCCCAGTTTGGGGCAAAACCAGGAAAGGTTCATTTCAAGAAATGCAAGTTGCTGTTGTCAACAAAGGTGTAAATGATGGGCATGACTGCCTGTTTTAGGGTGGTTTCGAGGATTCCCAAGAAGGTAAACACACACACTGACTATAAGGGAAAAAGCAAGCATTTTATTAACTACACACATGCGTTACGCTAAGGGTATCTTACAAAGCAAAAAAACCCACCTATTAACCTACTGACCCAAGGACTGTGAAGAAGATGAACCATCTGTACATTCTTGTGCCGTCTTGCGCCGCAAGCTCAGCCCAGCAGTTGGTAGGCGCCAGCTTTTACGAGGGTGTCCCCACAGAGGCAACGGTGACCTTGCCGTCCACCTGCCTACTGCTCTTCGGAAAACCCCGGTATTTTATACATTTGCGGAGGAACAGGCGTCGACTCTCGTGGCCAATGAGTGCCAAAACACACCTCGATTGCAACATAGGGAGCCTATGGCACATGCGCCCACTGGCCGGGCATGCTGCACGTGCCATAGCCATCCCTTCTACTGGTTCATGGGCTCTGCGCATGCGGCATATTACCATAGTCCATCAGACACATCCACTATGCTCTATCCAAAGCAGGACTTCTGCAAGGTGTGGTGCCTCGTATTCCTCCATTATTGCACATACTACCTCCCCTAACATTGCTCAGCCTCCTTATCCCCATGGTCAGCATTTCAAACAATAGACAATAAACTATCTGTTCCCTGTGCTGAGTGCATTTCTTAGTTATATACTTCTTACTCAGTGTTCATCCACGGACCAAAATTCCATCTTTTAACACTTCCATACGCACTGCCTCACTTCCTAGCCTTTTATTTTAATGCCATTAAAGTTGAGACAGACCCTGGAAAGTGCCTGAGGCAATTGCCAAGAAATGCAGCACACCTGTGAGCTCTGTGGAGGAAGTGAAGCAGCAGCAGCTGCCACTCTGCAACCATGGAGTGTTTTCCTCCACTCCCTCACCTTCTCCTGAACTTTCTAGAATAAAACTTGAGCATTTCAGTAACAGCTTGTCCTGCCTGTGCCTGAACACGAGGGAATGGAGCCCCATCATGCTTGTTCTCGGTTCTGAAGTTGTGTTGGGAGGTGAGCGCTAGCAAGCGGGAGTGGAGGTAGCCAGGGGCAGTATCTGGGCCGAAAGCATCACAATTGGTGGGCAACTCTTAGGGAGGAGCAGGGAATCAGCAACAATCACGTGTCAGACTCTAATGCCTTTTTTTTCCCCTAAAAAGCTGCAGAGCCTGGCTGGTTTTTTTCCTTTTTCTTTTCCTTCTTTCCTTAAAGCCTTGCAGTTGTGAGTGATGGGCCATTGCCAGAGGACTTCATGTCAAATGCAGTGGAGAAGTAGCTTGCGCTTCCACCTGGATCTGATATGCAGCTAAAAACTTCAAGTCAAGACTCAATGACAATTACCCTTCAGAAATACTAATTATTATTTGTGTTGCAGTAACACTGAGGAAACCAGCACCACGTTGTATTTGGCATTGACTTACCTACAGAGATAGTCCCTGTGCTAAGTCTTGAAAGTATGCACAAGATGTATGCACAAAATGTATGCACAAGACCCAGACGAGTGTCATTAAACCCTTTTTACAGCTGGGGAGTCAAGGCATAAAGCAACTAAAAGCATGCGTGCTGTTACTAGTGCTCACACAGTAATAGTTAAACTGCTCAGACCAGCTCTTCAGTATTCTCCTGTTTCTTCAAATGCCCCTTGCAGGCATTCGACAGCATACTTTATCCCTGAGGTAACCACGCTGGCTCACCATGTCTGTTGTATTTCTGTTTAAGTATTTTCTCAGTTTCATGCACTCATGTTTGGCACATGCTAGTTCTGGGGTCTCCTCTGTTCTTTATCTTTCCGGAGAGTTTTCCACTTCTTCATCCAGCTCACGTGTGCAATGCTGCACAGGAGCCTTGTGGATTTCTCTCTGTGTAAAGCCTTCCTTCCCTTTCAGTATCCATCTGCCTCACTTTCACCCAGCGTATACTGATGCCTCAGGCGAGGAATCCCACCTTCAGCACAGTGCAATTGCTAAAGGATTGTTGCATTGTGCCATTTTTCATCTTGTATTCTTTCAGCATTTGCCCACCCAGCGCTCGATACTAGAGAGGAGGGCAGCCTTATGGAAATGTAGACGTATATCCAGCCTGGCCAGGCTCTGCACAGTAGCCTGGCATGAGTGCCTGGAATTAAGTGATGCAGCTCCTCTGCATACCAAATGAGAGTGACACTTAGGATCCACCTCTTGGCAGTAACTAGCATGGCTCATCTCAGGTAACTCCCTACCTCCCTATGCGAGTCAGAAGTAGGAAGAGCTCCTTTATTCTTCTCTGATACCGCCTGAGCAGGAGGCAGACAGCCAGGCTGACTTTTCTGTCATGACTTCGGAGAGAGACCGGCAACTGGGCAGCTTAACTGTCTTTAATAAGGAGGATTTTGAAGAAGACTGGGTTAAAGTGGCCAGTGGAGGCTTTGGGCATGTGTACCAAGTCAAGCACAAGAGGTGGAGAACAGTTTATGCAGTGAAGTGCTCCCCGTATCTGCTGCAGGACACCAGCGTGGAGAGGTAAGTGCGGTCTCTTCTAGCTCAGCAGTTCAAACTGTCAATTAGAGCCATCTATGGTGAATTGGTGCTAAAACTCTGAAGGAAATGTTCACATGGCTTCTTCTCCCTGGGAAGTCAAGTTTTTGGTTCCCAAAGGGAGTGGAAGAACCACTACTGATCCGGACGTTTGCCTCTCTTTCTTTCTTATGTGCGTATGTGCATGTGCAGGTGGGAAAAGAACACTTACTCAGAACAGTTAGTGTTGAAATCTGGAGGCTGAAGTAGGCATCTTAAACTAAACATGGGCACGTGGATAAAAGCAGCCTGATTACTTACTTGCAGCTTTCACTGGACATTGGGACTAATGGGTATCTATTAAACTAAATTAGTCACTAAAATCACCAGATTTAAAGCTGAGGGACAGAGAATTTCCAGCTGGTTTTGCTGGCCTCACAAAGCACTCCGCTCCCTCACTTACCCTCCAGACATGTTCTTTTCTCTTGATGGTGCATCTGCAACTTCAGTTTACTTTTTGCTGTGTCTCTCACCTGCAGAGACTTCTCTGCTGACTACCTTGGGTCTGGAGATAGAACAAAGCCAGGTAATTGCAACTACTGCCAATACCACAAACAATATAGGCAATCCTGATCTAAAAACTGAGTCAATTAAGTTACTTATTCTCAAATTTTATTCTGTTCAAGTTGGAAGGATCCTGCCTAGTTAAAAATCACATGCTTGTATGACTTCTTGTCATGTTACTGACAACAACTGAGATGGTTCAATTTGAGCAGTGACTGTCCTCTTTCGTTTGCACTGCTTATGCTCTTCAGGTACTACGCTTGCATTTCATTTTCTTTTGGGGGAAAAAAAAATGAGTCAAGTTAATCAGTTTTACTTCTGCATATATTAATTCTAGTAAATTTATTCATATGGCTTTCATGGATTATATCAACTCCTAGTGTACACTCCAGAAGAATGGTTGAATGTGAACAGAAACATTCATGGGTTTTGTTGTTGTTGTTGTTTTTAAAAACAACATTTCTGCAATCACCAGGATTTGAAAACCTAAATCTGAAAATCTGAGTTTGGGAAAAATGTCTAACAATTCATGTGCCTTTAATAGTCACTGTACTGGTGTCCTAGGGACTGAAGTTGCACTGTTTTGTCATTAAAATAACTTTGCACTCCAACATAGTGTTATAAAAGGCTTTCCTACCCCTTACACATATCTAAACAGCCTTGAGGCTGCTCTGACTTACATTATACTTTTCAGTGACCCCTGTGAGTTCTGGATTACAAGACAAGACCGTGCTGTCCTGCACTATGGCCATGCCAAAAATCCTTCCTTTTTGGGGGGGGGGCTGTAAGAAGGGCCAGCACTGGTCCTGTAGTGTTGTGCATCTGGGGCGTATGGTTCAATGGCTGTTTCTACTTGCTTTAGAATGTTTCCACATTTGTGAGAGGCAGACCTTCAGTGTGCAGTTTGTCTAATGCACACATACCCACAGAAAACATCTTTGAGTGCATTGCATATGAATCTGTCATGAGCCTTTTCGTGTGTATTATAAAATGGTTCTGGTTTATCTGTCAGCACTAAGTACAAGCCCCAAATGCAAAACTGAAAGTTTCCAGGCCACTCAGTGGTTTGAAAAAAGCACAGCAGCACAGATGTCTGGCAAGGGGGCCAAAGGAGGCAAAAGTTTCAGAGGAGCTTTTAAAAGTCCTTAGCACTCCTGTCTCTGGGCTTGTAAAAACAATGTGTCTCGTCAGTAGCTATGAATGGAGACAATGGTGTGGTGACTTCCATCTGCTCGCATTCGTGATGCGTAACCAACTGCTTTGCACTGTTCCTTCAAAATGATGGGGCAAATTGACAGCCAGTTTATTAACCTTGGATGGTTTTGCTTGTCAGGAGAAAACAGGAGATGGATTTTGTGGGATGATGGAAGACATCCCTGTGGGCACATGAAAGCAAGGAGGGCAGGTGCTCAGTGAATGCCACTGAATCTATGGATCACCTGAGAGAAGGAAAGAGAGTGGGTGGAAGATGGCTCTCGCCTCAACTTCTGTCAGCTGCAGAGGCTCATAGTTCGCAGGTCTGTTGAGGCTGAGGAGAGAAAAAAAATCACAGGGAATCCACAGAAAAGAAAATACAGCCACAGATGCAGCCACAGTATTTCGCAGAGGGTTGAAACACTCAGATTCTTATATGGGAATCACTTTGGGGCTCTTGCTTTTCTCCCTTACAAGCCTCATTTCTTGGGGCTCCCTTTGCTTGTCCAACATCCACCTTCTCGCTGTACCTTCTCATGTATCTGTGCTAATGGTGCAAATGCCTCCCCCTGGGCTAATCTCACTCCCTCTGTTACTTCCCACAATCCTGATCCACCACAGGATCCAGCATAACCTTCTGTGCAGGTCAGCTCCCACCAGCCCCTGGGGTGCCTGGGAGGCAGGCACCGCAGGGGCTGTGCCCAGAGATTCTGTCCCAGGAAGGGAACCAGAAATCACGGAAGTCACTTCTTTCTCCACACGCATCATTTTCGTGGGAGGGGGAAGAATCAATCTATCTGCAACCCTCTACGCTGCAGGTTGCAACTTCTTCCTGTGTTAACCCTTTCTCCTGCAGTAGGACAGATAATACCTGAGACTCCTCAATGCAGAGGTACGTTTTACTGTGGGGAGCCTGCTAGAGGAAGTCTGGCAGAAGGATTTGCTTAGCTGAACTATGTTTAGAGCTATTAGTGGCCTGGCATAACGTTGCAAGCTCAGATTCATTCCCAGGGTGCTCTTTTTAAATGCAGTTTTGGCACTTTACTGCTTGGCTGCTGTCAGCATGCTCTGGGCATCCCAACTCGTTCAGCAGGTTGGGAAATGTAAAGATTTAGTGAAACAGGTCTGCCAAAACTGGCAACAATGGACAGACGTGTCTAGACTCCCTTTGGGACCAGATTCACCATGCTCACGGACAGAAAGCTGCAGGCAGAGGCATAGGTATAGGTATGCCAAGCCTCCATGTACTCAAGCTCAGCACGTTAGTGTGTCTGCCAGCAAGCAGTGTGCAGGCTGTCACTGAGGCTACCCTGTGGACTTGTGGTGTATGAAAAAGGCATGGCTCACCATGTGTCCTGGTTTCAGCTGGGATAGAGTTAATTGTCTTCCTAGTAGCTGGTACAGTGCTATGCTTTTGAGCTAGGTATGAGAAGAATGTTGATAACACTGGTGTTTTCAGTTGTTGCTAAGTAATGTTTAGTCTAAAGTCAAGGATTTTTCAGCTTCTCATGCCCAGCCAGCGAGAAAGCTGGAGGGGCACAAGAACTTGGGATGGGACGCTGCCGGGGCAGCTGACCCAAAGTGGCCAACAGGGTATTCCATACCATGTGATGTCACATCTAGTATATAAACTGGGGGGAGTGGGGGCGGGGGGGTCGCCGCTCGGGGACTAACGGGGCGTCGATCGGTGGGTGGTGAGCAATTGCACTGTGCATCATTTGTATATTCCAATCCTTTTATCATTACTGCTGTCACTTTATTAGTGTTATCATTATCATTATTAGTTTTTTTCTATTCTATTAAACTGTCCTTATCTCAACCCACGAGTTTTACTTCTTTTCCTGATTTTCTCCCCCATCTCACTGGGTGGCGGGGAGTGAGTGAGCAGCTGTGTGGTGCTTAGGTGCTGGCTGGGGTTAAACCACGACACCATGCTGTGCCTGCTGCCGACATCATGCTTTCAGGAGCATCCCTTGGGAATTTCACCACAGCGTGAAAAGGAGCACGTGGACAAGGCTTTCTGTAATCACTGAAGGTCTTCTAAGAGCTGGACTAAGATGGAAGTTTTGATCTCTTTCTCTAGGAGCCTAGTGGTTGAATTTGCCCAAACAATCCTCGGCTCATTTTGAAAAGTCGTAACACCTTGTATGTTAGATTTTAGTCTGCCAAAGAGCATGATGTGGTTGCATTATCACCAGTTCAAGGGGCAAATTGGAATGAATCTTTTTGGGGTAGGCAGGGCTGCTTGGAAAGGCTAGATACCACTAACCTACTATACCATAACTTAGCTCGTGAATCGACTGATACCATTTCTTGGTTCCACATTTTTTGTTTTGTTTGTTTTGTGTTTTTTTTCCCCCCAGGACCAGTATGAACTGTCTAATGGAAGAGGCAACCAAGATGGAGAAAATAAAATTCCAGCACATTGTCACTATCTATGGGGTCTGCAACAGCCCTTTGGGGATAGTGATGGAATATATGGCGAGAGGGTCCTTGGAGAAAATTCTTCCCACTCACAAAATGTCATGGCAGCTCAAATTCCGGGTTATCCATGAGATGAGCTTGGCTATGAATTTCCTGCATAGCATGACACCTCCTTTGCTGCACTTAGATCTAAAACCAGGGAACATCCTCCTAGATGGGAATATGCATGTCAAGGTATGACCTTAATGCTGTGTTTGTAGGGACAGGTTATTTCTCAAATATGAGAAAGGTTATTTTTGCCAAATGAGTGCAGAATCCTAGTAAGTTAGGTTCTTCAGGAACACTCAATGAAAGATTGACTGGTGGGGCTTATAAGAAGCAGCTGGTAAACAAAGTACCTCCAGATCATACAGGCAATCTGTGCCAGAACTGGGAACTGAAGGCTCCAACTTAGGAGGAAATGCTGATCTGCTGGACTCACTGAAAAGCACTGACTGCAATTTTATCAGGATTTTATCAAGTTTCAGCTGCTAGGCGCCTCCTCATATCCCTGATCATGAAGGATGGAGGTATCTCCCAGCTAATATAAGGAGGGGTGAGATTGTGAGCATTATGGGGGAGGCTCTCATTTTTTCTGCTTGCAGATCTCGGACTTCGGGCTGTCGAAATGGATGGAGCAGTCTAGCCGAATGCAATATATTGAAAGCTCTGCTTTGAGAGGCACTTTGAGCTACATCCCCCCAGAAATGTTTCTCCAGAACAGCAAGCCCCCAGGAATCAAATATGATGTGTACAGGTAAGGGCTGCCTTTCTGCTCAGAGGTCACACAGGGTTGCCACCTAGCTCTTACACAGAACGAGAGAGGCTGGCATATTGCCTCATTTTGTTTATATTCTTGCTCTCTGCCTTCCATAATGGCCTCAGTGGGGAACACACTGGGATTGACGTGTTACTCCAACCTCAATGGTGGGGAGTGAGGGGGAGTGAGATTATCTGTGGATAATCATCTGTCTCTTACCAGATGCACCTCTGTGCAGCACTGATCCCATGGGAGCTGCAGACGTAGACTTACTGCCTTAGGTTCCATTGTAGCCTGTTAGGTTACTGGAAGTTGTTATAGAAAAGGAGTAAGATTAGATCACAGAACAGACAGTGTCTGCTCTTCCATAGCAGTTGCTGCTTAGATTAATTTTGATTTTAAAGCAACTGTAATATTGCTTGTCTTCTTTGGTATTCAGCTTCATTTTGGTCAGTAACAGGTGGAGAAAAGATTTCAACTTTATTTTTTTCCTTTTGGCCAAAGTGCTTTGCAGCCCACTTACACAAGCTACATATATACATTCTGGAAATTCATCAGTTCCTTACCCACTACACTACACAGTAACCCAAGACAAGAACCAAAGGAGGATTTGCATGGCCACATGAACTTGCAGTAGTCAGGGGCTCTAAAACCCAATGTGAATAAAGTGATAAATAAGCACTGAGAGCCTGACTTTTACCGGAAATGCTCTAAATCCCTCATTCACTACACCAACCCTTTTGCTGAGGCATCAGAGATGTATGTGATAATTCATAAGATCTTGTCCTTGTCGTGTGGGGGATGAAATCCTTCTATCCTGAAGAATATCTTTCCTAATTTTCCCATTTCTCAAGAAGATGAAAGCAATAAGTGAATTTTATGTTCTTGTACATATGGGAGTGATTGCTCATGATCTCATTACCTGCAGCTTTGGAATTGTCATTTGGGAGATACTTATGCAGAAGAAACCTTATGCAGGTAAATATGAACACTTCTTACATGCTCTGCACTTATTAAATGTTTATTACAGTCACCTTCACAGAGATAAAGCCCAGTGCACACTGCTTTTTTTCAGGAGCCAACATGATGGCCATTATAGTCAAGGTTGCAGCAGGAAAGAGGCCCTGCCTAGAACCCATCAGTGATGACTGGCCAGGGGAATGCCAGCAGATGGTTGACTTGATGAAGAGGTGTTGGGACCAAGACCCTAAGCAAAGACCAAGCTTTACAGGTGTAGTAGCTGATTGTGATATGGATTAACCAAGGGTTAGCTGCAGGGATTAACAAGTGAGGAATAAGCTTGCATATAACTCTTTGCCAGTTAAATCGCATGTTGCCTTGGAAATGCTTGGTACCCATTTGCTGTCAACACATCCTCTTTCTCCCTCTTTCCTTCCTCCCCATGTGGAGGATACAGGAAGACTTCCACAACCTTGGGTACTGACTTATTTCTGAACATCTGGGTAGTCTGCACAGCTAACAGTCTTTTTGCTCTGGTAGATATCCCTGTAGAAACAGACATGCTGCTGTCACTGATACAAAGCCTTGTAGTAGATCCAGAGAACGAGCGCCTTGTTAGGAAGATGTCCCACAAGCCTGCCATCTCTGGGAACCAGCAGGTGAGGAAGGCTTCCCAGTACCACTCAGGAAATTCCATTGAGTCCTTTCCCTGTTCTTACCAGTTCTTGAGAACGTGTTTCCTCTCTCATCACTGTTTATCATCAGACAACAAGGGCACCTCAGCAACCTTTGCACAGTGTGTTTGCATAGGTTGTACATCTGTAATTCATTTACGGGGACAGGAAACTTGCAAATAAATTTAGAAAGCTGGCCAGTGTGCTAAATGACAGACAGTCCGAGAGGAAGACCCTTTTTTCTATCTGCTCAGATGAAGTGGGTTTATCATGTAGGCCTCAGTCATTAAAAGAAGCTCAGGCAGACACAGAATCACGGGGCTTCTGCTCATAGCACTGGCATATGCATTCAGATGACCATTTTCCCGCTCCATGGAACTGAAGACATTCCAGTTTAAACAACTCTCATGGAAGAAAAAAAGTTTTAAATCCCTGTGTTTCTCTAAGAAAAAAAATCAGGTTTCAGGATAGTCATAATTTTAGCCCAGCTACTGGAGTGTAATTGTGCCTAGAAGTCAGCTTCATACAGGCAGAAGTAGCAGTTGAGAACTATTGCTATTTTGAGGTTTTGCCTAGTTGTGCAGTCAGCAAGAAATGAGATGCCTGAATATAGAGGATTGAGGAGGTGGGGGTGTTTGGATTCACTATGCAACAGGGAAAATGACTAGCTGGGATGCTGCCATGGGCACGTGCTGCAGTAAGGAAGTAGAATATATGTATGTTTGGGAGCAAAGTAGTAAGAGGAGGCAAGTCTCACTGATATCCAGAGACCATTTTCAGGCTCCCGCATTCATGTTAGCATCATGATTTGCTCTGCTGAGTTTTGGACGCAATAACAAGATTGGGTAAAAACCACTCGAATGATAATACAAAACTCTAGAGCAGTAGCAAAGTGTGTCCAAACCTTATAGAATGCAAATAAACAACTTTGTCTTACGGCTTTTTCTTTTCCCCTTCCTGAAAACGAGAATGACAAAGAAGAGTTCACCTTCCCCAGAGGCACCAGAAGTGGTGGTAAGTAGGGGACTTTCTTTATAATTAAAAAATAAAGAAGGGGAAACCTACAAAAAATAGACTATTTCCTCGCTCTCCGGTGATATGGATGTGGCTCAAGAAAGTTTTCCATGTGGGTGACTTTTCTTTTTAAGTTAAGGAAAATTAACTATACAGGAAATAGCAGATATAGTTCCTGTGAGGGAGAGGTCAAATGTCTCACTGCTTTCTAAAAGACTGCATGTAGCAGACTTGCCTCATTTCATATTCCCTATCTCTAAAAATGACTTTTATTTCATTTCATACTATGAAGATTCACGTACTCTCCCTCCCATCTTGTGCACACCAAGCTATTTCACTTAGTCTTACTCTCTTTCTCCTGTTTTGTTTCCCTTGCCTTTAGAAACTGATAATCAGGAGGTTCATATCCCACCTTCTTCCAGTGAGGTTGAAAGTCCAGAGGACATCCTGTCTGAGGAAATCTTTAGAGTCCATGAAAATGGCCTCACATTACTTCACCTTATGGTGATCCAGGGAAATGTGGAAAAGGTGAAGTTTCTCCTGAGCTGTAAAGCCAATGTGAACAGCCAGGTAGTCTGTGGCTACACCCCGCTCATTATGGCTGTTCAGAAGAGGTCGCCAGAGATCTGCTCAGTTCTGATAGAGCATGATGCAGACATCAATATGCCTGATGACGATGGCTGGACACCTCTTCACTTTGCTGCTCAGAATGGGGATGATAGAATTGTACGCCTCTTGCTAGACCACCAGGCACAGGTAAATGCTCAAGAGCATGACGGGTGGACCCCTCTGCACTTGGCATCACAGAACAACTTTGAGAATGTGGCCCGAGTACTGCTATCTCGCCAGGCTGACTCCAACACCCAGGAGGTTGATGGGAAAACTGCCCTCCATGTGGCAGCTTGCTTTGGACATGTCAGTTTGGTGAAACTGCTTGCCAGTCAAGGAGCAGACCTGGAGAAAAAACAGAAGAACCATAGAACCCCACTTCATGTTGCTGTGGAGAGGGGGAAGTTCAGGGTAGTCCATTATTTGCTGAAGAATGGGACCTCTGTCAACAGCCTGGATCAAAATCATTACAGTGCCCTGCACCTGGCTGTGGTGAGAGGGAAGTACCTCATCTGTGAGAAGCTCATCAAATATGGAGCCAATGTGGAGCTGAGGACAGACAAAGGTTGGACTCCCCTGCACCTGGCTTCTTTCAAAGGACACATTGAAATCATCCACCTGCTAAAAGATAGCCATGCCAAACTGAATGCCAAAGGAAGCATGGACTGGACACCACTTCACTTGGCTACTCGCTACAGTGATGAGCCAGTAGTCTGTGAGCTATTGAGATGTGGGGCAGATCCCAACATTGCTGAGAAGTCAGAGTGGGCCCCCCTCCATTTTGCAGTCCAGCGGGGCTCCTTTCTGACTGTCATCAATCTTCTGGAGTGCAAGGCAGATGTCAATGCTAAGAACAAAGTGGGTTGGACACCCTTGCACCTCGCTGTTCTCAAGGGCAATATGGCCATTATAAAGACCTTGATTAAGGCTGGTGCTCTGCTTGACGTGGAAGATATCACTGGCTGTACAGCCCTCCAGTTGGCAATTAGACATCAGAGAGAAAACATCATTACACTGCTTCAAGGCAAGGACTCGCTGATAAATAAATCAGGGAATAGGACTCTAGTGAATGATGCTAAGATTTCAAGACCCAAATTTGTTCCAGGAAGGACAGATTTGTAGATTCATCAAGTGTGGTATTTGAGACTTGCATTTTCCAATAACAAGTGCTATGCCTTAAACCACCATATCCTGTCACCTGGTAATTACAGGAAAATACTTTTTTTTTTTTCTTTTTTAAATGGAAGTTTCTAAGCATGAGCCCTAAAAGAGTAAAAGAAAATGGAGCTGCAGAAGGAAGCTGACAAGTTATTTTCCAGAGACTAACCAAGCTTGTAGAACATTTTGGCTTGGTGATGCTGGCTTTAGGCAATGCTTTCCTGTTTTAATACTTAAAGTGCAGGGATGGAGATGGGTATATGTACTCCCTTTTCATATGGGCAATGCTGAAACTGTGCATAGCAACCCATATATACATGTCTCCCACAGATTTTATCAGGTTTATTCCATGTTTTCCTACAGAGAAAACTGGTGTAAAATGGCCTTGGCACAGGTGGGAATTGAATCATGAGATTCTCACCTGCTGCTGGAAATAGACACTAAGCATATGGTACAGCAATGTGTCAGATTTTCTGACATCTCATTTTTGTAACGAGAATAAAATAAAACAAGGAAGGAAGAAAAATCACTAGTAGAAAGTATTTAAATGTATGCAACACAGAGAAAAAGAAATTCCAGAATAATTCCACTCCATCCCTTCAGAACAAAAGAGCCAAGAGCTATTTTCCTAAGCATTCAAATTACTTACTGACCACCTCCACACTTCAGACTTTAAACACTGAGGTTGCCATTAGAAAGATGGCTTTAAGGATAAGCCAAAAAGTGAGTGCAGTTCTGAAACCTGTTCCCTGCCACGAGGGCTACGAATAACTTCCAGTCTTAACTACAAAATGCTGCTGTGGGAGTTTCATAGAATGGTTGAAAGAGTTCCTCAGAAAAGTGGTATCTAATTTGGGTTAGCCTTTTTTTGTATTACCTTAAAAGGCTAGTCTCTAAGAGCCCTTGTGTAGTCATTGAGGAGATGGCGTCTTCTGGAAAGCAGTGCTGGATCTATTGCCTAGATTCAACCTTTTCTGCTGAAAATATGTATGCCTCTGAGTATGTTTCTGTGGATGAGTAGAACAGCTTTGTGACAAATACATCCTATTTTTATGCCTGGCCCTA
This sequence comes from Buteo buteo, assembly GCF_964188355.1. Lineage (NCBI taxonomy): Eukaryota > Metazoa > Chordata > Aves > Accipitriformes > Accipitridae > Buteo > Buteo buteo. The sequence goes on from NC_134179.1 coordinate 6,935,018, forward strand.
TCTGTGGGAGTTGTTTTTAGAGTTGAAGAATTAGGGAAATTGCTCAACACTAAGTTAGGTAGCAGTGTAGGTCACTCAGTATGCTGGCTGGAGAGCAAAGGAGGCATTTTAGCCCCAAAGTAGTCATCACTTAACAGTTGATACACAAGAGAACTGGCTATTTTCAGGTCAAGGTTTAAGTCACGTCTCTGCTGGGAAATAATTCTTGATCTCTATCAGGAAGATGTTCTAGAGCTTCATTACTTCTCTGGAGAACATAACTGTCTTCATGGATTTGATTCTTTTGCCACCGTAAGTAGCACTTGTATGCAGCTTATGATAATCCTACCATGATTTGCTAAGCAATTCCAAAATGTGCCTGGGATGATGACTTTCTTTCATCATCTTAGCTGGAAAGATGCTGCAATGTAAACAAATAATCCACAGCTCTGCAGGGGAGAAGATGCATCTTTCCTGATGGACATTATTAGCTGGGAGTCATTACTTTAGCAAGTGTTGCTTTTTATGCTTTATAGATGGTGAAAGAGAAAAATCTATTTGTGCATGCAACGCATTTCAGGTCCCAGCAAGCAAGCTAAAGCAATTAACACAAACATGTAATTTGCTTCCTACAGTGAGAGAATGGTGGGCTCCAGACAAATAGGCTTACTAGGTCTGAACAGACAGCTGTTAAAGCTCCAATAGCTGTGCTTGGGCTGAAAAGAAATATACCTGTTCTGGAGACCTTCTCCTCTAGTTGAATGTCAGTAATTGTTCTTGTTTGCTCTGCTGGAATTCCAGTGTCATCTTTAGTGTTTTAGCCATGCAGAAATGTTGTACTGGTTCTTTACCTCGTGCAAACGAGGGTGAATGGCATATGAAAGGGAGTTTCTCTTCAGCTCTGGCCAACAACTAGAATTGCTCTAGTACCAGCAGGTTCTGTTCAGTGGCTTCCTCCAGGCTTGGTGTGTCTAACAAATGCTTGTTGTCCAGGAAAAGCTGGCAGTTGTTTAATCAGGACAAAGAACATCAGGTTTAAAATGCTCTATTGAGAACTAAGCTATATTGTGATGTGTGAGTCATAACTATTTTTCATTGTTCGATACAGCATGCTTTTCCTTAGTTTAGTTTTAACCCACTGAAGCTCTCTGGACTATGCTAAAAAAAATCAGGAAGGATGATTCTAATGACAATGCCTGCTATTAAAAATTTCTTAGTCACTTCTCCTGCATTTATTTTCCTTTTGACATTTGACCAGTTGAGCATGTCATGAGGATATTATTATAAACTGGGTAGAGATGGGGGCAGCCTGCATCCCCAAGGGCAGGCTATGGGCTGCTTTTCTGTGGGAGAGATTGGATCAGCTGCAACTCTGGAGAACTGCAAATGTGGGAGCAACATGCTTTCCTGAACCACAAAGGCAGGAAGCTGCCCAGTTTACTCTCCCTCCTATTGCAGGGCATAGAAGTCTTTGGCTTCCAGGCTTGCCTCCTGCTTGAATGGGGGGTCTGCTACCCTGCCTTCCACAGTGGGAATACAATTAGTATCTGCACAATATGGCCTTGCAATTATCTGCCTTCAGATCTTGAAGGAAGCCTTCCAAATTTTTTGTATGCCAAAAAGGTTTTCTTCTGGCTATGTACAAGAGACTAACTTCATTACATTTTGAAGGGATATAGTTGATGTTGCTTTCAATGGAACCATTTTCTGTGGGGAAATGGATGATGTTACTTATGGAAAATGGTGAAGTGATTCATGAAGTGCTGCCTGATAACATCCAAATCTTGAGAAGGTTAAAAAGCCCAACCTCTACTAACTTCATTTTCATTTTTACATTAACTTAAAATATTAATGTATAATATATTTGAACTCTGTTTTTCAGGATGCTTTGACACCAAAGCAAAACCTTTAGATATTATCTTAAAATGTATTACATTAAAATGATTCATTTTTAGCATTTGCCATTGGTGAAGCAAGGAGCTATACAGGTTATAAGTTGAAATGCCGGAGAGGTTTTATTTTGCAGGGACCTTAAAAATGCACCTTTTTTTCAACAAAAACAAGCTTGAGGTATTCAGAAATTCCTTGAGAATGGAAATAGTATTTGCCTACCTGCTCATGCTGTCTACCTTCCAGAGTCAGCTTATGATGCAAGTTTTCAAAGGGATGGAGGAGGAAAGGGGATGTACAGAGCGGCATTAGAGGCTGCTATAAGTGAGACGAAGGAACTGTAAGCTTGTACACTTCATATAAAATAGAGTGAACTTTCCATCATCTGTGCTAATATCTCCTCAGTTTTCTTCCTTTCTTTTCCCAGTTGTATCTCCCTAAAGGACACCTTGTGTAACGTAAAGATTGCATACACATAAGCTGGATTATTTCAGACGACTCCCAGTTTTGTTCTTGTTCATGGATGATGTTAACTTTTGTAAGAATGGAGCACTATGGACAGAGACAGCATCTGCAGAATTGCCCTTCAGATGGTGGGAGGGTGTCACTTGTTCAATACGGTCCCCATTCTTTTTTTTAGCCATTATAGTATTTCCCTGCCAAAGAGCTAAAGCCATCTGTTTAGCTTTGAAGCCTAGCTCTGAAATCCAGAGCTGTTTCCCAGTGTTGGCTGCTAAATGTGCCCTGTCTTCAGTCCAGGGCATGGACACAGGCAGTATTTTGAAAGAGGCTGTTCTGCTGCTAGTGCTTTTTCTTACTCATCAGTTGAAGTGGGAGAGAGGAAGGATAGTGACATCTTTTGCATTAAGTCAGTGCCCAAGAAATTGAGAGAGGGCAGTTAATTGAAGACTAAATGCCAAGGTCCCAAGTGACTCTCAGAATGCCACACTCCTCCAATGGACCTTTCACACACAGAGGTGCCTGGGTGGGGTTATCCATTTCTCATTCATTAATCAGGGAAAGCCTGAAATTTAATGCATTGAAACTAGTCACAATTATTGAGCTCTGTGAAATGATACAGTTCTTGTCCTGTCTGCTCTCTGTGCCTCTCAGTGCCTTGATATGAGCCTGACATTCAAGATGGTTTTATTACTTGCAGCATGGGGGTAGCAGGATGTGGCTATTTCTGATGGCTTTGTGTCACAGGAGGATGAAAAAGACAATACCTTTGCACACATCTTGCTGAGGTTATAGTTACCTTCTTGGATTCTGTGGCATGCTGAAGGCAAATTGCATTACATGTCATCAACAATAGCAAAATCGGGAATGGATGTCTAGCTAACACCCCCACACACATTCTGGGGGAAGGTTCTTTCATAGTAACACTTGCAATGGTAATAGTTAAACTTTGCCCCCATAAGGGTGTCCTTCAACACCTCACATTCAGACATTCTCATGAGGTGCCCTAGCTTCATTATTTAAGAGGAGTATTTTGAAACAAGTACATTTGTTGTTTGTTTAACTGCAATTGGGCAGCAGCAAGCTGTCTCCAAAGCTCTCCAGAGAGCATTCAGGGTTGCACAGCAAGCATCTTTTCTCTTAAGTTTGGAAAAATGGGGAGCCTGGGAGATTGGTGGCCCAGCCAGCCTTATAGCTATCAGGCATCTGTTGGGAGGCTCACAGGACATGGCAGACAGGAGAAACCACAGGCCTGGGTTCAAGAGGGAGAGAGAGAAGGAAGAAGCTGCTGAAAAGTTAGCATGGGAGGCCTGTTTTGCTTTGCCTTTGTGTTAAAGATTAAGATGAGCCTAAAGTTGACCTGCTGCTGGTGGTGGCTTCTGTGTGGGGTGGAGAAGACAGGTGGTTTCTCTGTGGAAAGGCCCCATTAGCACCAGTAGCACTGACCACAGCAGTGCCTGGGGCTCCGGCAGGGAGAGCAGTACTCAAACCCATGCAGCTGCTGCTGCTGCCATGTGCTGTGCTGCAGAAACAGCGCTCCTCATGCTTACCCTCAAACAGAGGGGTGTTTGTAGCAAATCGGAAGCTTCGCCTCTAATTAAAATGTCATACTTCTCATACTCAAACAGCCTGGAAATCTCTTGCTGAGACCTAAGCTGTTTAGCTGTTGTTAAGCTGTCAAAGGCATAACATTAAAGAACTATGAGGCATAGACAGATAGCTCTCCCTTGGTGTGACATTTTTACTCCAATATCACTTTGAAGATGTTTTTCTTAGCAGTGATGCTTGAAATTCTGCAAGATGATGGATGTGATTGGCAGCAGGAGTACTTGTCTCCCTGTAGTAGTAAGGTCTTAAAGAAAGAAAAAAAATTCCACAGCCCAAATAACAACCCAGAACCTCAGTGCCAACTGAACTAAGTCTAGGGAGGGGTTTTGTGGTTTGGGGGTTTTTTTTGGTGGAGTTTTTTGTGGTTGGTTTGGTTTGGTTTTTTTTTAAATGCATGCTCTCAAGGGCTCGAATTTGTGACAGGAACCTCTGGTGTTTATTTTACTCCCTTTAATCTCTAGGTAGCAGATGGGGGGTGGGTGGGGGGAAGTGAGGCATGAAGGACTGACTTCTGCCTGCTGTGCACAGTGCATTTTTCCCAGTTTGTCTGCATTGATCACAATTGTTGCTTTCACCGAGTTGTAGAGACATGAGAATTAAAAGCAGCATGGTTCACTTCCCCGTGCCTTATCCATATGTATGCACTTCTTTGCTGATCTCTGTGTATTCCTACATGTGATGGCATTTGTGATAGCCGAGGGGAATAATAGAAAAGCAGTTGGGGAGCATGCTAATGTGATATGGAAAATTAAGGACTTTCAATTTTATATAATTTTTTTTAAAAGTATCAGAATATGTTTTTACATATTTGACCTTAAGGTCAGCTAATGTCACGTGATCTTTTCTTGCTTACCCCTCTCCTTGAGAAGTGAAGTTGAAAGGTTTAGGATACCAGAATCCCTCATAAATGCTGAGCAACAACAGGCATTGAAGGTTTAATTATTCAGTAAGGATAGTTTGGGTTTTATTCTTGATGTTTATGTCCAGCTCTGAAAATTCTGCAGCTGAAATATAGAAGGCAGGTTGTATGGGTCTTCAGAAACCTGGGATCAGCTGTGAGTGCTGAGCTTTTGGAAAACTTCTGGCTTTACTGTACCAGTGACTCCACCAGCTGCTTGTCAGACAGGAACAAAGGCAGATGTTCTCAACTGTCACTTGGTTAAAATGGAAAACTGGGAGGGGGGGAGTGTGGATTTGTTTTTCATACAAGACAGCCTAGATCCTGTTTTGAGGACCTCTGCATGGTAACATAAATGGTAATTATAATAATATCTGTCTTCAGACTCAGGACACTAGTAATCTTGTGATTTGATAAATATTATCCAATAGTGTCAACTAACTGTATTAAATGAGCAGGATGTTAGAAATAGGGAATTAGCCTAGAGTTTATCTTCTGTTTGAAATTTGCAAAGAGAAAACCAAACCAAGAAGTGTCCCATTCAAGTTATGTTCTATTGGAACATTGATAATACAGCATGTGTTGCTTGGTAACCAGTCCCAAGTAAAACAAAGAGGACACTCAGAAGAGTCCTCCCTGGCATAATACCTTGCAATTAGGACCAGCACAGAAAGAAAAAGCTACCACAAGGAAACAGTGCTCAGCTGTACTCTAATCTAGGGAGGATCCTTAAATGGCAATTTCACAACAAAGCATAGGATATTCTTCTGGATTCATTTCTGCTGTGCAGGTTGCTGCATTTGAAACTTTGGTCCTAGAGCTGCTTGCATTTAGCTGGTTTGCACAGAGATAATCGGCTCTTGAAATGTTCTGCAAAATGGCAGCTGTGGGCATCGTCCAAAGTAGGAAACGACTGGCTGGAAGACATACTTCAGACACTTAGACCTTTTCTGTACAGCTCTTTCTCTCAACTTTAGCTGTATTGATTCAGCTGGGGAAAGTGAATGTCTCCACTGCTTAATATAATTTGAAATATTTACACAGAAAAAAGAAATCCAATTGCCAATGCAGCAGCTCATTTCTGTCGTCACTCTGACAGAAAAACAAAACTCAGCTCGTATGTCATAGAATGTTCTCTAGAAGAGCTTAATTAAATTTATAATGAAAATAACAGGGGATTGAGAAGACACAAGGGAAATACATTCCTCTTGCAGAGCATTACAGAGGTGATAAAAGGAATGTGCAGAGAAAATTACCTGTTTGCTGCTCAGTTTCTATAGAAATTAAATGAGTCTTTACAAACTCTGGAAAACAGCCTCCACTTTGTGACTGTGCAACTTGCAGCTTGTTATTTCTAAAATTAATCGTAGGTCTCCATCCCCCCCCTTTTTCCCTTGTTCAAATACATTTTAGTCTTTTGTCCCTGCGGATAAATATACTGATGATTGTATCACGTTCTTAACCAAGAACTGCCAACGCTGACAGCCAAGGCAGCACATGTCAGCAGTGTCTTTTGAGGGGAGCAGTAACAGGACATAAATCTTCTAAACAGCTTATTTAAGTGCACCATTTAGACTCTTCAAAAGATCAAAATTGTTGACCCTTAGGCCTCACAAAAATAATGTCTTTAAGGTATCCAAAGTTGCTTTGGTGAACAGAGTAGTGTTCCTCACTTTGCCACTGATGTTGTTCGGGAAGGCAAGTGTAAGTTCTTCTCCAGTACGAGATGTTTCTTCTCTCATTAACATTAGCAATGTCTCTCTGGTGAGTCTTGAGTGGAGTGAAAGGACTGCCTATAACCTTGGACTGCAAGGATAGCTCTGAGCATTGCCTACAGTATTCCAAACTCGAAAAGAAAGGCTGAGGGTCATGCTGTGGGTCCTTGCTTGCCCATGTTAGGGGCATTTGTACAGCACTTTCAGCAGTGGATTGTCGGCACTCTAAGTTTACATGTAAAAATAATATAAAATTTCACATTAATCTCCTTGTTCCATGTCTAATTTTCTGCAGTGTTATTTCTTCTATTGCATGGTGGGGGGAGTAGATGAAGCTTTCCCAGTATCTGGAAAAAAGGTGATTGCTGTAATAGGGTTGGGAAGGTCACTTATCTACCAATGTTTGTAAAAGGCACTGAGATCTGTAGATGGAAAGCAGAAAGGAAGTGCGAGGTTTTATTTTGCATGAGCCCTATGTAGGCCAAACTTACCCTGGCTCTCTTTGGACCTGTGGTCTTGGATCAGAAGCTTCTCTTCTCAATCTGAGAAGTGCCACTGGCAAACAGTGCTGCGCAGCACACATCTGTCAATGATCTCAAATGGCAGGGCTTCCCACGATGTTGTCATTTTTCATAACAGATCTGACTCAAAAGCAACATCTGCCTCTTGCTCTGAGACTGAGACTGGAGGCTAGTTCATTAGAGTTTCAGTTTGGTTTGGGTATGGAGCTGGTGGGGTGGGTGAATCTTCTATGACTGAGCTGTTGCTTTTTCCTACCAGTCACAGTTGATCTGGAGGAGAAATTTCAAGCAGCCTAATGCCTAGAAGCATTTGGATCCAGGGCTTTAGCTGGCAGAATAATGTAGTTCTATAACCCTCCAGTTTGGGTGAAACTTGAAAAAGGGAAGGGAGACAGTGTCTACTGCTGAACAGCCCTGGATTACCCAGTAAGTCTGTATGCAAAGTCTGTGGGCAAATGAATAGAGAATTTGCTAAATACTTTGCTTGTATTTGGTTGTGAAACATAACCATGAGTGGCTTCCTTCTGTAATAGGCATTTCATGTCAGGGAATTCTACAGAGTGTTTAGTCCTTGCCTTCTGATGGGATGACTCAGAAGTGCTACCCAGACCATCTCCACATCATGTAGCAATTCCAGCCAGCATGAACCATGGGGATAGTTTCAAATCAATTGCTCTTCAAAAACTTCTCTTTCTTTGTTGCTCAAATGCTTCTAGAAATGAAACATCTTACAGTGTAAAGGAACAATGTTCAGCTCACATTAGTTTTGTGCATGGTGTAAAAAGGTTTTAACATAGCTGAAACCTGGGGTTTCTGTGATTTGTACTTTTGAAACTGAAAACCGAATTAAAGCTAGGCAGACTGAATCTCTGTTATCTGGCATCTCACAGAGTTATAGACCTGCATGTGTAACTGGTGTAATTCATTACTAATTTGATTTCATGGTGGTTTTCATTTAGTCAGCACTATGCATGGTAGAAGATGATGGAGAATCAGTTCTAGAGGTGACTGGGTTCTCAGGCAATTTCAGATGCCTTTAGTTAATGAAACCCTTGATGCTAACATATGGGGAGGGGGGAGTGCTTTTAAGATGTTTCTATACGGATCTGGTTAGGAGACTAATCACAGCAACTTTTACTAGTTTAAAAAAAAAAAATACACCACAGTATGATACTTGGGTTTTTTTCATATTGCTTTACTACTGCCCTTTGCATTGGGTCGAAGGCAGCACTGATCTGATTCCTGTGTGCACTTTCTGAAGCCACCCCATGCTCTATTAATTCACTGTCTGTGAACTGTAATTTGGGCATACCGAACCAGCTGTCTCCATTCAATTTCCACTGCTTCTGTCCAAGAGATCCAAGGAGGAAAGGTCAAGGTGTGACTTTTAACACATACAGTTCTCAACAAACACCACACAAATAAATTCAGTAAAGAGTAAATATATCAACAGAACCAAGGAACGCATCTCACATTCTTACCGGAGGGGTAAAAGCTAGGACTGTTATTGAGTCTTAAGTGCTGTCTGCTTTCTTAGGGCTGTATCTGACTATAAACAATTTTTCACTTGAGAAATTTACAACCTAACTAGCAGAAAGTGAGCAAGTGGAGATTTGTCATGTGTAGCATGGAGCAATAAAATTTCTGATGAAAAATTTGTTTGCAGGAGAGATGGTTTTGTCATGATCAAAATGCTTTGAGGACATTTCCGTAAAAAGTTTAGGTCTTCTGTAGGGGACTCTTTACAGTAAAATGTTTTGAAATGAAATCTTTCAGTTTGCATTTACGTTTTGCATTGAGAAAACATCAAATATTTTTGTTTCAATACTACTGGATTCAAAATAATTCTCAATGTAAATTGACAGTGCTCTGGCATTTTTCTGATCTGAAATGAAAGCAAATATCACAACTGGAATTTCTTCTGGCTGGCCAGAACTGGTCTCTGAGGTCTTTTTGACAGAAGTGCGATAGGGCAGCTATGAATCTTGTGGAACAGCAGGATTGGTCGTAAGGCTTATTCTGGGGAAAAGAGGAAGTGGCATATCGTTTATGAAGAGGGATCACCAGAATGGACTTGTCTCTCACTGATTCTGCATCCTTGCAGTATTTGAATTTCTTCCAGAAGAGAGCTGTAGGAAGTATCTGGCTTGAGGAGGATTAATTTTAATTTATGAATAGCATGCACCAAGAGATAAGTCTCGTGATCCTCCTAGGAACAGGGTTAGAGGAAAGGATGGGGAAGTCATTGTTATTGTCTTGTCCCCTCTCCAAAACTGGGGTAAAAAATTGCATAAGGGACTGTTCCCCAAACTAAGGACTACCGTCACTCACAAGTACATGATTTATGGTTCTCTAGCAGTTCTGCAATTTATCCCTCCTAATTCACCGATCAAAATGGCTCTTTGGGAAATAGCATTAAAAGAAAAAAAGGCAGTTTTTAATACAGAGAAACAGAGTCCTTCTGGGGAAAAAAAATCCCAATAGATCTCACTGAAGCAGATATCTGTTCATCTTCTGCTGGCCTTTGGAATTTCTCTTACTGTTTTTGTTATTGATACCTGTGACGGATTAGTCTCCACAGTGGAAAGCAGATGCTGAAGTCCCCTTGTGCTGGATGCTGAACGGTGCTGGGCACCTGCACAGCAGGTAGCAGTGCTTCTTGCCCTGAGGCAACTTTGGTCTAAACAGACAACACATTAAAAGTATGGGAGAAGGGAAGATCAATTGTTACTGCTAGGAGGAGAAACTGCTCATATGAAGAAGGCATTTTTCTTTGGCTGTCCTTTTTATTTACAGCTGTATCAATCAGTCGCTCCTTTCTTTTAGCCTGAAAGAAAAGTGCATAGTTTGGTATTCACTGCAGTCCTGGAAAGTTCAGAGCCAGAATTTACCTAATAGGTGGCACTTTGCAACAGCTAGAATGAAATCTCTAGGATTTCAAGGCTTTCCAACTTTTTAATCCAGGTCTACCCCTAGGAAACTGTCTTCCCAACATCCCATCATCATCTTGTGTTTCGTTTGCAAAGCCATTCATAAGGAAAGACAGAAGAATGGAAGGATGTCAGTGTTTCTGGCCCTTCAGATCATTCAGTTTTACTGCAGAGCCTGGTAGGAGGATGGTCCAGAGTGGGAGAGGGTGAGGGAAAGAAAAAAAACTTTCCCCCAATAACAGATTATATGCATAAATTCAATGTAGGCAGGAGGATGTCATGCTCTGGGAAGGAATCAAAGAGTTCTAGTCTTTTCTCAGCACGAATTTCTCCAAGGTATTACCTGCATGCCCAGTCACATCTCACTTGCAGAATGATCTCTTCTATTGGTATGAATCTGGTCATAAGATCATATGGTCATAGCAGAGCATCATTCAAATTGCACCTCCTTCTTGGTATCCCATATGTATGCTGGTAAATGCATGCTGCTTTTCTTCTCTATAGTGTCTGTTGCTCTCTTCTTGATTTTAAAAATTACCTTCATTAAAACTCAGACTCTGTAATTTTTGTCCTGTCTCCACCCTGATGTAAGACCTCAGATCTTTCAGCTGATCCAGATTTGTCTGAGCCTTGACCTTTTCATTCCCTGCTGTCTCCAAATTGCTTGGTATACTTTATCACATAAATGGATCTTCAAAGACTCTGTGTGTGATGCTGCCTTGTGCTTCTACACAGACAGCTTCAAGTTAAGCAGTGTTCAACTTTATAGGCAGTTCTACTGTTTTGCGTAGTTTTTTAAAGCAGTGGATTTTCAGAACAGAAACCTTTTGAAGTCACTACTTTCTTCTGGGTGTGATTCCAGTGTTTGCTTCTCTAAGTGGCCTTCTCTCAGCAGTGGGAACTCTGGAAGGGGGAAGCTCCTGCTTCCCAGTGACTACAATGTCTTTGTTTGGCAGTACTGGAATTATGCAGATATGTGATTAAATTAAAGATTAAATAATCCTACATTTTGGAGGAAAATAGATTTGAATAAATACAGCTTGGAAAAAAGCCCATTTTTAGCAGGAATGCTTGGTTTTTTCCATGGCCCCTTAGGTGTGGAGAAGCAAGATGTTTCTGACAGCAATGATGTGAATGTAGGAGGGGGTGATTTTAATGTAAGAAGAAATAGTGAATTCTCTGTGTTTCTTTTTATTACAAGGAGGTGGCTGTAGGATCTGCACTGTATCAGACATCAGTATAAGACATGCCTTACTCCCTTCACAGTCTTTTCATGGCCTGGCATAATTAATCCTGCTCTGGCTGCTCTCTTTCCAGACTGTCCAGCACTTACCTGTGCTACTCCCCAGCTTTAGGGAGTATTTTTGTCCTCTTGCTTTGAACTAAAACCATGTATCACCTCAAAAAGCAGCTCTCCACCCAGTTCTATCATTGCATGCAGGTGTGAGCTAACTTCCATTAGAGTAATGGGAAAAAGTGCCTGACTGGGTATCAAGGAGCACTTGCTGTTTTCTCCTACCAGGCATTTCATCCCCAGCAAGTTTAACATCTTTTGATCCTTTCATCAGCTGCTACTTTCCTTTATTCTGGCTTAGAGCACAGCATGAAACCCTTCTCTTCTGCAATTTGCTACTGGCCTAGTTATAACCCCTCTTTCTCTTATTTTGGGAAAAACAAACAAACAAACACCACCCCAAAACCAAACAAATCACAACCCAACAATGATTTTTTTAAAGCTTGACAATACTTTGCGTTGTTATAGCCCCAGAGAGGCCTGAGTTCAACAGCATGGAGGCAGTCTGGCGAGGAGATATCATGGTTCAGACTCTTGCTTTGGCAATTCAGTCCTCTGTTCCTCACACCCTCTCTGGTCTTGCAAAAAGTCTTTTGTACCCAGACAAGGCCCAGGAAGAGAGATTTATATCCCTACTATAGTGAGCCATGTAGGCTACCTCAGGGGTTCAGAACCATAAAGCTGCTTTCCAGCAGAAGCTGCCTTGTGTTTGGGGTGGTCAGCAGCTGATGGAGCTGTGCTTGGGACATTTGCCATATGTAGGGCAAGGACCCTCTGCAAGAGAAGCCCCCAGGCCTAGCCTGCCTCATCAAAAGGAAACAGCTTCTTTTGCACCTCTGACTGGAGCTGGGCTAAAATCCCAGAAATGCTGAAACACCAGAGGAATGTTCCCATTAGAGATACCCTAAGAAAGCCTACCTAGTACAAGAGCTGCCTCATGTGAATGAAGCCAGAGAAGCATCTGTGCTCTTTCTACAGTAAGACCGCTGCATTTGTCAATAAACCTGATCAGTGAGCAGTTAGTGGTCATCACCTAACCTGGTTACTGTTACATCTTGGTAGGATGCATAGTAAGAAGATGAAGCTGCCACCTGGTTCAGTAAAAATGAAGGCCAGGATGAGAGCTGAGAAGACTGATGGGAAAACTGGTCTTAATGGCTGGAGTAGCTAGAAGTATTAAATTGACAGAAGGAGATTGCCTCTCTTGACCTGAATCCAAAAGGCTGATGCAATTGCAGAGTACTGCAGATCTTCCACTTCATTCAGCAAAACTTGTAAATGCTTTTTCTCATGTCTGGGTTGCAGCCTCTCCTGGCCCAGCAAACCCTGCTTGTTGTTTATGCCAAATTCTGGCCTAAAATACACTTTTTGAAGCAGAGGAAAGGAAAATAAAAGATGGGGGGAACTAACAGAACCCCAAACAAACAAAAAAACCCCCACAACACATCTGACTTGATGTTATGATTTTGGAGAAAGAGGACTCATGTCCCTCAGTTTGAATATGTTTCCTGTTATGCCTTCAGAATGAGCAGTATGAAATAATGGAAGAAGCAGACTTAGCCATCCCGTACAAACCTTCTCCTATGGACTCAACCCATAATAATTCTCTCCTCTTTAGAGTACTGCTAGCCCAACAGGTTAGCTGACTCAAAACCAGAAGAAATCAAAGATTATTTATTTACTCAAAGTAAATAGCTCTTTTTCTGGCAATGATTGGTGCTACCAAGAGCAGTGTTTTGAATACAGCTGGAATGAACCCTGAGAATGGTATCCTGTCCTCCAGATAAAACCATCCCCAAAACACATTGCTCTAACTTGTCCTTAAAAACCATCAGTTACAGAGATCACTTCCAAGACCAATTCATTCCACTGCACTGGTGTTACAGTTTAAAATAAAAAAAGTGACCTAGAGTTTATTCTAGGTATTTCTTGCTGTAGTTTAAATAAGGATGTAAACAATTGCACTTAAAAATAAGTCAGTCCCAACTAGAAGTATACAAAACATTATAAATTGTATGTTACCAAGTCCTGGATCATGGGCCCAACTCTCTTGCAGAGGTGATTTACAAATAGAATAAAATCCTACGAGAATAGAATTAATCACATAATGATGTAGAGAGGCAGTTGCTCATTGTATCCCTGTTGAAAAGCTTTGTTCTGTTTGGTTAGCAGGAAAGACTGCTAATGCTTTTATGAGTCACTAAATACTGCTGCGTTTAACAAATTGCTCTGCTTTTGCAAGGACATGATGCAATAGCTTTTCTTTAAATGACTCTCTCAGATTTACCCAATGGAGTTGGAATTTATGGACATGGGTTACCAGACTGGGAGTTTGGGTCTCAGACCTGCAAATGTGCAACCATTTAATGAATTAACATCTATTTATGTTTATCTTAAGTTAACCAATTTCCACAAGGGATCAGTGTGAAGAGCTTAACTCTGATTTTATTACAACTCCCTTCTGTCTAATGCCACTTATTAAGGGGAACATGTGTGAAGTCCTGGAATAAATATCCTCGAGCTTTTTTGCTTTCTAGAATACAAATACCCCTTTATGATATACTGAGTTGTGTGAGTATAACTCAGTTAACAGAGGTAACTGTGAATCACATAACTAACATGAAGTTATAATGAACTACCATTTATTTAATGAGTAAGTGCTTCATTTCTGTAAAAAAAATAAAAAAATCTGGTGTGAAAAATCAAGAACACAAAAGATCAAAATCATCCAATGGACAGAAAGCTCAGCCAACCCCCACAGAACATGACTTAACTCTCCATCCTAGAGTTACATGGTAACTGTGCTTCTGAATTTAAAAAAACCAAATAAATGAAACAACAACAAAAAAACAACCAACAAACAAACCACAAGCCAAAACTCACCCAACCTTGCTAGTCAGAAAATATCACATGAAAGATTCCATCTCCATGTGGCGCAATTACAGAGAGGAAGATTAGGCCAGGGCCAACAATAAAGAGGTACAGTAATTAGCTGCAATAATGGATCAAATGAGCCTTTGTTCGCTGCTGTTAATCCTGTGGTACAGTGCCATTACTTTAGAAAAAGAGAAACATTATGGATGCTGATAGAATTTATCTTTGACAGAATTTAAGTTTGGGGCACATCTGAACTCATTCCATGGCACTTTTACTGCTCTTCAGCACAGGCTTATTTCTTAGTAAGGCAGAGGAGTGTTCTTATCACCATGAAGATTTTGTTGCTATTATTTGGACAAACTCTTCTGTCTGCTCCAAGCAGGAAAAAAAAAAATAAAAATCCTTGTAAGGAGTTCAGGGAATGAATTTGTCTTTTTGGGAAAGACTTCAGTCTGCCAAAAGGTTTTGCTGAGGCTGACCTGCCTTTCTTTTGAAGAAATATTTGGTCCAACACCCAGCATGATTTCTCCCAGGAGAACTGAGTAGGTCTATTTGCTGACCAATATGTTGCTCCTTTTGACTGAACACAGTTGTGTTCTGTTTATGGCTCATCCCTAGAGACTCAGTGAATACGGGAAAATGTCACAGGATGTGAACCCACTGAGACATTTTTAAAAAGTAACAGGGAGAAAACCAGCAACAACCACCATCAAATAAACAGACAAAAAGAGAGAAAAGGTGGAACTCATCCAAAATCTAGTGAAGTTCTTGGAAAAGAGGTGTTTTCAAGGTCATTTTCATGTTAACAAGCTGTTCAGGATGTGAAGACACTTCACCTTGTTGAAGGATTGGGTTAAATGGGCATTTCACAAGCCTAATTGGATAAACTTATCCATACAATAGCAACAGAGGAAACCCACTTTAGCCTTTGCATCTGAGCAGGGGAGCTTTTATTAATTTAGAAGTGAATGGCTGCACATGCTAACAGAAGTTGACATTCCCTCCCCAGCTTAGTACAGCATTATTTAGCCTTTTTATCTAGCACGATCAGTTTGCCAAATGAAGGTTGCATGTGACCCCTTGCTGCCCTTGAGAGCCAGCTGCGTACTATAGCTGCTCAGTGTGGCTTGCACTGCATTTACCTTGAGAAAAGCTCTATGGTTCTTCCTACTGCATCTCCTCGATTGTACGTTAGGGCCCAGCCAGGACAGTGGGAAGGAAGGGATGCAGTACATTAGCACAGCTCTTAGCCTGTGCCCAGTATCCAGACATACAGTAGTATTCAAGTGGAAAATACATTGCATTCTCTGTGGTTCAGCTGACTCAGCCAAGCATCCCTTCTACAGAAAGACCACAGACTTGTTGTTCAACAGCAATGGGAATGCGAAATATGTATCTGAGCAACAGTTCGATCCAGAGAATGCCATTACTCAAGGGAAGAGGGAATCAGATGAGGAAGCTGACTGCACTGGTTCCCAGGATTTTTAAGTTAGTAGGGGCTGTACGATCAGCTCATTTAACAGCAAGTCACCCAGATTTGCTATATTAAATCCAAAGGCTTCAGTTAAACCTTTAAAACATTTCCAAAGACACTGGAGCCCAAATCAAGCGGGGTCTGTCAGACAAATTTCTCAGGCATCCTTTCGTTTGCATCCTTCATTTCCTTCTGGCCAGAGGAGGTCTTGAAGTACAGCCAAGTTTATCTTCAGGCATCCTTGAGGTCTGCAAGAAGCTGAGGTGATGGCTGCATGTCCTTGCTTCCTGTCTTTGTGGCATATAATGCTGTTCTTTGTCTTAAGTTCTACCCTGATGCAGAAAGACAATGCATTAAGAGCAAAGACCAGGAATTTAAGTTACCTTTTACCCTGGAATAGCTCCTTATTGTGATGACCCTGGTTTGGGGCAGGAGGAAGGCCGTTCAGAGCTAGAGTTACAGGCACTTATTTTACATGGGTCAACAGCTCTACAAATATTTGCAAGTCACCATCAAGTTCCTGGACTATCACTACAATGGTTATGTTCACAGCAGACCAGTGACAATATATATATATACCATCATAGTTAGTCACTGATAAATATACTTAGTCACAACCCAAATCTTTCCAAAAGCTGTTGGTTTTGAAGACATCAATGTATTGTGATGAGCTTTGGTGTGTGTCGATAAGGCTGGTCTCAACTCCCAGAGGAGAGACTGACAGTCTGGAGGCAGGAACACAAGGAGACTGTGATGTGGACAGACAATAACATCACCACCCATTGCTCTACAGACAAACAGTCAAGTGAACCACATAGTAGGGAGAAACAGTTCTGGCCCCTTCAAACTGTGCTCCTACTTGATGTCCAACCCCCTCTCTAATGTCTGGAGGATGATCACCACAGTGATGAGACCTGAACTCTCCATGGCCAAGGTTAACCGAGTCCTTGACACTCCTGCTGCAGCTCCATTTTTGGTGCTAGATACTTGCTCTGAGCACCTGGAGGTGACAGAGTGACTGATGCTTGCTATGATTCATTACTACGGGTGCCAGTTTCCATGGTCCTCCTCTGAGCCTCTCCTATGGGTGGGTGCATGTGCTGGAGTGTTGATTCTTGCAGCCCATCAGCATAGACCAGGCTAATTGCAATAATTAGTTCTTTCGGCTCCAATTCGGTTTCATGGGCCGTGAAGCTAGGCCCATGAATTTATGAATTGCCTCTTTTATGCAGTATTGATCTGATCTGGGAGAAAATACAGCCTTAAGCCAGGCAAACAAAACAGATGCTTAAAATTGCCAGGTGTGCTGCTCCAGATGTATCAGCATGACCACCATGGGCTAAATAGCAAGGATTAGTTCCTTGGGAACTGGAGCTGCACTCTGATTTCAGGAAGAAATCTGCTTCTTTAGATAGCTTTAGCTTTTCTACTCAAATTCGACTGGGGATACTGGGGATTTTTTGACCCTAAAACTGACAGAGGACTTGAGAAGGGAAATTACTCCCAAATAAGTGGGTTTATTGCGTATGTTTCAGCTCATCTACTCTTCACACTCTCCATGCTGAAAGATCCACGTATTTGGTTTTCAGCAGAGATTGAAAGCTTTAAAACAGGGTATGGGGAAGGGCGCCACAGTGGGTTAAGGCAGCTTTTGGAGAGAGTTAGTGAATGAGGTCAGCAACAGGGGTGTCAGGAAGGTGCTGGGTGATGTGCAGAAAGCATGCAGCACACAGGAGGTTCAGACAAGTGGATTAGATGAGGTTACGGTCAATTTCAGACTATTTGCCTAGGAGGCTGTGTCTGCTCTTTTCTGCATGCTGTGAAGAGGATGCGTTCTCCCATTTCTGGTAGAAGTCATGTGTGCTTTGTGTTCACTGATCATCAGTCACGTCTAAAATTCATCCCTGTGCTGGCCAGCTGTCCCTCAGGTGAGGTTCATTCGTGCAGTCATTCTGCCTTTCTTTTCTTGGTACTTGCCAACCATTCCTGTAAGCATTCAGGCTGTGGTCTCGAGTCTCCTGATGGGATTCTCTGGGCTGAGGTCTCAGGATGGGACTGTGCCTACACCGTTGGTAGGGGATGAGTTCTCCATCCCTTCATTTAGGACTCTCAGCTCCCTTTCTTTTCCTCAGTGATTTTTCTTTTTGCTTACTGTATCTGCCAGCCAGAGAGCAGAGGTTTCTGTCTGCAGACAGAGGTCTGGAGTCCAGATAGACCAGGGATCTGACAGGCTCTCGCACTGCAACACTGCTTTTCCAGGCACTGACTGGCAGCTCCTTGGAAGGTGAAAACTTCCCTGTCGGAGTTTACTTGAAGACTTTCTGCTTTGAGGAGTGATCAAAAGAGGAGGGATTTCCCCGATAAGTCTGAAAACCAGAGGGACTGGGTTTTGTGTGGTTTTGCTCAGACCAGGGCTGTCAGTTTCTTCCACTATTAGTCTTCCGAAAGCCAAACAAAAAGGGGAGAAAACCTAAAATGTTTTCTACACAGATCCCAAAAGAAAGAAGTAAAAAAAAGCCTTTGTACTGCAGTTTGCTGTGCTGTGGCATGGACTCCCTTACCCTCGCTTTATTATGCCTAGAACATAAGCATGGATTTCAGACTTTGGGGGAACATGTAGTTAGGGTGAAAAGACAGCTGGAGGACAAGTCTTAGTGCAAAAATATATTTTCTGCTTATGAATTAAGTTGTCCGGCATGCTTGTGCACATACACACATGCATACAGTCAGCTGCTCCTCTTGTAGGCAGTAAATATACTTCCTAAGGCCTCTGCTCTCACCTCTAGCACAAGGATGTGTGGGGATGAACGCCCTGTGAATGGGAGTGCCCTACCCCACTGCTGGCACCACTTTGGTGGAAGTGTAGTGATTGTTACTGCAGGGTGAAAGCTTTATTCCAAGGCTTTTGGTTTTAAATACCTGTTTCCAAGCACCCTGCTTTATTTAGACAGCCTTTCTTTGTCAGACTGGCTGGATGAAGAAGAGTGTCTCAAAATTAGTCTGCTTCATGGAAAACTTCCATTTGCTTTTTTTAATTAAGAAGAAGGTAGAATTTACTAGCATTTTCCCTTTCACTGCTATCTCTGAATCATGTTCCAGTTCCTAGCATATCCTCTCTGTAATTTGGGTGATTTTGGTTTCATCTTTGAAGTAATTTACTGAGCTTGTTTGTCAAAAGGGCAATCAGACATGTTTCTTACAAGATGCCCTGAGAACTGCCACATAGACCTGGATATTTCCCTTGATAGGTGGGATCAGACACACAGGCATATCACCATGGCTAAGCAGGTTACCGTGCATTAACTGAGCCACCATAAATCACTCTTTGTATAATCTTAACTCATAGCAAGTGCAAAGTAGGCATGTTAATGTAACCATAATGAAGGAATGTAACCTCGAGCATCTGCCACCAGCTGAGAACATGCACAAACTCGATTACTGTAGCACAGTAAATTGCCAAACCACAATAATTCAGTCAGAAATGTATGCCCTTAGGTTAATTTGGTGTGAGTTTTGCATCTAGATTCCAGCCTTCATATATATTGCAGAAGCTGATTCCCTGTTGTTCTGCACTTGTACTGTCATTTATAGCAAAACAGAGTGCCAAGTGGGTGTACAGTGCTACAAAGTCATAAACATTTTTCCTGATGTCTCTGCTTTTAGCAAACCTACTCATTAGATTTAGATTCTGTAGCCCATTTCCAAACTCACCAGTTTTATTTTGGGTCAAACCCTTTCATTCTTTATCATTATCTATACTATTCCATGCTGGTGAACTCAGCCCATGGCACATAGGGAGGTAGAAGCAGTAGTCCCACTCTTTAGTATCAACTCCATGTATCATTGAATCATGTCATGCGATGGATTTAATCCAGGCCAGACACAGACACATAAGTATGTTTTTAACTTATTAGCCAGAGCACATGACACTGTATTTATGTCAGCTTCAGACCAGGCATTGGCTGTCCCCTGCTGTGAGCTAAGTCATTCTCATGCCATTACACTGCAAGTCTCTTTAAGGGAACCACAGCAGCTGCTTTGCAATCTTGCAGGTTTTTTCTAGCAAACTAGAAGAATTATGCCCGATCAAAGTCACTTTTATTTTTTACTAAAGCTGTCCCAAAGGGAGGGAGGTATTCTGAAAGAGATGTACAGGCATATTTATTTAGACTAGTGCTGACTGTCCATTTCTTCCCACAGACAAGCTCTCAACTCATAACCTGTCTCATTCCGTCATATTTTCAGCTCCTGGGTTTTCCTCTGTAGCCTTGTACATTTTCCAGCTTATAGTTTGACAGAGCTCTTTGAACTCATGCTCACGAGATCTGCACACAGATTTTCTTTGTTGCTGTTTGCTCCTGTATTGCTGTTATTATTTGGAGACAAGATTAAATTTCTTGCTAATGTTAATTTGGGGTCTTCTTGCTTTTTCCTATGGTCTGAAAATAAAATCAGCTTCATGGCTGCATTATTAAATAAATATTAACAATGGTTATTATGAAGTGTTTGATGCAGTTACAAAGCCTGAAGTTATGACCCCATTTTCTCCCAAGCGAGGTTTGTAGCCATTTACATCTGGTCTGCACACAACTGAAAGGGGTTTATGTAGTGGTTAAACCACAGATGAATACAGATAGGAAGCAGAGATCTCTGTGAGGACACTTGTCTTGAACCGATTTCCCCCACACACACTCATGCAGTAGTCACTATTAAAAGCCTATAAGATCAGCCTCTGATTTTCTTCCAGGGATGCTGAAGTCTGCTCTGTTTATGGGCAGAAAGAAACAGTGCAGCATTTCACGCTGAACAGGACATCTGTGTGTGCCAGGTTCATGAAGGTGGTGTCTGCAGATGAGGAATGCGGCCCTGACCGTGCCTCAATTAAGTCTGCTGCTGTTGTCCATGTTACATGCAATATGTCCCACAGGAGGAAGGATCTGGACAGTGCCCAGATCCTCTGTCCTCTGGCTATACTGAGATCACAGCTATGGGTTTATATGGCCCCCTGTCCTCTGCTTGCTAGAGCCTGACACCTGTTTATGTTGAAAAGCAGCGTGACTTGCTGTGGTCAGGAATCTGTCGTACCTTAAGATATTCCCTGTCCCACCTCTCTCTGTGGGACAGGCTCCAGGTGAAAATGTGATGCGGCATCTTTCCCCAGCCCCAGGATGAGCTAAGCATGGGATACTGGCCCAAAAGGGCCTAAAGGCAGCCGTTCCATTGGGGCTGGGCAGTGCAGCCCCGCTAGGGCGAGCTGGGGAAAAGCCAAAACAAGGAAGATGCTGCTGAAGTGGGTGTGTGTGAAGTGATGGAGGGGAGGGGGTGGAAGGCTTCTGGTGTGGACACAGGGCTTGCTGGAGTGCAAAACCAGCATGTTGTAGAAGAGTCAGGGTTTCATAGCTACCTCTCACCACTGACTTCTGGGTTAGGCAGGAGACATGCAGACCCCTGCCCTCTTGGGCTTCTCGCAGTTAGAGCTGATGAATCTCTCATGTCTGAGACAGGGCAGTGGGCCTGAGAGGCTGATTTACCTCATCTATTCTATGTTAAGGAGACTCTTCAGTGAAGTGATAGCAGCTGAATTCCACAATAACCCTGTAGAGCCTATTTTAATCAGCTTTCTGTTTATTTGTGGCTTCTGTTTTTCTTTACTTTTATAAAACTTGCTGCTAATGTACAACGTGTCATATTCCTGTTACCTGTTACAAACTCCCCTAGCAGTGTGTTGATATCTCTGTAGTTGCTTGGTTAAAAAAAGGAGCGATGGCTTCTAATGTAGAGCAAGCACAAAACCTCTGTGCTGCTTTTTTTTTTCACCTCAGTGAAGTCTGGCATAAAATCCTGCAGCTGAGATTTAAGTGATGTAATCTTTACAGTCTCATCAAAGCTATGGATACAGTTGATTGCATGCAGCAGGGAAGCAATGCTAAGCTTGGTTAAATGTGCTCACTTGTTTTCATTATCCCACTTTTTTTCATGGGCCCAGCATGGCAGCTTGGGAATGCAGAATGTTTTTCCTCATTTAAAAGGCCTGGGTTTTGCTTCCTTCTTAACTCCCTTTAAATGCATTTCTAGCTCTGTTAATTGTTCATTATAACTTAATTATATTTAGTCCACCATCATCAGTCTTTCTTTGGTGAAGAAAGTTGTTATTTATGAGTCAAAAGCTATTTATGAAGCAGACAGTCTGGTATCGTCAGAAAGACAGGAGTTGGGGGAGCAGTTTTAATTATTAAAAGAAGTTTTGATTAAAGAGAGTGAGTTAATTTAACAAGTGCAACTGGTTTTCTCTTCTTTTTTTTTTTTTTTTTTTGCTAGATGTGCAAAAGAAAGCATATCTAGTAATCTCAGGCCTGACCTGAAACTATAGGGCTCGCTCAAATGCCCCAGGAGATGGACAGATCAGTTCTGTTTTATTTCTTTTGAATGGTGTGAACAGTGCTTGCTGACAGTGGTTGCTGGGTTGTTTTGTAGTCCATAGGTTCAGAAATAAAGTTTTGCTGTAAGGGAGAACCTCATAGTAGCTGGCCTTTTATCCTGACAGGCTGGGGCTAGACACGCTAGAAACAAGCTGGTGTGTGTCCTGTTGTTTCATCTTGGAATATCATTTGTTCTGTTGTGTTAGGGTGGGGGCGTCATCTGAGCACCTACTTTTCCATCAGTCATGGTGGCATTGAGTTGGATCATACAGCAAGGAGAATTAAGCATCAGTTGGACATAGTAGCTTTGGACATTCTGGTTACTGTGTAAGCTGAAGACTTCAGGGCAGGGATTATCTTTCTGTTCTGTGTTGGTTCAAAACTGAGTAGATGAAGACCTTTGGTTCATGCCAAGGATCCAAAATGCCAATAAACTGAAATTGCAGTTTGTTAGTACTTGGAGATAGTTTTCTATCCTAGCAGTAGGATGGATTTTTCTTCTTCTTCTTCTTCTTCTTCTTCTTCTTCTTCTTCTTCTTCTTCTTCTTCTTTTTTGTATAAAGAAAATAATCTTAGAGAGAACTATCCATGAACCCCAATTGTGTGGCAGCCTAAGCCGAGGTTTTACTGTTGTGCTGACTAAGCCTGGCTGAGGTTCACATGCATCTATTGGATTAGTTCTTGCATAAATACCAAACATTTCAGTGGGCAGCTCGAGGAAACAGTGCAACAGTAAGTGCAACATAAATGTAAATATACCTAAATGAAATAATGAAGTTCTCCAGCATAAAAGTCAAGTGAAATGCAGAAGGAAAAAAACTCCATGTGACTAGTTACTTAACCTTGGCATAAGCTACTACACAGGGCTCAGCTGCAGTGTGCTGTCTGCACTTCCAGCCCCATGCAGTGTCTCCACCAAAACCTTTTATGCAAGACAAAAGTGGTAGAGGTGGACAGCTGAAATACTCACACTGATGTGATTTCTTAAGTTAGGTGTGCTTACCCAAGTGAAGTCCATAATTACTTTTTGGGGGCACATTAACTTCTGTGTAAAATTCAGTGTTAAAAATATTGTACTTCTCATACAAATGGTCTGCAGTGCCATAGTGGTCTGACAGCTTCTATTTATTTTCTCTATGCAGAGAGATTGTGAGTTTGTTGTTTCCACACAACTGTTTATTGTTGCCAAACAATAAACAAACTCGTACAGGTTGGTGCTTATGTTTGACTCATGTATATTTGTTTCCCTCAATTTTTACAGCTCAGGTAAGCCAACAGTGTCCCAGTGAGAGCAGTGGCTTTCAATCCCCATCTTTAACCTGTACTACTATGGACCAGATGTGAATGAGTAGTGCCAAAAAGTAAATACAGGCAGCTGTTGTGATGCCAGAAGTACCAGCGTGACTGCTCTTGGCTAGGTACTTATCTGTTTTTCATCCCTTCCTCCTCCAAATCCTCCCCAGTCTGCTTCTGTCTAGAAGAGAAGAGAGATGGAGAAATTTAAGAATGTTTTCTTTTCTGCCTGTGTCTTTCTGCTCCCTTTCTTTCCCATGTCTGATTCTCCTAGCTTCAGTCTAGACAAAAGCTAGAATTCTTAAGGATAGACTGGAATAAGGGAGAAAAAGAAAAAATGTGACTAATCTGAAAAGCAAGTCAGAAACAATACAAGATCTCATCTGAAGGCCATCTTTTCCTGTTACATGTTTGTACGAAGTATAGCATAACCGTAGGTCCCTAGAGTCTGACCCCTTACAGTAAACACCATTGTTGCTGCTTCTGGTAAAAAGAATGAAATAAGCATATAACATCAGGGTAGCTTGTGCAAGTCTCTATTTAATTACAGTGCTGCATGAAGACATTTGTTGCTGTCACATGTACTTGTGATGGGTATTATACATTCTTGACTCTTCAGGGAGTCATGTTTTCACTGGAGATTTTCACCACAGAAGTAGTGGCTTTTTTCTGCTTTCTTTTTTATTTCAGCAGGATTTAATAAACTGGTTAGACCTACTGTAATTAGTTTACTCTTCAATCAGGAAGATAAACAGTATCATGACTGTAGTGGGAGCAAGCAGGCAAGCGCCAAATACAGTGCAGGCAGAATTCACTAGCTGCTTAATTAAAACCTGTTCAGGGGGTACGGAGAGCCACGCAGGCTTCAGCAAACTGTGAATCACATGGAAGAAAAGCAGGAACAGGAAGATTCAATAAGCAGAACTAAAGCTTCAGTTACAAAGAATGAATCACAAAATAGGGATTATAGTAAGGGTCTTAAGTTTGTCTCAGGAACGAAGAAATGAAATCTTCTCACTAATGTGTTTTAAAAAAATATATCAGTACCCTTACCATTATCAGCATATCCCACCATCTGAAGTCCTCGGGAAAGCAGTATTTTTTCCAGAGTCAAGTAACAGTGAGGACTGTATTTGCCAGACTCAGCTCTGTGGGCAACAGGCCTCAGAGTCCTGTATGATGCAACTGACTTCTCATAATTTTCAGAAGTTTCTACAAACACCTTCCATCACAACTATGGGCTGGTTGTCATTGTGCCAGGTGCTGTCCAAACAGATTGCAAAGACTGTCCTTGCTCTTGGCATTAGTTTATTCTTTGCAAAGCCAGAGGTCATGATGTATTTTGGTCCTCTCTCGAAAAGAGTTATGAAGGCTTGATTCATGGGTGGAAAGTGCTTTAGTTTGTTGTCTTTAAGTGTAGATGTTTTATGGGAAAGGAAAACCTGCTGCAAAGGAGATGAACAGACATGGCATTACCACATTTCCAAGGGCAGTGGGGATATAGATATTCCCACAAGATACCTCTTAGTCTGGAGTGTTAGGAACAAGGCCTTAAAATGTCATTGGGATGAATGATGGTCTGCAGGTAATTTCTCCCAACAAATACTTAATCTCTTGGAAATGACACCTGGTTTTTTTGGTCCACGTTAGCAAACATATGAAGGACATAGGCCCTTTTTCAGCAGCTTTTTTCTACCACAGTATTTTGGAAGAGTTTTTCATCTAGTAGTTCAGGTGAGTTGAGCTATAAGGTTCTGCATCTAGATTCAGAAACAAAATTTTCGAACAAGGTACACAGTATTGAAGATCATGATTTTGTCCCGGGTTAACACTGAACACAAAATAAAATTATGGCACAAAGTTAAGATATTATTCACATTCTTCTTATTTTGAGGGCTCACACCAGGTTTTACTACAGGGCAAAAATCACCTATGGCAACTTCCAAATGCTTTAAAACTTTTTTGTCTACATGCATATTATCTTCTGTTTTGATTCAACTCCCCACCTGTTAATTTACCAAGTCAAATGGCACCTTTCTGCTTTGCAATTGTAAATATCTTAGAAAATTGAGCAGTAGCTTGTTACTATTTTTCCACCAAAAAACCTACTGACTTTACACTATTCTTTGAATCTTTTAAGTAATACCAGTCTGACTTGATTCCCATCACTGAGTGAACTTGCTTCATTAAAATTGGGAAAAAAAAGAACAGATAACATGTGCCTGAGATCTCTTGAGTTAGTGTTTCCAATTTTCTGATTAAAAAAGGATTGGAAAATTTCCTGTGCTTCTCTAAGAAGTGTTTTTTCCCTTGCCTATAATCCTATTAATGTACAAAGTACAAAGATTCTCCAGCTGTGCATTACAATGCTAAGACAGAAGAGTGACTGGCCCCATCTTACATGTTCATAATGTTTTGTTCTGACAGCATCTTGTAACACCTGGTTCATGTATGTCAACAAAATGTTGCTCTGATAAGCACGTACTCTCCTATTCAGTTAATACATAGGACCTATTTCTGCTGAGGTTATATGCTAAAATCCTTCACTAAGCTGCGACACATTTAGGCATCTGTAGGATCACTCTTCATTTAAATGTATAGCTATGAACAGACCTTGAAGAGCCATGTTCAAATGTTATACAAGTCCATGGGCTAAATACTAGTAACACTGGTTATTGGCCTCTTCCAGGAATACAAGGTTTAGAATGGAAACCTTTGGATCAAGGTGGGACTCTTGTTTCAATTTCAGAAAACAGCTGAGAGCATGTGTTACAGCTGCTTGACATAATCTCTTCTTGATATACAGCTGGAACACATTCTACCAGCACAGTCCGTCCCACAGGAAATTGCTTTGTTAGCAATATAGGAAAACCAGAGAATAAAAGAAACCTCCCTTGGCAGTGGTCTTTATCTATTCTGAAGGAGAAACTATGTGAATATTCCACAAACTGCATAGAGAGAAAGGGATTATATTGCTCTCCAGATTGTGTTTTAACCTCTTTAGAAAATAGCAGGTAACTAGAACTTGGGACCCTGCCTGTGCATATGGCTATTGTAATCATCTAGGTCTCCAGATACTACATTAATTTCTAGCCAGACCTATTTCCATGTCATTTTACTCATCTTACTATAGTTTATTTACAGAGATATTACAAAATGTATTGTGAACTGAGTACAGTTAGTAAGTACAGTGTGGATTTGGCAATGCCAGAGTCAACGTGGTGAAATTATGGTGTTACGGGTTTTCAATTGTTTTAATCCATGAAAGATAGACACCAGAGGGTTAGGGATGCTGGAAACATCTAGACCTTTCCAGAGTCCAACCTGGACACAGGAGCAGGTCCAGCTAGGACTTTCTTGGGCTTTTATTCTGGCTTTTTCCAAAACACACAGTTTTATCTCATTTACTGTTAATTTAAATTAGGCACGATGTTATTCCGCACTCTCTCTATTGAGAGACATAGGCAAATCATATTGAGGTGGTCCTTGGCTTCATGGCACCCTGAAGTTAGGTGAGGAGAACTGGACCTAACTTAGCTGACTTGTTCAAGTTCACATCTGAGGCGGACATGGATGCAGATGCCTCACCTGGCACACTGTCTTCTTGTTTCTACATTCACCACACTAACACTCCTCACCTAGTTTTGTAACTTCTTGTAAGAGACTGGAGATGAAATGCTGGTGGGCAGAAATTGCTGCTGGGCTGGCTGATAGATGATAGTTGGTGTCCTGTTTGATTTGAATGTATACCATGTAATACAAGGTATCACTTCTTTAGTTGCTTTCCATCTATTTTTTTAGCTTGGGCTTCTGGTCAATTCATCCTATTTATTCCTATTTACACTGATGTAGTGGTCTCACATGAGACATATGCTCCCCTTCTTCCTTCTGCCTGTTGCTTGTAGACCCACATTGTTGCAGGGGTTGGATCTGTAGGCGGCAGAACCTTCTTAGCCCGCTTGGGGATCTCGAAGTTTTTTCTCAAGGCTTCAGCAGTTTAATACTGGGTAAGTTAGCTTGAGGTGAAGGCAAAGCTATTGCATGGAGTTTCCACAAGCTCGCTCTGGCTCCTATTGCAAAGCGGAAAAGATGGTCTTGTCTTTGGTGAGAATTGTATCCATGATGTAACACGCAAGCCAGTAGCGGCAGTGACCTATCGCTACCTTCGCATGGCTCTGCGACTGTCTGTGTTTAATGCACTCAAGGTTAGGTGGCCACAGGCAAGAATCAAGTGAGTGTGTCTTGATTTTTGCTTCCGCTTTAAACACAGTGTGAGGGTAGCTCTGAAAGATGCCCTTGGGATTAGTGTCCCAGAGTCCAAAGGTCACCTCGAAGGATGAGAGAACCTCCCACATGAAGGTCCTCGTTACATCCCTACCAAGAGGTGCATGGGCATGGCACTCTTGTGACACTGTAGGCCTCACGCCCAATACAAGAGCTCGAGACCTTTCCATGGCTGCCCATTTGTGTGCGTGAATGGCATTGGTTTCTTTTTTCTTATTCTTAAAAATGTGGTTGCTGTTTTTACTTTTAACAGTGGAGGATCTTCATGAAAGCCTTGCGAAATTCAATGTTGAAGGTGGTGTAAATAATTGGGTTGACAGCACTGTTGACATATCCAAGCCACGTAAAGGCGCTGTACATTGCTGGGGGGATGTTGCAATCGCAGTGCATGTTCAGGATGTGAGTGATGAAGAATGGGAGCCAGCAGATGATGAAAACACCTGGGGGAAAAGGAAAGAGACAGACTTTGGTTGCTGAATGCTGGACAAATTTTGAGACTCTGAGAACAGTAAGGTTCTTTTGGGTATAAAGGAAAAATGTTTCCCTGAGGAATAAACCTTCTGTTCATCTGTTAAGTCTCATAGTCTACATTCTGAGTATCCAGGTACTAAAGAACTTCTTTGCTGGTATAATTAGACCAGTTACATCAAAAAATCTGGCCTTCAGAGGTGCCAGTTTCTTGCTGAGCTATGCTGCCTTTTGCGTTCTAGAAAGCCCATGAGCTCTCTTGCCCCCACGCCCAGCTGTCTTTCGGCAGTCTGAACACCCCACAGACGGACAGCTTTCTGAGCCTTTTGTACAGCACTGTGAACTGTTCCTAGGTGGGAAGGAGGTAGCCTTCCTATTGGCAACCTCTTGCCTACTTGCCTACACATCAAATGAAATTATTTCTGTGGAGGCCTGGAAAAACAGTCCTCACTGGACATTCAGACTGGCTACACTAATCCTGGGTAGTTATTGGTTTTCTGCAGAAACACAAGAGGAAGCCAATGTGCACTCTCACCGAGTACAATGGCTAGCATCTGAGTGGCTTTCTTTTCCTTCTGTTGTGACAGTTTCCTCCTGCTCACAGTCTTGAGAGATGTCCTTGTCTTGCCATTGGGCATAGACTGGATCTCAAAGACCTTGGCTGTGTTTCTTTGGGGTGTTTCTTTGGCATGTCCGTTCTTCTCTACTTTCCCAGGGCTGTCCAAGGGTGCCTGCAGGGTTGAATTGGTGCCCTGATTTGAAGCAACTGGCACAACCAGCTGATGGCTACTTGGTGCCGCAGGTTTGGTGGTGGTTTTCTCAGGGGGACTGGTGCTGGACACCATCTCCATTTCCATCTCTTCTATGTGGCTCTCCGCCTCCTGGACAAGAATCAAATGTCCACAACATAAAGACAGATAAATATACAGAGAGGAGCAATGAACATTCCTTACAGAGTGAAGCTGGATGATGTTGAAGAACAATCAATCCCTCTTCTCCCTCCCTACATTTTTGGTAGATGCTTGGAGAAAGGGCTGTAAAGTGTTTACAGATAAGAATACTTTTGGGTAGATGGGATCAACAGAACTGCAGCGAATGACTCCCCTTTATTGCACAAAGAGGCTAAGAAATGGGAGAGGCACTGTCTCCACTCCCAATAGATTTTATTTATGTTTTCAGAATATAAATTAAAAAAAAACCAAAATCGACAAGCAAAACCCAACAAAGCCAATGCAGTCCAAGACTTAAAATAAATAACAGAGAGAAGAAGAAAATCAAAGACACAAAATGTTAAAATGTCACGGCTTTTATAGCTGATCTTTAGGTGAGCTTAGTCTGGCTTTTTGAGCTCTATGATCTTAAACCCCCTGCTTCACTCTAAGGAATGGGAAGAATATTTAAATTTTGAGAATGAATGGTAACCTTTGTTCTTAGTTTATTTTTCTCCCACCCTACATAAATTCATTTTGCATCCTGAGAGGAGAAAAGGGGAACGCTAAACGCTCTGAAAAGCTACCACTTCTCTTTAACACTCACCACTTTGCGCTTATTAACTTGGAAACTCCCATTGGACTTCACAATAACTGTGCAGAGCTTGACGTCTTCTGGATGAGTGCATTTGTCCTAAGGGGCAAGCACCAGCTCAGAGGTTACACAAGCAGATAGTAGTTGGGAAGGGAAGCTGGTAAGGGAGGCATGTGGAAATACAGACACAGGGCACGAAGCAGAAATTAATCAGTGTGACTAAGGTGCTAAGAATGATGAAAAACTACTCTGAAGAAGCAGTAATGGAGGCAACTATCCCCTGTGCTTTTCACCAAAGGAAGGAAACCGCAAAGATCTGCTTATGTTTCAGTCTATCCCTGTCTTGCTGCCTCCTTTGCTTGACATGGCACTGGCCTCTAAGGCAATGCAGTTTGGAGGTAGTGCCTCTAGCACTATACATTCCTACTGGTTGTTTTGCATGTGCTGCAAGGGTAGCATTTTGACAAGCGGTCTCACACTTAACATGCTCAGCTGGACTTCACTTATACACATATCTTATGCTTTGAGAGGCTGTTTTCACTGCAGAGGTATCATTACCAGCGATGTAGTTTGCACCCCAGCCACACAAACAATTTCCATTGAACTTCTTCATCGCAACAGCAGGACTGACACAGAAAATGGTATAACCTGTAGTCTTGGGTACCCCAACCCAAACTCAGCAGAGCCAAAGGAGTACAGTCTGGTTAATGAAGCAGCTCCTAATGCAGATATGCTGATGAAACATCCCCTGAGATCCAGGGAGGCCTGTGAAGCACCAGCCAGTGACCTGATAATCCAGAGTGTGCAACTGGGACTCCAAAATGGCACAGGGCACAGCATTCACCTTTGTGATCCAGTATGTCACCTAGTCCAGCCAGTGTTATTTGGGGAAAGGAGGAAGTGCTTTAGGGAATGAAGTGGAGCAGGAAGGGGAAAGGAGAGAGACTGCTGAGAGCAAGGCAGAGGTCTAGTTACCTTCAGCGGGGCTCGTGTGTCTGAGTCCAGGCCATGGCTGCTGCGCTTGGTGTTGACACGCTTCCTGCGCTTCCGGAGCACTATGTAAATCTGCACATACACCAGCAGGGTGACAATGAAGGGAACGTAGAAGGAGACGATAGAGGAGTACACGACAAAGGCAGGATTGGCAATGATGCATTCATTCTCATCTGTAAGACAAAAAGTTTCAGGATTGCTGTCCCTGCTGCTGGGAGATAGCACCGGCTTCCCCCTCTTGTCTCCCTCTTTCAGAAGGCACAGAGATACACAGAGAGTGAGGGGTTCAGGTTCTAGGGGGGACCACCACGTCAGCGGGGAGTGGTACCAGAACAGCAAACTCCCCTTGGGTCATAAGGAGTCACATATGACCCAAAGTCCCTGGCTATTTCTTGCCTTATAATTAAAAGCCTGCCGATTCCATGCTCTATACAATCCAGTCTTTCTATGAAACTGATGGCTGAACAGCCAGTTCTTTTCTCTCCTGTCTCAGTGAAGCTCTTTGTCCCATGACTTTCCTATTCACGTGTTTTAATATAAGAGGGATTTTGATTTTGTAGTGGACAAATGTTAATGTAACATTGACGAGTGTTGTGTAAACTTCTACATAATCTCAGTTCTGATGTGTCTAAACTGCTGGTCTGGAACAGCAAGGGACAAAATGATTCAGAAGCAGCTGACAGAAACAGTCTGGGATGACATTGGGAGAGGACACCTGAAACAGGGATGAATACATTCCAATACACCTAAAACCTGATCCTCATGTTTATTCCTGACTTGTAACAGAAGAATATCTGGGGACCTGGTAAAGCCAGGAAGATGCCAATAGCCAGCTGCTGGTGGCATAACACTCACCTGTGTTGTTGAGGCCAAAGAGGAGTGGGCAGGAGATGGCAAATGAAAGCACCCAGACCACAGCAATCATGACCGTGACCCTGCGCTTCGAGCTGTAGCGGGTATTATACAGCATTGGCATTGCTACTGCTGTGTACCTGCAGTGTGAAGATACAAACCCAGTCTATTGTTATTCTGCCAGTGCTGACAAACTTTGTGGGGAATTACACCTAGTTACTATGTCTGAAAGCCTGGTCCAGCAAAAGAATATAGGGCAAGTCAGGTTTCACGAATCTGCAAGATGTCTGCATTCCCTGTTTTGAAGACATGAGACTGGGGTCAGCTTAGCATAGCATTTTTCTTCTGCTCTCTCTGAGCTACTGCCTTCCCACTGATGTCTGCTCCACCATTCAAGTACATAAGGAGAAAGACTGAACTAATGGGTACATTACAGACAATTCCATTTACAGTATCAATACCAGTGTTTCTATGCCTGCTTCTGACAGAATCCCTGCTCAGACCTCATTTAGGTCCTCGGAATTTCTCTTCAAAAGTCATCAACAACACTAGTTCTCACCATTTTCAAGTCTCTGAGTCACAGGTAAAATTAGACCATATAAAGATGGCCGTGACTTGCTACCGTGGATTTGACATGACTTGCTGCCATGGAGCCCTCACCTGTCAATGCTGATGGCACAGAGGTTGAGGATACTGGCAGTACACATCATAACATCAAGGGTTACAAAGATATCACAGTGGATCCGACTAAACCTCCACTCACCAACCACCTGCAAAGAGAGAGAATAAGGTCAGTAAAAGAATTCACTGAGGATATGCTACTGAGAAGGTCTAAAGGGAGAATTTTGCACAGATACAGACACTTGCTGGTAGCTGGAATTTTGTCTACAGAAGTTCCAGCTGGAATCAGGTCACATGCAATCAGTCACATGCTGTGTCAAGTAGGATTGTTTGCCATTGAGTGCCTTCAAGGACTTTGTCCTGTCTAGTCTAAAGGTCTCACATGGTGGTATGGCCACAAAGGAAGTACTCTGCTCCATCCAAACCATTCTTTAGAGCATTACCCTGAGGGCTGGTGTGATTTTTGTCCTTCCTAATTCCATCCTGTTACTTTGTATTGAGTTGGGCAGCCCAAACAGCAAACACAAACCTGGGCTCATATTCCAATGACATAAGGGAATGCAAGTCTTCTCAAAGTCAGAGTGAACTATGTAGGAGCTTAAGCAGGTCTCTGAAGCATTGCAAAGAAGTATTAGGAAGGAAATAACATTAATTTTATATCCCAAGCACCTCTAATTGTACTTACAGCCTTTTATTAGACACTTTTTTTCAATTATACCTAGCAAAGATCAGCAGTAGAGAAGCAGGAGCTTTTCTTCATTTCTTATTTTAAAAAATCAGGGTAGAAATTCCTCACTTTTTTTTTTTGTGAACGAAATGAATTTAATTCAGAGTGAAAATTCTTTGACACACTACATGTTGTGATAAAGACGAAGAGCTAATGATAACACTTCCAGTTACCAATAGCCTTTTTCTCTTCACTTATCTTGCTATTGAAACTGAACTTTGCCGATTAAGTTTAATAGCAATTATTAGGAATGCTGTATTTGACATGTGATGAAAAAAGTATATTTCCCTCTAATAAAAATAGAGTCCTACTGCATTTGAAAATAGAATGAATAAGATATCTATTCTTCAGTTATTTCTGCTCTGATATACATAACCATAGGCAGCATAAAGAAGGAAGAAAGAATGACTGCATTGAAGCCTGAGTGACAGATGAATACTCGGTGATTAAAAAAGCACTTGAGACAGTTACATCAGTAACTTTGATGAGAATTTGCCCAAAGGCAAAGGTTTCCTGCCAGATATAAGGCTCTGCAAAATCAGTTTCCTGAATGCATAGTCTCAAGTTTATGGGAGATGCTGTAAACTGCAGCAGTTCTTTCTCTTACTGCTTTCATTTATGTAGGCGAAACCTCAGAAGTTTGGAGGTAGAAGGTTTGTTTGCATTGAGGCTGATTTTTAAAAGGATTTCCTTTTGATATTCGTTTTTGTCTGAGCTTGTGACACAAAGCCTAAAAAAACATATGAAGATATTTACAGAACAAAGGGTTCTGGCCAGTTTTGATTTCAGATTGCAGACCCAGAGAGGGACCACAGTGTGCCTAACCCACATCAGTCCAATGGCTCCTTCTCTGTCAGCAAGTATTTGTCATGTTGTTTGTTGCTTCAAGCTAGCAGTAGGTTTAGCAGAGTGTGGATAAGAGCAGAAAGGGCAAAAGTAAATGAAAAAAAAAAATTATTGCTGAGATGTAGAGGCCTGATTGTCCTACTTGGTAGATCAAGGAAGCTGGGGTTCCTGACGAACTCCATATACACATGAGCCCAGAAAGGGGAAAGCTTCTTACATCATTTGTGCTTTATTCTTCCACATTAAAGTAAGAAGTGTCTGAGAGACTCTTATTGCTGGGCCTAAGAGAGCAAGAGCTACTCACAGCATAAGCCTCTGCTTAAAATGGGTTGTCACAAAGGAGGAATGTGATAGAAGAGCGTAACTAGTCCCAGATGCATTGACTACAATTACAACCAGCCTGTGGTCATTTTAATAAGCTTTAGCAGATGCGTGATGCTTTACATTTTTAAAGTGACACGAAAACAATAATTAACCAGAGTAGTAATTATTATTGTAGCTTCTCGACAGCCTGTCATGTCAGTGGGTTTGTTTTGCTTTGCATTAATACTTAACGGGCTAATAGATTATGGCTTCTTCCCCTGCTCTCCTCTCTGGTTTATAATTTTCTTTCAAAAGCAAGTGCCTGAAAATTAATTGTAAACTCAATATAGTTTCAGTCTTATGCTTTCTCACCACTGTTCATTCTGTCTTGCTTGTGCTTGCCACCAGCATGCCAGCTCTCAGCTGACTGAAGAACACGGGCATCCCAGCGAAGGGGGCCAAGGGACAGGGGCTGTGTATCTTCTCTTATTCTTTTCTCTAGAGATGCACTTCATTCTTTCAGGCTATTTACTGTTGCAACAGTCATTTGCCATCAAGTAAACAGGTGGCAGTCTTGGGAGTATTTGGTTTTCACAAAACACAGACCCACTCAAGTATGGCTCTGTATGCAGAAGCATAAAGCTCTTTTGTACCGAAGTGACATGCTAACGGCAGCAATGTGAAAAGTAGCTCACTTGTGATTCTGGTTCTCTCATATATTGCGACATAAAAGTTCTGGATTTACACCCTACTTCTACAATTGCCTGCTCTTCTTACTACTGTAGTCCTTCAGAAATAGGGTTTTGGTTACTATTTGATGCAGTTTATTAGTGTGACACCCATGATGTTTTTTGCAGACTCATTCTTGTGCTTGGGAATAAACAGTTCATCTATGTAGTTTTGAAAATAAAATTGGGGTCCTTTTGCTCTTGACCCCTCTATTTAAAGGCCAGTTTTTTCAATGCAATTGGACTGTAATTTAGTCCTGTGAACAGCAGTGTATTTTCAAGTCAGCCTGTCATCTGCTATTATGTCCATTTCCTGGAAAAATGTGACCAACTGTTAGGAAATTAAAAACAGTTTTGGTTTGGGAAATTCAGGAGGTCTTGAAATAGCTGATGTCCAGGCTGCTAAACCTGCCCTCTCTCTACTCATTCACCAGAAACATTCAGTACTGCAAAAGAAAACTGGGTCACCTACCTCCAGATAGACCACCCAAGGCATGACCAGAGTTGCTACCAAGAGATCAGCCACTGCCAAACTCACAATCAGGTAATTAGTGGTAGTCTGAAGGGCTTTTTCCCTGGACACAGCCATACACACCAGCACATTGCCAAAAACAATGACAAAGATGAGGAGGGTGAGCAGCAAGGCATAGTAGTTATACTGAGGCTTCTGGTCTGCACTGGACTCGTTGAGTGGCTTGCTCCAGTTCCTGTCACTGATGTCACCGTTGTACCAAGAGAGGTTTAGGGGATCCATGGAGGTAAAAGTGCCAGGTTCCAGCTCCACCCTGACACAAAGACATTGAAAAGACAGTCAAAGGCCAACATGTAAAATAAAAATAAAACAATTATCCATGTGCTACTTCACTCTTGGGATTCTCTAGAGCCTGTTCCTCCTACCCTGAATTCCTGTCTGCAAATGATTGAGTAACTGGAAATGTGATGAAGACCCAGATGGGAGGCTGATCTGATGGTCAGATACCTAGGCAGGGATTCAAGAAGTTAATTTCTACTTTCAGTTCATCCCCCAGATTTCTGTGGCCAGGGATATTAGTTACTCTGTGTTACAGCCAATTCAGGCAGAGTGCTTGGGATTTTTGTGTTGGCTCCCCTGACGTTCCCTAACCACTAACTGCTCCATGTTAGGTGTGTACAGTTCAGGGCAGATGTGCCACAACCCACTTTGTTTATTTTCCCTGTGTTTTATGGGGCTTTGGGCTGTGTTCTTTTTTTTTTTCCTTTGCTTTTCCTTATTTTTTTTCCTCCAGCAGGGAAATAAATAAATAACTAAAACTATGAACCAAATTGTGATAATAATGGAACTTGACAGTAGCAGTTTTGAAGTCAGGGCTGGACTGTGCCTGCCTTCTGCCATTCCCTCAGCGAGGTTGCAGTGCAAAGGAGAAAATGGTGGGGGCATGACTGGGTGTCTTCCTACAGCCCAGCCTCTGCAGCTCCTGGCACTGGGAAGACAGGTCTCCTTGGAAATCTGTGGCATCATGGCAAACCATCATTTTTCCCTGGCCAACGGCCACGTGCTGTGCACTTTTTCAGATGTAATATATAAACAAATCATGGTTTTTGATGTAGGGTATCCTAGAACCTATTTAGGTTTTTGTGTTTGTTTTATGCAGGCGTAGTAAAGACAACTGCAAATGTCTTTTAGTCTTTTGGACTTTATCTGTCTCCCAGGGCTGCCTCTGTGCTCTGCTTCCTCAGCTGGGCCATTTTTGGCACACAGTACTGGGTCTGTCACCGAGAGGCCTTCCTTTGGTTTCCACTGGCTATGGATTGGGTCCCAGTCTTACAGGCATTTTTTATGGATGAAGAGGAAGAAGAATGAAAATGAACTGAACAGAGATGAGGAAACAGTATTCTAAAGAAATGTTGCTGTCTGGATATAGAGGTTTGTGAGTTACTAACTGCAAATGCAGACAGCAAAAAGCTACTCTCTGCTGAGGAAGATGTGTAAACAAAGCTGAAGTGTGGGATGTGGTGTGTGAAGGGAAGGTCACAGTTTCTGCTCTGATGATACACTATAGTAAAGCTGATATCTCTTAGGTCATAATTCTGTGTGGTGCAGGCTAGTGAAGGTGCATGAATGTCCATGAGGTTATATGGATTTTATGCCAGCAGGTGATGCAAAGCAGGGATATTGGGACTCTGCATATGCCTAGATCATTGGCATCCAAGGGCACATATGTCCACGTTGTAAGAAGCTGGCTAAAAGTAAGCTACATCATGCAGACCTTGGCAGCAGGTGTCTGTGTCGGGGTCTTTGCCTGGTGCTAGCATATGAAAACCAAACTACATTTGCAGTGAGACTGCAGTATATTTGGCCATTGGCTCTGGCATACTGGAAAGACTTTTTCCTGGCTGTGTGGTGAGACTCTTTTGGCTCTCATTTAGGTGGGGTCACTAAAGATCTCCCAGGGCACGATCTGTGCAGTGGGTGCTTGTGATGATTGGCACCATCTTCTGGGTATTTCCACACCATGTCTGGGTCCTGCTGGAGTTTCTACATGCTTAGAAAAAGAAGGGATTTCCACAGGATGTGTGTTTACTGAAGCAGTATGGGCTAAAATACGAGTATTGCCTCAGTCTGCACATCATCCCTGTCCTTTGCCTACCTGAGCCGGTAGTACAGGCAGAACTGGACATGCTCAGATCTAACTGGTGTGCACCTGAGTCTGCCTTTCAGAGAGCCACAAAGGCCACGAGGAGAGGAGCACTGAGCTGAATTTCACTGTATGAGCTAAGAGGTTCCCTGAGCTCACCAGAACTGCTAATGCCAGATGCTCCAAGGACAAGTGAGTGGAGCAGTCTGATCATAATGACACAGCTCTGGCATACAGCAGAGGCAGACAAATGCTAACATCAAGTCATAGCTGTGCCATTGAGCAAGGTGAAATACAGCTCTGTCCCATTTGTTGAAACAGAGCTTCTTTGTGAACTGGTAAATTAGTATAGTGAGGCCAGCAAAAATAGAGTTGTCACCTGAACTGCCACCCGCAGCTACAGAGGGTCTGTGGACTGGCATTAATCCACGTTGATCATTTCAGCCCTTTGCCAGGTTTGCTTGTGTGTTTAAAAGCAAAGTGTCGAGGTCTGTACCTGGGCCTGATGTAGTCACTACATCAAGAAATGATGACATGTCAGAAAGCATGATCAAAGAGCAAAGGCAAGAGCTGTTTAAGAGCAACTGGAGATTTTGGCTACTTTGGTTTTGGGGGTTCTGGTTTGAGAGATCTTGAGGGGACCTTATTCACTGCTCAGCACTTCCTAAAATCAAGTATTCCATGTTTCTCAAGCTGTATCTCCATAAAGACCACTGTGATTTGAAAATTTGGCCATGTTCTCAGACATCGCAGAACAGGCCATTTAAATTTCTTAATAAAAGACAAAGTGAATTCAATTTATTAAACCATGTAAGTGATCAAAATAGCAAAACATTTGCAAATATCAAATTCACCAGGGAACAATGGTTTCTTTATGTTTCACTGAGCTTTTGTGTGCTTTTCTCATTCAAAGAACAATTTGTATAATAATCCTTGGAAATTTGTTGCATATGGGTCCTTAATAGCTGATAATTCAAAAAGTGTCTGTCTGACAGCACTATCAGCGGCACTTGATAGCTCTACAAATGTCTTCTTAGGAACTGTCAAAGTGTCAGAAATTAATTAAATGTTAGCTTATGTGACTCAGAGTGAAGGGGAAAAATCAATGCTAAATGCAGCAACAGTTTTTTCTTTTCTCCTGTTGCCCTTTGATAATGCAAAACTATCTAGAGAAGGCAGAAACATGCATAAAATGCAGGATGAAAAAAAATGCAGGAACATGGAAAAGTATATTGAAAGTATAAAAGGAGTGGAATGATTTAATACGTGCAGGATCAGCCCCTTGGTCCTATTCTGGCTCCTTCTGAACTCTGACTGCAGTTCACAAAACAGAATTGTGCTTCACGGAGAAAAGGCAGAGGCAAGGGTGAGTTATGTACACAGTAATTCTAGCCCTGCTCAGTTTACAGGCCATTGTGACTCAATGGTGGAGTTGGAGGAACCATATACAGCTAATCTCTCATGTCTATCTATTGGGCATTTATTTGATGGGGGTTAGGGAAGATAAAGCCATGGATAAAGCAAGAAAAAATTCTCTTCTGTTTCTTTCTGCAGCTTCTGCAAGATTTTTTTTTCTTTCAGTAGAACTGTTTTTGCAACAATAGTTTTTGTCTTTTCATGCAGCTGATCATCACAAGGAAAGTTAAAAGATTATGTTTGAACATTGTATAAATGAAAAGGTTTGGTGTTTCTATTTGAAAAAAAAGGTTTAGTTTAGGAAAATGAAACAAAAATGTTCCACGTACTTTGCATGAAATAGGGAAACTATAACAGCGTAATTTGTGATCATGCAATTAAAGGCTGTATCTAGGACATATTCATATGGTACAAAACTACAATTACATGGACAGCTCTGTTAATTCCTAACTTTTGAGAGTTTGAGTTTTCAGTCCTAAAAATAATGGTAATTTCTCCGGACACAGAACTGGCATCATTTGGATGGCCATTAGAGTGTCTTGTGAGTCTTTCAGTACTGCTGTAAGGAACACTTTTTATTTTACTGCTGACAGTTTCTCAGTAGAGAAGAAAGAAGCACTTAAAAAAGCTGACTAGAAAAGAGAGTGCTTTTTACTGCATTTGTCCAGGCACCTGCGTTTTCACTTGGAGGCAGAGGGAAGAGATCATAACTACAGAGAAAAGGTAGTACAAATGGCACCTTGCTATGCACTGTCCTTGTGGGACCTTGTTGAGTTTCGCTATCCCTGTACAGAGTCTCAGTTTTAGCTGAGAGTGTGGATGCAGATGTGCATAGAGTCCTGAAATGGAACAAATTCCTTTGTGAATTAACTGCAGTAAAGCCACTTTAATTCCCATACAGAGTCCACACAGATTTTTAGTATGGCTGAGCTAATCCAGATATGGATTTACTGACAGGTCAAGGGCAGGACAGAGCAGCAAGGTTGCAGCCTTGTGTTTGATGCCAGCAGTGCAGCAGCACGCCTGCATCACACCAAGCATCTCTGCTGCTTTCCCCTTCCATCAGATCAGGCGTACACCTGGGTCTGTGCTAATCCCCTTTATATTAACCTCCTGGAGTGCCCCTGTTCAAGCATGGCCTAACTGGGAAGCAGTTTGCCATCCCGAGGAAAATAGCCACTCTCAACAAGTTCCCATGCTTTCCAGATGTCTTTCAGCAACTGGAGGAAATCTGCTGTCTGGCTGCTACTCCCTGCTGGAAATGATAGGGAAAAGGCAGCCAGGATAGAGGCAGTGAATGCAGAGCCGGAGTTTTTCTCTCCTTTGTAGTTAACTCCCCGTTCTTTCCAGAGAGCAAACTGAAAAATATGTTTGTTTGCAATGCCAGTATTTCTCCTTGGCTCCTCATGATAGATCATCTAATTATGTTTGTGGCAAACAAGCATGACATCTCCCTGGCAAATGTGTAATATTCACAACTGGCAGCAACAAAACCGTTTGTCTTTCTGGCAAGATCTGAAACATGGAATGTGTATTAAGCAGAGAAGCAGAATTTGCTTTATCATATAGAGATAGACGTACCAGACAGGTCACTGGGAAGCAGAGGGTAAAAAGCCTCAGCAGAAACTTGTACCTACAGCTTGCCTGTGTTTGAATGGTATCCTGGGTCTGCCTCTGCTCTTCTTAGTTCTGTGCTAGGTCAGAGATGCCCTGATGCAGTGCAAATGTCTTTTTTTTCTCTTGGGAATAGCAAAAGTGTAACACTCTTTGGTTTTTACTCTGCTTGCAAACACCCTCAGGCATAAAATATTCACCAGCCTCATCCTGAGCTAGCACCAGCATCTAACAGACACTGTGATGCATGTCATTGCAGCATCTGGTTTCTGTTTGGTAAAGATTTGTGGCCTTTGGAGCTAATCTGGGCCTGGCTGCCAAAACATGCAGTCAGCCTTTGCTTCTTCATAAACCGGTATGAAATTCCCTGAGGTTGTGCCCCAGACCTAGTGCATTTCAGA
This sequence comes from Buteo buteo, assembly GCF_964188355.1. Lineage (NCBI taxonomy): Eukaryota > Metazoa > Chordata > Aves > Accipitriformes > Accipitridae > Buteo > Buteo buteo. The sequence continues at coordinate 6,975,767 of NC_134179.1, forward strand.
TGAAGCCTGGAGCTCAGCCTGGAGCAGGCTGGTGAAGGTAGGAGCAGGAGCTGCGGGACGCGGCTGCGGGAGCTGCTCCCTGCCATGATGCCAGAGCAATGGCCGAGTCACACCTGCCCTGGGCAGGCAGCGTGCAGTGGGGGGGCTGCAGGCAGCCAGCAGTGTTGGGGAAGCCACTGCTTCAGCCCCCCATGCTTTTGGGGGGCAAGCTTTCCTATGGACTCCAGACATAGCCACACTGCTTGGCTTGGGTCTCCTGATAGCCAGAGTGCCTCAGCGACTGAATTCTATCTAGACTTAATAGGAAAACAACAGCAAAAGCCACAAGCGACAATATCCCAAGAGCAGATGTTCCCATAGCAGCCTCAGAACAGTCTCTGCATCCCTTTCCCAAAGTATTTCTTGCATGCAGTTCTTGCCAGATTGCCTATTTCCTTCTAATTGCTGCTACCCAGACATACCCATCAGGTTACTGAAAGTCTATCCTAGGCCTATGTGAGAAAGGTGTTCAGAGACAGATTTGCTCCAAACGCATTTCTGTTTCACAGAAATCAATGTCTAAGTGAAATTTGCACAGTACAGTGCCTCCCTGAATATTGTCACTTTCCTCTGAAATTTTGGTATCAATGGGCCACAGGAAAGCTGTCAAACTGACATCCTTTCTGTCCTGAAGATGCTTCTTGATGCTGTTTACTGGGCTCCACTGAGGCATTCCAATCAAGGGAAATAATGTATTCTTTTGGAGTAGGGAGGTGGTGGAAGAGAAAGAGAAGGGGAAGGTGTGTTTGAGGAGCTGTTTTGTTTCCCTGTTCAGGGGCTCTCTGCAAAGGAAAGCAGCTTCTAGAGTAGTTTCACTATTTTTTGCATGTAAGCCCAGAATTGATAACCTATGCTACGAATTCCTGGTCATGGTTCACTGAAGAGCAAGGACGGTGTGTGACAGCTAGCAGTGAGTAAGAACCTTTTCCCATCCACAGGGGACAGTGTCTGCAGACATTAAGAAGGAGGAGGAAAGGTCAGGAATTAGGAAAATACTGTAAATTCTGTGTTGACCTGAGAACCATAGAGCCCACTGCCGCTGCTAATGCTGATGAAAAATACCGGCCACCTGCCATGGCATCTGACACTCTAGGATCAGCCGATACACTGAACACAACCAGCAAAGTCCTAGTGGCTTTAAATAAACCTGACTCCCCCAGACACTGAGTAGTACGTGCAGATACAGCAGGGATTTTGCATCATGACTGATGAGGTCCTGGCAGTCAGTACATTTGAAGCAGTTTTGAGCACTGACTATATCTCTTCAGGAGGCAGTACTGGGCAAACTTAACTTTCTCCACTCCTTAGATTTTCTTAGTGGTAAGTTTCTAGTAACAAGTAGATTACACAAGCAGTAGGCTTAGCTACGTCAGCACCTAGAGGTACAGAAATTAGAGACAAAGATCCTGACAAGGCTGGGGCTTTTGGGGGGCTGAATTCTAAATTCAGCACTGTGCAACTTTCGTATCTATCTCTATAACAGTTCTTCCCATCAGCTCCTTGCAAAAGCCTCTTGAAAAGCTTCCTCCTCTCCTGCCTTTCCACATGGCTCCTCATTCTTTGGATCCTTTGTTTTTTGAAATACAAGTGCAAGGCATTTTAACCACAGTTATTGTCCACTTCTGATTCTGAAATACTGCTGCATTTCACTTGGTCTTGTAAAATATCTAATTTAATCTTTCTACTAGAAAGTGTGCGTGTGTCCCCCCGGAGTGTGTTGTAAAGCACCTAGTCTAAGCGCTTCCTCCTGTAAGTGCCCAGAAGTGCTATTAGCATGGGGTTTGTATATAATACACTCCTGCCACATAGGCTTTTGAGTCACCGACTTTAATCGTTCTTGCTGATGCCACAATATTTTCTATTCACAGCGCTTTACTTCTCAATAATTGTATTGTTCAGAGCTCTCTGCACTAATTCTGTAATGTGAATCACCACCTCCCTAACAGCAGCACAGGGACAGAGGGTGAAGAGAACCACAGCAGCCTGAGCTCCTTTCTCTGGAACGCAGAGAGTTTCCTTCCTGTGGGAGTGGGTGACAGGATGATCTTATTGCAATAAACTTGTAACTCAAGGACTCCAAGGCTGATTCCCGATTTTAATGCAGGTGCTCTGATGCTTTTGGCTTCAGGAAGTCACTTGATTTCTCAGTTCTCCATTTGTGGTATTAGTGCATTAATCATCCCTCTTTCCCTATGATGCCATGAATTTTCGCCTGAGTTTGAAATGGCGTTGCAGGGAGGAGGGGGAAGAAGTTTTTTCTTGTTCCCAGAGCACTTGTCCATTATCCCTGGGTACAGTGCTGATGGAGCAAAACGTTTCCCAGCACTGCTTTGCTATAGGCAGAAGTAGCACAAAGGGAACTGAGTCTGTAACTGCCCTCCCTATTGAAAACCAGTGCACACGTTAGTCTGGACCATTCGGAGAAGGATACTCTAAGGCTGAATTTCACTGGGAATTGACTGCCTCCTGCTTTCACATCCTTTGAAAATCTCACCCTTAATTAAAGGCTTGCCAGGTTTTTTTGCAAGTCATAATGGAAGGGAAGAATTCAGTGATATCTTCCCTAGAGGTGGAGAAATGCACGTTTAACTGCTCTACCATGTCTTTCTGCTAATAAAAAGGAGACTCCAGTTTTAAAAAGGCCTTCTCTTTATTCAAGATCTGCAGCTTGTGGTAGGGTTTTATCAGAAATTACTTGGAATTTTCCAATTTTAACGTTTTCTCATTCCAATATGTTAAACAGTCAAAACTAATAACTTTTGCAACGAAAAGTTGTAGTGGGTTGGGTTTGGGTTTTTTTTCATAAATGAGCTTTTCAGGATCTATCAGGATTTCAAACCTGTTAAAACATCTCATGTCAAAATGAGAAAAAAAAAAATATATAATATAGCTGTCGACTCTGAAATTTTAGTTAAATTATGCCCTTTTCTTTGAAAAGATCCAACTCAAAATGTTTTGGTTACCCAAGTTCAGAATATATTTTGCAAACATTTTTAGAAAATCCAGAACCATTTCCCCCTCAGATCACCTTTCCAAGACTTCTAGCGTGAGCATTTAAACCATTGCAGCAGCCATTAGAGCATGTGGTCTCACTGCTAGACCTCCTCAAAGGAGACGTGACAAATGCACAGACAATCATCTTGAACATAGGAGGGCAGTTTACATCGCAAATCACTGGTTTTCTTTCCAGAATGGAAGCAGAAATAAACAGTTTCCTCCAGCAATAATCTCCTTCCAGAAAACCCCATCACTCCCTCTACCCACCTGTAATTCAGAAGAGAGGTTTGACTCCTGCCTGGCAGGCTGCTGGAGTAGAGCCATTGATTCCTATTACTCTTTAAGAATATGCGGGTACAGGGCAAGCTTTAATCTTTTGAGCATTTGGCAGATTAAGAATTTTGCAAGCTGGAGGTACTCCAAACGCAGCCCACTTGAACAGTTCTCAGCTTGGTGAAAAGTATGGGCAGGCAAGGATTTTTTAAAATCATTTCTGACTGTATGTGCTCTTGATTTTGGACACCCAACCAGAAATATTATACAGATCTTGATTTTCAGTGTTTAAAGGTGAAGAATTTATTTCTTAAAAACAAAGACCCATTCCAAAATCTTATGTTGAGCTCATTTGAAAACAAATTGTGGAAGCAATCAGATCTTGCACTGCAGGATCTAATGAAATCTGTAACAGCTGCAGACCAGATTGTGAATTCATAGCATAGGTATTGCATATCACTTCACTCCTGCGTTCTCACATGGAGATGGTCGCTGTCAGAGACAGGTCTTCTGACTAGAAAGACATAGGTTCTTATTAAGTATTGCATTACTATAGACCTAACATCCTGTTCTGTACAAAAGCCCATTTTTTTTTCTTAATTTTTTTATGTGTATCCTAATGCCAAATCTGCCTGACTAGCTCTGAGCCTCTGACTAATCTAATAAATTCCTAGCCTTATGATACTGGTGATCTACCTTCTTTTAGAATTTGCTATGTGTTTGAGACCATCCACCAATGTCTGCAAATAACCCTTAAACAGTACCAGAGGTAACTATTATTTTTGAGGAACGGAAAAGGTTGAATCTCTTTACTCCCCATCCCCAATAGTTATGTATAGAGGTGGCTGAAATTTGAACAAAATATTTACTTTTAAGTACTGGTTAAAATGTGGCAAATGTTTAAGGATTTTTTTAAAGTATTTGGTTTTATCTGTTTAATGTTCACTGTACATTTTGGTGCTTGGCATTTGAAGTATATAACTTAATTTGATTGCAGAAATAGGTTGTGTTAATTCTTAGTTCAAGAAACCTTTTCTTCCCCTCCAGTCAGGATTCCTGTGCTTATGCAGCACCTAGCACAAGGATATTTTAGTTCTGAGTCCTTCAGCTGTACTTTATTAAAAGTAAATAATAATAATTCAGATTGAGGAGCTCAAATATTTGCCTTCCACTTATGTCATCTAATGTTCATTTAACATCTGCTCTTTTCATTGCCACTCCTATCACTAAGCTTGTTTGCAAAAATGTTTGCCAAAAGAAGTGAATTCCAGAGGAAAGGAGAGCTTTTTTCCTTTCCCTTTCCCTTCCCCCCTTTTTCTTAGATTTTGCAGGTGTTTGCCCCAAACCATATGTGACTAATATTTGCATGAAGTCCCTTTTAATAGATTCTTTGTAGAAGATCTGATAAAGAACTGCCAATCAGCACAACATTCCTGTGATTCCTTGCTCTAAGTGCCGCTTTCCATGTATTTGAAACTTCAGGAAAACATTAGATGAATTACTGTCCTGTCCCTCATGGCAAATGAGTACAAATGCAGGCTACAATCAGCAGAGGGGAGGCGAGGAGGCTCTGTGCATTCCTCCTATAGAGATCAGCCCAGTGCTCCTCAAATTTCAAATCCTAATGATCTCTAATCATTTAATCCCTGACCCAAATCAGCTCCACAGTTCAGCTTAAATCCTGACTTTGAACACCCACCTCTGTCATCTTTGCAAGCCAATTGTGAGTAGAAGGATATGTCTCTGGTTCTGGACCTATTCTTCTACATCTCCTCCCACAGAGTGGGCAATCAGGAATTGGGCTAGATCATCAGCTTCTGTGAATCAGTGTCTGCTATCCTGGTCACAGTGCTGGAAAGGACTTGGAGAGTCCTGTGGTTCCTGTTCTGCACCGTGGCCGTTCCATGACAAGTGTTTGTCTGAACTTCTTGATCTAACCTTCCTGAATGTCTTCCAGATATGCAAAATGGTTCATTACCTTTTAAATATGCAATATATATTTTCTCTCCAGTTTGTCTTTCCATTTAATGCTGTTGCATCGTGTCCCCTCTCTGTTCAATTTAGTCTACCCATGGAGGCAGAAATTCACTATGCAGCAGATCTTTTTCACTGTTACTTGTTGTGATACAAAAGTTCATTTTCTTGGAAGAATTATTGCTGCTAGGCATGATTTTCTTCCTGATGGGAGTTTTGTCGTGATTTCAAATGGATTTGGCCCTCAGCTTGTGTAGCAGAGGTACCATATGTATTTGGATCTCAAGCAGACATACAAGAGAGACGAAGAGCCACATGCAACGTTTCAAATAAAATTCACCTGAGAATGTCAGGGAGCCTATTAAAAAAAAAAAAAGCAGAGTGTAAATTTTACAGAGGGTGAGCTTGCAGAGTTTTCAGCTTGGCATTGGAACCCCCAACAGGACCCATTTCCTGGTGTCATTCACATTTCAGAGGCTGGGGAAACTGGCAGGCATGTCCTCCTGTGATGATGGTGCAGTGACTCCTCACTCACACCCCTCTTTTCCCTGGGGCACCTGAAGACAGCCACTCCTCTTTGAACATGCAGCAGGGAAGCAGACTAAAAAGGAGCCAGGCATCTTTCCCCCCCAGCTTTTTGGCTGAGCTAATGAAAGATGCAATGTGACAAGAAGTGTCATATGTGATCAGATAACCCTGTACGATGCCGAAGTTGCCCCCTCCTGACTCACCGTCAAATCCCTCACTGGGATGGCGAGAGTCAAGCACTCCCTTGTGCTCCTGCTATAGCAATCCAGCATCTGCACTCTCAGCGCCCCATGCTCAGCTTGTGTCACAGCTGTGCCCTGATGTGCCTCTCATGGAGACAGAGAGGAGGAAGAGCAACTGGCCTTCATCCCACCACTGGTTGAGGACAGGATTTTCAAACATGTCTAAAGAAATCCAGTGTTCGTTCTTACTTGCTTTCTTTTGTTGAAGTTCCTCAACATTCTATATAGGCCATCTGGTTCTGATGGCTACTTTTTGAACCCTTCACCAGCTAAGTGATTTCAATGGTTTTATCCTGGTATCCTAAAGAAAGATCCCTATCTGGTTACACTGCAGGGTGGGGGAGAGGTTGTTGTCTATGCATTTGGAGGGTATATTTTTCTCTGCCTGACCTTTGGAACTGTTTGGCTGGTGTCAAACAAGCTTCCTAAGAGCAGAGGAGTCTTACACTACATGTTAAGTTCTCCCATGTTTTATGAAATTTGGCAGCGGAAGGAGAAGACAGCCATCTTGCTGTGTCTCTTCAAAGACCTCAGACAATCTGTATGGGTGATTCAACCCACAGGAAAGCAGGTGTTTTGCTTCTGTCATGTGTGGTACAACTTGTTTTCCAGGTGAATGCCTGGCTACTTTGCCTCCTCCTGAGGCAAGATGTTAGAAAAGTGGTTTAAGATTTTATCTGTCCTACTTCTTTTTACTAGGCAGAAGGCACTAAACTGAACTTCTCCCATAAGTCTTCATTAAAATTCAGGCAAGCTCATTAGCATCCTGAAGTCTAACTACAGCACATGTGTGGATCGCAGCCTAAGAACAGATTGGTCTCCCAGGTCTGCAGCCTGTTGCTAGAGTATCCCTCGCTCAGTTGATGGCTTTGGGCTGATTCTTCAGTGGGGGAGCAGGACCTGTTCATCTGACAGCTGGTAGAAACCTTGAAAAGACATATATTTTCCCCCCGTACTCCACATGACTTCTTGCTAGCATCACTGACAAATCCCTAGCCGGGAGGAAGGTTATTGGAAGCCTCAGGGCTCAAGAGATGTTCAATTTTTTGAATGATTTAAGTCATTTTGGTTTCAAAATTGCAGAAAGTCTTCTCAGTCAGAGGAGAGAGCTGTTCTAAGTGGGAGCAGGTTACAGGACTTTTCCTGCCTTGGCTACCTCTGACAAGACGCCAGCACAAACTAGTTGGTCATTGTTGGACCTGTAGCCTGTGAAAATTCTACCGTGGCCATTGCTGCAGGAAGACAACATTTACTTTTAAAGACAGACAGGGTTCTGGGAGGGTGCTGCAAATCTCAAGGCGAGGAAGGAGTAAAACACTGCTCGTGTTTCATGGTTTTCAGCGGAGCAGAGCCACTTGGTGAGGCCAGCTGACAACCAGGGCTTTTGTCTGTGTTTCTCTGGCTCTCTTAGCCCTGGGATCACTGCGCACACCCAGCAGCTGCTCCTGTAAGTTTTACCTGTTGACTTTTATACTGTCAGCAAAACTTCCAGCCTGCTGTGAGGCATTAGTATACAGAAGGCTTCAGTATACAAAATACAGCCCTTTTGCCCTGAAAAGTTTGTAAGCTAAATCCACAAAAGCAGCAACAGGAGGGGACGAGAAAGGAAACCTTGTTACTGTTGCTGTTTATATTGTAGTAATACCCAGGCCCCTCGGGAAGGGCTCCAGGTGCCCTCTGTGCAAACACGGAGCAGTTTACAACACAAGCAGGGGTTGGCTTGCTTGCAGAATCGATCAGCCCCAGCATCCAGCCCCAGCACCCTTGGCCTGCAGCCCAATAAACCTGCAGGTTCACTGGCTGAGGTCACAAGTGGAAGCAGTGAACAGAGTATCCGTGAATATTGTTTGCACTGACAGCTCCTCCAGTAGAATTTATCTGCGCTCCGTTGTCAGGTGTAGTCAAAAAAAGCCTGCAACTGTGAAAGTGGCAAAGAAGTACAAGCTCTGGCTGGCAGGACCCCTTTCCTGCAGTGGGCACATATAGCACCTAATACAGGGAATACTTCATTTTAGCCGAGGCTTTTAAGTGTAGCCATTGCATACAACGTCCATAATGAATCCAATTCATAAATCCAGTAATCTGGACCCGCTCTAGTTATGAAGTCCATATTATTTCCATATTCCTTTAATCCACAAAGTCATTAACAGAGCTCCAGAAAGTCATGAATATTTTCACCCCGTTTGGCAGGGAGCAGATACTCTTTCAGACAAAACGTTACAAGGAGCTACTAATGTTTTTAATTATGGAGCTAGGTACAAGTTATTGTGCAAGTTAAGGCAGGACTAAATCCAGTGCTATCTTCAGTGGCTGTTTAATTCATCAGTCATATAAATAAGGAGGTGCAGAAGACTAAAAGCAAAATGTGCACAATGTGAACATATGTGCCCTGCTTGCTGAAGGTGGAACAAGCACAGAAGTCCAAGAAAAACCTCCAGCAGGCACTGGCCTTTGTCTTCCTAAAAAAAGTGCATTGTAACAGTGCAGAGGAGAGATGTTCTCTTTTAAATGTTCCTCTGGCAGACACAGGTCCCCTTCTTGAGCCTGTGGTTCTCTCCAGGAAAAAAAAATTGTCATCTGTAAGTGATGTGATTTGCTATGTAATCATGGGTTGCTGTGGTTGCCTATGACTTTAATTGTTCGCTCACATCAAAATCAGACACACTCTTAGCGGTGAAGGTGTTGTCACACCTGACACATTAAGGATGTCTTCAGAATAATATCTTTGGGGCAGACACTGAATGCTGATGGAAAAGTCCAAGTTACTGAACTCCTCCTGCACATATTTTTAATTGCTTTACTTTAACATTTCCTCTGCATGTTCTTTTTTTTTTTTCATTCTTTTTCAAAAGTATGTTTATTGTCTCTACAAACAATGTCTCTTATGCTAAGGTTTTGTGGGTATGATTCTGAGGCCTTCTGAATTAGAAATTCAACAGTAAACTGAATTGCAAAATGTGGCCCCAAAGGATCTTATCTTTATTATTATCCCTTTTTGTCAATTTCTGTTACTGTTGTAATATCCTAATTGATTCTTCCTTCACACTGAGAAAAAAAATCTACAGATAAATAAAAATAACATTTGGAAAGGACGACAAAGGAAACTGCAAAGAAATAGACATCATATGTAGACAAACATCCTCCTACATAATGAATAATTGCACATCATCATTGCATGAATTTCTCCTTTTATTAGTAAAATATCTTTCATGGGAATGCATATACTTGTACTCTGGAAAGAATGTTTGGACTTTACTGGTGGTGTGGAACAAGGGAATGGTAAAATGCCAGTGACAGAAATGATAGCTCTTCTAGGAACATTAGCCTCTGCAGAAGCCCTGAACCCAGAACTTTTGCAGCTAAACAAACTGTGTTAGCAAAAAAAATTATTGACTTTGTACTGGGGGAGGAAAGAAAGAAAGAAACCTTATAAGAAAGCAGTTACTTTCTGCAAAATACTGATTAAGTTCAACTTTCAATGGAAATAGTTTTGGCCATGAAGTTTTCAGCTAGCCCTAATTCTTACAGCTCTCCAGAACCAATGTTGTGATCGGGAATAAGACATTTTAAAGGAGTGCTTCCTCTTTTCCAATTTTGTTCTATATGCACACTTTATTTTGCAACAAGGATAGGAAAATTTTCCCAATTTCCTCAGATCTTGCTCAAAAGACATCTATGCCAACTGAGCTCTTGCTATGATGCAGTCATTGTGATTCTTGTCCTACAAAGTACTTATTGATTCCTCCAATTGGTTTGAATATAAAACATACTACATGATGCCACAGACTCTTTTAGGACACAAGGGACCAGGACAGGTCTGGGAAAGACTTGATGACACTGAAACACGCAACCCTTCGCAATACACAGTTGTGTAGAGCTGACGTCGTTTTACTTCAGCCCGTGAGCTATGTGCTGCTAGTTCAGTACCCAGTCTTGTGTCTCTGAGCGCCTGGCCCCGCTCCCAGGGCAGTCCCTGGGAGTATGCCTGCCTTGCAATGTCAGTGCATTAGCCTACTCTCGTATGATCCGTGCTCAGATGTACCTATAGGCAGAACTCCAGTGCCCACTACTCACAAACAGATAGGAAGGAAGCCCTGTAGTTAATTCTAAGCTCCGCTTCTTCAACGTGCAGTGCAGACACTTTGAGCTATAGCCAGGGTAACAGCCAGCGATGTGGATGGAAACTGCATGTGACCAAATGTGTAGAAATTTCCTCTCAGGCCTTGTCTTCAGTCTGGAAATAGATCCACACCCAGGGATCCCTTTCACCTGGCAACTCCCTCTCTAGCAGTTGCCCCAGCGCTACCCTTGGAAATACTGAAGCCTACTTTACAACCAATTGCAAAATTTGAGGAGAAGACTGATCTTTTAGTCTTGTTTTCTAGAGGGGAAAGACCGGGGGAAGCCTAAAGCTCACTGGTACCTTTGTGTGCAGTTGTGAAATAATAATAGTAACTGTAATGCTTTATAATAATAACTCTCATGCTTTAATAACATTCCGTTACACTGGCAAAGGTCTAGAATCCCCAGTCATGGATCACGACCAACTTGAGATACATGCTTTATAAATGAAAACAAAGCAATAACAAGGACATGTAGGAATCTTCACTAGCATGGAGATTCTGATGTTGACTTTTTGATTCCCTAGTTAGTAAGATAATTAAACCCCTCTAATTCTTTCTGCCAATTTGCCAGGAAGGAAGTGCAAATAAGGAGCTTATACATGCCTAGCCTGTTCGCTCAGCGCCATGGTGGGCTAAAGTACTCCTGTACAATCACAAACACATTTTTAAAGCATCCATAACCTCACGGGGCTGGTAAATGATTCATGTACTGCGACCAGGGTGGTCCTTGCTGTTTAATGATATATTGGGGGGTGGGTGGGGGGGGGGTGTTCTATTTTTAATGCTTTTTAAATTAATATGATCTTTATCATTGTAGCTTTTCAAGCATGGGTGACTAAAATTAGACTCCTAAATCTGTGTGTAAAGGTCTAAAGGAAAGCAGGCTGGCTGGAGGCACCCTGTTCTCTCTGATGCGGGAAAGAACTAGATTCCCAAGTGTGTAGATAAGGCTGTAACTCAAAGGTATTCCTGCCTGGAGTGGTCACCACAGAAAACAGCTAAAAAGGTTAGAAATCTAACTTCAGACTTCACTAATCCCGTAGGTAATCACATTTTTCTCAACTGCCATACAAATATCTAAAAGCTTGAAATATGCAGATACAGAGGTAACTGGAGGTCAGAAGAGTGCCTGTTACAGACAGAATCTTAATTTGCTAGAATTGCCTGAGATATTTAAATAGTGTTTGGGACGAAGATTCAGTTTAGACAAGTAATTTGCAAGGTGTACTATAGTAGGTAATAGATTTAACTTTTCTGATATACTGTCTCAGCTGCAGCATTCAGGGGAGCATGATTCAAAAACCTGAGATGTTGGTGAAGAGTTCATTTTTCTATAAAGCTGCAAATTGCGCAGTGCATTCTCAATAGTGTTGATTTTGCTGATACATCCCCAGCATTAGCAGTTGGCAACCTGAAGCAGTAAGCAAAATCAAATACATGTATTTATCAACAACTAAGTGTGTTTCCAGCTCCTGGGACATCTCAGACGGAAACAGCTGAGGCTAGAGAGTCTGAAAGTTGGGATAAATAATGGAACACGTACAGAAAGGGAGATACAAATCAAAATGAATGTTAACTGCAGAGGCTGCACAATCGCAGTGGATTTCACTTGCTTCAGCAGGACTGCACTGCACTCTGATTAGCTTTCCCCAGACAGCAGTCCACAGGTTTGGTATGTTTATTTAGCTCCATTAGAAATTTGAAGTGTGGACGTCATTGTGATCATCCAGGCCTACCTACAGGGCTTAACACTGTGTTCTATTATTGACTGCTTTTATTGCTCCTTGCAGTCTATCTCTTTTTCTCCAGTCCTACATAACACATAAGGCTGCATTTACATTTTCTGAATGGACTAATCATGGCTCTCTGCTTTGATAAAGAATGTGCAGCCTCCCACATAACCACATGGAAACCAACAGGGAAGAGTAAACCAGAAATAAACCCGTTCTAGGGGGTTGAGAGAAAAATACCCACCAAGATAATTGGGAGGGATGTACAGAGAAGAAGCAACTGAACACATAGTCACATCTTTAAAAAAAAAAAAAATTATAATGCTAAAAATATCCAGATGAAGGACAGCAAGAGAAAACATGATTGAAGCGTAACAATTGGTAGAGGAGTTAATACTTATTAGCAATCATTTTAGATTTAATATAGGTTGGTTTTGTAACAGCACATGGAATGATGCATTTGACAGGACTTAAACAATTTCCTCCCCCTTTCCCAAAGAATCTGGTTAGCAACACCCTGGCACAAATCGATCAGTCTCGCGTCCTCCTAAAGAGTTAGCCAAAGCAAATACAGGTACTAAAAGTTTTCCTTTGTAAAATACAGTGAAGTTAGATCCCAAACAAATCTTTCAAAACTTTTCCTCCCTATTTTCCAAATCTTAATATATTTTAACTTTTAGCCTACTGTATTTTCTCCTGTAGCTTTAAAAAAATAACGCTGAGAGGTCAGACAAAGTTCAATCAGTCTGGTATCTTTTCTCCAAGGGTATCCAAAAGCAATTGCCTGGCCAAAAGTGTAAGAACGGAGCAAGTGTATATGATATTTTTGCAGGTACTCTCCTGTCATCCATGCATCTCCTATATTCATGGAGCCAGTGTGGCTTCTATGCATTTATTAATGATCAGTGGACTTCTTTCCCATGGAATTGAAATTGCCTAGTGTCCCCTTGAAGCTAGGTCAACACCACTGAGGAACATTTAGCATCCTGTCATCCTGTAGCAAGAAGCTTTACAGCTCAATTACATGTTATGTGAACACACTCCCTGTCCTCTATCTCCTGGCACTGAAATATCAGCTATGTGCATGTGAGAAAGCAAACGCTCATTTCCAGATTTCCTAAGTGTTCAGAAGAAATTTGTGCAGAGAGGGTGAAATTGAAAAACAGTTATTAAGAAAGTTTTGTAAGGTTCATGAGCCAAATCCATCTTATTCATGTCTGAAGAGCTACAAATACTTGTGCATTTGAAGATAAGTATTTTTCAAAGTACCTTGTTGTTTTAGAGAATTTGTATGTAATATTTGTTAAAGAATATTACTAGTGAGGAAAAGGGTATGTCTAGCATAAGGGTGTTAAAGACAAGCAAGCAAATGCTTTGTCGAAATAGAGCACAGAGCTTCAAGGTCATTCCATGGCTTCTTTCACACGGTGGAAATAACAATGTCCAAAGTTTTCCAAGCAATATGAAATTCTACTTTCTTCTGGAGGAAGCTTGGTGTTTGTTTCCAGCCAAATATTCCCTGCAGTTTCAGAGGTACCTTCAGAAGATAATGCCATATAATACCTTGGGTGTCAAGGGTGAGAAAGCCTAGGGGTAATTCAGTTGATACCTGGTCCTCAAGGTTTTTAGTCACAGGGCAATTTGGCTGTTACGTGGTGCAGCCCCTTATCTGTCCAGTAGGATTGAAAGGACCCATTCAGCAGCAAGGGTTTTTAAAATATGGCAATGCCTTGTGAATTTTTTTTTTTTAATCCTGTGATGAACACAAAGGCATACCAGGTAGTTATACTTTTGGAGACTAAGTTGTATCATGGAAAGAGCAATTCTCTGTGGCATTTTGATGCATCAAAATGTAAGCATTATAACCAAAGTTTAAGTAAACAGAGGATGGGAGGGTGGAGATTTGCTGATTTAATACAAAGGATGGGTTTTAGAAGAAGAACAGGCAGGAAATTGTACTTTATGTGCTAGGCCTTTCTGTTTCATTGAGGGGGCATATCTAAGTCACAGGTCCTCACTGATCTCTGCCATCGTTCAGACCTTTCAACCTAGCTGCAGAATACTGCTGTTCTGTTCCAGTTGAATTTACCAGCATGCTTGTAACTTGTGTTACCAACTGACCAGTGCCTTGTGCCTTTGCTAATGGTAGCAATAGCCTCAGTCTGCTAGCCCGAGGAAGCATGAGGAAGAATACATTGAACCAACAATGAAGTGCCATTAAAGGAAAAGCTGAGTATTTTTCCCAGGCGGGTGTCTTCTACTTCAGCAAAGCTGGAAACATTGAAGTGCAATCTTTGTGCTTGCTGCCTTGCATACAAGCAGTGCATGCAGAGTGAGTGGTTGTCAAGCTGTGATTCCCTCTTGAGAGGAGCGCATGTATATAAATCACCTTTGCTTTGCAGATTTATGTGGATGGAACCTACTCACTTCAGTGGGCTTTGTGATGACTGGGGATTGGGTTGTGGGAGCAGTATCGGGATGGGCATGATGGACGCTACATGACTGACCACTTATCAAATCTAAATCGTGACCTAGCCTTTCATGCAGGGTGTGAAAGTGACACAGAAGCAAAACGTAAAGGAAAAAGGAAGCTGTTTGGTTCTGGGCGTGAATCATGGTAGCTCCAGCATAACCTATACTAATTATTAACACAGCCTCACCCAGCTTTTGAGGGTTCACATACTTCTCTCTAAAGTCTGAAACATGCACTTTTGCTTTATAAGTGCTACAGTGTACCAAGCTGAAGCTCTTTTTTCCACACATGCAATCTCAATGCATGTGTGCCCATGGAAGCTGTATGCAAATGTAATAGCATGGCAGATTTTACACAATGGATTTACATACATGTAACTGCATGAAATGCATTTGGGTGCGTTTTGTAATATGTGACACATCATGTAAGGCAATTCACTGAATTCCTGTCAGATAACTGCTCTATAGCTATCTTTAGAAATATTAAGGGAAAAGGCAGGGCCCAAATTCACATCTTTGTAATCCTGCTGACATGTAGCTGTTCCTCATGATATTACCATTTCAAATGGTCAGGAGATTTGAAGTCTGCCCTTCTCTTTCTCTCTCCATCATATTTGCCTGTCATGCCATACACTGTCTATGTAAGCAAAAGATAATCACATGGTACATACATCAGTGGAAAGTACTTTTACAAAAACTCTGTTCAGAAGTATGGGAAGTAAAGAATAAAGGTTCTGATCTAACAGAATTTCTGTAGTGTGAAAAAGAAGTTAAGTGGAAAAAAAATAACAGAAACTACGGCGGCAGTGCTCTTTACACTTCCTTGATGGAGTTAGCAGTATTGTCAATAGACTGTTTTTTCTAGATTGCTACAAGCAATTAATGGACTTGACTTTGAAAGAAATAAAACCCCGTAAGCACAACATTATAAGTTCTTAAGACCACTGTGTGGTTAAAGAAGAACAATGAAACGCTGAATGTGTAAGAAATACAACCGACACTATTTTGCAGGAAATTGTATGTGTAACCTATTTGACCAGTTATATTATAATCTTGTGGCTGGTTATTTATAAAATGATCAAGTTCTTTTTGACTTTGAACTCTACTTGAAGAGCAGTGATAGATGCTCCCCACATGCTGTTAGCTCTGTGGCTCCATGCTTTGGATGTGGGAAAGTCAGGCTGACAGAGACTTCAGAATTAACATGTGAGGATGTGTTGCCTGTGTAGAAACCACCTACGGTCAACAACCTTGAAGAAAAATACCTCAGCACCAAATAGGACCCAACGCAATCCTAGCGTCTGCTTGCTTCCCTGCCCTACATCCCCGTTTTCCACTGGTTTCAAAAAGCCAGATGAAACTTATAACTGAAGGGCAATGGAAAAATATTAAGATGCAAACAGGAACAACTCCAACTTCATTCATGCCACAAAGGTTATTGTAAGCCTTGCACAAAATCTCCTTGCAGCGTTCAGAGGAGTATTTCTGAAAGATTTCTAAAAGGGCTTCTTCAGGAAAGGGTGACAGACAGATCTCCCTCCCTTCATTGGGAAAGACTGTTCAACATCAAGACTGGTGCCAAGAAGGAAATTTTAAGGGACTCAGGTCTTGCCATCTGTAAAAAAATGAGTGTCGTAAGAGAAAAAATAGTGTTTTCCCTCAGACAATTTGACCGAACAATCTTATTCCTTGGGGAAATGGAACGTATCTACATTATAGCCTATCTACACATCCTCCTCCTACAGTTTTCCCTGTCACTCTGTTTCCATCGTGTCTATGTGAGAGCAATGTTAAGCATCAAACTTCTAAAAATGCTCCTAGCTTCTTAGCAACTCTAAGCACCTCTCTAGCATTTAATAACAATTGTTTATTGGTTTGCAGTTAGTGTTTTCGAATTATAAAGTAACGCAGCCTGCATTTTTCATTTTGGAAACTCGCTTTCACCCACTCAATTTCAGAAGAGAACAGCTTAAGGAATCATTTGGTATAATGACAGATATTTTCTTTTTCTACTGTCTTTATTTACATTGGTAGGCAGTGGTGGTTACAGCAGCTACTATTGTCTCTGTCCCCTTACTGGGGTATTCACGTTGGTATTTCCTGAAGAAAAGCACCAACACGCATCTCTTACCTTCAAGCCATACGAATCTCTCGGGCAGTGGCAGCAGGACTTTACGTCAAATATATCCAAAACGCCACAACTCTCCACCGTGGCTTTTCTCAAGCTCCCCCAGGCTTTCAGGCAGACTTTTTGGCATTCAGAATTCACGCAGAAGCAGAGGAGCAAGAAGAGGAAAAAAACACCTGCCTGACCCCTGCAACCTGGGAGTGCTGCAGATGAAACTTGCCGTGGTGAACCCCACGCCGAGCTAGCACCTGCTAGAACTTCGGGAGCTCGGGGAGCGTATCGGCTTCCCGGGAAGAGGCGATTTCGGAGGAAGGCTCTCCCGCGGTACCTCGCTGTCCGTCTCCCTCAGCGCGCAGCTGGGTGGCAAAGCAGCAGCTCCGTCTCCCGCTCCCGGAGCGCGGATCTGGCGAGCCGGGGAGCAGAGCCGCCCCTTCCTCCCACGACGACAGCCGACAACCTGTGCCCGCTCCAGCTGCCTTCGCCGGCCGCGGGGCGCGCTTTCCCGCCGCGCTCCCCTTCCCGCCTCGCCTGCCGGGGGGGCGAGTTTCCTCCCCCCCCCCAACCCCCCCCGCCGCGTCCCGCCGCCTCACGCCCCGGAGCTAACCCCGGCGGCCCCTCCGCCCCCGGCTGCAGCACCGGGCGCCGGACAGCGGCGGGAGCGGGCCGCGGGCGGGGCGGAGCGGAGCGCGGCCCCGGTCCCGCTGGCGCGGAGGCGGCCGCTCCCGCCGCAGCCCCGGGAACGGGCGGGAGCACCGGCCCCCCGCCCCCAGCGAGGAGACCCCCGGTAGAAATGAGTCTTTGCCCGCCCTGCCCGGCCCTGCGGCCGAATGCCGGCCGCTCGGGGGCTGCGGGGCAGCCCGCAGCGGGGACGGGGCAGGTGGCCGGCCGGCCCCGCACGCCCGCCCGGGAGAGTGGCCCGGGTGAGGCCCCCGCGGGGCCGGGAGTGCCCGGCAGGTTCCTCGCCGCCCCTGCGTACGCCCAGCTCCACGGGGAGGGCAGGGGAAACGTGGCACGACCCTTGGGGATGGAAAGGAAAAAGGAAAGGAAAGGAGAAGGGGAAAAGAGAAGGGAAAGGAAAAGGAAAGGAAGCTGGCCGTACTTGTTATTTCTACCGTAAACAGCTCGTGTGCTGCCTTGGTCGAGAAACGGGTGGCTGCCAAAGGGGGACATCACCCACCTGCATTCTTCCCCGGCAGAAAAGTCCCAGCACGGTCCTGGGTATTTGCTAACCACCCAGGCTAAAATTCTCAGCAGTGCTCCTGGTTCACACGCTCTCTGTAATGGTAAATAGATCTCTTTGCAATTCAAATGCCAAGAGAAATCGTTTCCTGAAAGGGTGATGAAAGTGTAGCTGCTGTTGCAATATTTTAATATCTTCTCATAGTTTAGTAGCTTTAACACTACCTAACTTACAAAGCATTAGGATTCCACAATTTGAAGGGTGTTTCCTAAGAAAGCTTTTCTTTTTCCCAGAAATGGTTTTCTGAATGTATTTTTCACACTACCAAATAACGCTAGACAAAGAGAAAACAGAACGAAACCCATGTCTATGGTTAGGTTTTAAAAGGCCTCCATTTCTGGAGGATCTTCTACAAAGGAGTGCATCTGGAATACTGTTTTCAACCTTTCCTGACTGTGGAACCCTAAGCATTTTACAGCAGAGCTACCGACCCCTTTAGCGGGGTACTGCATACATGAATTGCTGCAAAATGTACACACACTTGTCTTTCTGAGTCATCTTTAGCGTTAAAGTCAAACTGAATTCTCTTGAACGTTCCAAGTGTTATTGAAATAGTTTCCTTTTCATCCAAGTAATGTTCCTCTGTGCATTTTGCAGTGCCAAGGTAGCCAAACGAATACCAGAGCTGACACCTTTAGCACAAATCCCAGAAACAGTCACAGGAATTGCTGTAACACTGCAGTAACCTGGAAGTATTCCTCTGAAGTGCTAAACTGTTCCCAGTGCCAGCATAGGAAGCATCCGATGTTACTGTTTTGGTATAGCTAGAATACTGATTTCTCCTTGAAAGCAGGACAGGAAAGTTTTAGGACATACGACATTTTGCTTGCCTCAAAAGAAATGTATTTATTTAATGGATGGACAACACTTCTTTCAGATGTTTGTGCTTTCTTTGAGGCCAAGGAGAATCTTGTCCTCCCCTGGCCTCCTTGGGCTTCCAGTTGTGTCACAAGTATGCTTTCCATTGAGTCATCTATGAGAAAATCAACTACACTCCAAGTCAGGAAAACAGTAATTTAGTAATTAATAACTGGGCAAGCTATTTAACGGATGAGCTTTGAGTCTCACTGACTCTTTCCCATCTGCCTAGGCCTTTTAATTTACAGTGAAGATGTGTTTAACTGCTGGTAAGAGTCATATCTGTGTGTTGCTGCCACCACATTTTTTCAGTCCTACTCAAGAAAACAGCTTTTATTCTGCCCACCAGAAAACTATGTATTAAAGCAATGGCTAATCTGATAGAAGATGGTGTTATATACTGCATCTCTTGCTTGTGCTAGAAATGCACCTAGTCTGTTAGCCTGGAACGTGAAGAACTACATCCTCAGCTGGTGAAAAACTGCAAGAGGCTTTGATTGGGCTGTGTAGCTGTCCTTATGAAGTTTAAAGTGAGATTCATTTCCCTTGAATTTTGTACCAAGAATGTCAATAAATGCCCTAGAGTTAGATGAATCATGGGAGTGAATAAAAGACAATAACAAGAAAAACTGACTTATAAAAAAACCCCAGCCCTGAACCTGAAGCCAAAGTAAAATGAAAATTCAAAGCCGCAAGTATAACCTTCTTATAAGAAGCAAAATCTTTTTTTTCAGTGCATTTCTGGTTTGTGATTGCTCACTGAGGAAGCTTGGTGACTAGTTCTTTGGTTAGAGGTTGTTCAACAGCAGCTTTCTGCGAGTAGACAATTCTGGAGAGTTGTTATTGGTTAATATGGAGTAGACACATCATTCCTAGGACATAGCTCCTCTTTGCTCTGAGGGATATAACAAGAGGAGTACAGTTCCTGGGGCAAATATCATAAGTGTTCTGCAGTATTTCCGCAACATGTGTTCTCTCTTTTTGCTTCTTTAACAGAAAACTTACTCATCTGACCAGCACTGGAAGTGGAATAAGGTAAGATGCCTCCTGCACTGCACCATGCAGCTGAAAAAGTAAAATGGCAGTGAAAGAGCAGTCATCAAGATCCTCACAACAAGATAGCTTGTTGTTTTACTGTTCTATCTCATGCTGCTGGTGTGGAAAGCTTTGAAGAAAAAGCTAGGGTCTTGACTGACAACTTTATTTCCCTGATGCAAGGAATAGTCGACCACAAACACAGAAGAGGAAATGTTTCTGACTCCACTGGGGACAAGACAGAGGTTCCTTAGGGTCCAGTCCAGAAGTGTAGGATGAGCTTCCCTGCAACTTTATCACAACTTTGTTGCCTTCTGTGTCCAGCCTGTCTCTTTGGCTTTGCCTTTCTGGCATCAACATTCAGTAAGTATAAAAATAAGGAAGACTTTCAGAGCAAACTGCTTCAGTGTATGCAGTTCTTCCTCACGTGTACGCCCCCCAAACTCCTTAACATGATTTATTTGATACATCACATACACTTCTAAAGGGTATTCATCTCATATAGAGTGTGTCACACAAACCCTAACTCAGAATAGTGCAGAACTCTGCCTGTTACAGTGCAGGAGTGGAGTACTTGTTGGCTCACAGGAGTTGCTAAGCATCTCGTTCAAAACACCGGTTCTGCACACTCCTAAAAAGTGCCATTCTTCCAAGGGTCAGTGCTATGCAGGTTAGGAGGAAGGTCAGAGAAATACACTAGCAAGCCCAGGCTAGTCACCCCCAGCAACTCCTTTCTCTATGGCGCTTACAGCCTCCTGCAGCCAATATTACACTCTAGATTCAGCAACTGAAACCCCAGTCAAGGGCCAAAATGCCAGTCCTACTTCCTCTTGCACTGCCTAATTATAGTCCAGACTGCCATTCTTTCTTAATCTCTTTACCAGCACCAGCTAGCAGCTAGACTATTTGCAGAAAGGTCAAGATGGATCCATGTGCCAATCCAAATGGAAGTTGGCAGGACTTCTCTCTCATCATGTGCGCAGTCCTCCTTCACAGAGGACCACTGCAAAGTCATTTGGCTGGATGTTGTGCCACTTTGATTACAGATACATAGAATAGCACATTAGCATTCTTTGCAGAAGATGCTCTCTCTCAGGGTAGACCTATATTTGACTTCTGAATACAAGACTTGAGGCTCAGGAAAGCAGATTAGTCATAATGAGCCTTGTGAACTTGAACGGTCTGCATTTTTTTCATCTATTCTGCCAAAACAAGTAACGTTACCAGACTCTTACTCGTACTCACTTCTAGTGTAGAGGGAGTATTCACTTTCGTCAGAAGAAGAGGCACATAGAATTATAAGGGTCAGAATTAGCTTCTGGGAAATGATTAGCTCTGTGCCTTGCACGGCTGCATGAAAGCTAGTCCTGCCGGAGCAAGTATCCACTACTTATTACAGGCTCGCCTTTAATTGCATGATATTAAATCTATCCTTGGGAAATTCCAGCTCTTGACATAGCTGTAGATATTGTTTTAATCAGCCGCACAGAGTCATAATCTGACAGGAGGTGTCCTATCAAATATACTGCACTTTAATAGAATGAGCTAGTAATAAGGTGTAAAAACGATGGGCTGCATCAGAAGTACCTCACCTGACATGATCTGAGGGTCTGGTCTGATGGTTTCTGAAGTACTTCCTGTGTTTCCTTTTTATTGTAATCTAACAGAACATATTGGAATATGAAGGAGCCGTAACTTGGAAGACATGACTTTTCCTGTGAGGCAAACTCATGCTAATACTTTGTTACTTAGTCAACTGGGCACATTAACAGCCCATTAAATGCAGTTCACAGATGGGCACAGCTTGTGCTTTTCTTGCTGCAAATTCCAATGAATTGTGTCCCTCCAGGTGAGAGAACTGCCATCTTTGGATCCCCGAGAGGTGATAGAAAGAGGTACCCATAGTGGGCCGCCTTTGATATCTATTGGCGTGGAGCCTGTGTGGGTTAGGCAGCTGCGTAGTACGTCACATTTCACCCAATTGCTGTGATCCTCAGAGCGGTGTGGTTGCTACAACCTGTTGCATTCTCAGTGTGTCTGAGCCGAGATCCAGTCTAGTCACACAACACTGGAAATGACTGAATCAGTTCATCTCAAGTTTAAGAAATCAATAGCTTTTTGCATGAAATTTCTTCAGAAGCCAAGATGGATATTGATCTCTCTGGGAAGGAAATGGATTCTCATCTTCTTAGATCTTTTCCAAAGGTGGGCTAGGAGAATGCTAGTTTCTCCCATGAATAAGGAGTCAATAGTGAGTGCAAAATATTTTTTCCAAAAGCAATGCACCAGAAAGTTCTAATATGAGAGAGTATTGGAAAAAGGGAGCTTTAACCTGCCTCTGCCACTATTTTACTGTGGGGCACTGGGCAAGTTTTTGCTTTTTCTCTGTCTTAGACTAAAGTTAGGACAAAGTTTCTGCATTACCATGGGCTTGGAGTTTACGTATTAATCAATATCTCACATGCTCAACCAAGATTCAGCTCAATCTGTATTCTCTACCTGTTTCAGTGAACAAAGTCTGTCTCCTTGCAGACAAATTTACTGTCAAATACTTGATATGGACAACATGACTTAAACTGCCCTACATGCCGTTATTCAGTAGCCTGACACAATCAACCATAGGTGGCCAAAGTTGACCCTGCTGTCTTAAGCTGAGGCCTCTGCAAAATTTGAAACACTGTGTAAGCACAAGTATGGTGAACACATTGCCATTCATCTCTCTGCCATGGATTTCCTTTCTGTGGCATGACAATAATGAAACTAACACATTTACTTTAATGCACAGGGTAGTCTGAAGACTTTCCTAACTCCATTTTATTTATTAAAATATCCCTGAATCTAAAAGAGCACTGTACAACTCCTGTTGTTTCTCTTTTAATCATTTACTATTTCTTACAGTTGCTTTTATACTCTAAAGTGGTCTATTCAGTTTCCATGAGATTCCCGACTGGGGAAATGCTATCAGTGCACATTCAAATAAAATAAAATTTGCTATAGCTATGTTAAAAAAATAATGTTTTAGCTCTCTAGAGAGCAAATCCAGGCTTGAAGCAGAGTGTCAATAACAATTTGTAAGTGAATAAAGGGTCAAAATATGCATACTGACACCCTTGGGGTTGCAGAGCACACATTTCTTAATTCTTTGGGTGGATTTTTGGAAACTAAAAACTCAGTTAATTTCCTTCCTGTGGATAACTACAAAAGATGTGCTGCTGCAAGGGGCCAAGATTTCATGGCATTGTTGTTGCGCTTCACCAGTTGATGCCTTTTGTGCTGGATACTCATCTTGCTGAATGCAGTATTTTTCACAACAGGTAAGGACAAGACTATGGTGATTTAGAAGCACCTGTCTGGGTGCAGTTTATGAATTCTGATTAACCTTAAGAAAATTCACTACCTAAATATTCTGGTGTCGATGGAGTTGGTCAGGTGCTGCCAGAGCTGTATCACACATGCTTCCCATCAGGGAAGCAGAGAAATGTTAAACTGTGGTGGCCTCCATTCAGTTGGCAACACTTGCAGAACGCATGTATAAATGTCCCAAATTGTGAATGCTAACTAGGTTGTTTTAAAAGAGAGAAGGAGAAGAGTCTTCCTGTTCTTTCCATCTCTATGTCTGGTGCTTTTTCTCTGCTAACAAAGGCCCTTGGGAACCTTGAGTGTTGGCAATCAGCTTGGAAAAAATCACCTGGATTGCAAGAGCTTCTTTTCTGCCTTTTCTTTTTTTTCACCTCCTTGTTATTTTTCCAAAGCTCGGCAGCCAGTGGAGACACGTAATTGAATTAATTGTGATTGCTCGGTGATGCAACAGCCACCCCACTGACACGGCTGCAGGGTGCCTCTGGCTCACATACGGCTGCTGCCTTTGAGCACGAGTGGGCACGCTCCAGAGTGACAAGTCTAAAGAAACTCTCTTCTCTCCAAGTCACCACAGCCCTATGCCAGCCTCCTCTAGTGTCTGTCTACTGGCACTGTTTGCCTTTGAGCACAGGAGAGTGTCTGCTGCCTCTCTCTCTCTCTGTTCACAGAGGGAGGTGGGCAATCTCAGTTTGTCCTCCAGGAGTTGCCATTTGCATAATGATCAAGTCAGGCCACCTTGTCAGCCCCTGACAATGGTGGAAGGCTAAGGTGCTGGTCCAGCACTGAAGAAAATAATGGCTGTGTAAGCCAAGTCATAGTACACCACAATAGCATTAGGAACCAGGGGAGTTCAGTTTTCTCAAGGTTTTTCATGGCTGGCTGTGACAGGCCTATGGTAGAGCTGCTGATACTAATCGATACTTCAGCTGCAAGGTTTCTCCCCCGAGGCAGAGGAGGAGACTGATAACACTTTGATAGATGACCAAAGACAATCCTGTCATATCCCACAGTTGTATACCAAATCCAAAGCTGACTGCTGCCCTTTTTCCAATCCAGAACTCACTGGGAATTTTGCTCCATTGTGCTTCTTTGACATATCATGATTTCAGAAGTATCTGCATTAAATAACCTGTCTTGGCTTCCAGTGGAAAAAAAAAGCATTTCTAAGTAGCCCTCAAAATATCTAATTTGGCATCATTATGGGCTGGTGTAGTGGCTACTCAGTGGACTGCAATACAGTCAATGTAAAGAGAGGCAGTGCTTTAATGGTGCTTTGCCCTGCTGATAGCAAGTGTATCAGCTATTGCTGATGGGTGAATTAACTGCTGGAGTCTTGGGCAGCACACGCTTTAAACAAGGCCTACAAATATGATGCAAATTCCATTCTGATGCTAGAATGAATGTTTGATGGCAATGTTAAATTGCCACTAGACAGTCTATACACAGTGCCAAATTCAGACTCACAAGGGGACTGTCCTGAAGAAATACTTGTCTGCACTGAGTTTTTCCTTCCTAATTAAAAACAGAGCCAGAGCCAGCACCAGGTAATGAAGGAGTTGGTAAATCTGTTTATACAAAAGAAAATCACGAGTTAGTGATTTGCAAGGAGAAGTTATCAATAAAGGACACAGCAACAAACCAAACAGAACAGCCAGTAAATACATGGTACAAGGCATATTTCCATGAGTAGCTGAGAGGTCTTTAACCATGCGGCATGGAGCTTAGCATGTCTTCTCTGCCAGACATTAGCCACGGTATGCCACCTGCAGAGAAGTAGCTAAACATGGTCAAGGGTCAGCCAGGCAGACCTGACCATGGCTGTGTCTGGCAGTAATGACACTGCAAGCATCACAAGCTAAAGCTCTGGCACAGTGAGTAGTGCAAGCTCAAGAAAGCCCAAAAGGGAGGCACAGGCTCAAGTCTTCTCCTTCTCTGTACCACTGGGTTCACCTACAGTTCGTGTCCCAGAAGTTTAGACACAAGCCAAAGTTTGGTCCAGGCCTGTGCTCAAAAAGAAGTATAGATTTTGCTATTGCTTTGTGCATCCCTAAATAAATGACTGTTGCTTTCATTAAAGCGTTGGTGGAATTGGCTGGTAACAGGTACAGGGTAATGTGCAGGGTTCTGGGTTCAAATTCTTCATTTTACTGTGAATTAGAAAAGAGCAGAATGAAGGAGAACAGATGGGCCCATCTTGGTGCCACACACACATCATTTAGTATGGAAAAGAAGCAAAATGCGTAGCTGGGAGTGGAAGATAGGGGTGCAGTTCAGGAACCGTGGAGCTGAGGAGGTTGAGAACCCTAGGAAAGGCATATTCACAATGAGGCAGAAAAGCTGCAGTTGTTCAATATCAGTAAAAACTCCGGGGATGGATACCCACAGGGGGCTGCAATCTGTTTCTAAAAGGCTGGGAGACAAAGCCCATAAAAACTTTGATATATATTTAAGGTTTTCAGACCCCACAGCAGATTCAGCAAATCACACTGGAAGCTTCCTGTTGCACACAGTGAATATCAGAGTACTTTTAGGGTTCTCTGAGAGCTCTGCATATTGCTACTAGATCAAACATAAATAATATTCTTCCTTATCCTGGCTAGCCTCTAATTGCTGTCATTTCTTTCCCCAGAACGCCTCCTTAGCAGTTTTCCTTCAGGCACAGTAAGTATAAAGTTTGTTTAATCATGAGGAGTAACATTTATTGGTGCAGGAACACCTTGCAAAGGAAACAAGCTTTGCCTTAATGTTTTGGAATCAGTGGTCAGTCTAAGTAGCAGACTGGTTTAGCAGAAATCTGCTTCCCACCCAGATGTGCACAGCTAACGCATCAAGCTTACTCGACCTTTTCTGGATTACAAAGATCTTTGCAAACCCTTAACTCTGTGCTTTCTCATATCTTACATAGAGGGCGTTCTGCTAGCTCTTTTTCAGAAATGAGATTCACAAGCTACCTGGATCCTCTTTGCAGTTAGGGAAATAATTACTTTACGCAATATAATTTGCTTAAAACCATGACAGTTTTAACTATAGTTTAAGGCTAAATAACTGTTCAGCAAGACAGCTGGTAAAATTCACCCTGTAATAAGACTGAAGCAATGTAAACAAGCCCAGCCCATTTAGGGCTTTGAGTTAATATAGATGTCAAATGCTTCCTTCAATACCTCTAAATTTCCCAAACCATCAGACATTTTCCTCCATTATAAATATATTTATAATAGATCTCATCCTTTATCACCTAAACCCACAACATATGGCTGTCCTAAATCCCTATAATTGATTACGTTGGACTATAAATTCACCTGGGAAGAAACATCATCTAATTTGTTGAAATATTACAGGCACCTGTGGCACAATATAATGAAGAACTCCTGCTACAGCACAGCTTTAGGGAGCTCCAGGCCTGGTTTCCTTGTTACTTGGAGCGTGGCTGTTCCAAAGAAAACACCATCTGAAGCAGCGGAAAATGACAGTGCTTTGACCTTTAGGATGAAACACGCCCTGAGATTTTCTCTCTGCTCTGCTGGGCTCCTGTAGTGACTGTGCTCTGCTTAAATGTAAGATGTTATCTGAGTCTGCCTTCTCCTATATGCCTGGTTGTAATAAGGAGCTCCTTTTAAAAGCCACCTCGAGGAAGAGGGATACTTCTTGGGCATTTGCAAAAGGGCATGGTCCACAGAAAGCTGAGGTGACATTTATTACAAGTTAAGCCTGGGCTCACATGCCCTGTGGAGCTGTGCTCAGGACCTGAGAGAACTATAGTCTGTTAAGGGTAACGATCAAACTGGGTTTAGGCAAAAGGGACTGAAGGAGTTTTTCAGCTCTGAATATGGTAATGTGAACAAATGGGAGGGCTTAGGACTTGATCTTGGGTTTACTGGTATCAGCAGAAAGGCTGCTGTTTGTGTCCATATGCTTTGCATCAGGCCTTTTGAGCGTCTGAATTAGCCAGAAGACAGAATACCAGGCAAGTGGAAATCATACTTGTAGAGAAGCCGAGTCAAATTACTGAAAACTAAACCCCTTTCTTTGCAGCCTCTTAGCAGGCTAAGTAATGCCAAAGAATTCTAATTTAAATGACAGCCAGCAGGGAAGTATCTCTGTGGCCTGATGTCCTCCATCCTGCTCAGTTAATAACTGCGATACAATTGCAATTATGGAGATAAAGCTCAAAATTCATTTGCAGTTGCTTGAGTTGTGGTGATTTATTGTTTGGTAACTATTTTGCCGCAGTCTTGAGGATGGAATAATCTCCCCTATTTACATAATCAAGGTATCAAAATCTTTAGAGCAGGGCATGCTATCAGCAGATGTGTGGTAGGATCCCTTAGTTTTTATAGCTCATGTTGCATCCAATCTTGGTATCTATTTGCCTATAGCAAAAGTTTACTGTCTCCTACTAATTAAGTGTAATTTACATTAATATAGAGAGTTCTTCCTGCATTACTGTCAGCTTGCTAAAGGCCCATTCAGAGGCAGTCCTGACCCACCTCTGTGGCTGAATGGGTGCTGTAAGAGGCAGGATTTGTGAAGGTGAGGCAAAGCTGGAAATCTCCTGCTCTTTGAGGATGTGACCACTGTGGACGCCGCATACCCACGCCAGAGAGAGTTGAGAAGGAAAATTAGAACGATACCTTTGTCAAAAGCTTCTAGAACAAAATGCAGAAAGAATTAAAATCATGGGCAGAACACATATGTGGATATTTTTTATGATGGGTGAGTTTCTCTAACTCTCTGCAGTCCCAGAAACCACACAGTAGGTGTTCAGTTTAGAAGGGGTCTTGGCGTATCTGTTCTAAACACCACAAGCTACAAAAATCCTTCCTTACATTCTAAAAAGCTCTTGGGCCCTCGCCTTCCCCAGCACCAGCCACACATTATGATCAGTTGCAGGAAAAGAAAATTAATGATGTCAGAACATATTAGATTGCTGCAATAATACAAAATTTGTGGGGCTGCACGACTCAAGTGCTTTGATCTGGGCCTGTTTCCACTTACAATGTTATTTCTTATTGAAACATACCATTTTTCACCTAATTGCTCCTGTAAAACTTTCCAGATTATTTGCATTTCTCACAATAAACACAGTTAAAAAACCCCCTCATTTTCATAATATTTTTTGTAAAATGAAGTGCATTTTAGTATGTTTCTTTTAGACTAAAAAAACCCCACTCAACTGAAATATACACAGCTGCTGACCAAACCTCAGCTGTATGTTTTTTTCCTTGATTCAGCTGTTCAAACACTTCTGTGGGCCCCATCAAATGTTCAAAAAGTGCAGGTTAAACTTTGGGAATAAATTGCTGAAAGATAAAGATCTTTCCATTGCATTTTAAGAACAGGCTAGGTGAGGGTCTGTAAGACTACCAAACGCTGGGTCTTTTTGCCCTTTTTTCTGTAATGATATTTCTGGGTTCAAAAGGGATTTTCCTTGTAGAGGCAGAGACATTAGAAGTTACTGGGGGGGAATTAAGGCTCTTCCCACCTGAGGGGTGAGGTGCAAAGGAATTTTTAACTCAAGGTGGGATTGTGGGAGAAAGCCTCCTGCATAAATGAGTAGGTGGGGTATGGAGCTGAGATGGGAAGAAAGGGGATGGTGCTGGAAGAAGGAAATGAGGTGACAAATCTGAAGAGGAAAGAAAAAGATAGGCAGGCATAATGTCTTAATACTGTCTAGCTCTACACCAGATTACTACTCCAATACTCATTCTCTCCCTGAGAGTAGGTCTTGGGTTTGATGACCTCAGGCCTAACTGTGTCCTCCTTCTTTGGCAGCAGCTGTCAGAGAAGAAAGAAGAGGCGTGGTGCGGAGCAGCGAGGCAAGCGTGAGCAAGAAGAGGAGCAGCGTCGGGCTGAAGAGGGGGAAAGAGAAAGGCCCTCTGGGCAAAGGGGCCTCCCTGTTGTCACCAGGGCGTGGTCACGTAAGAGCACCGCGGGCACCTTTGGGGTGCCCTGGCTGGCTGGCTGCCTGCCTTTGTGCTGGGTGACCTCCCTGTAACCAGGGCTCAGTCTTTGCTTTCATCGTCGTTGACCTTTTGCCGTCTTGCTCCTTTGGCTGCCCAGATGTCCTGGTTTCAGCTCGGATAGAGTTAACTGTCTTCCTAGTAGCTGGTACAGGGCTATGTTTTGAGTTCAGTATGCGAAGAATGTTGGTAACACTGATGTTTTCAGTTGTTGCTAAGTAGTGTTTAGACTAAAGTCAAGGATTTTTCAGTTTCTCATGCCCAGCCAGCAAGAAAGCTGGAGGGGCACAAGAAGTTGGCACCGGACACAGCCAGAGCAGCTGACCCAAACTGGCCAACAGTGTATTCCATACCATGGGACGTCCCATCTAGTATAGGAACAGGGAAGTGGGGGCAGGGAATCGCTGCCCGGGGACTAGCTGGGTGTTGGTCGGTGGGTGGTGAGCAATTGCCCTGAGCATCATTTGTACATTCCAATCCTTTTATTACTACTGTTGTCATTTTATTAGTGTTATCATTATCATTATTAGTTTCTTCTTTTCTGTTCTACTAAACCGTTCTTATCTCAACCCACGAGTTTTACTTCTTTTCCCGATTTTCTCCCCCATCCCACTGGATGGGGGGGAGTGAGTGAGCCGCTGCGTGGTGCTTAAGTGCTGGCTGGGGTTAAACCATGACACCAGAGAGAGTGGCAACCCTGTAAGGAGGGTGAGAGCCACCGTCTCCGCACCCAAGGGGGAAATGGAGCTCTCTGGACCCCAAGCCTGCCCTGTAAGCAGGGGAGGGCTTTTTCCCCATGCCCCCCTCCTCTGGCCCCAGCAGCTTTCTGCCTGCTGGCAGCCCCCCCCCGGAGTTGGGGCGTGTCATGGCATTTGCCCTTTGGCCACCCGTGAAGCCCCTTGGCATGTTGAGGCTCCTCTGGCCTCCATGCAGCCCAGGGGGCAGGTCTGAGGCTCTCCTCTCCTGCTCGGGGGTAGGGATGGCTCCCCAGAGCTTGACTGCACAGAGCTTGCTTTTTCTTCTGGGAAGTTCTCTTTGTGTGTCCTTGTCTTTGTCGGTGTGAGTGAGCGAGTGAGCTTGTCCTTTAGGCCCCCGTTAAAATCGCTGCAGCTTAGCTTAGGTTAGCTTAGTTTAGTTTAGCTTAGCTTAGCTTAAGCTTCCCAGGAGGGAAAGAAGGGCTCTGTGCAGCAGTGGGGGGTCCCCTCTGAGCCCGCGAGTGGAGGGAGAGTCCGGGCTTGCCCCTTCTTTCTAAGGACAGAGCGAAGCCGCCTTGTCGTAGCGCGGGCAGCGCGACCTGCCTGTAGTCCGGGCCTGGGTCTCTGCCTGCCTGGCTACCTGTCCTGCTGGTGACCTGCCAGTGTGACAGCCCTGTACTCGGGGCATGACAGCCCTGTACTCGGGGCGTGTGTGACGAGCCGTGGAGCCCTCTGTCCCCAGGAGCAGCCCGCCCTCCCTGTAAGCAGGGCTGGGGAGGCTGCCCTAGCCAGGTACCAGGAGCGAGCCCTCCCTCGCCCTTTAGAGGGTGCAGGTTGAGGATGCGCTGTGCCGGAGGGCGCAGTCCCGCCTTTGGCGCTGCTTTTGGCTGGGGCGACCTCCCCGCAGTTGGGGTCGAGGTCGCTCCCTGGGCTCCTGAAGACGTGGTGTTGCGGACCTCAGTCTCTGGAAGGACATGTTCTGGAGGAGCATCTTCTCCTAAAGCAGTTTTTGCCACTGGCCTTTTCCCATTTGCTTAATATTATGTTTACTCAGTAAACTATTTTGTCCAACTCTGTTTCACTTCTACCTACTCTTATGCACAGCTCTGCTTTAACTTGCTCTGCATCCTATTTTAACTGTGCATTAGCCCTTGGAGTCTTTGCAGTTGCAAGGCTAGTGTGTGTTCGTCCCGGGTGTTTGCAAGGGGAATCCTCAGGGATGAAGTGGCAGTTTCCAAAGAGGCGTTTGGTGGTTGCTGTACTCATTTTGGCTAGGGTAGAGTTTCATAGTTTGTATAGGGCTAGGTTTTGGATTTGTGCTGAAAACAGTGTTGATAACATGGGGATGTTTTAGCAGTTCCTGAGAGATCAAAGCTCTCAGACTACCCTGCCAGCAAGTAGGCTGGGCGTGAGCAGGAAGTTGGAAGGGGACGCAGCTGGGGCAGCTAACCCCAACTGCCCAAAGGGATATTCCATATCATATGACATCATGCTCAGCAATAAATGCTGGGGGAAGGAGGAGGAAGGGGGGGGATCTTCAGAGTGATGGTGTTTGTTTTCCTCTGTTACCGTTACACTGCTTTTCTGGAGATGGCTGAACACCTGCCTGCCGATGGGAAGTGGTGAACAAATTCCTTGTTTTGCTTTGCTTACGTGTGCAGCTTTTGCTTTAACTATTAAACTGTATCTCAACCCATGAGTTTTCTCACTTTTACCCTTCTGATTCTCTCCCACCGGGGGGGAGTGAGTGAGCAGCTGTGTGGTGTTTAGCTGCCTAGTGGGGTTACCACAGGGACAGCACAGCATTGCTGTAGGAGTAATTTATGTAGTTTGTGTTTAGATTGAGTTGTAGCTGTCAGGGTGCTAGTTCAGGGTGAGTAGGTGCAGACATGACCTATTAGGGACAGAGTTGCGGTTGCATGTGTTGTGCAATGGAAGTGGTGTCCAGAGCAAACTGAAGCTGGGTTTTTGAATGCAGCCAAGGCCCCAGCCCTCCCTGGCTGTCTCAGCCTCTGCTCTTCTGGTGCATTGCGGCATTTTTTTTTGTCCCTGGTAGCAGTGGACATTGTTTCTGAAACCCCTCTGCTAATTGTCTAGGACCATAGATGTGTTTTATTACCATTTTTATTATGCTGGGTGAGAGAAAGGAAACATTTTCTCTCACATTATAGTATCAGAGAAATATAATTTCTTGTGATATGTATTTAATCTGTATCTTTTCTTGAAAGCAGTTCTGTTTCCAGTTCATGCAGACTGGCATCTGAGATTCTTGGATAAGGTTACCTGTTGTGTTTTCTATCCATTGGAAAATTCTTTTTATAATATTTAGCCCTGTGAGTAGTGGAACATCTTGTGCCTGAATTTCTGTGACTTTATTTTGTGATTTATAGTAGTGCAGATGCATTCATGCTACCAGGTTTATTCCAGCGAGAGCTGGCAGCTGGGTTGTCTGCACTTCTACTACTCTGTTCATTTTCTGAAGTCCATCAATGAGCATGCTATCTTCCATGTAGTTAGGAGTTTGTCAGTTTTATTTGAAATTGGGCCACTGGGGCTGTATGTGTGTTAGGAAGAAAAAAGTGGACAGATAACTACTCTCTTACTGCAGGTTGATAGAGCCCACCTAAAAGAGCACTCCAAAGGTGTTTGTGCTCGGGGTTGGGACTTGCAAATACAGGGCTGGGACCACTGGTTTCAAAGTTACAATAATAATTTTCATAGCTGTGGAGTTTGCCTAGAAGTGAAAAGGGAGAAAGTACCAGAAAAGCTCTTGTCTGCAAAGCTTTGAAGTCAGAATAACAGAAAATAGATCACCCTGTTCATCACTACGTCACAGCCACGGATCTCTGAATATTGATATTTGCTTCTTTTAGATGGGCTGCTTTCTGCCTTTTCAACATGACTTCAGGTATCTGCCTCATGATGTTGTCTGCTACGCATGATCCCTGCCACTTAGAGGGATACTTTCCTGCCTGAGGGGAGCACACAGGTAGAGCACCAATTTCAGAAGTACTGCTTGCAACATGTTTTCCTTGGTGTTCCATTGCTTTTGGTACACAGCACTTCTTTTGATCACCAAACAGAGATTTGTAAAGAGAGCAAAAACTCATACACCACATTTCCTCTGTAGAAGGACTCAATTCTGTGCACTGGCTCACTTACAAGGCAGCAGAGGCAATTGACGGTAGTGCAGAAAACACAGTGCAGTTTGTGGTTTGTACAAAGCTTAGCTGAGCATATATCTTAATGAACTACATGTTGCCCTTTGAAAAGGGCATTTGCATCTTTCTTGAAGTAAATAAACCAGAAAGATGACTCATAAATTGCAGGAAATAAAACTATTCCTTTTATTTCAGAAGCTGGCAATGGGGAAAAGATGTAGGGGATTACATCAAAGCAAAACTGCATCCCTCAAGTTTCACAAGTCCCCAGTGAGAATGCAGCTTTCTCTATTGCAGGCACAAGCAACTGCTTGAAAGGGTTCTCAGAAAGCTACAGTAAAATGCAGAATGGAGTACTGTCCCTGGAGTCATTTAGGAATGATGAAATAACATGGTATCTACTGTTCCAGAACACTGTTCCCTCAGATGCAGCAATATCCTCTGGATTGAACTGTTACTGATCAGAGTGATCATGTCTGAAATAGTGAGTACTGGCAAATACAGCCTACAGCCACATGATGAGGTACTGGGCAAAAGAAATACAACACTCAAAATTAAACCTTCCTCCATATCCCAGTTTTCTCTGCACTGCATCTGCTTTCTAGAATAGTCTCTTCTGTTTGCTTTAGCCCTCACATTAGCTCTGCGCTTTTTCCAGAGAAACCTGATATTGCCTAAGCTTCTTGATAAATTAACCTTTGGCCCAGAAGTTTGGCAGCATTCCTTACTGTTTGACTGACCTGTTATCTATCTTGTGTCTTTTGGTGTCCCATTTTTAGACAGAAGTGATGGTGACCACAGACTGTGGTGGTTTGGTTTTGTTTAGGTTTTTTTTAAATATAAGGTTTCTTCTTTTATATCAAAGAATTCAGAAAATCTCCCTTAAAACAGAGGGCTCATGTTAGAGTGGTAGTCTGATTGTACTCTTGCGGAGAAGAAACAAGATACAAAAAGCCTGCTACAATTTAAAAGAAAGCTATTTTCCCGAGTGCAGGATTCCAGCTTGTCATTAGATTAAAAACCATACATATAAAAGGCTTGGAATTGTATTTCAAAGTGAAATTTTGACTTGACATTTCTGAGCCTTGTAACTCTGTACCTAAAAAATGACACCAGCACTTTTCATCTGCCTTTAACATTGGTTTTATACCAATAATTACCACCACCTTGTAATTAGCTGAGTGTTCTGAATCTCTCTGCCTGTCATCACATAAATCAGGTTGTTCCCATGAAAGTGTGAGCATTCATGTTTCTTATTTGCCTGAAGTCTCTGAGTCTTCCTTTCTTGATTCAAATGCTTGTTGGTAAGACCATTGCATACAAAGCAGCAATCATCAAAACTTCCTAGGTGTCACCATCTGAGCTGTAATTCTTGTTAAACTCATTCAGGGATATTTCATCTTTATGATTTTATGGAGGATGGAGATAAGGAAAGTTACAAATGAAAACTCAGATTCCTAGACTATATATTTTTATCTGCACTGCAGATTTTTTTTTTTTTTATGCCCTTTGTGTATTTCTTCCCAGGGTCCCCCTGTATTTACCATTGACACCAGCCTGACCTGCCAGGTTCAGTGTCCTGATTACTACAAAACAAGATGAGCAATAAGCAGCAGAAATTGTCTTGTTTCCTACATGTTTGTGCCTCATGGTTAGGTTCTTGACTACCTGAGAAGGTTTGTGCTCTGAGAGAGGATTCCTCTGTGACAGAGAGTTTTGCGCTGACCTCTCCCCAGGGGTGCACTGATGTCCAGCAATACCACTGAATTCATGAAGTACCTTTTTTTTCTACCGGGATGCTAATTTGGGGCACTCTTCTTTACTCAGCTTCATACTTTCATAAAATGTATAGAAATACACTCTCTTTGAGAACCCTTTCCATCTGTCAAGCTTGTTTGAAGTTGGCTGAAGGGGTCAGAGATTGCTAGAGTGAACTAAAACTCCATTTTTTGGATGGACTCGTGGGCAGCCAGATCACATTTTCTGTGGAAGCTGGGGAGAGAGGGGAAAAAAACAAAAGGAAGAAAAACAATGGTAGGCCTTGAAACAAATAAAGTTAACGTCTATCCAATGTTTCGCTGCCCAAATTGGAGGAGTGGGCAAGTAATATTTGATACATTTCCAAGGGTGATATGAGAATTAATTAGTTCTTACAGAACCAGAAGTAATTCTCACTGTCCCTATTTACATCCTAATTAAGTAGCATTGTCAAAGATGGCTCATCTGCACTCTTGGTTAGACAAGCTCATTGTTTGAATGTGACATAGTAGCTTACGCATTTCATATATCACTAAATGCATTGCTTCCTGCTCTGTCTTAATTTGCAGTGCCTTTCTGGATTCCTTTTGAAGAGATGGAATTATGAGCATCTGAGACAAGTCCTAGAATGATTTCTCAAGAGATTGGAAGATAGCTACATATAACTTAGCCTTGAAAGAGGAGTTTACTTGGATTGTTCAAGATGACATTAATTCAGCTAGATCTGTTTCCAAAGGACTTACCAGTGTAGTTCTTCTCATGCAATCTTACTTTTAAACTGATCTTCAAAGGATTTTGCTCCCTTAAATGGGAAAATAGAAAAAAACCTTTTTCAAGTGTAGTTTTTAATTATGCTTCTAATTAGGGGGAAAAACTGTCATGGAAATTATGCCTTTGAATTGTCACACACAGAAAATTAAGTGCCAAGTTCATGGTCTTATTGTTGCTGCTTTTGCCTTACAATTTGGATCACTCTTATGCATAGAGCATTTTGTTGTGCTAATGTAGCCTGTAAAATGCAAAATACCTGTGCTCAGGATCTGGAGATGCTCTGAGGGAAATTCAAAGCAGAGGATACAAAACCTGTGCCTTCTTTCCACCTAGCCTCTTCCATTATTGAGGACATAAAAGCTACTTATTGTGTATGTATCTAAATTTGAAGGACCTTTGTTAGCGGAAGAAAAACCCCATCTTAAATAGAGCTTAGGCTATATTTTGGCTCTGCTTATGACGCTACTCCACATAGCATCTGGCTTCCAGCAACCTCTTGTTCTAAATGTCCTCTTACTTGGCTGTTCCTTCTGTAGCTTTGTGAAAACAAAAGGTATGGGGTCGTGGTTTTACCACTCAGCCTCTTTGGACACTGAACTAAAAGGTTTCTCTTCAACCTTCCCAATGCTGCCTTTCCATTTAAGGCAGCACTGCAGAGAGCAAAGTTTGCTGGTGGGCCTATAGGAAACCTCAGAGCAGGGCAATCACAGCTCTCCATTCTCCCTGCAGGATGCAGCCCCGATTAACCACCAGGATGTCTTCTAAGCCCTCCTGTCATAAAAACGGTGCTTGTTTCAATGAGGTAAAAATATATGTCCTATAGTAGATTTTCTGCGTGAAGTTCTTCATTTGGGATATGGTTGAAATTATGTAGCTGATCATGCAGCTTTAATTGCCGCAGTAGGTTACACCTGTGGGTGTCAGCTACCTAGTAGCTTCCCAGGTGAAGTCAACACATGTCCAGATTCGCTGTGTCAAAAACGTCATTCTGCAAAGAGAGATGCAATTATGTCTGACACCAGTGTGCCGTATCAGAGAACTCCTATGTGCTATATGGACTCTGAAAGCAATAATGGTAGGTTGGGCATGCAATACAGTAGCCCTTGGTTTTAGCACTCTAGCTCCTGTTATAAATTTTAGCCAGGCCTAAGTAGCTCCCTTCTCAAACCAAACCTGATATTGAGGAAGAACAATTCCAGAAGTAGGATCTGCAACACAGAGCTAAGATCTTTTCTTTAAGACCTTAGGGGACCTGAAAGTTAATCTTTTGCTTTAATAATAGCAAATCAAAGACCTAGCAGTTAAGCTTAATGACAGTCTGGGTCTTTTCCTAGAGTCTACAGAGCTTTTCACCCTTGTATCTCCATTCATCCTTTGAAGAATGAGTGATAGGTTGCTGGGTGCCAATGGATCCTTTATACAAACCTCAAAGTGTCAGGACCGTTGGAAGCTTTTCCTTGGAATCGTTCCCAGAGTGTCAGGTAACATGACAAGGTGCTGAGTTTGACTGTTACTGGGGAGGGCTGCTGAGGAAGTTTTCTCCTCACAATAATCAGTCTTTGCATTTGAAAGGCATGCTAGGGTTGAAGCTGCAGCCTTTGCTTGTTTTCAGGGCATGCATGAAGGGGTTACAGGGCTTGGATGCTCATCCCTAACATGCGCATTTGTCTCTCCACTGGGAATCTCTGCAAAGTTCAGTAAGAGACTCACTTGCCTCTGTTTACAAAGAGCTCACCTTCTGTGATAAGCCCAAGCTTCCATCCCTTAGGAGACTCTCATTCCTGTTAAATAAAAGCCGGTAAAGGTCAATGCTGCTTGCCAGATTAGTTAGGTTGGAGCTTGCAGGATTTTGCCCAAGAGGCAGGAGTTGACTTTGGGTCTCCTGCGTTTGAGGCCAAGATCCCAGAGACCAGGCTTTTCTTTTATTCTCTTAAGTTTTGTTGAAACTCACAGTTGAACTCTAAAAACAAGCATATTTAGGAAAAAACATCTTCTCAAGAACATCCCAACCATCTCCATTTACTAATTATTCCCCCCTCCATTACTAGCAAAGGGTTTTTCATGAGTTAGTAAATCAGATTTAATAGGCAAATTGGTGCTTGGAGATTATCTGCACATTTTTTTTCCTTTTATTTTGCATTCATTTCAGGCTTATCCATCAAGTCTGCAGAGTGTATCACTGCTGCAATCAGAATACTTATGTTATTAAAAAAGAGAAGGATTTAACTGCTAATTGCACAGACATATTCTGTAGTGTGCATCTCACATGTAATTTAGATTAAATCAGCAGATAAATATGATAACAAGCTGCTTTTTATTGAACCAACAAACAAGAAAACTGTCTTTAGGAGCTGGCTGCAAAGCTGTGTGAGCAGTCAGCACTGACTGGACAAATACTAACCTGGCTGAAAATTTTAGGCAAGCCTCCACAAGTTCTGTGTGAGAGTGCGCTATTCCTTGCTACTTTGGACATGTCTTTCCAGGCTTGACAATTTTTCCTTGCAGACAACTTTATTTCTCTATGGTGTTAGCATTGTTGTTATCAACGGGGAATGGTGGAAGGGATGTCTGGAAGAACTGCTCTTCCTTTGGACTGCATGGGTTTGGGCCATCATCAAGTTGAAGCTCTTGGGCTGTTAGTGAAGGTTCAGGAAATAGCCTGCTGCGTGATGTTCCTAGGTGTACTGCTGGATACCACAAGAAGTCATCTTCTGCTAATCCCTGAGAAATCTCCCCTCACTCAACTGTTTACAGAAGAGACTGGCCAGCTTACAGCTACATTAGGTGATAGAGATACTCATGCTAAAGAGCTCTTTGGTAGGTGATTTCATACCATTCATTATCAAGAAGTTGGTGCTTCTGTTTAGAGAACAGGAGATCTGAGCTGATTTGATAGTCAGTTCTCGGTTCTGCTGCTAACTTCACATCTGGTCTTGGGAAAATCGGTGTCCCTTCAAACTTTGAGTTCCCAATATTAAAATAAGACAATGACAACAATGTTTCTGCCCTTCACTACAGGCCTGATCCTACAGAGACCTAGGCAGGAATAATCTCACTGGAGGTGAATCAATGCTTAGGCGGTAGAAGTTTGCTGCTTTACACTGCAGACTCTCCAAGAAATGGGGATGTTTTCTATTACGTGTCTGTACAGTACCCTGTAAAATGAGGCTTCATTTTCAGGTGGGAGCCTTGGTACTGCTGGTGTGCAACAGTCTGTAAATAGTGCAGAAAGCATCTGTTTTCTTAAGGAACTCGTATTCTATCCACAAGGGAAGCTGCTACCTTTATTTTATTCCTGTTCCTCTGTTAATGCTTCCCTGGTACTCAGTTTGCTCATGACCAGTACAGTTCATTGTCACAGGCAGAGTTCTTGTCTGGCTGCTGGGGTGTAACAAGGTAAGCAGGAGATTCTGTCAGGTAACTTTGCAGCACCTGGGATATCTCCAAGCATTTCTCCCTGTCTATAACCTCTTGGACTGCCTGTCTGTTGTGGTTCAACCTCAGCTGGTAACTAAGTGCCATGCCGCTGCTCACTTGCTCCCCCCCACCCAGTGGGAGGGGGGAGAGGATCGGGGAAAAAACAAGTAAAACTTGTGGGTTGAGATAAGAACAGTTTAATAGAACAGAAAGGAAGAAACTAATAATGATAATAATAATAAAATTACACTACTAATAAAAGGATTGGAATGTACAAAACAAGTGATGCACAGTGCAATTGCTCACCACTCGCCGACTGATACCCAGTTAGTTCCCAAGCAGTGATCTGCCCCCAGGCCAACTCCCCCCAGTTTATATACTGGGCATGATGTCACATGGTATGGAATATGCCTTTGGCCAGTTTGGGTCAGCTGTCCTAGCTGCGTCCCCTCCCAACTTCTTGTGCCCCTCCAGCCTTCTTGCTGGCTGGGCATGAGAAGCTGAAAAATCCTTAACTTGGTATAAACACTACTTAGCAAAAACTGAAACCATTGGTGTGTTATCAACATTATTCTCATACTGAACCCAAAACACAACACTGTACCAGCTACTAGAAAGAAAATTAACTCTATCCCAGCTGAAACCAGGACACTGTCCAGTTCACTTAATAAAACCAAAATCCCTTCCCCTGCTTTCTTCTGTCTCTGCTCTGCTTCTCTGTCCTCTCATCTTGCACCTGGCCTGTGGCTGTTGGAAAGTGCTATTGATCCTCAGATGGGTGAGCAGATTAGCCTATACTGATTCCAATACAAGTTCCAAAAAGCATACCCAACCTTGGAGACTGGTTATTCTGTGGGAAGGCAAGTAAAGAGAACAAATAAACGAACTCTGGCAAACAGGGCAACTGAAGAGTATGTTACCAGAAAAGCCAGTAGGCTGTTACCTGACAGAATGCCTGTTCCTGGCCAGGATTTAAGCAGATCTGAAATACTATGACATGGTATGCACAAGCAGTATCCTTCCATCTGTGACTCACCACCTAGAGTCTGTATGTGCCCTGCATCTCAACTACAGAATCATCTGATTCCAGCTTTTCTTTAGCATAAGGTCAGTACAAGATAATCTCTCCTCTGCATCCCCAAATACTCAGGTATTGTGTTCCTTGTTGGCACTAATAGTAACTTCTGAAGGCAGAAAAGAGGAACAGAAAGGCAAATGACCAGGGTGAATATTGCCCTGCCTTGCTTGAGCTCATGGAAAAGGACCTGCAAGGTCATAGAAAGCAAGGAATAAAGCTCCCATAACTTCCCTGGTAAAGCTGCCCTGGGGCATCAGTCAGTCCTGCTGCCCTATGGGTGGAGCAGTACTATGCATTGTGGGAGCCCAGACCCATCTCTATTCCCTGAGTGACCCCAGGCAGGCAAGTGTGAGCTGCAAGTGTTCAGCGCTGTTAGAGGCAGGTTCACGTAGTCCCTAGGCAGGCATCAGGTATCGGAGTTTGTTTCTGAAACAGTGGTCCTGGCTGTTACTGCTTTAGCTGCTTCTTGGTTTAATTAGGGGCTAGCAATGCTGCCTTCATGAACTGCTGTGGAAGAAGGAGCCTGCACTGAGCCATGACTTGGGTCAAGTAGGTTTGCTACCCTGCTCTGACACAGTCTTCTTCTGGGTTCTCTGCCCTGTCACTTAGTCCCTCTGTACCTTGGCTCTGAATTGATGAAGTAACAACAATGATCCTTTGTTCCTGTTGTAAATGAATGCTGTGCAGATGACAGACAAGGCTGTGAGGCACTGAGATGCTATGGTAACAGCTGGGTAAGTATCATAGATGAATGAAAATTGCTTTAGCGCTGCCATTGTTTGTTGGGAGATGAGATGCCCTATTTCCACTTTCCCAGTGTCCCTTGCATTAAGATGTGCCCATATATTATAAAAAGAAATCTCAATAACATTAAACAGTGCACATAAGAGGCTACATGAATATTGGTAGCAGGTGTCAATGAGCTTAATTAGAAGGGTACTTTCCTCTGATATTAGGACTCTAAACTAGGGACTTTTATTAACCCTGCAGCAGTCCACCTCTGCTCAGCATAATGAGCAGGCCATCAATGAAAAAATATCAGGTTGTGAAACCAATAATATAACTAATTCTAATTATAATTGCTGAAATGTGAAGCTATCCTGCAGCAGGGCATATGCAGTTTGTATGATTTAAAGTCATTACTGACTGCTCAGGGCACTTTTCTGCAGACATCTGCCAAACCACAGAGAAAGCAAGGAGTTAGCCGTGGAACTGCTATTTAGTAAGTGGTTCTTGCTTTTATCCGTGGAGTATGGCACTGCAGGCTGCTGCAGGCTCACGCTTGGCTCACTGGTCTGGCCAGCTGACACAGCAATAAAGCAGGAAAGTTGTCAGATTTCACCACAAAAATGTACATGTGAATGTATCAACATTGATGTCTTCCTACAGGTCCAGTCATTTCAGACGAAAGCGCAAACCCCTCTGCAACTGCAGGATTATTTAACCAGGGAAAGTTTTCCCTTGCCCTGCCAGTGGAGGACTGATGTATCTTGAAGCAGAGAGGTTGCTATCCCTTCTAAGTCATCCAAATTTTTAATCGATTTTCAGGGTGAGAAATGGTGCTCATCTGGACATACCATGTAATGTTCATTCCACAGCTTCGGCAGTTCCTATTCCCCACTTGCTCTACTTGTCCTGGACATGTGCTTGCATATAGCCAAGTAATAGTTGCTGATTGTCTCTTTTTCTCCTATTGGCTTTCCACCACCAGGGAAAAATATAAAAATCTACATCAGGATGGGAAGGGAACTAATCACTTAACAAGACCTAATTAGCAAGGGATTCTCACAGGGAAGTCTTCCCTGGGTAATAGGTACTCATTTTCAGCTGTGAATACAGGAAGACAGAATAGTTTTAAGAAGCTTAATCAAGTCCTTGCAAAATACTGCTAGCACCCAGTAGCCGAACCATACTTGAGCAGGGCTTGAGTGGGGAGGGTGAAAAGGAGGTATTTACAAAGAGTACTCAAAAAGCTCGCTAAGTATCTAATTAGACAGATTTCCACTAGTGGCTCTCCCAAGACCTGTTTTCTGGTCCTTTGGTAAACACTCAAAAAACAGCTGAGCAGTTTCAGCAGTTGCATTTTCGGGCAAGTTTCTTTCTTCTCCACTTGATGGGCAGGATCCTTCTGGACGGAAAACTGCCGCAGGAAGCTTCAGGACTGCAACCCAGGAGCGATAGGGAGCAGCCTCCAGTCTGACCAAGTCTGGGTAATCCTGAGCACAGCACAGTGTTGGGGAAAGGACAGGAGTCTGCTCTGCTGTCCTGCAGTAGAAATCAATGTATGCATTGCACCTGGAGCATAAATGATGCCACAGCTGTGCACAGAGCTTGAAGCTGTGTTTTGTGTGCTCTAACCCAGGTCTCTAGTATCTGGTCACATTTGTCTAACTTTGCACGCCAAAGAGGTTATTTTGGGGTGCAAGGCAAGGGCTACTGAAGGATTTGTCCCCAGCATCTCTTGCCCTCTGTGCTCATCATGCAAGTGCCAGATGCTGCTGTGTACAACAGTGTCTCTGATGCTATAACACAAACCCATTTTCTTTTGAAATATCATAGTCCGAATTGAATTAGCACCATGACTGCTCCTGTCCTAGCATGGACCACCCTCAAAATGTCAAACAGACAGAGGCAATTGTGAGGCTATACAGTGTCAGGCACAACAGAGCCACCGACCGTAGCCAAACCATTCATGTTTGCTTACTGATATAACAAGATACCCCACCTTTAAAATATTTTATGTGTGCTTCTACTCCCTGCAGAACAAACCCAGCAGCGTTAGAGCTGCAAAAGGCATGTGTGCTCCTGCAGCTCATGACTCTAACCCTGTGAGCGACTTATTCTGTTAACATGACAAACACATGCTGTAGAGGAACAGCACTAATTATGACCCTGTCACCTTCATCAGCTCCCCACTAATTGTTTTGGCTTTTTTTAATCTCAGAGCTTGGAGATGAAACACGATGTTTGGTTCTGCAAAGGAGTTGAAGAGAAAAGAGAAGAAAGAATTGCATTTTAAAATAGAAGCATCAGGTAGATCTTTCTGTTGGATTTGAAATTCAAATGACAGAAATTATAACTATTTTTTGGGTTATTAAAATAAGGCATGGGAAATTTTTAGAGGACTTTCTGGGACTGCCCATACTGACTCTCAGTCCACTGATCCACCTTGTTTTGTGCTCAGATAATGCTCCCAGCCCAGAAGAAGGGTTCTCTGTGTCATGTCATAATAAAACTTTCCCAAATCTCTCCAGGCATTGTCAGACAGTTCAAAACCTTGCCAGTAATAACTCTCTTTCTAGATTTTGAGGATGAAGGGTGATATCTCCTGGTCATGAGCTCTGTGGATCTTGGAAGAACAAAGATTAGGATTCAAGCCTGCAGTCTGCAGGAAAAAAACATGGCTTTTGTTCCTCCTACCCCCCAAAACAGCAAGTCAATGGAACAGCATCTGAATTTTCTGCTGGACATTTCCTGAGAGCGATGTGCAGCTGCTCAAGACTATCTAACACCTATGTGCAAGCCAAAGACCAAACACCTCATGAAGTGAAAATCAGTACTAAGATTTATTTAGGCGTGACACTCATGTTCAAAAGTCTTCCCAGGTGCCCTTTGGAAAGAACTGCATACGAGAACAGTCATCTTGCCACAGTGGGCAGATTCTGTTGCTGTACCAAGACCAGAGTG
Organism: Buteo buteo; assembly: GCF_964188355.1. Taxonomy (NCBI): domain Eukaryota; kingdom Metazoa; phylum Chordata; class Aves; order Accipitriformes; family Accipitridae; genus Buteo; species Buteo buteo. Next base: position 7,019,294 of record NC_134179.1, read on the forward strand.
TAAACATGCCAGACAGTAGCCATTATATTGACTTTCATGGCTCAGAAATGTTTTGAAAATTAGCTCTAAGAATTGTATGAAATAAGGGAACTCTGAAAACTGTTAGTAAACCTTGCAGGGTATTATTCTACCCAGGGATAGCCCTTGAGGCAGAGATATTTTCAACTACTTGACAATGGCAATGAGAATGTTACTGCCACTGAGAAAGCAGCAATGTTTCCAAAGCAGCCGAGTGTGGTATAGATCAGTCTGCAATAGTGCTCAGCTCATACTGGAAATGTTTACATAGAGTGAGGTTGTTTTTATTTTCAGCTGTTCTGTGGTTTGCTCATCTGGGAGTTTGTTTCCTTTTTCCCTGGTTGAATCTGCAAAACATTTTATGTCATGTCAAGGCTTTAACTTGTGTTCTGGTTTGTTTTATGCAAGCCTCTAAAAGCTCATTGCAGCTACAGTTGGAGAAAACCATAGATATCATCACCCAGTGCTCCAAAGAGCTACTGCAGAAATGTGGAGCATTTCTAAGAGCCATACAGCAAGATGTATGTGCAGAGCTTTCGACACCTGCCTTAGCAATACCACTTCCTCAGCCACCTACAAGCTCCCTCTTACGTGACCACCTTTGTCAGCACAGGTAGGCATGAAAGGTGCTGTTCCGCCTTCTCCAGGGCAAGTGGCAGGGCCCAGCAGACGGGATGGAGAAGGTGCCCACCTGACACAGACCTGCCATGGGACCTCGTCCACTTCAGCTCTCTGCACCTCTGCTTCTCCTCTAATCTTTTGGGCTGCCATGATCATTCAGGCTTTAAGTTCCCTGGAAGAGGAGCCTGTCTTTCTGCAGCTGCCCACTGCAGCAGCATTTCTGTGGTCCCTGTCATAAGACTTAGTGCAGCACCTTAGTTGTTCCTTACTGTGGGGCAAACTGAATGGGGGGATACCTTTCTTCTACAAGCTCATCAGCAAACAAATGTTAATCATGATTTGAAGGTGCCTTGCAAGGCTCCTTACTGACAATCCTTCGTAACCATTGAGCATTGATTTAATATATAGGCGTGCACCCCCACGATGGTGGGGTTTCATTTGCAAAGAGCAGCAGAGCAAAAATATCAGAGCAAGGCATGGCACTCTCCGCCCCCAAGAGATTTAGTGTAGCAAATGACTTAATGACTTAATTTGTATGTTCGGGTCTTGGTACAAACACTTACATGAAAAAAGTCCTAAGATGCCCACAAAGAAATGAAGCCAACTATATAAATAATGACAAAAGGCATAATTGTAATCTTCCTGTATGAAGCCACTCAGTCCAGGGCCTGATTTCCCATGGCTGCCTTGAATAATTTCCATGAGCAGTTGCTTCAGTAGCCTATGAAAGAAAATTAGCTTGGTACGTGAACACAGTTTTATGCAATTGGACATGTTTCTATTTTACCACATATTATAATCAAGAGGAAATGTTTATCTCTACTGAACTTTGCTTTGCGGAAACCTCTTGTTGAACTTGTAGCAGAGTTACCATTTTCAGAAACACTTCCCTTTAAAAGGAAGATGAAGGTGAGCTAGTATGGATGAAAGAAGAACACGTGTCCTTCCCTGTCGATCTCATGGTCTACAGCCAGGGGAGCTTTGGCAGCAAGAGGCCCGAAGAAGGTAACATATGAAAACATGTTCTGCTAGTTCTGCTGCTCTCAGACTATTTGTTATGTGCAGGACTGAGACTGGTTATTTTTAGCTGTCGCAAGGTATGCAAACAAAGGAATATCAGGATGTTGACTGGGAATCAGGAGAAGTGTCTCTGGATCCAAATGAAGAGGATCAGCCTGTGCTTCATGTGAATTGGGATGGTTTGGAGGCAGAGTCATGCATATACATGATTTGTTCTGCAACTGACGCACAGCAATCAAAAGCAAACTCATTTATATTTTAAAATCCGGACGTTAATTGTCAGCCCACGTTTATCTGTGTGTGTAGGCAGAAGGGAGAACTCTTCACCCAGCTGCATTTGGATGCTGGCTTTTGGGAGGGAAAGAATTGCTAAGAGCTGCCTCCATCCAAGGACTTGTGTAAAAAGTCTCAAGCCTAAAGGGAGTTGTTATCTTTCAGGAATCATCTTCCATCTAGCTAATTGCCTTGCTCAGGCAATGAGATATTTTGTCATGCCTCTGACTTGAAATTCAGATTCACCGGCCTTTCTCACTCCGGTCACTATCCCAGGCTAGCTTGTCTTAAGGTTTTATATTCAATTTTCCAATCTTTAAGTCCTGTCACACAGAGATGCATTGCCCTTCCTAGTCCCACGTTAAAGTATAATTCATCCTCTCTCCGTCACACACATGTGTGCACACACACACACACTCTTGCTTCTTCCTCCAGAGACTCAGATTTCCTGCACTATGTAGACAAAGCTGGTTTCACGTAGCTGTTTTCCTAGGACCTGCATGATGCTATGTCAGCATCACCTCACACAGCCCAGCTCCAAACCTGTCTGAATCGTATTAAACCCCCGGCCCAGGGACTTGAGTTGTGAGTCAGTAACATGAGGGGGAACTTACAGAGCCTGAGAGCAAGGGACCGATTGAGTCATTCATGATTTACCATCATAGGAACGTTTGGAGATGACGGGAAACTGTGATAAGTTGGGGGGAGACCTTGTCAAAGACTGATTACTAGAAAAGCAGGAGAAACAGGACCATTCAGAACATCATCTGCACTGTTAGTACAATAAGAGGTTCATTCTGCCTTGGAGTTCAGCTGGTTTTCTGTCTAATAGCAAGAGATGGGTGCATTTTCAAAATGTTTATTAAACATTTAAATCCTTCTGGTTTGGTCAGTATTTCAGTGGATTAGCAGAAACATGTACACCCTGGGATCACTGGTGTTTGTAGGTGGCCTTTTAACCTTTGTGAGTTTAAGCTTGTTTTTCTGTCTGAGGACCTGCTTTCTCTCTGAGATGCCATCTGGTGCCAGCAGCCCAGCTAATGTGTCTGCTGTGTGGGCACTCAAGGAACTGCAGTAACTGCCCTGCCACTCCCCTGCATTTCTAATCGTATATCCCTTTGCTGATCCAGTCTAATATCCACATGTTAGCACCAGATACAGCGGTGGAAATCTCTCTATTGCCACATGTCTTGTTCATAATGGGCCTTTTTCTCAGAAAGGCTGAAATGTAATTGAGTGAAATCTTCCAGCTGCTTTGATGCATTTCTACCAGGCGGTGCTAGAGATGTCAGCCTTTTCTTTCCCACACCACAGCCAAGCTGTTCGTGGAGGTTTCTTTTCATTTCCAGCTCAAAAGTGTAAGGACTGTCCTTCTACTTGCTTGGCATGGCAGATACTGAAAAGAAAAATCAGAACAACATGAAAAATGTATATTAAAATTCTCTGTCTGGGTGAAGTTTCAGCTGGGTGCAGCAGAAATGAAAGGAGGGTGATCTCTGTGATGTGGCTCATTAACGAATGGTGATATCCTAACCTTGTTGTTTTCTTTCTAAAAACAAATCAGAAGTGGATTGTTATACAAACTGGCAGAATGGGAAGGACAGATGAAGCTCGACACTGAGCAGTCCTGTCACTTACATTGGCACCGTGCTTTACAGGCAGAAAGTTAGGAGCTCTCCTAAACTGAGCAGGTGCTGCCTGGGGAAGCCTTGTACAAGCACTCGCCTTTTATTGATATACTGGCCAGCCACTGTCTTGCATGATTAAACAAAAGAATCTTTAAATCTACAAAGGAGTGAAAAGCAGTCATTCCGGTGCCAGATCTCATCTTTCAGGCTCATGGAGGGATGCTTATCTAGGTAATTTTATTTTTTAGCTTGAAAACATTCCTTTCATTTCTGATGGGTAATCCAGAAGCGGGGAAAGAAAACAGCTGCACATGGTTTTTTGGCTATCCCAGCCAAACCCAGTACAAATACCAAAAGCAAACTTCCAGGTGAGCAGGGCACTTTTCAGGCACCAGTGAGTTGCTTTTATACAGGGCCTGGCTGGATACACCTCCAGTAAATGAGAAAAGGGGCTTTTGCTATGCACCATTTTTAGTAAACTTGATCCTCCTTCCCAACAAAGATCAAAGAAATCGAATCTGGGTGGGAAGATACTATAAGTCTTGTTCACTCAGATTAATTCCACTCACCTAATTCCCCAAGGAACCTGGCAGCACCATTTCATCCATATGGAAAATAATGCCTGGTAAAGCCATCTATTGTTATGTAACTTCACGAATTCAGATGATGGAAGCCAATTCCATATTTCCTATAACTTCTTTTTCATTGCCTTTGGCGGCCAACCAGCAAAGCAAACGGACTGTCCTCTGATTGATTTTCTAAGAATAAACCTATTCTGTCTCTGGCTAAATCCAGTTTAGTGCCCTGAACTGTGAAGCCATCTAGAGGTAAAGGAGGTATACTTCACACTGTCATGATTTTACATGAGAGTGGTAGAGCACCATTTTTACACACATCTACACCAGTGATGGTGTTTGCCTTTTTGCCAGCCTCTCTGCCTATATTGGGCAGCCCCTCTCAGGCAGCACGGCGGCCCTTGGTGCTCTCTCAGGCACCACTGAACTTCCTTTCTCCTCACCTGATCTTTTGCTGGGCTTGGTCTGGCCAAGCTGGAAGACAAGTGTTTAATTATGAGGTCACGTATTTACATTTGTGAATGCGCTAGAGATTTTGCTGAACTTTATTCTTAGGAAATGGCTCCCGAGACCTAGTAACATTACAGTGAGCACCATAAAATTAACTTTCTAGTCACAGCCTAAACCACAACCTAGACTTTTTTCTCTGGCTTATTGTTGATATTTCGGAAAAATATCTGAGCTGCCTCTTCACAGCCTGCTTCCCTCTCCCTGTTGGCTCCTGGCAAATCGATGTGGATCTGTTCAGCACCACAAGCAAGCCTCAGGGGGGAGGGGAAGATTAATTGAAGACTTAATTTCTTCCATTTTCATTTGATTAGCTAAGTGGAAGAGGCATGAGTCCCTGCTTATGTGCTATTGGAGACCTCGTGTGGGCCATGAATCACAGCTCCCAGCTGTCACAGTCTGGTTGCATGTCAGGTTAATTATGGTATTGTAGTAAATAGTCTTGCAGGCAGAGCCCATCAATTATAGCCCTCCACATGCAAGCTGCACAACTCATTTTCCATTGCTTACCCGAGAGAGGACAAAGATGAGAAAAAGGAGCTCAAGTAAAAGTGGGATGGGTCAGGGGTTTAGAAATGTCTCTGGCAGAAGGGAGAGAGAGGAACAGGTCTGAAGGGTCAAATTCTCCAATGGGCAGCAGCCAGCTGGAGCCAAAGGAGCTGAACTCATTGGCCAGACTGTCTTGGGTGCAGTAAATAAATCAAAGTTAGCAAGCAATCGATAAAATGAAATGTACTTGTACAGAGTCTTACAGGAAAGCTAGATAATCCCAGACCTGTGAGTGACCAGCAAACGAGGAAACAGATTTTCCTCCTCCTCAGTTTTGACAGCCTAATGTCAAGCTTTTCTTATTGCCTTGGTACCACAATACTGTCCAGCTCTCGCCCTTCCAGACTGCTGGAGATCAAAATTTCTTTTTGCAGCTTAATAATGTTCTATGAGTGCTTTGAACTAGTATTGGCCTAATCGATGCCCAGCTGGGACATCAGACAGCAAAGCAAAGCCATAAACATCACTACTGCACGCAGCACATGGTTTTCAAAAACTAGGGCTTTGCTCAGTGCAACGTGAATACCAGAAGCCCTTAAATTTCCCCTTCCCCCTTTTGCCACAGGCCCCTTATTCTCTCTGTTAGCAAGTTTATGTTGATTTCTTTCTGGTTTTCTTTGTTCTTAATTTTAGAGCCTGATACATCACACAAAATATCTTATTGGTGTTTGCCTAGAGACAGATGGAGGGGCAATGAGAAGATGCAGTGAGGAGTTACCATCAGCTTCCCTTTTGTTATTAATCCTGGAACTAAATCAATTAGTCACTATCATGTGCTAGCTTTTGATGAACTTCCTGCTTCATTCAGTCTCCTGAGCTGTGTCTTATGCCTGGGGTTGGCACTTTTAAAGGACACTTCCATTAAATTGAGTACTTCCATCTTCTGTGCATTGCCCAGAATCTTCTGTCCATGCTGGCCTGTGTATCCACTCCAGTGAGTGCTAAACATTTATTTTGGGCCCAGGAGGGAGCACAGGCCAGCCTTGGTTAGCTCAGTCTGATGACTGCAAGCATACATGCACCGTATGCCCATAATATCAGCCATCCCTTCTACAACTCTTTTAAAACACCAGCCACTGCAGCTCTCCATACCTTTCTGCCCTTCTGCACTGCAGAGTGCATGAACTGGTCATGCATTCCGGGAAAAAGATTTCCCAAAGATTTATTTAAATCTGTCCACCAAGAGACCCTATGTGGTAATGTTTTGCCCCCTGGAATTCCCTCCTGCCTCCTACGTCCATTTGCTTATCCTCCCCATCAGCAGAGGGTACTTCACAGGAAGAGCATTGCAACCATCACTTGAATTCAAATCCTGGGGAGAGGCAATGAGTGTATGCAGCCTCCATCCCTGATGAAAAGGCAGGGACTCCAGCTGGCAAGAGAAATCCAGGCTGAGAGCTGCCTAAGGCTTTCTTGGAGATTTGGAGTAATTACAGGGAACAACAAACTTCATACTTTAAAAAGTCAAGCACTGTTTATCTGAAATTCTTCCCAGCTATGGGGAAATGAAAGAAGATGCAGCAATAAAAAGGAGGAATGTCAAATCTGGCAACCTGGAAAGGTATCGGCTGCCCCGCCTGCCTGCCAGACTGACCCTCTGGGTCCTAATCCCTAAGCACCATCCAGCCCTCACAGGGGTTGCAGAGGGGCAGGCATTAATATACTGACTTTCAGGGAAGATCTCAGAGTCAGCACTCTTACAAGTCTCTCTGCCTCAGTTTCACTTTTCTGTGTGTGTAAGGTCAGAATCCATAGACCTCAGAAAAAAAATCATCTGCAAAAAAGTGAAAGGCCAAAGTGTCCTACTTCCCTCCTCACTCAGAGACGTGTGGTTCAAGGCAACGGTGAACCAAGCTTCAGATACCGAGTGAAATGGGATGTGATGTACCCATCGTATATCCAGACCAAAAAGAGCTTGGTCATTGTGTCTTCCTCACGCTGCAGCCAAGCCTCAGCTACCAGCCTGATTGTGAAACAAAAAAAGGGAAGGGCAATGCAGAGTGACAGAAGGTAAATGTATTGCAAAGCTCCTCAGAGCGTTCTGTTTGAAAGATGGTCTTGAAATGTATGAAACGGTCCAGTTCTTGTTACAGCCCTGACAGAATGCCAGGCATGAGGCAAAGCAGAATTGCAGCGAGTGTCAGTACTTGGCAGTTGAGTCTGGTCACAGGGGGTAGTCATGGGAGTTTAACTCCCGCGGGCTGGGATGTCTCTTTCTGGACAGTGAGAGCTACCATGTCTGTGCTTACAGAATCCAACAACACCAGGAAGTCAGCTGCTTCTCAGACAGCAGATTCCTCTTGCATCCAGGGAATGACGTCTGGACCCATACTCGGCCATCCTTCTGCACAGGAGAGGCAAACCAGGTGATCACCTTGCTCCAGCTGCTTGCTGGCAGGTCCGTAAGGATGGAACTTTTACCTGCAGCTGACACCCTGCACACGGAGCTTTTCAAATCTTTACTCTGGCCTCAAAAAAACCACCTTTGGGTCACGGATTCTCCTGAGGCACACGCAAAGACATACAGAGCTGTTTGTAAAAATGGACCTGGGCATCTGACATTTCAAGGCAAATCCCACATCAATCCAATCAGCTGTGGTTAGGGTCTGTGTGCCTCCTGATGTCTGCAGCACCCGATAGCCTGCGAAGGATGCCAGGGGCACGCTCAGCTGCGCTCCTGCTGCCCAGTGTTCCTCTCTCCATGTCAGCTTCTGAGCAAATAAAACCAGCTCTTGGAGGGCAACTGCTGGGTAAAAATGCTGTATTTTGCATACATCACCTCCCTACTGCTACCAAAAGAATCCATGGTCTTTATAAAAGCCTATTCATACTTTCCACCCTGCAAACCCTTTACTTTATATTTGAAGAAGAATTGGGCTGTCTGAAATGGACAACTGAAGTGGGTGAGTTCTGCAAACACCAGCTGTGGCAGACTGAGTACCTGGAAGGTCTCTCAGACTGTGAACAGACACTGACTCAGTCAGATAGTCGCTTGCTTGTGTTCCAAACTGGCAGGCTTGGCTCTATGTGCTTGTTCCAGCCCAGGCATTTAAAGCAGACAGACCCATGAGACTGCATCTCCCCAGTGCAGTTCCACCCCCAGGAGACTGAAGCTCAGGGCCAAAAACACCCAGAGAAAAATACCATTCCTGCGGACGGCCGCCTTTCACCATTCTGGTTTAGGGAACAGCATCTCTGCTGATACACAGGCAATCCCATTTGCACGCACTGAAACCCAGGAGTGCAACACACGCCTCCTTTTTAGGAGGAGTTATCTGGGGTTTGTGAGGTGCTTGAGCTCAATGTTGCCCAGAATGCATAGCAAGAAACTTTTTAAATGGTAGTTATGCGGCAGGGGAGGTGGAGAGGATGTGGTATATGCACATCATAAATTTATTTGTTTTTTTCTTTAGCAAAGGTGTTTAGGTGCCCTAATTATGTGAATGCACTTCATATCGCTGTATTCTACCACAGTAGTGTGCTTTTGGGAGAACTGTATGTTCCTCATACAGACACTTAGAGAAAGTCACGTTTGCTGCATTAAGACGACCATGAATTTCAAACTTACACAAAGAAATATTGCAGTTAGGATCCCACATTTATTTTCTTTTATGTGAGTAATCTGAGAACCTATTGATTGGATTTGCATATACAGTGGTACATTGTGATTTCAGCAGGTATATTTGCATATGCAATTGAATTAATACCCTCCTATAAATGCAGCGATTACTGTGTGAATCTGGGAATGTATTTGTCTCTGCCTAATAGAATTTTGGGCTTCCTGTCTTGCTGAATGAATCTAGCTGCTACAGGTCATATGGAAGCAGTAACCAGATAGTAAGATGGAGGTACATAATTGTATAATGGCAGAATAAGAATGTCTTGTCGAGCAAGAGCCCTGTTTTGGCAGATCCTGCCAATATAGACATTTTGAGACAGTCTGAAAGACAGGGAAGAGACAAGCCAAGCAGGGATGCACGTGAGTACAGCAATAAGCAGGAATAAACAATGTTTTTCTGTCATACAAAAAGTCTAAGGCAGCATGTGGAGGAGAGTTGGTCTCTCCCGTCTCCTGTCACAGGAGCTTCCCCACTAAATCTCTGTCTTTCTTTCTAACTGCTCTCAGCCCATAATTGTGTCCCTTCCTCGTTTCCAGCTTTGATGAAACTGTGGTTCTCCCTGTTAAAGGCTCTTCTTCAGACACAGAGAAGATGGTCTCAGCATGGAAGGATGGTGGACAGTCCTTTTTCATTTATTTAGCGGTGTTGTGGAGCACAAAGCATTGCTGTCCTGGCCACACCATGCTGCTGGTCACAGTACACAGGTATCGTAGAAGGTAGTCCTTGTCCCCAAGGGGTTACCTTCTTCCCTGAAAGTCCTTCATCTCTCAGGTTTACTGGCACCTTTGACAAGCCTTGGGTGAGCTGTTAGGTGGCAGAGAAAACACCCCTCTGGAGAACATTGCAAACACCTTTGGTGTTTGGCAGGAACAGAGAGTCGCTCCATGTGTCTAAACTTGCAGCAAGTGACTGGTGGGGATTCCCCCCAGGATTGTATCTTTTCCACTTCCAGCTTTACACAACAGAACAAATTTGATGCCTCTGCCTTGTTGCATGTTGCCAAGTGATAGCAGTTTTGGAGAAAATAAACACGTGGAAAAATAGACCGTTGAGAGGAGCCCAGAGGAGATGGCAAACTTCATAAAGACAAACCTAATGAGCTGGAAACTGGCAGAAAGGCAAGACTTTGCCAAGTTACAGTTAAAATAATTTCAAATAAACAAGGTCTCTGCACACAAGGGATAAAAGTCACATGCAGGGAGAAGAGTCTGCCTTATTCCATTGTGCAGCAGGAACTTGAGAAAGATTTTTTCTTCCTTTTTGCTCAGAAGTTTAACTTTTCTGTAAAGTAGCTGTGGGCATGGAGACAAGCAACTGTTGTTTTATCTACTGGAAACCACTATCACCTTTTCCGTCACCTAACTTCTCTGTCCACAAAACATTCAGGCCTGTTACAGCAGACAATTTATTGGTCTTCTCAGTACTTTTCTGCTTTACACTGCTAGCAACTTTTGGAAGGTTATTTGTCCTTAAGTACTTACAATTCTTCCCTCTGCAGGAGCATAATCATTCATTATTAGCAGCAGTTTCAAGCTCTAATCATAAAGCTGTTACTTCTGTTGAGTCCTAACCATGCTAAATATTAATTTGATGTTTAATCCCCCTGGTATCTGGCAATATTGTGCTGCTATTATTATTAGTATTATTATTATCATTATTATCATCATTATCATTATTATTAATGTGACACAGTGAAAAACTAGCACTGTTGTAATCATATCCTTATTTATTTACCATTGCATACATCTCAGTTTCTCTCTCTTGCCACCCTGTGTCATGCAGTCTCTCAGTGCAATGTACCCCAAAGAGCTTCCCATGTATACAGAGGAGTGGGAGGACGCCTGGACCAAGGGACAGGGTGGCACTTTTAAGGAAGGAGCCCAGCAGGAAGGCTAGCAGCACAAGGGAGAGTGCAGGCATGTGGTCCCACACCGCTGCAGCCTCCCGAGTCCTGGTGACTGCCTCAAAGAGCAAAGGGCTGAGGGCACAGAGTGCCAAGAGCTGGTGGGAGAAAACTCATATCCCTGCTTCAACTTTCTCTCTCTCCTTAATCATCATCTAAATGGTCAGAGCTGAATTCTGATTTAATATCTACGCTTATTTCATGCCAAGATGGGCCTCCAGTCAAGCCAAACCCTCCTGACCCCTCAGACCCTACAGCTCAGTCCAACCTCTATTTCTACACATGTATTGACCTAATAGTCCTTTCTAATGGGAGCATCAATAGTGTTTCCTTCTCCAGACACCTGTAGTGAGAGATGAGAATCGCTGTGACCTCTGAATTGTAAACACTGAGCACAGAGGGTGAAAAAACCTCTTAGTGACTGACCTTGCTTTATTATTTAACACTCACTGTGCAAAACATGGCTATTTGTCACAGCCCCTTCCTGCTTTTTGCTCCATCATGATCTCTGAAGTGAGTTACAAGGAGACTTGGCCGTGAGGGCAGTGTTGACCCTGGGCAATGAGCAGCAGTGCAGATCGATTCCCAGGCCCTTTTGGGAGCTGCTGGTCCACGCCCGACCCTCAGCCAGCTGCTCTTCTGTTGAGTATCTCTGATGCTCCAGCAAGTTGCTAAAATATTTAATCAGTATCTGACAGTTGTGCCTCCTTGCTGTTATTTTCATTGCTATAACAATGAAAAGTAATGCAGGAAGTGTACATGGGGATTTTCACATTTATTTTTACGGTAAAACCTGCAATTTCTACCTGAGGCTGAGAAAGAGCAGCCAAGACACACAGAGGTTGGCTCCCATGATTTGGACTTTGTTGTAATATTCAGGAGTCTGGTTTCCCTGCTGAGCAGCAATTAATTTACTATTTGGCAGATATAAGATGAACCACCTGGACCAGAGAAGGAATTTGCTCCTTCTGTGGTTGGGAATGAGAATACAGCAGCATCTAGCACTGCATTTCATTCACTGTTCAGAAGATAAAGCCACTCTTTGATGGCAGCATCCCTGATAAGCAATGCAGCTGCCTGGGATCCCTCCACCAACTTTCTGGAGCTTCCTGACAGACCCTTCAGCTTCTCCCCCTGCCCTCCTGTGTTTCCCCCAGTGTAAATGAGCCTCTGCGACTGAGAACTCATCAGGCCCTGATAAAACACTTTGGTAAATGGATGTATCTCTTCCCGCAATTAAGACAGAAGGGACAACAGTATCATTTGGATTATTTTCAGGCTGATGACTTGCTTTTCAAGACAGAAGAGGGTTGGAATTAATAGGGGCAGTGAAATGTTTGTGTGGGTTATTACCCACAAGGATGGTAGCAGAGCAGGGGTTACTTGTCCACAGTTAGCAAAGATTTAAATCTCTTAGGGTCTGCCAGTGCCGCAGACTCAGGCTGGCCCACCGCACAGGCATGAAGCATTCCTCCTGCCAGCAGCAGAGGTAAATGTGCAATTACTGCACCCCACAAGGCAGCCACCCCGCCAGCAGCATGACATGCAGACGGTGTGCATGATGACACACATGCACAGAAATGCACCGGTCACACCACAGGTGCAGGTGTGCCACCAGTGCTGCAGAGCCGGGCACTGGAGAGTAAATGAAAGCCAGCAAGAAGCTTGCAAGCATCAGCTCCCTTTGTGTGAATTATTATATAGTCTTTGTTATGTGATTATATGGTAGGGTATTTCTTCACCAGAGAAGAAAAAGGCCTCAATCCCAGGACTGTCTAAATTTTGAATGTATAACTTTGAAAGCTTAATCATATTCTTTTCACAATGCCTTATGGTTTATATATATTTGGGTTTTTGTTGCTTTTTTGTATTCACTCATTTTGCTGTCAATTTAAGCTTAATATTATTAAAATTGCTCTAGTTCGCTCTGCTTAAAATTCTCCAGTTACAGTATTATTTTGGAAAGAAGTGCTAAGTCAATTTCTTTCTCCTCTTTTTTATTTGTCTTTAATGACTCATTAGATTAGCACCTTTGAAATTGCCAGCAGGAAGTAACAAGCCCACTATCAGGAAAAGTCTTGCAGAAGCCAGGGGCTGGAAGTTTTGCAGGTTCAGGGCTGTGCATTGGACCGCTGTGCCGGGGAGCTGATCTTTTCTCAGGACATAAATATACTCCAGAGATGTGTGACATAATAGCGTTCCTGAGGAGATGTTACGGGGTGCAGGCAAGAGTGGGTTATAGACAGCATCCCACAGCCCCTCTCCTTGCACAGTGAGGGTCCAAGGCGTTTGCTCTCCTTGCAAGGCGATGGGGCTGAAACATCACTAGAGCTCCTCCACCTTGCTTAGGGGATCTGTGTGGTATTGGCAGGACACAATGGAGCGAATTTGACCGCCGAAGGGAAGACAGGCAGGAGAGAGCAGCAAACACCTGCAGGCAGGGCAGGTGGCGGGGCTGCTGGGATGCTCATTGCCCTCAGCTGGGGCAGGAGCTGCACCAGCTCACCTATAAAAGGTGAGGGGAAAGGATTCCTTCTCTTTCAGGTGTGGGCTGAGCCAAGGGCAGAGGTGAGTACCATGGCTGTGGTGGTGCGTGGTCTGCAGGGCCGAGGTGGGCACGGGGTCCTGCACCCCCTGGGCTGGGGGCTGGGTGCCTGTTGCTGATCTTCAGCTGGTCACTGGGGATGGGGCACAGGGCCTCCAGCCACCCTTTTGGTGTTTCCCACCTGGTCCTGCTGCCCCTGCCCTCGAGTTCCTCCTGCCCCACGGCCAAAGGCTGCAACTCCTCCAAGGGAGGGCCCAGCTGTGGCCCAGCGGGGTCTGTGCTGCCTGGCTGGGAGCTGTGCTTTGCTGGGGCTGGGGGTCAGCCTCAGCAGTGGTTCAAAGGTGCTTGAAAGCTTTAATCAATGCTAAAAGGGGAAAAAAGAAAAAAGCAACAGGCGCCTTACTGGCAGACAAATACTTCCTTGTCAGGAGGCAAAACTGACTTTGCAGAAATATGTAGTTGTATGCGTTGCGGTTTCGAGCCTTATGGAAATGTCTTTTTTCAAAGGGTGAAAATAATAGCGTTCCTCTAATACCAGCTGCTACCTCTTTCCCTGGGGCGTATGGGACAAGAACGAGCTCTGGTCTGTGGAAAACATGACAAATGTCAAAAGTCTTTGTTCGTTGCCTCCCTTTCCCTTCACCATGTTTGACAAATCTTGCTAGACTGAAAAGGAGGGAGACAAACCTGTTTACAAGTGAAGGCAGCCCTCAGCTGCGGCACTGAAACCTTACTGAATGCAGAGCGCACAGTCAGAGCTGACCCTGGAGCAGTTACGTTGTGGTAGCACCCTGTCCTGGGTGGCAAAGGGACAAGGGTGTCTGAAATTCACCTGTGCAGCTGCCTCTGCTGCACATTGCTGCAGAAAAGAGCAGCCCCCCAAAGTATTTGTAAGTGCAGATAAAGAACTTTCTTCCTTGCCTGTGAACATGGGGCTGACTCATAATCTCACAGATGATAAAAGCAAAATTTTCCCTGGCATTGGGGAAAAAAATGATGTTTTCTTGCATGTGCAAACCATCTCTTTGTCATACCAGGGATTCAGTAAGAAGAACAATCTTTAGGCTGAAATAACAGCAAATTTGGTCCAGTGTTCTGTTAGGGGTGATTTATTGCTTCTCAAAACTTAGTGTCTTTACCGAGTGAGTTAAATATGCGAGTAATGTTTGCTGTGTAAAAGGAGTCTGGTACTTCTACTACCCGTCTCTTGTGCAGTTGGTGTCTGTTGCAGAATAAGCATCAGCTGCACTACTGAAGTAGTCAAAATACTTAATACCCTCCATGGAGCTTCGTACTTGCTTTACCTGAAAGGCAGCTCTGGTAAGAACAGGATAGCTGATAAATATTGTAGTGAATAAAGATGTTGCACTTGGGCTTCTGTGTGTTGTTTACAGCAGGCAAAAAAGTTCCCGTTCTGTGGCTGACAGTGTTGTTGGCTTTTGGACATTTTGCCCTCCGGTTCATTAGCATTTAATTAGGCACTACCAGTGCAGCATAATGCTGAAGTGAGTTTTCCTGAGTCACATCCCCCGAACTGCTGCGGAGCAAAAGCTGCTGGAAAAGCTGAGAGTGTTAGCTGTCAGCCTGTCACTCAAATCCATCTCTCCCTGCAGCAGAGCTCAGGGAGGAGTGACAGGCTGGGGTGGGGGTACGGGGACAGCAGGTCTTGGCACTGGTGTCTCTTTGCTGGAGGGGGTGTGGAGCTGGTGTGGGACCTGGCAGTGGGGTGGTACAAGGCACGGGGGGGTGGGGGGGTGGGGGGGTGCAGGGGATGCCCAGCACTGGTCCTAGGGGCTAGTGCGGACCTGCCAGGGCTAGCTTCACCGCTGCTCCTGGGAGACTGATAGTACTCCAGAAAGAAATTTAAGCCACTTAATTACACGTGTATTAGCATTGCGCCTTGTGAGCTTTACAGCTATGCCGAAATGTAAAACTGTCTCTCTGGCTCAAAAATTAAATATGCCTGCGTTGTTGGGACTTACTGGAATATATGTGTATTTTGGACTGTCGCAGTGCCTAAAAGGCCACAGATGGCAAGTCAGCTAAGCCAGGCACCCTATTCACACCGAACAAAGGCTGGCCTCCACCACAAAGGACTGCAGGATCTAGCTGTACTTCAGATCATTGTAGGATCATTTTAGGATCATTGTTCCTTCGTTATGTCAAACAAACAGGAAAAAAGAGGAGGGAAATGGTTGATGTTCACAGGTGTAGTTTGGTTTCCTCCTTAGCTCAGTATTTTGGGGAGTAATTTTATATAGGAATTATTTACTAATATTGAAATCCATCAGAGGTTTTTATTGTAATTGTGGTGTCATTACTAATATTTGTGGAAAATGTCCCACTGTGGATATTTTATGAGGTGATACACTCCTTTTCCACATCAGTAAGTGGTGTGAGGAAAGACTACGGAACAGCATGCAATAGTCCTCGCAATAAGCCCTGGACATTTTGAAGTATTTGAAGCATAGGGCTTGTCCTTTCTGTCAGCCCAATGTCGCCTTGACTAACTGGATCTCAAATGGTTTCAAGAAGCTGAACTCGACTCTTGCTTGAACTTGGAAAATGGGTATACGTGGAAACGTTGGGAAATATATTTCATATGGCATTCTTGCCTTTACTTAAGAATTGCCTGTTACTTATGCTGGACAGTCCTTCCCTGGCTGATAGCTCAGGCTCCGGGAGAGTTGCTGCCTATGCTCTAGGCTTTGCAGAAGGGGTGGGTGCCTTCTCCACATCCAGGGGCATCAGCAGAGATGTTGATGCTCTCAGGCTCTTGCTGTCCATCCACATTCGACTGTCTGCCAGCAGCGAGCCCACCATTGCAGGGTGCCAGTGCAGTGCTTTGGGCGAGCATATACTTGCTGGTGGAAATGCTGCGTAGCTCCCTCCTCCCCATCACGCAGGACTTCAGTTCCTAACTTGGCTGAAAACCTCCTCAGCGAAGTCGCTTAGGGTCACTTAGGTTTCCAGGTGATTTTTTTTCCCCACCGCCCCCCTCCATGCCGACTTTCCTGCCGATTGCAGCTCTGGGCTGAGCAGGAATGGAAACAGCACAAGAGCCTCACCACAGAGGAGGCATTTGCTGATCAGCCCTTCAACACTTAAAACCCAATTACTAACACAGCTCTAACTTTAGCCCATTCGCAAAGCTTTGTTGCCAAACTATGCCTAGTGAAACAACCTTGCTAATTAGCCACATCGGAAATAAGGTGGAAATAATAGCCCATTTTTCTACACTTGCGCTATTTATGCCACAACAAAAACTATACTTTGCTGGGAGAAATGCTGAGAGCCCATTGTCTGGACTGCGGCTTAGTGTTGTGGTGATAGGAAAAGATGTTTAAGAAGATAAACGGTGGCTCAGGGGCTTGTGGTGATAAAGCCAAGATGCAGACTGAATGGGGTTGGGAGGTGGGGGCTGTGTGTGTCCCTGACACTCTTCTGACAGTGATAAACATGTTTGCTACCAGGGGAGTCAGAGAGGGAAGGGGAAAGTTGCTCATTGTTTATCCAGGGCTGTAGTTTATTGCTAATTATTTGCCATCTGCATCTTGACTATTCCTGTTTCGCCTAGATGTATTGCTTAATAGCACAAACTCCATTTCAGCATGGAATAAAGGGGCTCAGCTGCAATCAGATACAGCCATACACCTAAGGTAGATTGGAGGTGAGCAATTAGTCACAGCCATGAGTTACATATTTCAACTCCAGACCGATTTGTTGTGTGAACAGTTTCCAGCTGACAGAGTTCAGCTTCTCGTCCTTTTCTAGAATGATATGCTTTTTTTATGTCTGAAGGCTCTGTGTGGTAAAATTTCCCTTTCCCTTCTAAAAAAAAAAAATCCTCATCTCCCATAGGTATATAAACCAGGTTGTGACTATGACTGCAAGATTATGAGGTGCATTATTATGTGAAATAGGGCTGATCCTAGCAAAAATGTGGGTCCTGCTGTTTTCCCCACACCGTTACTGAGCAAGTGACTCAAGGGACTGTCTGGCAGAGCAGAAGGCAGGGAAAGGTGCACTGCTGCTCTGAGAGTGGGATGTCAGCTTTGTAGAAGGGGGGAGGCACGAGCAGGCTTTGCCCCCGGAGTGTGTGGCTGAGCTGGCTGTGGATGCCTTTTGGACACTGCTTGAGCAGCAACAGCTTGGCAGTAAACTTGGAGCCACTTCTGAGACCCTGGCTGAAGCCAGTCCTGCCAGGCAGCAGCTCCTCGGGGCAGGCAGTGGCAACACCGCAGGGTCCAGTGGGTGCCTCAGGAAAGTGGAAATATCCACTACAGATCCCTTGCTGCAAACTCAGTGCTTAGGAGCACAGAAATGGGCAATTTGGAGGGAGTCTCTGCATCCAGAAGCCATCAAGATGGGAAATGCCCAACAAGCAAAAGAAAGATAGCAATAGGAACTGCAAAGGCACATGGAAGTAGTGCCAAGGATGTTTCGTCATGTAGAGAAATGTCCTTGTTTGCTTCAAATTTTGCACTTAATGAGAGCACTGACTTCTGAAGAGTATTTTTTCTTCTGGAGAACAGCTGAGTCTCTTGTTTCAAGAGAGTAAATTGGGATGATATGCATCTCATTTAATAATTAAGCAGTGTTGTGGTTTAACCCCAGCTGGCAACTAAGCCCCACACAGCAGTTTGCTCACTCCCCCCAGTGGGATGTGGGAGGGAATCAGAAGAGTAAAAGTGAGAAAACTCATGGGTTCAGTTAAAGACAATTTAATAGGTAAAGCAAAAAGCTGTGCATGCAAGCAAAGGAAAACAAGGAACTCATTCACTCCTTCCCATGAGCAGGCAGGTGTTCAGCCATCTTCTGGAAAGCAGGGCTCTGTCATGTGTAATGGTTACTTAGGAAGACAAACACCATCATGCTGAATGTCTTCCCCTGGCCTTTATTGCTGAGCATGATGTCATATGGTCTGGAATATCCCTTGGGTGAGTTGGGGTCAGCTGTCCCAGCTGCATCCCCTCCCAAATTCTTGCTCACCCCCAGCCTATGTGCTGGCAGGGTAGTCTGAGGAGCAGAAAAGGCCTTGACTCTGTTGAAGCACTGCTCAGCAATAACAAAAACATCCCTGTATTATCAATACTGTTTTCAGCACAAATCCAAAACCTAGCCCCATACAAGCTCATATGGAAAAAAATTAACTCTATCCCAGTCAAAACCAGCACAGGTACTGTAGCAGTTCCTAAGTGAACCTACCTTTTTTTCCCTTTCCTAGTCAGCACCCACTGGTCTGCAAATCTGTTAATTCCTGAGCTGCAGAAAGCCTGCTTGCCCTGAGGAAGGCTGCATTTGCCAAACTGCTTGCATGCAGAAAGAAAATAGCAAGAGACAAGGGAAATTTTTTGTTTGAGTTTTAGGTGATCCTTTGGGGAGGAATCAAGGCCACTGCTTTAGAGCAAAGTGCTAAAATCCTTAGTAACTACCCCATATGAATTTATGGGAGGAAATAAGAAAGGTGAAGGAAAGGCTACTTTGAAATTTTACTTCCCTAAATATCATGCCTCGGAGCATTGCTGCTGCCCCTAGCATTGGTGAATGCTGGCATAAGGGGGAGCTCATTTCTGTGTCTAGATGCATTAGAGATTTTTCACTTCGTAGCCTGGAGAAATGCAGACTAGCTCCAGGTTGGCAAGTGGATCCCTGGTGTGAAAGGAGATGTTGGGGTGCGAATGGACAAGGGCAAGCAGGCTGTCACAGTTGAGAGCTGTGCATGCCTGCAAACTGGTCCAGAGGGGTGTAAAGGACTTGAAACTTGTAGGGATTTCTGCAGCCTTGTCTTCTCTCTCAGGGCTTGCCATGGCAATGCAACCCATGCCTGACTGGAATTCCTAAAACTTTATGTGGCCATGCTGCTGGAGTGTTTGAGAGGCGTTTTGCCTTTGCAGCCTGGTGTGAGGCATGCTCCTCTCCCACGCTCTGTCCCCTCCAGTACCATAGCAGTGCATGTAGAAATGCCTCTCTTGCAGGAGAACAACAATGTAATTTGTCCCAGAGGCTCCTGTATGAGGCCAGCTTCACAAGCAAATGCACATGATCCATTCTGTCACACCACAGTTTTGCCAGATTTTCTGTCACCCCCAGTAATGCCTCTGGGTTCAAACCAGGGTAGCAGACCCTGCTGGCACTGCCAGAAGAGCAGAGAGCATAGTAAGACTCAGCCTCATGATCTTTCTGTCCTCATCCTTGCTACTTGCTTCTTCCCCCAATGCAACTTGGACTGATTCTTAATTGTGGGAGTATCTTGTGTTTTCTGGCTTGACAGTTACTGAGTGGATTGGAGCTGGGTAGAAGCTCCCTGAAGTGGTCTTCTCTTTAACTGAATCTATACTTTGACAGCTTTTCATAATTTTGTAATTGCAGTCAGCATGTTTATTTACCTAAGTAGGGGCTGTAATTACAGTTAATTAAAATGTATAATTAGTTAATTAGGATCCATAATGTGGACTGAAAAATAGGCTGTATGAGTGAGCTTCAAGGCAGATGTTTTTGGTTAACAGCACTGGCCATGACTTTGTGTCCCTCTGTTGTGGATGGGAAGAAAGTCATTCTGAGTATACAGTCAGGGAGTGAGTACTGGAAAAATGATGCTGCTGGCTGGGGGAAATGCTCCCCCCACCCCAAGAAGGAAGTTGGGTTTAGTAGCCTCTGACTTGAATGCCTTGCAAGGCAAGGCTGGCAGGAATATCTGCCTACTACTAGGTACACCTTTTTCTTGCTGAGTGAGAAGCTGCTGAGCTGAACAATGACAGATTTACATGGAATACTGTCAAGTTAACTGCGCAGAAAAAGTGGAAGCTCCCCTTGAGTGCACGGAGTTAATTTTATCGGGTGTTTAGCAGGCTCTAATGAGAACCAAGAGACCTATATATCTTTGCAGGTGGATAACTTTCTGGCAGGACCTTGATTGCAACTGGATTTTATACCTTATAGACTCAAAGCCCTGCCAAGGATGTATCCCCAGGGAAGGACACAATGTAAAAAAGGTTCTGCAAATCATTTAGGTCTTTAGAAAGAACCCGAAATGGAAAATTCTGCTGCTCCTGGCATGAACTTCAGTGACTGCCCTGGGAGCTGAAGAGTAGAGCAGAGAGTGATTTTTGGGCAGCTGTAGATAAGGCTGTGTCCTGCAGATGCACCTAGGAGCACCTTTGTGAATGCCACAGAGGGAGAGAAGAGTAAGGTGGGCACTGTCTGGCTTTAGAGAGCCCTGCTGCCCACAAATGGGCAATGCTAACTGTCTTCCTTAGAAATGCTTATGTTCCAAACAAGCTTATGCTAGCTATTTCTAGAGGAAATCAGAAACTGCACCTGTTTTACTAGTGTAGACTGTTCAACAGCTGGGATGAAATCCTGGGAGAAACAATGCCAACTCAGCCTCTGCAGAACAGAGCAAAGGCAGGAGGGCAGGGGAAGAGGTTCACTAAAAGCATCTGCTGGAACTGCAGGCTCTGACAGCTGATTAAGATTTTGCTGACCCTTGCCTCTTCCATGCCCCTTGGGGACAAGAGAAGCTAATGGGGTGGAAGACTATGTGCCAGAAGGCTGAGGGCTCTGCAGGTCAGGTGGATGCCTTGCTGCTGAATTTGTTCAGGCTGTGGAGTTCCCTGGAGGGGGAAGGCATGTAGGCTGTGGAGACTGCAAAATATCTGTCTGCCTGCAAGAGCATGCTAGTGGTGGCATGAGCAGAGCTGCTCTCCCTGGCCTGAGCCAGCTGAGTAAACTTCCCCTGACACGCTGCTTTGGGAGCACCTTCAGGCTGCAGGAGTGTGTGTCTCATGGTCAGTGCAAGGATTGCCTTCACCTTTCCCTCTTTCACTTCCAGTAGGTCTGATTCAATGTGTACTTGAGTTGCTCTTCCTGTTCCTGCAGCTTCATGGCATGGCTTTGCTACAAATGTGCACTTTACAGGCAGGGCTGGAGCATCTCTTCTCACCAAAAAAAAGGCAAGTCTGTAAAGCTTTGGACCCACTGTAGCTGGAACGAGCAGTCAGCACCATGTGGAGTACACAGTGAATAACCCAAACTCATGCTCAGCCTGCAGATAACAATGGCAAAAGTAAACATGCTCTTGGTAGCAAGAAAAAGCCTTTTGCAAAACTACACTGAACAAACACAAAAGAAAATACATGCATGTCATCTGCTTCTGGTGCTGAGGAATTGTCTGTAGTCACAGTATGGGAAAAGGACTGCCAGGAAAGGGGTCACTGCCAGCGCGTAACTGCAGTGTGCTTTGCAGAGTAAAAAAAGAAAGGAAAGAAAGGGAGAATAAGAAGAGTCATTCACAATGGGATTGCTTTGGAAAGACTAAAATCTGCTTATTGGTATGATGTTCTAAATTTCTGATGGCTGTTGACTGGAGAAGAGTTATGTTAATTAAACTCCAGTTAATTGGCGAAGGGAACGTTAGCCTAATGACATGGAACTGTGGCATCTCTTACACCCAGAAAGATGTTTTAGCCTGTTGCAGCCCACAAATGTGTAATGCAGTTGGCACAGTGGGCATCCTCTGCTTGAGAGAGTGGGCAGCTGTGAACAAAGATTCACTGAATCTTTGTGCCCCTTCGTGCCCCACAGAGACATCCAATGCTGCTGGGCCAGAGACCTTCCTCTATGCCTGCAATTTTCCCCTAGTCCCAAAGCCCACAAGCACAGAGCAAGTTTGTTCCCCTTTTTTTGTTCATTATTCAGAACACATCTTGATTAAACTCTTCAGCTTTGCTTCTTTAGGCACTTAAATACAGTTATCGTGGGGGTACACTGGATGCTAAGCATGCTTGGAAATCCAGCGCTTTGGTATAGAGTTCAACAACTATTATTGCAGTCCGTCTGTCCATTGCTCGAGCTATGCAGCAACCTGCAGTACCTGCTGACCATCCCAGTGCACACGGGGGATGTAGGGGTCTTTTCTATACAGTGGCCTCTCCTACTGCCCAGAGCTGCTTGTACTGTCAAGTGCTTGGGTCCATCTTTAAGCATCGAAGGGTGGAATTTAGGATGTCTGAAAACAGTGAAGAGTTGAGTAATGACATGGAAGGAACTGGAAATGGAGGCATGCAGCTCCTGCTGCTGTGGGATTTGCATCAGATTACTGCACTCTCCAAGTTTGTGAAGGGGCATCTCTTCCACTGTTAAAGCAACAGCAGGGAAAATAGAGCCAGGATAAGTGATTTAAATATTAAATACTCCCTTCCCTCCCCAAATAATTGAGCTTCAGGAGGAAATTAAGCTATTTACAAATCCTGATCAAATTCGGGAGATAATTTTGGCTGCAGAAAAAAGTTCATGTATTTAGTGAGCAATGTTTGCAGGGAGTGAGGGGCTCTCAGTGGGTAAGGATAGAAGTGCAAGCAAGCTTGTCCCGGGAGAGGCAGAAGATGTCAATAGCCTTGATACCTCATTGGAATAATGGGTCATTCATACTGAAGGCAATGGATTCAGCCTGGAAAAGAAGGGGTGGGACAGTGTCCCCTAAGCCTGGTGCAGCTTGTTTAACTGAGTAAAATAAAGGCTGAGAGGAGAAATGATTGCAGGTTATAAGTGCACTTAGAGGAAGAACAAAGTCCATAGAGCGAAAAAACTCCTTGAAAGAAAAAGCTATGCAGGCACAAGTACACTCCAGTATAAAGTGTATGTGAGAAGAAAATTAGGATGCTATGAACCAGCAGAACCCTAAGGCTCTGCTACAGATTGCTAACTTGGAGTCTTGAGAGTCAGAAAGCTGGCAATTTAAAGATGGTATTCGATAAAGGCATGAGGAGGATAATATGCTGATTAGCAGAGATAAGGCAGGACTGTGCCTGAACATACAGAAAGTGTTTTTCAGTCAAAAGTTTCTGAAAGTCCTGTGTTGACCAGGATGTGAGCAAGAACATTTTGTCACACCCATTTCTGTTTTTTCTATACCTGAGCCAGGCATGTCTGCAACCCAAGAGGCGATCTATTACAAGTCTGACCTCCTGTCAGCGCAAATAAACAGTGTAGTGTCACATACTGGAAAGCATTTAAGGGAAGGGGTCTTCTCTGCATTTTGTGATCATGCAGTGAAAGGCACACCAATGCAGGCAGGATTCCCATGGCTGCAACTGGTTCTGCAGGATTCCAAGAGTCTAAATTACAGCATGTACAGGAGAAGGGGGGGGGGGGGGGGAAGTATATGCAATCCTAGTACCTGCAGACAGTATGTTTAAGGATGTGTTAGGATCCAGGTAAGTATATCTGATTGTTTAACTGTCCTCTCATGGGATAGTAGCATATGTCCAACTGCACAACCCCATCCTGCTTCCTCATGGCTCTTAGTGCCATTTTATGAAGGGGATTACAGTAGAATTAGAGTTTAGCTAATGGTGTTCTTGATTGCTCTCGGATGGCTGCTCTGTAGGGAACTTTCACATATCTGGGCTTCCTCTTCAGTGTCTTCTGCAAACCTTGGCAGGGCAGAACAGAAAGTGAGGATTGCTTATATTTTCCCCTGGTGTAGCTCAGGTCAGTCAAAGTCTAAGAAATTGCTGAAAACTTTGGAGTTGGGATGTTTTCTGGTTTTGGTTTTTCTTTTTTTTTTTAGTGGGGGAAGGAGTTGTATAGAACAGGTTCAGCTCCCTGCTGCAAGCAAGATGGTAATGCTGTGCTGCAGCAGGCAAGACCTGGCAGCCCTTTAGCCAACATTACATCAGCTAGTGACTTCATCTGGACTGCCAGAAGAGAGCAAGTGGACGCCGTATTTAACAGCACGCGTGGCAGGCTGCCTGTCTCACCCAGGCTGCAGCCGCTGGCTGGGACGCGAGGCCAGCCCGGGTCACAGCTTGTCTCTGCCCAGGCTCCTCCTGGTCCTCTCTGTCATCTTCAGTGGCAAATTGCTACAGCTTGCAGATGGAAATTGTTGTGATGCTGGGCTGTTTCCCTGTGACAGTAAGGGACTGTAAGAAATTGTCCCTGATGTGCCTTGCTGAGCCAAACTGAACACAGGCTCCTTTGGCTGTGGTCTGAGGGACAGGGCTTCTTCTGCTGTGCTGTCACCCTGTTGTCCCTCAAACGGGGTTCATTTACTCAGTGTGCAAGCCAATAACACACAGAGTCGAGGTATTTTCAAATTAATTTCATTGATGCGCATGAATGGGTGCCTGTCTCAAGACGGCACACCTTTGTCTCAAATTCCCACATTTATATACTTAAAGAATAATGAATATGTATTACTTCCCTTAATGATTGTTTCTTTCTTTTTCGCCTCTCATGTAAATTAGCGCGCAGGCTCTGTCTTCTTCCTTCATTGTCTTCTCTTGAGTAGGTGGCATCATCTGAGTAGGTGGTCAATGAGTTGATGGTCTCTATCTCCCCCAGTAGGAATTATGTTTTACCTACTTCTTACTCTCTCTTGGCAGTTCCAAGCAGTTCTTCAAGGTTTGTTGATCAGACCACAATCTGTTACCTTTTAGACAATGGGGCTTTATGTCAGAATACTTAATTCCTAAACCCTAAATCATGTCTAGTTATTGTTTCCCTATTTTAAATATTAACTGATGGGGGCTGTATACAGGACTTTAGCAGTTCCCTGGTTATTTCAATCATATTATACATCTTAACTGATAGCAACCCCGGTCCCTGTAGTTTTCCTCAAGCCACCAGATTGGGTTTATCATGCAAGAATCAGCCAAAACAAGAGTAGAAGTGTGGCCAGACCATGGTTCAGCCTCCGGCATCAGTTCCTGCATATTTGCACAAATGCAGCACAGCCTGATCGTCTGGCAACAGAGCTGAGCTCTGCGTTTCCCTTCTGTCTGCTCCATCCTCCTGTCTCAGGGCCTCGCCAGCAGTGGCTTTCCCAGTTCAGGCGAGCGCAGGTCACAACTAAGGTGTTAGGCAGCAGCGTGGAGCCCAGCACAGGACTAGCTGCGCCTTGGGCCCCGTGCCGGCCAGTGCAGCGATTGCGTTGCTGCAGGGTTTGTCCCATGTCCCAGATGGTGTCCCGTGTGCTGACTGTCCCCCCCAGGGTAATTTCCTAGGAGCTGCACCAAGGCTGTGATTTACTGCAGGGTGTATGAGTACAACCGAGTGAGAAATGCCATTGAGACTCCTGAAGGTGTCTTTCCCTTTTCCCTTCCTGGGATTTCATAGGTCCTCAGTGACTTGCAAGGGCAAAGAGTCAGCTGACAAAGTGACAAAATAAACTCTGTTTGGAAATGGAAAAGCATGACCATAATATTAATTGCTCCTTAACAATTATTCTTCTTTGACTTGTCTCTGAGAAGAAATCCCTCAGGGTATCTTTGCACTGGAACATGATACAGCTAATGAAACCATTTTACCCCTGACATCTTTTAATTCTACATTTATTAGGTGATTGATGAGAATCCACAGCCTAGCCCTTTTTCTGACTGTCAGTCCTCTGAAGAAGCACAAAAATGTGAGTAGCAAATAACACTGCATCTTACGAGTCACCCGTGAGGATGGCAGTCGTAAACTGGAAGGTACAGAAAATGAAAAGACCCCGCTCAAGGTTAGCATGGAGAGTTTCCCATCGCTTCTCATAGTTACAGTATGCAGTGGAGTCAGGACACATTTCTCTGCTCCTCTGAATCAGGAGATGAGAAAACAGACTGCAGAACTGACTGGCTCATTGCATTTCTGTGCTGTAGTAGTACTTTTCCTTTCCAGGCTTTAATTTAGCTTAGTCTCTGGCCTTTTGCTCTGTATCTAGCAAGATGTCTGTTCTTCTGCAGGAAGCACAAGGTGTCTGAAGGAAATGAGAGTCGCAAGACCTCCTGTTCCCAAAGACATGGGAGAGCAGGGAGGGTAGGTGTGCATTCACAGGACCTGTGAATTGTCATCCTTTCCCTTAGAAGTCTTGGTATTTGCTTATCTGGAGCAAGCGCCTCTGGTTTCTGCAGTGTGCAAGGCACAGCTTCTGCCTGTGACCCAGACTTGGGGAAGGTGGTCCAGTCTCTGCAGAGAATTGCCTCCAAATTTTCTCTGTTTGCTTCATATGGTGCCACCTGCTTTTTAAATAAATGATTGTATCAGGTTATTATAGTAGTTCCTCTATTCAATTCCTTCTACAGAGAAACTTGTTTTCCTGAAATTGCCTTCCCTCAACTCTATAATTGTTACATGGCAAATTGCCTCGGGAAAGAGGTTGGAACAGGGCAGCGGCTGGTTTCTGCTTTGCACAAGCCTCTGTGCTGCGGTGGGAGATGCATCAGGCAAATCCCCGTTGAGCTGCCCGCAGGAGGAGGGCTGCTTGTGTCCTGGGAGCCGTGTGCCACAGCGGGGATGCTGTTCATGGCAGGGGTCTGGCATGGGGCTATGCTCAGCTGGT
The DNA here is from genome assembly GCF_964188355.1 of Buteo buteo. NCBI lineage: Eukaryota > Metazoa > Chordata > Aves > Accipitriformes > Accipitridae > Buteo > Buteo buteo. Next base: position 7,045,874 of record NC_134179.1, read on the forward strand.
GAGAGGGTGCACAGGGCTTGGCGTGCAGCGTGACCCGGGGGGGTAGTTTCCCCAAAATATACTTTCTCTCCTGCTTTCAGTGGATGAGGCTGTCCACACTATGCATCCCTGCCCAAAAGCTGACTCTTATCAACTCGATCCTGGTGTAACAGAGCAAGACTGAGGAGTGGGCAAGTACTCACCAATAGCCATAAAAGAAGCACATGCCGCTTCATTGGGAGCGAACATATGAGGCTGACAGCCTGCCTGCTCCTGGCAAGGGGCAATCCATTTCTAGGTGGAAAGGGAAGGATGGGCTAACCTGAAGTTTGTGGAAGCTTTTTGGTCACCCCTTTCTCTCCTGCCTGCAGCAACCTCTGGGCTCCCAAGCTGGGTTTCAGAGCTGAGCCAAAGCACTAGGCAAGGTGGTCCAGAGCGGGTACTGGTTGCTCTGATAGAGGCAATTTACTCTTCCTTTCTGAGCATTAGTGGTGATGTGAACCAGCCTTTTCCTCTGCTAGTTTAGAGCTTCTTAACTGTGTATTTTACACGGGACTTTATTCACTGTCTTTGGGATGATCATGTCAACAATAGAGGATGTGAAATAAGCCATTACAATGAGCAATGTGGTGACAACATGTCAGGTTTAGAGTAACAACTTTTTACTCCACAGAAATGTCCAAACAGGACTGGATGTTTAGATGAAATATGGAAAGAAGTGTGGTTCCATTACAGGCTGAATGCCTACAGGATATAAACTCTCTTCCTTTGTGGTAGTACATCCTACTGCCTGAGGTTAAAAAGTCTTAGTGAGTAATTTCCCATTATGAGGTTTGGGATATCGGCCTCTCCTGGAGACAAGATGCAAGGTGAGAAGGATGGTTAGTCAGATCTGGTCTGGCAGGTCTTATTTCTTATGGTGACATGAGCACTATGTTTTGCAAGTCTGAGATTAAACTCTGCCATGACTGCAATGACAGGTCTAGAGCAAGCTGTTTTACACTCCCTCCAGAGATATCTAAATCGTGCTAGAGATGGTAATAGATGGGAATGGGGACAGGCAGATAGTGGTGAAAAAGGTTTAGGAAACACTTGGGGGCTGGAAGGCTGTTTAGGACTTTATTATTAATTTATTTTTTAAAAATTCTTTTTTGGCCACAGCATCACTGCTGGGAAAACACAATCCGGACATCCAGGACTCTATCTGTTATGAGATTTGGCAAACTGCTACCAGGATTAGGAAGGTTTTAGGCTGTTGCTTTTAGCCATTTCTCTCATTACAGTCTTACAGCAGCTGTCTTATCTCAGAGAGAGGCACTTTTATTAGATAGGAGACTAAAGGGAGAAAGAGAAGAGATGAGGTAAGGAAGGAAATGGTCCAGCAGACAGTGGGAGGCCCAGACAAAGTGATGTCCTGAGGTGGTGGCCATATTGCCTTGTTCCATCTCACAAGAGAGCCTGGGAGAGCTTTGGGCACAGCCCTGTTTAGGCCAGGGTGGGAGCAAGCCAGGTGTTTTTGTCAGCTTTCCTGCAAAGAAACACCAAGCACATGCAAACCACAGCAGTGCTGCATGCAGCAGCACCCCTGGGCAGGGCAAAGTGGATGCAAGCCTTCCCTCCTGTGGAACTCTGAACTTTTCAGGGTTCCTCAAGGCCATCTATGTGAAACCTCCTTGGGCTGCTGCTGCTTGTGGCTGGGCAGAGGGGGAGAGGCTGAGGTGTCCTATCCCTACCCCTGCAGACCCCCAGAGATGGATGGGAGGTCCTGCTGTTGCAGCTCTGCTTGGGGCTGTTGCAGCTCTGCTTGGGGCTGTTGCAGCTCTGCTTGGGGCTGTTGCAGCTCTGCTTGGGGCTGTTGCAGCTCTGCTTGGGGCTGTTGCAGCTCTGCTTGGGGCTGTTGCAGCTCTGCTTGGGGCTGTTGCAGCTCTGCTTGGGGCTGTTGCAGCTCTGCTTGGGGCTGTTGCAGCTCTGCTTGGGGCTGTTGCAGCTCTGCTTGGGGCTGTTGCAGCTCTGCTTGGGGCTGTTGCAGCTCTGCTTGGGGCTGTTGCAGCTCTGCTTGGGGCTGTTGCAGCTCTGCTTGGGGCTGTTGCACTTGTGTGCTCAGAACATCTGATTTTCTCCTGCTCCTTGGTTAATCTGTAGGAGTGCAACCTCCTGCTGCTGCTTTTTTCCATTTGGTAGTGGTCCGTGCCATGCTGGGGCACACCTCTGCTGTCCCTCTCAAATGCAGTACTTGCTCAGAAAGGGATGAGCTGCCTCTGCCCAGTGCTGGGCTCTCATTGCACCATCTGCCACTGCACCAGCTCCTCTTTGGACACAGTTTTATGCCACGATTTCTACCAAGTAGATGGAACCGGCAGGAAACCCTGTGAACTCCAGCTACTGGATTAAATAAATGATTGTTTCTCATTTACTTCCCCCTGACCCAGCTATTGCAGAGCTTTTTGCTTTAGCAGCCTAGGAATATGAGATTGAATGAGCTTTCATCCTAGATCAAATGAATCCTGCCTTGCTTGAGGTTTACTTGGCTGCTTTTTATTGGGTCTTCTCTTCCTGAGTTCCTCTGGGGTAAGTGCAGAGATTTTCCAGGCTTCCAGGGCTTTGCATTGGTAGTCTGCAACTTCGCACTTAAGTGCTTCATATGTAAGGACTGAAATACTGGATCTCCCTCAGAGCACAAAACAGGAGCTCACATACTGTTTTTTAAAAGGCAAGCTCGCTTGGCACCTGGTAAGCAACAGACACCTCGGCTTGGATGAGTCTGAGGCACTGAATCCAGCAAATATTGCCGGGAGCTCCCAGCTCTAATTAAAACTGAAATACTGTTTTGCTCCTACCAGGGCTGTCCAGCTGTGACAGCCTGAATGGGAGAGCTCAGACTGCAGAAAGGATTTTGAAGTGTCTCCTTGAGACGAGAGGCAGAACCTGTATCAACAGGAGAGATGCTTTAAATCCTGATGAGTGAAGCTGATTTTTTTCTAGTGCTGTTTTGGAGGCTTGGGGTCCCTCTGCCTAAATCCCCAAGGAAGAACTCAGCTTTTGTATGGGAAAGGATGGAGCAATCTGAGCACAGGCTAAACCAAAGAATTAAAGTAAGCAATATTCAGCAACTGGCTGTTAAAGCTGCTTTGAAAACTTCATATATTGGGCATAGGGGCTAAAATTCACCCTGGGGTGAAAGCTTGTTGGGAGGAGACTAGTTCTTGATTCATTTGTCCTGCGTCCAGCACAAAAGGGCATGGTTTGTGATGCTATCCCAAAGCCACAGGTGGCAGCTGCAGTCCATATCCATGAAGTCCCTGGTAATGCAGAGCTGAAGAGCTGCAGCATCCAGGCAGCCCGTTTTCCCAGGCCACTCTGTAGTCATATAACACACTGCTGTTGGGAAGCAGGCTGTGAGACTCATGGAGCAGGGCATTTGGTGGGAAGTAGCTGGCTCGAAGAACCAAGCTCTGGGCTTGTTCTGGATTCATATCCCAGCTTGGAAATGCCCAGCAGCCTCTGAATTGAGTTTGGAGAAGAATACATCGGGGTCAGCTGTTCAATAGGCAATTTTATGTGCCAATAAGTGACCCTTTCTTGCTAATCTCAGCAGAACTGACTGAATAACTGGAGACAATTCTTGCTCGTTATTGCATGAGTTCAAAATGTCACTTGACAAACTGTAGGCCAGATCTTCACATTGCTGTGCATAGCCATGACTTTATCAGCTTTGGTGTTACAGCAACATGAGCTAACATCTGGCTTGTTGCTCTGCAGCTGTGCTCTGCTTACTACTCTCAGGTGGGAAAGGGAAGTCTGTTTCAATGGGAGTAAGCTAGAAAGATGACAAAGGAAATGTCGTATGCTTCACAGCATCTCTGCCACCTGTCAGGTATCCATGTAACACATGGGCATTTCAGCGGCTGTCAATGACTGTAGTCACTACTACTCCTTTTTTGTTTTCTTTTTCTAAAGAACCACAGAGAAATGATGAAAGCTAGAATGAAAAGCTACAATGCTGTTCTCCTTCCTACCTTTTAGATCTGTGTGTCAGTGTTTAATTTTGAAAGCTCTCTCAGCCACTGTTTTCTTATTGCAGGCAAGCAGAATTGATGGAAATATTGATCTTCTTTTAATGAGTTTTAAAGGAAAAAAATGAGTGTGACTTGGAGAAGCGAGGTAGTATAGACTGATTGATGCATCTTATTTTTTAACTGCTACTGATGTATCTTTTTGGAATTTGCTTTGTTTTGTCATTTTCAATGCTTGATCATTGCGTTTTGTTGCTTGCAGCGAAGGTGTTTGCATTTCGCTGGCTGTGGTCATGGCCTGCATCTTCTTTAATTTGTGCAAAGGTCGGCTTTTCAGCAGCTGCAGGGCATGGCATGCTTGGAGGGGAGATGACCTGACCTGCTCCTGCTGCGACCTCGTGCTGGTGCTGGGCAGCAGGGAGGAGAGGCCTGGGAGAGTCCTTGCTCTCCTCTGAGCCCCAGGGACAGGGCAGCTGCCAGGAAAGGATTCTCAGGCTGGTTTCTGCACACCTCAGCTGTTGCCTCACGGGTCCCACTGGTGCTCCCTAGTCCTCCAGCACCACCTAGAGTCCTCCACGGAGTGAGGAGATGCTCCAGTGCCACCAGTTACAGCCCGGCCACGACCAGGAAAGGGTCAGCAGCAGAGCTAAGGTCGTGATTTGGGGGAGATTTACAGCCTTGTCCATTGCCTCTCAGCTTTCTGGCCTAATTGCTAACTGAGATAGGGAGCCTGGAGGAAAAAAACCCAAACCAAACAAAAAAAACCCTCCCAGTTTTCACCCCAGCTGAGTGCCAGGCTGTAAAAGGAGCCTGACCTCAGGGAATTGTAACTGGCGCCTCAGCACAGGTCCTGAGCAGCATTGCAGTGTGCAGCTCCTGTGGTGCTGGTGTGTGTGTCTGCTGCCGGCTGTGCCGGCTGCTGAGCACAGCTTGGATGCGTGGCACAACACATGCAGTGCTGTTCATCGACAGCACGAAACCTCAGCCAGAACCTGCGAGACAGGGATATCGTGAAATATTCATAGGCACTTCCTTGTGTAAATAGCATTAAAAATTCATTGATATTTTGAGCAACAAGCCATCAGCTGTATCTTTTGGGGATGGAGAAGTATGTAAATAAGAAAAGTCTTTCTTTCATGAGACAGCTGTTGAAGTCTGCTTCAGCTGCCTTTTGTTTTTGAGACATGCTGAAATTGGTACTCAGCCTCATCTCTCCCAGAGGGGAAGTTAGGCTTCTAACTCACTTAATTGGAGAAGGCCATCTTAGTATTTCTGGATGGGGTAGAGTCAGCCAAAGAAACAGCACAGCCGGTGAACTGCCTGTGCAGGCAAGGCGGTGTGGTGTACTGGTAACCTGGGGCTCTTCGCAGGGACTTGATGATGCTGCTGCCATACCAGGAATCTCTGGTGGTGGTGATGATCTGACTGCAGCTCATCACCCAGGTCTAACTTCCATAACGACTTCTGAACTTGTATTTGGGTGTTGGGAATTTGACAGCTTTCACGAACTTGGCCACAAGTCTAGAGTGTTTCTGTTCAGCAGTGAGTAGCAGGGGTTGGGAGCAGACTACAGTCAGGATGGTATCTAGTGCCAGGCAGGCAAGAGGCAGGTTTATGCACAAGGCAAGCTGTGTGTTCCCCTGCCCTGTGCCAGCAGCTCCTGTTGCTGCTCTGAGCTCGGGCTCTGCCTCCAGCAGAATGGGTTAGCTTTGCTAGGTCATCTACGTCCACCTCTGCTGTAGGCTGTCACTATTTCATCTGTAACTGGGGCCTCCCAGAGCTTCAGCATGGTTTTCCCCTCGTTTTCCTGAGCAATGCAATGAAGGCGATCCTGGTACCATCCCTGCCCGGTTGCCTGTCCAGTGCAGCGTGCCAGCTGGGGACTGGCAGCACTTGTTGACCTTGGGTGTGGTGACTGCAGCGGAGCCGCTTCTGGGTCCGAGGAAGAAGATTGGATGCAGCAGCACAAGTGATTTCTGTTCTGCCTCTGCTGTGAAAGCTCTGCATTGGTAAGAAAAGCGTCTCGTGCCCCAATGCGGGACAGCCAGTACCTAAGCCATGGGTTAGAAAGTCTTCCCTTTCCGCAGGCTGCCAGCCAGGCATCTTTCAGCAGCAAGGTATTACATGGAAAACCAGAAGCTGAACTGAGAGCTGCTGTTTGACCTTTATTGCTCTTTGTGTGCTACAGCCAAAAGACCAGAGGGAAAATCCAGCACCCAGGGAGGTGGGGTTGTTTCCCTGGAGGTCTCTGTGCTCATGGGGTGGGGAGGGCCCTGCTGAGTGACAGGGGCCCACCAACCCTTGCCAGCACATCCTTAATGCAGCACATGGGCAGGGAAGTTGTCCTTTACGTATCACAGCTGGCAGGCACTTGGCTTGGGATGTGAGGGTGATAAAGAGCAGCTGCAGGCTGCCTTTTCTGATCTTTTCCCAGCTTAGGATGCTTTGTTCCCCAAGGTCTTGTCTCCCTGAACGTAACTGCTAACATGGAGCGGTTGGTCAGCAGCCTTCCTGCTGCCCACACGGAGGTCTGTCCATGCCTGGGAGCCCACCACCAGCAGGGCTGGCTGCCAGCCTGCAGCCCCCACCTCGCACTGATGACCAGGGCACTGCTGCTGCTCCTCAGCAGCACTTGGTGTTTCTTGTACAGCTCCTAAGCAAAATAATGGGAGGGGGAAGGTGGGTTTGAGAGCTGAGGTAATGCAACAGCTGCTGATCTCGCTCGGTGAGGCACCGGGGAGGAATGGGATCCTTCCCCCTGGGGCTCCTCAGCTTGACCAGCATGTTCCTGGGAGCAGGGTGATGGGGTGGGTGGGAGGGGGGCTGCTGAGCAATCACCCCCACCTGCTGCAAGAGCCTTGTCAGCAGGAAGGGGGAGGGGGGGGCTTGAAATGAGGAGTTCCTTCAGCATGGGCGCTGTGCAGCACGCGTGCACGGCATCGCGCCGGGAGCGTGCGGAGGGAAACCTGAGCTGGTTCATGGGAGACCAGTGCGCTCGGTGCCTGTGGCTCAGCAGCAGCCCAAACTAGAAGCTGGCCCCACTCCTTGCTATCATGGTGAGAAGGGCTTCCTCGCCTTGCCCCCTGCTGCAGCAGCCAGCCTGGGCAGCGGTGTCGTCGCTTGAAGCTTGTCCCCTTCCACGAGACCTAGTCTTTGCTCCCTGGGACTCCACTTCTTTCTCTAGAGCCCAGCCTCAGTTGAGCAGTTTCCTGACAGCCTGCCTTGCATTGAGGATGCTGTGCAAAGCTGCAAGAGCCTGACAGCAGAGCCAAGGAGGGAGGCAAGGAGGACACAGGCCTCCCCAGGACACGGTGGGTGAGCTATTTATGGGCTTTGGGAACAGGGTGGCCTTCCAAGTCTTGACCTCCTGCAGAATCCATGGCCTTAGCTCACCTCCTTCTGGCGCTGTGGGGAAAGGATCAGGTGAGTCCTAGAAACGTGTATAAGGACCCAGGGGCTTCACCAGGGGCATGATAATGCTGTGAGAGACAGACAAGACCATGTTAATCCTCTCTCCCTCTCTGTTTCTTAAAGATTCTGCTAACGCATCTCTCAAAACTCTCTGCACCATCAGGAGACTGTTCCTGCTGCTTGGGGTTGCTGGGCTACTGGCGGGGACAGCAGCTGGGGCATGGCTCCTAGGTCAGTGTCTGCCCTGGGACAGCCCTGCTGCTGTGGGCAGAACCCAGCTGCCAAACTGGCAAGGGGGTTTGGGGTGCCAGCAGCAGAGGTGGTGGTGATGGGAGCTCCCTGGTCAGTGAGGTGCGGCCTGGGGCAGGGGAACACAGCTGGTGTGGGCTCTGCTGCTGGCTGCTGTGGTCCCAGCAGCAACCTGCTGCTGTACCCATGGAAAGGCTCGTCACCTCTTCCAGCGGGCAGTGCAGGATCGTTCCCAGTGTTGTGCATCTTCAGATGCTGCCTGGGCTGTATGAGTCTACCTCCACCCCCTTCTGTTTCCTGAAGTGAAACACCTGAAGAAGCCTCAGCCAGACCAGGGCTTCACCCTGCTGCAGGAGCCAGGTGCGGTCCCAGCATGCAGTGACAGTGAAGAGGAAGACCCTGTGGTCCGTAGGGCTCACAATAGAGGTTTGCATCTTGGTTTGCTGCCACAGAGGCAGGGGAGAGGGGAGCAGCATGCAGGACAGAGCCTGCCAAGCCCAGCAAGAACAGAAAAGATGCTCTTTAATAATAAATATCTCTTGCTGATCTGCTAGCTTCTTTCAGCTGCATTTTGTGGTTGTTTCACTTTGCTTTTAAGTGCTGCTGCATCCCCCAGCATTACAGCTTTGTTGCATGGAGCAATCCTACAGCAAAGGCAACTCTTGCAGGACTCCTTTGCATGTAATCACTTAGCAGAGCTGCCGCGCAGGCACTGAGAATAGGCAAATGGGTTCATGTATAGTTTCTAATTGCTTCAAATGGCTTTTTCTGGGGTTTGGTTTTGTTTTGGGGTTTTTTTTTTGCTTTAGATGTGCATGACCATCCACTGTGCTGGCTCTGCATGAAACACTGCAAGGAAGGGAACTTGCAGGTTGTCTTTAGTGGAATGGCTTTAGTGTCTTTCAGAATAAACGTGGCAAACTCCTTGCTGGAGGCGCAGGTGGAAGGCCGTCCTGGCTGGCTCCTGGCATGCCACGAGCGCTGGAGTCTCTCCCTGGGCACCCTGCTCTGCCAGCAGCTCGGGTATCTCAGGTGGGCATGGCAGATGCAGCCACTTTGACCCCTACTTGTCTTTTTCCAAGGGGGATGATCTTGGCAAAAGCAGGTGCTTGAAGGCTGGGAGGTTTGTCAAGGCAGCAGTGCCAGATCGCACAGCTCCCTGGTAAATGCAGGGTGGAAAGCAGGGCTTGGGCTGGCATGGGAACCTGCGAGAAGAGCTGCAGAAGATCCTTCCTGCCAAGGAGGTTCATTCCTGGCTGCCAGAGCGGCAGGGTGGTGCACCATTGTTCCCATGGCAGGGTTACATTCCTGATCCCCTAGCAGGTCCCCAGCATCTCTCTACAATACTTGTCGTTGCTTCTGTAGAATGACCCATCAGAAAGGAGTGCACGTGACGGATGTCAAGGTGAATGACACACAGGAGTTCGTTCAGGTGAGACTGCAGCAGGAAGGCAGCCTGGAAGACATGTGGCAGGTCAGGTAAGGGCAGCTCTGGGGGAAGTAGAGTTTGCTGGTGGGGCTGAAACACAAGCCTTTTTTCAGGCCTAAGAACATAGAAAACTGTCCTGGTTTTGTGCAGTAAGCAGCCCCTTTGGCGACTGCTGTAGCTGCCCTGGAGCTCCCCAGTGCCCCAGGGGTTTTGGCTCACGTGTATGCTGACCAGAGGCTTATTTCCATGCAGGAGCAGCTGTGAATCGGGTCAAATTGTGGCTCTCAAATGCTCAGGTGAGTGTCTCTCTCCTCTCCCATGTCCCCAAGATCTCCGCCTGGATCTAGCAGTTTCTTCGCTCCTGCTCCACCCACTTCCATCACCCTCCAGCCTGAGGGTCTGGCACCTGGAGCTCTGCCTAACACCTGCTCCCTGGCTGCCTTGCAGAATGCGGGCTGTGCCCTGGTGCCGGGCGGGTGGTTGGGGGGACGGACGTGCCCCTGGGGCGCTGGCCCTGGCAGGTCAGTGTGTACCACGGCTCCCAGCACCACTGCGGAGGTTCTGTGCTGGCACGTGAATGGATTGTCACGGCGGCTCACTGCGTGCACAGGTACCCCCGGGCTCTCCCGTGCCCCACCTCAGAGGCACTGCATATCTGCTCCTATCCTGGGCCTTGGTGCTTGTTGCCCTACAGTAAGAGGCACGCTGTATTTCTGCTCAGTTACAGGTGGCTTCCAGCCTCTGCCTGGCTGGTTTTCGCAGGCGTTATCACCCATGGCTCAATCAAGCATGAGGCTGGGGTATCGGTAAAGAAAATAATTCACCACCCGCTTTATAACGACAGTAGCCTCGACTACGACATTGCTCTGATGAAGCTCCAAGTCCCCCTGAATTTCTCAGGTAAGATGCTGTCATGATGCTGTTGTGTCCTTCTCCCATCTGTGGAGTTGTCTGTCTTATCCCACAATTCAGACTTGGCCAAAAACAGGCCTCTTCTGAACCTGCCATTTCAGAGCAGCTCTTTAAGGATGTCCAGCCTGGCACCTGGGAGGCAGCATGCACAGCAGCACAGTCTTTTGAACTGTGCCAGAGCTGTGAATTACTGGGAAAGGTGGCTGTGGGAGCTGAAGTCCCCAGAGCACCTGGCCCAAGAGCCTTTCACATCAATGTGCCAGGCTGAGTGGCTCTGCAGGCTGGTAGCTCCACAGCTGCTTGTGCTCAGCACAGCATGAAGCTGTCCCTGCTGGCCTGGCACTTACCCCTGTCACCTTCTTACCAGATGCCATCCGTGCTGTGTGTCTGCCACCCTCCCACTGGGACCTCTTCCAGGGCACGCAGTGTTGGGTCTCTGGCTGGGGCTATACCAGACCAGAGCAAGGTGAGCTCCCATCTTGTCCCTGCCACTCAGCACTGACTGGAGGGTCCCCACTGGCCATGTCCAGCCCCTTCCATGCCCCATGTGATCTTGCAAATGCCCCCTCCTGCCTTCATCCCACCCCTGCTCCAGCAGCTTTACACCCCACATCCACAGCTCCTGTGGGCCTGGCTGTATTTAATCCTATAAAGTAATCCCATCTTCTGACTTCTCCAGCTAGTGCCCTGCTCTTCCCCTCTTGCCCCTTGCAGATCTTGTTTCCCTCTTGGCTTCTCTTTTTCCCTCCCCAGCACAGGTTACTGAGACACTGAAGGAAGCACTCGTTCCCTTAATCGGTACCAAGAGATGCAATAGTTCGTGCATGTATGGAGGCAAGCTCACTGCCAGGATGCTGTGTGCCGGCTACCTGCGTGGGAAAATAGATGCATGCCAGGTAACAGGAGGGAGCAAGTGGTGCATGCCAGGTGTGCATAGCAGGCATGGAAAGGAGTGATATGTTGTACGTCCCTGTTATGCTCTAGCAAATGCTGGGTTTTGTGGCAATAGCTTGCAGTAAACAGCCTCTGTAGGGTAGTGCTGGGCCCTTTGCATCTTGCACTGCAGTGTGGTGCCCGCGGTGCCCTGGTGCATCGATGTCATGCTGAGATTTAGCTATCTTTATAGAAGGAACATTGAAACCTTGCAGGGAGGCACATGCTGTTGTTTGTACCTGCGTTTCAGCTTCTTGTGTGTCCAATGGAACAAAGCTATGTGGCAGAAGCCAGCCTGATCTACATCCCAGCTGCCAGTGGGGCAGAGCTGCTTCCTTAGTCCTTGCTCCATCTTGCAGGGTGACAGCGGGGGACCCCTGGTTTGTCAGGATGAATTTATGTGGCGCTTAGTAGGCATCGTGAGCTGGGGCCAGGGCTGTGCTGAACCCAACCACCCTGGGGTTTATACCAATGTGGCTCAGCTTCTGCCATGGATTCATCACATCACTGAGGTAAGCTGGAGCAAGCAAGGCATATGCTCAGCCTGACCTACAGCCATGCATGTTGCTTAGACAAATCCCAATGCTAGCATCCTATTTTAACTGTTTCCTTCACTACCCTATGCTCACCCTTGACACATGAACCTCTGGGACAACCTCTTCTATGGTACTGATTCCTTTTTTGTTTTCTTTCCTTTTTTTTTTTTACTAGATCTACTAGAAATAAGGCAAGGAGAGACTTCAGAGCAACACTTTGCCTTCTCCACATAGTAAGTGGAGAATGGTCCAGGACTAATTCATGTTGTGTTACTGTACTGTAACAGAATCCCCAGACAACACTAGAAAACACGCTTGGTATAAATAGTTTATTAAAGAAAATAGCAAATTACATTTCTGTGAACAATCCGTAAGGGCTAAGTGGTGTTTTTTAAAATATGTGTTTTTTTGGATTGCTGTATGTAAAGGGGCAGGGGATCCCACAAGCTGCAAGTGTTATGGGAACACTCCCAGCCTTCAGATAAATTACTTGGAGGGGAAGAAAAGAAAAAGCTACAGTTTTAAGCAGCAGTTGGATTTTGCTTCAGTATCTCCCTTCCTTGCTGTATTCCTATGTGCTGGACTCGGCCTAATGGCCAATTTGACTGCATGTGCCCCCTCCCTATGCCAGTTAAAGCCAGAAACAGAAGGGTCTTCTCACCACCTGCCATGGCTATGCTTGGCTGACCCAGCAGGCAGAATGGCCATTCAGTTCTGCAATGGCTTAGGTGCAACATGAAAGCTAGCTGTGATTCAAGCCCTGCACAAATGCTTGGAAATGTGAACAGAAGTTGGACAAAAATGCAAATTAAGAAGATATCATGGTAGATAACAGATTAAAACATTAAGCTCTGTCATCGAAACTTTTGTAAGCACTACATGCTAGGAACTACTTTGTTCCATGTGTGCAGCAACTCGCACATCTTGGCCTCTGGGCTATGTTTTAATGAATGCTCTTGGTGAGCTTTTCAATTAAAAGAAATGTACATTTCTCAAAGTCTCAAACATAGCCTTTTGTAACTTAAAAGATAATGCTATGAGTGCACACTTCATTCCTTTTTTATATTCATTTACAATTCTCATTATTCTTTAAGGACAGAAAATTTACTACCAGAAAGACAACAGGTGCCAGACCTACCTAGTTTACACATAGCAAAAAGGTAAAGGAAGGAGCTGAACTGGTGTCTAGAGTTGGTAAAGTGAGATTGGAAAATTCTAAGTCAGTTTTAATATATTTTCCATGAGAAATAAAGCCATGAGGAATTTTACTACTTGTGCAAAACTTGGTGACTTGATAAACAGTTCACGCAGAACAGGATCTCTTCTCCCCCCACCCCTCCTAAATTTTCACTCTTGAGGTCTGCTCTTCAGGGAAACCTGAGGTGATAAAGAGCAAAGTTTGGCACTTCAGCATTCTTCAGAGGGTATCAAAAGCTATCAAAGTTTGTGGGTTTCCTATGTAATTTGCAGGGATAGAAGAGGTAAGACACAAAGGGGCTACATGGCCCTAGTGTAAAACTGCATAGGTAAGATTGACTATTGAAAAATAAGAATCCCTCTACAACACCCTTAAGCAAGCAAGCTTGAGATGACATTATACAGCACCTTGTATGAGAGGCCCATCTGACAGCGGTGCCTGTTCTCACAAAGAGATGTTGGATACAAGACGTGATTTATTCCCCTATGCTGGGCTTAACAGGAAGATGAAATCCTAGAGAATGGAAATGAGCAAACATGACAAAAAGCATCTCTTCTTCACCAGGACAGTACATGCACCAGCTCATGAAGGAAAACTTGGATCTGGGCAGAACACCTTTGGGGAGCATGGCAAGAGGTTGAATTTTTAAGCCCAAACTCTGTCTGCCTGGCAGATGGAGCACAAGCAGTTAGTGTCCATGTGTTACCCACCTTTGATTTTTCTGGTCCCAGACTCACAGAGCCATTCTCTTTGCCCTACAACCATTGAGCTAGGAAATGTTTCTTCTTCCTCAGTCAAGCCTCCAGGAAGCACTTACCTAATGCTAAGCTTTTTTATACCAGTACAAATAAGAAGGGTCCAATCCAAAAAATATTTGAAAGACTCCGTTTGCTCTTTCTTTGTCAGAAGAAGTAACATGTAGGGAGTGAACAGAGTTACTTAATTTTGGCCAGTGCCGCTGCTCTCCTTTCTGTGTTCTGGAACAAGGCTCGGATCAGACTCTTCACTTCAGCTGCGGAGAATTCAGCTGCAAGAGGCCCCTTCCCATCCGCCCACCTGTGTGGGAAAGAAATATCTTTAACCAAACTGCACAAAAATGTCATGTTAAAACAAGCCTTCTGAGCACTTGTTACGGTAGTAAGTCTGAAGGCAAAACAAACCCAGTTAGCAGCCTATTAGCTGTATGCAACTTGAGTCCAGAATTGTTTAGCTAGGTGTATAAAGCCACAGGTTGTGAGGTAATTTTTGCACTCATTACAAACTGCACCTTTTCCTTCTCCAAAATAAGTACAAAGCTTGTCTGCAAAATCCCCATTCACCTCCCAAACAACAGGAGAAAAACCCACAAACAATGTGGTTTATGCCCAGGTGGAAGTAGAGTTGGGAACTTTTAGTGTCTAACACCAACAATGTGCAACAGCAGCAATGAGCAGGGCACAGAAAAGAAACTGCCTTCCCTATGTGCTTTCTCTGTGGCTGGTACATTTTCAGTTTAGCCTGCTGGGGACAGTATGTTTTCTTGCCATTCAGATGTATGTGTGAGGCAGCTGTGAACAGGGAATGTCTAGCTTCTGACAACTCATGCCAACTAAAGTAATAGAAGTAATTATGCAAATCCTCATGTATAATTCAGATGAATCCCCCTTGCAAGTTAAAAGAAGCAAGAAACAGCATCTAAAAGGTAGAGGCCAATCATGTGGAATAATTGCAGGAGCCTGGCAAAATGCCAGGCTGCTTACCATGAAATACTTCTGAACTTAGAGAAGCCAAGGGGTATGCACAATCACTCTGTGGCTGGCTCTCCCATGGCACTTGGTTTTTTACCATAGCCTTTTTCTTTGTAGGAGGCAGCTGAATATATGAGCAAGCTTGAAATGGACTATAAACACACAGCCAAGAAACAGCCCCAGGAGCCGTTATCTGATCCTTATTAACAGTGATTGCCTTTCATCTGAACAGAGTCCCCCGAGTGCAGCGCCCCGCCAATGTCAGACTGCTTCCCAGTTCCATGTTATTGGGGTGAAGAACTAACTGAAAAGGAAGAAAGGGAGACACCTACTGATCTACTATTTCTTGGAGGTTGGCTTGCAAGATGATCATCAGCTCTTTGAATGTCATCCATTTCTGCACATAGACTGGAACTTCCTCCTGATATTTCTTATTTTTGTCATCTTCAGGTAGTGGGGTGAAAACTTGGGGTCCTTCCTCCACCATGGTCTTACAGAGGGAGTACAACCTATCTGCATCTTCTGCAGAGATGTCCTAGAATTTAACAAATGTTAATAGGGGAGCAGTTAGATATATTTTTGGAGTGCCAAGCAGCAAGAGAAATGAAAAAAAGGTGGCTGTGTGTGTGAAGATGAAAGCAGTGGTTTAGATCACATCAAACATTCTCATCCTAATATAACTTATTTCATGAATCGCTATTTCAGCAATTTCTCAGTGATTGCCTCAGAACAATGGTTGCGCTTCTAAACAGCGTATCTTAGTGCAATAGCTAGCCTTTTCCTGTGAAGCAGAGGTGTTATGATGGTCTGAATGGTTTACAAGGAAATTGCTCAGGCATTGCCAGCCCAATGATAAAAGCCAAGCTTTTTGGCAGGCGCAGCCTGAGCAAGTGTCCTGTAAACTAGCTGTTATGGGAAAAGAGGACTTATTGGCCTAATGCACAGTGGGAAGGCTCTTTGGATGTAGCCTACAACTAGAACAGATGCACTAATGTGTTTCTGTCATTTGCTGTGAAAACATATTTTAATTAGGAAATGTAATAGCATAGTTGTACTTGACCCAAGGTAACCTGACAATCACTTAAACACAGTCCTGGGAGTCAAATGGAGATTTAAACAGATAAGAATTTCAGTTTGAAATGCCACAGGTAGTTCAGCATCTGGTCCTTAGACAGGATGGAGAGGTTCATTAGAGATGCACAGATTGAAAATGTATCAGAATAGATGGAGTTTGGGACAACAGTTGACTCCTGTGCCCTGAACAAAGAGAAAGAGATCAATTCATAGAAATGTTTATAGTAGGAGTGACATGCCTAAATCCAAATTAAGATGAAATCATAGCCACTTCCCTGGCTCTCCCCTTGACTAGAGAGTCATGGAATCACTGTAAGAGTACATTTGGTCTCAATTGGATGTGTGGGTTATTGGTATCTTGAACATGTCTCATAGACAGGACCACAATTATAATTTCTGTGAAAGGTAACTGTTCCCCTGACACCTGATCTTGGAAAGAACTTCTAGAGATCACAAATGCTCACTGTTCACACCACCCTGGGCCTGGCATGTCCATCTCACGCAGTTACCTCTAGGGCAGCAATCCTAGTGACAATCTCTGTGAGAGCTGTGTTCAGTAAAGTCCCCATAGCCTTGCAGTATACGTTCACTGGAAGGACATCTTGCCAGACTTTCCCCAGTCTTTTCAACTGATGCAATACCTGGAAGATAACAGCTATGTGTTATCTACAAGTTATCAAAAAGAACGTTAAGAGAGGCATGAGATGATAAGGTGACTACTTATGGTCAGAAGCCAGTTTGAAAGAAGCAAAAGGTAATGAAGTATCCTGCTACTGCCTAGAGCAGATATTCCTGGGAGAAAATGCAACATTTTCAGTTTGCATTAAGGCTCATCAAAAGCGTGACAGATCTTTTCCTTGAAAAATGAAAAACATTATAAATGTACTACAAACAAAAGTTCAAGATTAAGAACCTTTTCATTTAAACTTGGAGCAAGAGGAACTGAACTCAGCATGTTTCAATTTTACAAAGAGACACAGCCCAGAGAAAAAAAAAATCATGCCAGAAAATTGTTGTTTTGAAAAGTTCCACTCCGCTGAAATACTGCACAGTTCTCAGGACTGAGATTACATACTGTACCTTCCCAAGGACAACATCTACAGACAACGGGATATTTGGCTTTGATTGCCTTGCTTACCTGCCTTATTGCTTTGTTTGCTGCACAGTAATTTTCCTCATCATCCATATTAGAAAAATTCCTGGCACTTGAGAGCCTCTCCAAGATTTCTCCTTTCTGTACCCGCATCTGGGCCAGAAAACACTCCATCCCTTTAAGAGCAAAAACAAGCAGAGAGAAGCAATTAAGCAATTACTGAATCTGCTCTGCCAATTTAGAGACCGTAAGTGCTGAATAATGAACTTGCTATAATGTTTTTTTAAAGGAATTTCCAGTTTCTAAACAGCCTCATAGAGCAAATTTAACCAGGCCCAGTCACATACACAGTAAGCTCTTGTGTGTCTTGCATTGCTACAACGCTTTCGAAAGAGCTGAGTAGCAGAATTAACTATGGATGACAGGCTCCTATTAGGCTCATACAAATTTATTTCAGAATTTATTTCCATAGAATAAGCTAAAGAAAGTATCAAAGGACTGAGGAGATGATCCCAAAATGTCTAACTGCCACAACATCTTGCTGGATAATGAACTATTCTTGTCCAGCACGTAGTTCTAAGAAGAGTTGCGTTTCAAAGAGTCAAGCCTTAAACAGCTATCTTGCTTAGAATCATAACGCTCTGTCAGACTTCCCAATCTAGAAAACGTCCTTGCTACTTGTCCAAAACTCTTAACAATCCACTGCTTGAGTCAGTAGCCACACTTACGTTAAATCATTCAGCCACAACTGCCAAGACTAATTACCACGTCATCCATCAATGTATTTTAATACTGAAAGGTAAAATTACCAAGTCTCCTAAAACCAGGTACCAGATCTACAAAAGTAGCTGCTCCGTCGCACAGGATATTAGTCAGGCGGTATCGGAACTGGTGTCCCAGGGTGAGCAAGTGGTGAGCAATATACATGCAGTTGTTGTGGTGAAGGGCTGCCAGCTGGGGTAATTTCTGAAGGTTCTCCCTGTCCCAGGAAGGAGGAAGAGAAAAGGAAGAAATGTATTTATTTAGACCTGTCTCTGTTAAAACAAAAAGGTCACGCTAATCCTAGAGAAACTCACAGTCTGTCTCAGACAAATGTTGCAAGTAACTAACTGTGGGCAATGCCTGATAAAGAGATCAGTCGGAACAAAAGCATTTAACCTCCCATCGCATCCACAAGAACTTACAGGAAAGGAATTCATGGCTAGTGAAATGGCACTTTGGCATAGGAACCCTGTGTTATATCCATATTGTTTCTAAGAGTGGACTTTCAAACAGGAAGATACTTTGTTATAGTAAAGTTACGGTGAGGAAAAGAGAAAGTCCTTTTGAGTAATACCCCAGTGTTCTCTGATCAAAATTGTATACTTTCCATCTTCATTGCTTCTCTTTTTTACAGGAAAAACATAATGAAAAATCTCCGCATCAGACGTGGGGTCAAAGTTACATGGCTGGATTCAAACACAACTGTTCTAAGAACTGCAACTATGTCCTTGGTTGTAAGACTACCAACTCGGAAACTCTCAAGCACCTCTTTTGCAGCAGGTATGACTTCATAACAGATTAAGAGTACTAGCTTTTTGCTGCTGGAGGAAGCCCTTAGTAATCTCTGGCTGTGGTGGACAACCTGGGGACAAGTGGGGCTCTTCCAATAGCATCGTTCTCTCTCCAAAATAGGCCCTAAGTAATACACACACATGCACTTACTTGTGGTATGTTGGCACTACATCATAGAACAGCTGGAATATATTCCGTACCGAGTAGAAGAGCTGTATACAGCTACAAGGAAAACAAGGTTCATGTTAGTTTGTCAGTGGAATTAACATCTCGTTCATAAGTGACCCTCAACCTTCTCCAAAACAAGGTTTTGTTAGTAGTGAAGTACTGGCACAAAGAATAGATCATCAGGATCAATTACAGTGATGTCAACAAAGGCAACATTCTGGAAAATTCACAAAGGCTGTTATGACCTTGTAAGTTCAGTATGGAAAAGACAAGCTTCAGACCATATGTCAGAAGGGGGATATACGAAACCCCAGGAACAAAGGGGACAGTGTCCCTTCCCCACCAGGTGTGCACAAATAGTCGGCCCTCTCTCTGCCACGGTACACTGAAGGGCATTCGGTACCTAGGCAACTCTCCTCCTTCAGGGTTGTGGTCTCCAGTTTTTAAAGCAGACTGTATGTGGTTCCTCAAAATGTTTAATTATTTTCACTGAAGAGCCCTGCTAGATGCAGAGCTGGAGTTCTTTGCTTTCACCCAGCACAAAGAATGCAAGAACTCGTCTCGGAATGGGTGCCATCACTTATCATTTGTTTCGAAAAAAAGAGATGGTTTTGATTTTTCTGAACGCCTGACAGCTAACGTATGATAAAACATTGAGGGAAACACTGCAGTAGTGTGTCTCCCAGCTAAAAGACTGAAGTCATGAACTACGTTGTGCACACGAGGGAGTCTACCATGTTTTCACTGCTTTAATAGCTAAAATACAATAAAGTGTACCTGAATGTTCCCTGAAAACTGAAGTCCGAAAGGCTGCTTAACCTGAGTATTGCAGGGAACATAGTCTGCAGCTGTTTCTGCTGTACCAGTCTACTGCACAAACGCAGGGATGCATTCTCCAGCCAAAACAGAGAGCGACCTTCACAATCGATTCTAAGTATTCTTCTGTTCTTTTAAAGTTTTTTATCTATTAACAGATGCTTGGTATGGCCAAAGGCAATAAGTATCTGACACCCAAGAGTTACCTGCTGATATATAATTCCTACCACTGATCTGTGCTGGCTGTAGCCTCCAACAGCGTCTGATAAGCCAGCTCCATCAGTTTCTCCACTGAGGAACTGATGCGGCATGTGGGCAGAGAAAACGTGTACTGGCTCAGTTTAGTCTCATTCTCCAAATTCACCATGTTGTTATGCAGAAGTTTAGAAGTTTTTTGCATTTTTAAGTGATCTCCTGCCCCAGGATTGGGAAGCCTTGGTAGGGCTACAGAGGAATCAGGTGTGATCTACAGGAAAACAAGAAAGAGGTGTAATTTAATTTGGAGCCCACAGAAAGGAAACAGTGCAAGACTACAAAACACTGAATGACAGATTTAAGACTCAAGACCAACACAAGGCTGCAGAAGTCCCCTAAGACTGCTGGAAGTCTCCTGGCTTATGAACAACACAGCAGACCACGAAACAGTCTATCTGGTGTTGCATGCCTAGAAGCAAGTCTGTAAGTAATCCTCTAATTTTTCTTATGCTTATGACACTAGCCAGAAAAGCCCATGCAATCAAACTTCAAGTATTTTAAGAAACATTTTGTTTGTGAAATAACCCTCTTGAGCACTACTGAAAAAGGTTTTGAAACTGTTGCTTGCCAAGATCCCCAAATAATCAAGAGCATTCAGTGCTCCACAAAAAAAAGGACTCGACTGTTCTAGACAAGCTTTCTTCAACAGCTAAGCTACTTTTCCACACAGAAGAACAGTGTATTGCATCAATAGTCACCTTCACAGTATTATGTATTTCTGAAGTCATCAGGTTTCTGGCTGCCACAATCACATCCTGGCACTTCTTGTTAGCAAAGTGGGAATTGACATTACGGGCGTATTTCAGTAAATCAGTCGTGTCTCCTTTCAAAAACTGCATGTCCTTCAAGGCTTTTTCAAACTCCTCTGTGGATTTAATCACCTGAGAAGAGCAGACACATATTTTAGATTAACATAGCTTCCTAAAATCAAAGAACATGATTAAAGTTGGGTATAAACTCTTCCACTCAGCTGAAAGCAAAGAATTGAACTAGGTTTTAGAGGGCACTAACCATCCAACAGCTTTCAGCAATCTTCTGGAAAAAACTGGCTCAGCTGGGGGCCATGATCACACAATAATACAGTGTTTGAACTGCAGGTCTGTCCCCTCTGACCCTGCTGGCAACCTAATTCAAAAACCAGAGGAGCAAGATGATCAAATTTCATTACACTGGACTACCTGGGGGAAAAGGGACTGGGAGGTTTATCCTATGACTGCTTCTGTTTGAAACAGCCCCCTCTCCAGGAAAAGGAGCTTTTGGCATTCTTCACTAGCAAGAAGTTCTGTTTTATGTATGTAGTTTTTAAAAAATTTTTGTGGCCTATGCAAGAAACCCCTGCGATCATTAATAAAAAATACAAAGACAAAACAGAGCAGTCAGTCCTCAGGAAGCCAGTTTGGCAAGCAGCGCTGCCACATCATCATCTTCAGCCTCTCACAGAGACTCAGACAAGTGCCTTACATCGCACAGTCTGAAAGTCCTCACGTCTTAGCTAAATATGGCCTGAGTTCCACAGATCAGAGACCTTACACACTTACATGACAGGAAACACAACCCACAGCTTAACTGTGGAAAAAGAAATATGCAATCCTAGATTAGCAAAATACAGCTTTTTGTTCAAGCTGGCCATCTAGCATTTCCACCACATGGATCTGAAAGATTTTTGAGACCTACCTCTACATACTGCTCTAGTTTGCTGCTATTGGTTGGGATTGAATTCACTAGACAGTTCTGAATGAGGCAGTCCGATAACTCCTCCCATATTGCATCACCTAGCAGTTCTGCAAGTGTAACTCTGCCATTCTTTCTATCTTCCGCAGGCTGCTCAAGAGGCACATCTGAATTCAAGAGAACAGAAATGGATTTTAATACACCTGCTTCCTGGACCAGACCCTTCACCAGTTCATTCAGTCCTTCCTGTCAGAACAGCATCTATCAACTGTTCCATAGTCTCATAATGGAGGTATTCTTCTTATCAAGGCCGGTGCTGGGCCTGTGGAATCACCCCCCCTAACAAAACGACAACTAAATTTATGTGTAAACTGAGCCTGCTTTCCCAGCATGTTTATTTCATGAAATGCTAGAAAAGCCCACGCCAGTTTCTAGCCAACGGAAGATCCTACATGTGACTAGCCTGACCAAGGAACTCCCTGGATTGCATTGTGACTTCCACCTTTTAGACCTGTGGCACGCAAAGATCTTCAATGCAGTGACTGGTTCACAAGAAAGAACATTTATCAAAAAATTAATTCCTTGATCTCTTTGAGCCAAAATACTTTCCTTCTTTTTCCCAGCTCTGTGAATGCTGGGTCACCGCTACGTCCAGTTTGACAAGGTGCCAAGCTGTCCAAGCGCGCAGCATAGCAAGTTAACATTAAAAGCTGCTTAGACCTTACATATAATTCAATACTGCTTAACAACCAGATATTTGAGAAAGCTTCCGCTCCAATTACATGAACAAGGTACTGATCACTCTAATTCCAAAAGGGAGAAACTACCTACTCAGCAGATATTTGTGGAGAACTTCAAAAATAAGCTTGATCTTGTCAAAAACCTCCATAGGAGAGGAATGATCCAAGTTAGGCTCCTTGGACTTAAAACGTAGGATGAACACATCTGACTGTTCCTCTGTGAATGGCTGAAGACATGGGTATGAAATCAGCGGCTTGAGGATGTATTTCAGCAACAACTGGCCTGAAAAATGAAAAAAAAGGAGTTTTCCAACAGCAGGAGGCAGGCAGTTTGCTCCAGCGAGGCTCAATCATAACTAATTTTGGAAGCAGAGACCCTTTGCACGAAGCAGAAGAAACACTCTCTTGATGAGCTGTAACAGGGAACAGCTAATGAGGTAAAACGCTGGGTTTGGTTTCCCTAAAGACCATTTTACTCATGTAAAACACATACGGAGGCCTAACAAAGAGCAGCGTATTTAATGTAAAATGAAAAACAGTTTAAACAGCTGAAAGCATGAAACCCTGTCTTAGTATCTGCTATGCTTCCTGATTTATTTTACCAACACCTGAGAATGCTGAAGCCCAGAGGCTGCCTGAAACCAACAGTCTTGTTCTTGGTAGATGAGGAGGCTGTAACTGGAAAAACTCTTTAAACATCAGACCATGAAACCACATAGCCACAGATCTAAACAGTATACTAAATTAAATTGAAAGGAAAGGATAAATAATTCTGGATAAATAAAGGATCATTTCCTACTAATAGGAACCAGAGCATCTGCCTCAGGCTCAGTGGGAAACACAAGCCAAGAGAGAAAGAAGTCCTCCAGTGTACTGCTGAAATGAACTGGATCTCAATATCCATCTTCTAAGTCTGAATTCCTATCCACTCGGGCTACTATAGCTATGTTTATATGGATACACAGTTTGTCTTACCAAAAATTTTAAGCTTGGTGTGCAGTTCTCCTAGGACAGCAAATGCCTGCAGCACAGAAGCAACAGGTGGGCCAGCAATCTCCTCTTCTTTTGACGGCACTGTGCGTAAGTGCAATTCTGAATGCATCACTGACTCCAGGCTGCTGCTTTCTAAAGAAAAAGAGAAACCATCTTGCTGTCAGAGTGCAGTCTGAGATATAGCAGATCTGAGAAGCTACTGCACTCCTCAGGTGGCAGCTAAAGCAATATTCTACTTCTCCCCATTTCCACAAAACACAGTTCTTGTACAAGAGCGTCAGAAGAGGGTACAGAGTTCCTTGTGTTACAGTGCGGGACAATGGAATGCGAATCAGTCTCTTACAATGATCCAGAATTCTCATTTCAGTCACCTTGCAATTGAATGGCATTTAGTGAAAATCGCTTTCCTTTCCCTCTTCTCCCCATTTCAAGTCCAAAGGAAAAGGGTTTTTTCTTTTCCAAAGGAAAAGTCTGTGTTTCAGTGAAGACGGCAACATACAGACTCGTGAACAGTTCTTGCAATTAGCTGCCTGCCACAAAAGTGTCAACCTGAAAACCTACTGGAGAAGGATAAAGTATCCTTAAAACTAGCCTAGTGGCGAAACATGTTCAGGCTGAACAAAAATTTCAGAAAACTCTTCCAGCTGCTATGCTGAATGAGGTATTCAGTAATAAGCAACCTGAAATTTTTGGCCCAGCTGATTTCCTCAGGAGCAGAAGCTTTGTAAGAGAGCATCTCTTTTCTGATACTTCACCAGGCTAAAAAATTACTCAGAGGCTGGTAACTGTTTTGATCTCTGCTTCAACATTTTCTAAGATGAACCTTCAAAACTCTGTTGAAAATCTACTGACTACATCAGATTGCTTGTGGTAGCCCCTAAATACTCCACGAGTGGAGTGATATCCAGAGAACATTGCCACTCATCATCACTCCTGTTCATTAGGTTACGCAAATGGCAGAAAGAGCTCCTTAAACCAACTGTAGTTCAACAGTATTACTATATTTCCTATTTCGTAGGTGCTTAAAAGTGCACACTTCAAATAGTGAAGCAAAAATAGTGAAACAAACTAGAATTGTGATTACCTTTCGAAGGAGGAAGCTTCCATACAGCCAATTTCTGCCATTCTTCTCCTAGATGATAGAGCATGTTCTGTGTCTGCACTGTGAGCTCTGTGCCTAGTGCTTTCAGGATCTTCAGCTCAAAGCCCTTGCGGGATTCCAGCATTTTCAGGCTGCATCGTGCCTGGTGGTAAAGATCAAACACAGAACATGGGTAACTGTTGCCGCTGTTAATGAAAAGCATCTTGTAAAATTCATTGAAAGTATATATGAACAACAGTGTCATATACTTAAGAAGTCACTATTACCTTTTCCAGCTGCTGAGCTGCTGCAACATACTTCTTTTCCAGCAATGCAGTATTGTACTCTTTAATAGCTGTATCAAACTGCAACAGATTCATATGTCACTGTGTATCTGCTATTAGAATACAATTTTTTAAACAATGTGGCTAGAGACAGGGCAGCTACAGACAGTTATTCAAAAGAAAAGTCCAGAACAATGCCATAGACTGAGGAGCAGAGACGATGACTACTGCTTAATGGTTTTAAGCTGCTCCCACCTCCTCTCCTCACCTCCTGTAGCTTTTTCAGAATACTCAGAACCAGTGTGTCTCGCTCCAACTGCTGCTTCAATTCAGTGAATTCGGCAACAGCGATGTTTAGATCTTGCTGAACCTAAAATAACAAACTTCTTGGTTCATTTACAGCAAGCAAATGTTACCAGACACATTTCCCCTTAAAAGTAATAACAATACAAGATTTAAATTATTTCTGTTACTAGAATAATTTGGTGAGGAGGAAAAAGGCTCCGTCCGTTTTGCTCCTTGCTAGGAAGATCCTTATAAGCACTGGAAACACTTGTAAACAAGTTTCTCTTTTAATACGTTACAGGTTTTTTAAAGGCACCGTAAGGAAATTTAGTCTCAAAACACAGTCAAAAAGACTTCAGTGTTACTTTTACACAGCCATTTAAAATGCAAGAATGCTTGAACAGCACCAAAAGTTAATTCCCAGTTAACACTGCTACAGAACCACAGATGTTGGAAAACCAGAGGCAAAAAACAGAGTGGGTCTGCAATCCGGCCTGCAGGAACTGCTCCCGTTCTCCTTAAAGACTTCAGTGAATGTGCACAGCAATGGTTTAGGTTCCCATTCTGCCTGAAGTCACTGTGGGATCAGTGCTCAGCTGGCCCGTTGCTGTGTCACACCTTACTACCCTATACATGGCTGATCCTTCCCTCTTTCCAGAGGAGAGATGTGTGACATGCTTTTCAACTCTACAACAGAGAGCAAATCACAGCCAATCCCTTAATGACAGCTCTTTACTTACACCACCGACGTGACATACACCTCTGCAGCACGTGTCACGTAAAGGCGTTTTTTAGGGGTGATATCACCCAGGGTTATTACTCAGGAGGAGTCCTCCTCCACCGGTCCCCTCGCAACGCCCCAAGATGGGGACGGCCCTACAGCTCTGGGCTGAAACTGAGTGGAATGGGTGAGGGCCGCCGAGGCAGGGCAGGCTGTCACCTCGTTCTCGATCCCCGCTTTCAGCAGGTCGATGTTGCTCGACAGCCCCTCCAGCTGCGACACCAGGTCCTCGGCGTTCTGCATGCTGGGCAGGAACTCGTTATACTTCTTGTTAATCATGTTGCAGACTTCGCCCTGAAAAAGAAGGAGCATCAGGACACCGCCGTTCATCGGGTGGACCTTCCCGGGCTCAGGCCACCGCGGTCGGCCGGAGACCCCAGCACAGACCGGCCGGAGATCAGCGCCCCCGGCCCTTCCCAAAGCTCCGCTCGCGCGCGTGTGTGTGTCCCGCCCCGTTCCCGGCCCTGCCTTCAGCTCCTCCACGCGGCGGGAGAGCCGCCCGATGCGGGTGCCCAGGTCCTCCTTGTCGAGGCGGCCCGAGTGCGCCAACACGGCCGCCACCAGAGAGCCCGCCGGCGCCGCCATGGCCCCGCTCCCGCACCCGCCTGCCGCCGCGCGGCACCACGGGACGGCGCCGCCGCGGACGCCACTACGGCAGCCGCCGTGGGACAGACTTGCTCGGGGCGTCCCGCGCTCCTGCTGGGGTGCTCGGGGGTGCGGGGGGACCCGTGGCTGCTGGGGGGCTCCATGGCTGTAGAGGGGACCAGTAGCTGCAGGAGTCTTCATGGCTGCCGGGGGGACCCGTGGCTGCTGGGGGTCTATGGCTGCGGGGGGACCCGTGGCTGCTGGGCGCCCACAGCTGTGGGGGAACCTGTGACTGGTGGGGGACCCGTGGCTGCAGGGTCCACGGCTGCTGGGGTGCAACCCGGGGCTGTGGGGGGGCTCCGGGGCTGTAGGGGGACCCGTGGCTGCGGGTTCTATAGCTGCTGGGGGATTCCGTGTCTGTGGGGGGACCAGCGGCTGCTGGGGGTCCGTGGCTGCTGGGGGCCAGTGGCTGCAGGAGGCTTCATGGCTGCTGGGGAACACCTGGCTGCTGGGGGTCCACAGCTGCTGGGGGACACACCACCTCAGGCCCAGCTGCCCTCCCCTGCCTCTCCACAGGCGTCATGGCTGGGGTGAGGAGGCAGGGCCAGGGCACCTCAGACATCCCCCAGCTGCTGGGGGAGGAAGGCTCCAGCCCCCGGCATCCGGTACCTGACAAAGATCTCGGGGAGGGTGGTGTGTCGTGGCGAGGAGCTCTCCCCACGTCCTCTCCTCCGAGCTGGTGAAAGAGCCACCGCTGCTTTGTGCCATGTGGAGGGGAAAGGCCCTGGTCACCTGGGTGCTCCTCACCAGCCTGGCCACGGCCAGCTGGGGCATCCAAGGTAAGTCCCCGGGTGTCAGTTGCTGCCCACAGGCCGCTGCGGTGCTATGCCCACAGCTGAAACCGGCTGCACCGCGCAGGCTGACATGGTACGTGGAGACCCCCGGCGCGGTGTGCCGTACCTGAGGGACCCCGCGCAGATGGCGAGGCGGGGGGCTCATCCTGCACGCTGCAGCGGGTCAGCGGTGGTGCCTGTTGGGCACTCGCTATGGTCCTTGGAGACTGCCACCCGTATCGCTTACGCCACAGGCGTCTCTGCAGCGGTGGGAGGGTGGCTGGGAAACAGGCCCCTGCTGCTTGCCGGGGTTTTCCATTGCGGCACGCTGATGTGAGGTTCGTAAATGTCGATGGGGAAAAAGGAGCGAATCAGCACAACGGTTCACAAGGACGGGATCGCTCTGCCGCCTTTGCCTGCCCTAGACCGTTGCTGTGATGGTCTGGAGCTGTGTGTGTTGCTCCGTGGCTATGTGTTATAGCTCAAAGCTGCCTTGCAGTGACAAAGCATGTAAAGTTGGACGTGGCAGCACCATGGTGTTAGACCAAAGTAGCCACGGGCTTTGTACCTGGCACAAATATGCAAGCAGGAGAGGCTGTGTTCTGTAGTCCACTCCAGACTCTGCAGGTGATAGCTTTGGGCCGAGGAAGCAATTCTATGTGGTTTTTTGCACACTTTTCACTAAAAATTTTTTTTACTATTGGGTAAAAACCCAAATGGGATTTTGCCTCCCCATTCAGGCTCAGCTCCTGTCGCTGCTGGTGGAAATATTTCACTTTCTGTTGAAATGTCTCTCGCTGCAGTTGTACTTCAATACCAATGCAGTCTGTGTGCAGGATGAGGGTCAAGCACATGTAGTCTGAATGGAGTCCAGGTAGATGCCTAATTCCAGTTAGTTTTCACTCTAAGAGAATTTGGATATGCATTAATGTAACCACCAGTTGAATGCTGGACTATGTTTTTGCTGGGTAGTCTGCTTTTTCCAGAGTTTTTTGTTTGCAGTCTCCTCTCTACTGCTCAGGAAACAGCCTAATGTGATGCTCTCAAGACTAGCCATCTCCATGAATGAGCTCTCCCAAGTTCTGCACCACTGTGAGGGTTGAGAACTCGGCTGTAAAGCTCTCTGCTCTCCTTTTTTTTTACAAAACATAAAGTAATCCTGAAAGAAGTCAGTGGGAAGGTGTTCCTGCAATGTGAAACAAACCCGCGAAGTCAAATCACATGGCTGAAAGATGGGAATATAATAGGAAATGGAACACAACTGGACTTGGGTGCAGTTTACAATGATCCCAGAGGCGTCTATACGTGTCAATCGGAAGACGGAAACGAACACGGTGAGCTCCAGGTGCACTATCGAAGTAAGTGTTGCAAACTTGGTTTCTAGAACAAGAACTGCTTGGAGTTTTCACCCAAGCAAATTTTTGAGGGAACTACTGATTTCCCAGAGTTTGAAGGTGGTTCCACCAGTTTGTGGAAGTCCTGACAGCTCCTATGCTAAGTTTGCCCTTGGGAACAGCCAAGCTGCACATTCCCGTGCAGCTGGTGTCCCCGTGAGAGCTCTACAGCCTCATTTAGTGCCATAACCTGGCATTCCTACTGCCTCATTGCTAGCCACTTGCAGGCCCTGCTGTGGCCTGCCCTGAGTGCTAGGGACGCAGGGCAGCTTGCGCTACTGCCTTGGGCCATGCAGCAAGCCAAATTTAATCCCTGGTCTCTCTCACCCTGGGACTGGAGCCTGCCTGGACTGGAGCCTGCCTGGACTGGCAGAGCTGGCTGAGCGCTTTGGGCTCAGACTGGCCCTAGCAGCAGAGCGGAGGCAGCCAAGGGGCAGGGTCCTGGTTGTGGCCCTGCTTTCAGTATCTGTGTCCTTTTGGCCTTTCAGTGTGCCAGAACTGCATCGAAGTGGACGCTTCCACCATCTCGGGGATCGTGGTCGCAGATGTTGTTGCCACCATCTTCCTGGCGGTTGCTGTGTATTGCATCACTGGCCAGGACAAGGGACGCATGTCACGAGGTGAGGGGAGAGCCCTGCTGGCTGCCCGTGGGTGGGGACGGGAAGTGCCTGGGCATCTCTAGGAGCTGCGTGGTACCTAGGGACTTTCCATCACTGCCTACAGAGCCCAGCCACTGCAAGCTGCGGGCAGCAGCCAGCACACAGCATGTCTAGGGTGGGGATCCATGTGAGCATTCTGTGTACCCTTCCTGCCCCTAGCTTAGCTTCCCAGGAGGAGGCAGCGAATGCACAAGGTTAACAAAACATCATCCCAGGGACAGCAGCTGGTGACACAGGAACATCTGATGCCTTGCAGGGGCTTTCCACCGAGCCTCCCAGAGGAAGTAAAAGCACAGAGCTGAAAGCAGCCGGCTGCTTGGGTTTGTTTGCAAAAGTTCACCACACTGCCCATGAATCCTCTGATCCTTGACCACCTTCTTTCTTTCTTTAGCTTCTGACAGGCAGAACCTGATTGCCAACGAGCAGCTCTACCAGGTGAGCGTGGGAGCGCACGTGTGTGTGTGTGCGCGTGCATGGGCTTCAGCACCTCTACATGGTGTGGGGCTGCATGGTGGGACGGGCGTGGCCATGATGGCACAGCTGCTGGGGGATACGCGATGCCTCGAGGCACTGAGGCATGCTGGAGATTGCTCTCTGCTGGGGCATTCGCAGCTGCCTCCCCCTGAGTGACCCAGAGGATGGGGCAAGCCCAGCTTCCCCCTACCTGTTATTGCCTGGCGTCATTAAGTTCTGTGTGTGGGGAGGGAAAGCTTGCCAAAAGCTTGGCAAAGAGAGGGCTGGGCCAGCTTCCCCTGTACCCTCTCTCCCAGGGCTGGACAGACACAGTTGTAACTCGTCTCGCCTTTATTCCCTCCTAGCCCCTTGGTGAGCGGGACGATGGACAGTACAGCCGGCTGGCACCTGCCAAGGCCCGCAAGTGAAGTGGGAAAACACTGGGAGTGATATTAAAGCAAAGCCACCGTACCCGGCCCTGGCACTGCCTTCGTAAGCTCACTGCTGGCAGAAGACACTGTGGGGTTTTGCCTGGAGAGCCCTCTGGCTCCTTGCCAGGGTGGGCTGCTTGTAGCACTCTGCTCTTTCCATGACCTCTTGTGCTTCTGTATTCCTCTCATTAAAGATGAGACTACCCCATAGCCTCCCTGCTCTGTTGGTTGCACTGAGGCCTGGGGAGCCGTGCAGTCCCTGGGGAAGGCGCACGCTGGATGTGGATCTGCCTGGATGCCTGCAGAGCCATAAGGCTCCTGCCTGTCCCAGTAGGACACTGCTCTTCCAGTGCAGGCAGGTGCCCATGTCTGTGCCACCTCTCTGTGCCAGGATCTAAATGACATCTGGGTCCATTGCTGAAGCTGAGGATGGGGGACCTTGTGAAGGGAGAGGGCTGCCACCCCTGATGCTGGCAGATGCTTTGTCTCATTTAACTCCCCTTCCAGAACGGGGAGCGGGAACACCAGGAGCACAGTGACACTCAGCAGGGTCTGTGTCACTCCTGCAAAAGTGCCTGTGTGCCTCAGTCCCCTGGACAGAGCTGGGGGGCTCGCAAATAGGAGGACAGGAGGATGTTTCCTCTGCACATGCAGGGCTTGGTATCTAATCGCAGTCTCCAAACTGCAGAGGCTTGCCAGGTCCCTGGCACCTAGCCAGCCTGCAAGTTGCCTCAGTGCTTAGGGGAGTGAAGCATGAGCACAGAAGCAAGCTGTTCTGGCTCCCCAGAAGAGCTTGCAGGGGCTGGGCCCAAAGAGGAAATGGAAACAGCAGAGAGGACGAAAATTGCAGCAGAGACCATGCAAAACACATGGCAGCAGAGCTGGCCAGGCAGCGAAGGCCAGAGGCAGTCCACACTCCCCACACCTCTGAGGTTCTTGGGAGGCTGCTCCCCCACCCTTCTCCGCAGACCAGTGGAGAGTGACTCACGTTTGTGACTAGGCATTGATAACCCCTCTTTCAGGCTTACTAGCCATCCCAGTGTGCCGAGTACAGGATGTAGTCGAGAAAACTTTCAGAGCCTTTCCCAGGTCAACCTTTCCAGACACTGAGCAGCACTGGGTCTCCCCATGCCAACCCCGCTCCTTCTGACAAGGTCCCCAGCTCTGAGCAGAGAAACAGCTACTGTGGTCTGACTATGGCCAAAACGGGAGGCAGATAACAGACAGGATCAGCTAGCAGTTAGAAACCTCAGAAACCAGGTCACCCTCCATGTGCCAGTTGCACACACCTGTAGGTTGTGTTTTCCTGCTTTTCTAAGAATCTGGGTGACAGGCTTTAGAGAGCACCAGGCTGTGAATTGCCTTGTGACTCAGTGGTATAAAGTAAGCACCGAAAAAGTTAACGCTCAATAAAAACTGACCACAAACCTGTGACATGTTTGACACAGCAAACAACACATAGGCTGTGCAAAGCAGCCCACTGGTGCACCCCACGTGCCCTTACAGGAATTGGTGTGTGATCAGCCTTGCGGGCAGTGAACAAGAAAAGGGCCTGTTTTCCTATGGTGTCGGCTCTTTACGCAACAACATTTTGCTCTTCACAGGTGCAGAATAATGCCTTAGTGGTTTTTCCACTCTAACCTGCTCCAGTGAAGGGTGAGCCTGATATGGCCATTTGCAGGTAGAATATGCCAATACCTGCCTTTGGTCTGCAAAGCCATCTGGGGAGGACCTTATAAAAAAAGTGACCAGCAGACTGCCTAGTTTGCAGCGCTTTCATCACCATCAGATCTCAAAGCACTGAGCAAGTGTGGCTAACCACACACAAGGAGCAGGAGAAACTCGAAGCAGAGTGGGTGGGTATGCTCTGCACAAATCAAAGAGCCAGCAGAGGCAATGTTTAAAACTCTATTTGTGAGAGGCTCCTCAGCACCTCGCCCTTGGTAGGACAAAGAAATACTTCTATAGTGCAGCTAAACACAGAGGCAGAGAGATGTTGTTACTGGGTGGGTGCTGATCCCACTGAGATAAGGAGAGCGTGGGATGGCACTGGTTGGGGCAAACACGCAGCCCCATAAATGGTGGCAGAAGCAAAACTTAGACCTTCCACACCCAGAGTGGTCCGAGCTTCTCACATCCCACTCATGGCAATGGGCTGTATGACTGGGCTAGGCAAGCATCCCTGGAGCAGTGATGTTTTGCAGAAGCTGAGAACATGGCCCAGAGTGGTTTTAGAGCTACTGGGGGTTAATGCTGCTCTTTGTATCTTGCAATCTCCCTCCTAGATGTTTAGTGCCTTGTATGGTAAACCCAGCTGTGCTGCCTTTAAAACCACATCCTGCAGGGTAAGCGTAGCAATCTGAAGCATGAAACTTGCTGGGTGTTCATCTCCCCAGGCTGAAACTTAAGGGTTAAACCACCCCCAGGCCCCATCACTGTTGCTGTTTCCTTTCTTCAGAGCTGTTGCTCTGCAGAGCAACACAAGTGTGGCTCACTCAGCCAGTGTTAGACCAGAAATGTTCCCAGGCATCACAGCATCTCTTGGGCTCATAAGTTGCTACCTGTCCCATTGCTGCTGCTTTAGAAACCACAGCTTTTAAAATCGGGCAGGTTTAAAATCTGTATGTTGAGTGCATGGGACTTCAGCTATTTCACTTGTCCCAGACTCCACTCCCCAGCTCCTGTTGACCCCTGCCCTGCTCTTAGGCCCCACTGTCCTAGGCACAGCAGTGCATTTTTCTATGTGTAGCTGTACCCCCTGCCCCATCCTGGCACAGTCTCCTCCCAAACTCATTGCAGTCTGCCTCAGGGTGAGTCAACACAGACCCACAGAAGCTCTCACTCTCTTGGACTACTGACCTGGGACGTCCCCTTAACAAAAACTGTTTTTCTTTAACAGAGACAAAAACATGGGGGAAATCTTTTCCACTGCATACCTGGGGGTGTTGTCTCCCATTTTACTAATATATTACAGTTTTTAAATGTATATTAAAAAGCTAAAACGGATCTTTACCAATGGTAAAGAAGCCCACCATCTTTCTAACAGAACCCAGGGAGAACTCAAGTACAGAGCTGAAATGGGGAGAGAAAGGTCAGCAGTAACGGACAAATCACAAGAATCTCTAAGAGTGATAGCTCTGGAAAATTAAGCTCTGCCAGCGAATGTACTTGTACACCCCTTAGGGTACAACACACTCAAAGAAATGTGTTTATCCTAGACTACATTATAGAATATCAGTAAAAATGGAGTCCATGAGGTCTCTGGGATGAGGAAAACAGCCTAGCAAAAGGGTTTGATGCTCTCTTTGATTTTGTAGGTTGGGCTTTATCTTTGTGGCTCCAGGGCATTCATTTCAGTTGCAGTGAACAAGCTGTTTCAGAGAAGAGTGCTAGTCCCAGGGCTGAGCCAAAGGGCCTCAGTCCCAATCTAGGAAACATGAAAATCCCTGTTGTGCTGTCTCAGTCAGACTGCAAAGCTGATACTCATTGCTAAGCGGGAGTTCAAATCTTAGCTGATATATCTAAGAGCCCCACTATTTAATTGCAACAAAGATTTAAGCCAAGCACTTAAATTTCCTAATAGGAGGCTTTCAGATGGCTTGGGAAGGCACCAAATCTTCATATGACCCTCTGAGCAGGTTCTGCTGAAGGTCTGAAACATAGTGATTGCTGGATGCAAAGTGGTACTCAGCCCCACTCATGTCCTACAGAAGAAGGGCTGGGGATGGGCAGGTCCGTCTGCATGTACTGGTAGAAGTGCTTCTCACTTTTTTTGAAGGAAAACTTGTCTTTTTGACTGAAATATTTTCATTCAATGCAGTGGCTTTTCTATGAAAATGTACCATTTTATTTTTAATATGCTGACTGCCTCTCTGTTTCTTTTGTTACAGTCCTGGGCAGCAAAATGAAGACAGGCTTTGAACATGAGAGCAGGACAAGGTCAGAGCCAGTCACTCTGAGAAGGAGCCACTCTTTGCCCACTAGCTACCCAGGGAGGCACAGGGAGCAAGTTGGAGGCACTTGGGGCAGAAATTAAATGGGAAGGAGAACCAGAGCATGCAACTGGAGCCAAGAGAGAAGTGCGAGGGAAAAGGAGGCCAGGAACCATGCATGAGGCTGCAGTCCTTTAATGAGAAGGAATATTTCTCTTGCTAACATGCTCATTTGTTTCTTTTCCCTAATGTCAAACTGAAGGCTGAAGGAACACAGCAGGGTGGGACAGCGGATGGCAGCAGGGTGCCTGTCCTGTGTAGGCTTACCCCAAAACACCTGGACCTCAGCAGGCCTGCAGAGAACCAGTACTGAGCTGGGCAGAAGTGCTTAGCCCTTCTGTTGCTGTTTTCCAGACTGTCATCCGTGGGAATTTCAGAAGCCCCTGGATTCCAGGCCTGCATACACTTCCCGCTGGCCTTTCCGGATGGGCTGTGGGAACAGCAGAGATGTTAGTTTGGGAATCCTCATTAACACACCTTCAAACAACAGCAGGGTCTTGGCCCACACAATACGTGAAGGAAAAAACAGAACAGAGAGAGCAGGCGTAGTGCTGCTCTGCGAGTGTGCATGGTGCACAGGAAGCTGCAGTTCTGCTCCTGACTCCCTGTGGCAGCACCAGGAGAAGGGGCTCCACCTTTGCTGCCTTTTTCCTCTGCTCCCAGGAAAGCTTGGAGGTTGAGCGGACTGGATGCTTCTTCAAAGGAGCAAGAAGGGCATATGCTACAGATTACCAGCTCTGGCTATCCCTCCCCAATCAGCAAAGAGAGATGGAAAAAATGCAGGTACTCCATACCTCATAGTCCGGGTTTGGAACGGGGGGAGGACGCTGCATCTTCTGACCTGCAATAGAGGCAAAGAGAGGTCATCCTTGGTGGTGATTCCTATAACACAGCATGAGGAACTTTCACAGAGATGATCTCAGGGGAACGCGTACCATGAGTCAACTCACAAGGTTTTATCATGAGCTTAGAACTTTTAAAGACCCAACTGCTGCAGGCAGGAGGCTTATGATCATTTAGGAAGAAATCAGCTTTCTTTTAGAAAGGGTGAATTTCTAGCTTTCCTGGTTGTGAAGAAATACTTGAAAACAAGAAGGCCCCATAAGCACAGGCCCAGGCTACAGCTCCACAATATGGATACCAGATCTACGCTCCTCTGCCTCAGCAAGCTGCACAGGCATGAGCGTATCTTCGCATTTCTGTTGAACCCAGCACACAACATGCACACTAAGCACACAACAGGGAATTTAGACTTGCTGAAAGATTTATATCAGCTTTGTGGAGGCTAGGGGAAAAGCGGCAATGCCTGATCTGCACAAAGCCTGGCTGGTGAGCACCCATGGTGCTTGTCTGACAGGCAGTCTCCTGGTAAAAAAGTCACCATCAACACTTCACGAATAAATGTGAACCAGCATCGTCAGGACAGCACGCTGCATCACTTTATCCTGGCATTTATAACCCATGAGCCCCACTGCTGGACCCACTGGGTCACCAAACCATGGCCTCAGAAGCCAGAAATTCAAATTTATAGTTTTAATAACACCATGATTTCTAATCACGTGTTCTGTGTGTAGGCCTAATTCTTGGTCGTTGATTTCCTGAGACAGGAGCTGAATGGGCCGGGGCCAGGCTGGGTTTGCAGCAACACTTGCAAGCTGAGCATCTTCCGTACAGTGTTTGCTTCAGCACAGACTCAGTGCTGCTGCACAACAGCCTGTGAAATGGTTTCCTATGGGCAGGAAGCCTTTGACACAACACGGCAGCTGCACCCATCCCATAAAAGAAGGCAGCCTGGAGCAACAGATGTGGCAAGCAGGAGTGTTGTTTGGCGAGGTCTTGGAGGCTTGGGGGGAACAGAGGATGCTCCATCACTCAGCAGGGGCAAGTGTTTAATTTACTGCTTAGTGGACATCATGGAGAGCAGAGACGCCTGAAATGGCTCTTACCTCGTGGCCGACTACCAGCGCCAGCGCTTGCTCTCCCCTTCCTGTTTTTGCTGAAGTAATAGACCAGAATCAGCACCCCAAAGGTAATGAGAAGGTCCGCAGTGATGATCCCTGTCACGGCCAAGGCATCCAGCTCCTCACAGTTTGTGCACACTGCCAGAAGGAGAGGTGAAGGTGCTCAGAGATAGGCACCCTTCCTTTCCAGCAAGGAAAGTCCAGGCCTCACTCATCTCCTTAGTGCTAGCAGAAAAGATACAGTTCTGGGTAGGAAGGAGAAAAGAGCAAACAGAAGTGAAGGGGGACAGCACAGGCCATTCCATCCGCCCCGCCATTTCAGTCTGCAAACAGACACAGCCAGGGGGCTGCTGCGTGCAGCCTTCTGTGCTATCCTCTGCTGTTGGCATGGTCTGAGCCAGAGGGTGCAAAATATCCCCTAGATCATTACCTTCCTCTGCCTATGCTGGACTCTTAAGTCCTGAATGCAGAGCAGCTGCCCAAATTTCAAATGGCTCAGAGGCTTAAATCACTCTGTTGGCGGGGATGGGGGGTGAACTCCCCCTGGCTGATGGGTCACAGAAATCAGGCTGTGTGCTCCAGATGGGAGGTTTCCACTCTGCAAGATAAGAAATGCCTCTGGCCTTTGTGACAGACATTACTCTTGCTTTGTAGCATGGCAGAAGTGGTATAAAAGAAGCTTGTGCACTGTGTGGAATGTGGGAACCATTGACACGCAACCAGCTTGAGAACAGCAGAAGGGAAAGGAGTAGAGAGCAGGGAGATTCCTCTTGCCAAAAGTGTATTCTTGCACTCTTTTACTGCCCACACAGAGTGGGAAGGGCCTCAGCAGAGTCGCCTTCACCCAGCCCAGCAGCACTGAAAATCAGGCCTCAGCTTCTAACATCTGTCACTGAAATGTGTAGACTTTATCTTTAGCCCATAGACTGAGTGCTTTTTCACTCACCTCTGGCATTCAGGTACATTTCATACGTCTTTCCATCTCCCGAACAACTCACGTTGGTAGGAGAGCTGTCGTGGTTCTCTATAACGTACTTCTTCTCACTGCTGCCATCTTTCATCCCTGTTAACTTCCAGCTTATGCGGTCTGCAGTCAAGGGACATGTGATTGTCACCGTGGTTCCAGAAATCTCCACCAGGAATTCTTTATTGGAAGATAGGCCAAGGAGAAAGGAAACTAGCATTACAAACAACTTCTGAGCAGGCTTCCCTGCCCACCCTTGATCCCGCCATGACAGTTTGCGCTGCAAAATCTTTGATTTTATGGTGTAATGTAAATTCTCTGTGTATGTGTCTTCTTTGCAACACTGAACAGTATCAAAATACTATCATAGAGTGTTCAACTTTATGTCAGAGAGCCTGGCTGCCTGCTATTCTCTTGGAGACCATTAACAGTAATTAGGGGCAACTCATTATAGCTGATTTTTCTGATCAGTGATGACAGTAGCAACTAACACACAGAAAATTTTTTCCTCCTAAAATACTGCTTGAACTCAAATATTTGTGTCTGCCTTTTAGTCCTCACCTGTGAGGCATCTGGAGTCTTTATATCACACTAAATAGTTAGGAATGCTGGTAAAATACACTTACTCTCTACTGGTTCGGTATTCTCTGCAAAGGAGAGAATAATAAGTGTTAACGAATCAGCCTGCTATTACCTTACTGCTTGTTGCTGTTTGAAAATGCCCAACCTGGCTTGGAGTTCACTAGCAATAATTAGAGACAATTCATGATGGCCAATTTTTCAAATCAGTGAGATCAGTAACAATTAATGAACAGGGAATTTTTCCTATCCTACAATATGTGCAGAATTCAAATATTTCTCACTTGTGAGGTGTAGTTTGTCTTTTTATCACACTAAATAGTTAAGAATGCCAGTAAAATACACTTACCCTCCTGAGCTGCGGTGCCGACTACAAAAGAAAGAATAATAAGTGGTAAGTAATTTAGCTACTGGTATCATACACCCTTCCTACTTCAAGGATCTCCTTTCTGAACTCAGCTGTTTGAAAAAAATGTTTATACTCCTGTATTTCTACTAAAGGTATTAGAAGCATTCTGTTAGCTGAGATGGGATGTTGTTTTGAAATGAAGTCTTTTCCTTTGGCAGCCATTTTTAACATGGACTGACGCAGAATGGAAATCTGCATAATTTTCTGACCCAGTTTAGAAAAAGGGTTATTGCAAGCTGCACACCCAACAATTTTACTTTATAATCATGGACCAAAACCTGGAAAATCATGCCTGGTTTCTGCAGTAAGAACCACTGTCCTCTGCAAAAGTGTACTCGCTGGAGGATTGGACCTTGACTCTTGAATTAACACTGTAGAACAGTTATCTATGTGATTTTTCTCTCTTGGCAGGAAACAAGTAGCTCCATTGAAGTCTCTGGAGCTGGATTATTATAGAAACAGTTTTTAGGAGGTTTGAATCAGACTTGTTATTTGCTTTAAAGACATTTGTTGATAGAAAGTAACATCATAAAGTAATAACCTGTATTCATGTGTTCAGCGCTGTTGTCTCATCCCAGGTAACGTTTGCTTTACAATAGGAGTTACTTGTAACAAAATTGTAGATTTGAAATTCTACAGGCATAGGACTTGGCTGGAGAGAACGTGATCTGATGCTTTTTTCTTTATATAAGATGAATTTAAATTTGAAAAAAAGAGCAGGCCATTGCTAAACCAAATGTTTTCAATCTTCTCAAAGAATAGCAGTTGGTATTTGCAGCACATTGGCAGAGTAGCTGTAGCCTTATTGTAGTATCTTTTAATTGTCTTTCAAACTTATCTCTCATAGTTACCAGCTTCTTTATAGTCTTTACAGATACTCTGTACTTCATCCTAAACCAGCTTTCTAAATGCTGGTCTGTTCAAACTGGTAACATGGATATTGCTACCACTCCCATGATATCACAGGGAGTCTGAACTGAAGTTATTTACCCACAATCACAAAACAGTTTAAGAAAAGTGCATGAATAAAGCATAAAAATAAAATTAAAAGCACAGAATCTTATAGTTCACACTGCTGCAGAAGGCAGTGCATCAAGCTCCAGCCCTGCTGCATGAAGTTTGGAGCCCGGGTGCCTTAGTGGATCAGCTAGCAAGCAAAATTTGACTAGGGACCTTAGCTTCTTTTCTCTAGCCTCAGAGGGTTGGATTCCTGTTTCTCTGTCCCTGCAACCTGCACCCTGAGTGGAACACTTGCTCTGGAGAGCAGCAGCTCCATAGGCACTGTACGTGCCGGTTGCAGGAGATGTGGCTGCAGGTACTTTGCAAAACCAGGCACATGCCCCTATGCTTTCTCCTTTGCAGCCCCTGGGGAGCCACCCTGCCGGTCCCCACAGGCTTCTGGCCAGCTGTACTCACCCACACACAGCAGGAGTCCCAGGAGAGGCAAGGACTGCTCCAACCTCATCCTTGTGTTCCTCCTTCTCTTGCTCTTCTCTACCACATCAGATTGGCATCCCTGTGGCTGGCTGCAAGGGAAGAAAGAACACACCAGCTTTTCAAGTTCTCACTCACAAGAAAGAGGCCCAAGATTTTTTTCCCAGAATTGTGTACAGCAATGAACTGAGCAGTGCTGGGGAGACTCACTGTTTCCAGTGAAACCTGCAAGCAGCCAAGAAAGACACAGAACACATATGATAAAATAAGCCCATGTCAGGAAGTGCGGAGGCTCAAAACCTCCTCACAGAACGTCACTGACAGCAAGGGGTGGCTGCTCTGCACCAGCCCAGTTCAAGTCTCAGGAGAAACTGTGGTAACTGGCCTAGGAGCAGCAGGAGAGCTAAATGAGCCTGGATTAGCTTTGCTATCAGGACCTTCCCAAAAACTTTTCAAAGCCAGTGTTTCTGAAGGTCAACTACTGCAAGCAACTTAACATAGGAGGGAATAAACAGAGGAACCAGAAATGCTATGAGAAGCTCAGCACCTAGAGACACTGCATGGCCAGCAGAGATAAGCCTGTAAGTGCCAGGCTGTAAAACCTGGGGGTTTTAGTCACTGATGATGCAACCTGGGCTCTACTTTTGTTATTTTGCTCTAACACAACACATCATTAATTCCTGCTGCCTCTTCAAGAGTGGTGTTTGCCAGCTCCTCATCTGGACTCACCTCTGCATACATACTGACAGCGAGGAGTGCAGCAAAAGTGGTGGCAAAGCACAGCAACCCCTGCTGCACACCTCTGACCTAAAGCTAATGCTCTGCTCCCGACAGCTACTCGAGGACATGCTTTTCCGTTAGCAGGGAACTTGCTTCACTTGTTTGTGTTGCTGTTTCTCCTCAGTTTCTGTATAAGACTGCAGAAGCAATTCTACATTTTCATGCAGCATTTGTAGTCATGTTACAAATTGCACCTACAATAAAATCAGCTTTATTTCTGTAAAGCACATTTATGTCTGTCTACTTAGCAGTCTAGCAGCCCTCACGAAAGGTAAATGCTAGGGGGAAGGCTAAGGCTGTTTGGAGAAAGCCTCTGTCTCATGAGCTGCCAAAAAGAGAAGGGAACATGGCATAGCGAAGGCATCCCGAAAGCCCGAGACCTCCTTCCACGCACAGCCAGGAGATGTCCAGACCCTGGGCTCAGTCACCTCTGCCATGGGCCCACCTGGATGAAGGCCTTGCAGCACCTGTTGCAAGAAGTCAGAGAATCATAGAATCGTTTAGGTTGGAAAAGACCTTTAAGATCATCAGGTCTAACCGTCAACACCACCATGCCCACTAAACCACGTCCTGAAGTGCCACGTCTACGCGTTTGAAGTCGCTGGTGCTGTGCCTTCCCTTGGGCTTGCCAAGCTGGGGCACAGCAGCCTGGCTCCACTAGAGGAGGCTCCTGCCCCTACGGTGTCCCCTGCTCGCACCACAGAGGGCTCCCGCCTGCCTGCCTCAGCAAGGGAGCCTGCTCTTGCCCAGCTTGCACTTGAGGCGGGCAAAGACCTCCACACCTCCACGGGACTGGGCCAGGGGCCTTTCCAAGCTTTGCTTCCAGCAGCGATGCTGGCATGGACAGAGGGGAAGCCTACTGTCTTTCCATTTCAGTCCACTTGAAGCCTACAGAGGCGGCAGCGCTGCTCATACAGTTGGGAGAACAGTGGGGATTTGAGGGCTCGCGCCCAAAGCAGACATTGCAAAGGCAGCCAAGGCTCCCTCCTCCCAGGAGGGTGCTCTGCATTTCTGCACCTGCCACACACGTCTCAAAGGATGCCTCTCCAGATGCCTGGAAGGATGGAGTTGGCATCTTGCTCCTTGCCAGGAGCTCACCATTTAATGTCATGGCTAATCACAATGTGGTGGGCCCTATTTCATTTATCAAGGTTCTCTCTTTAGCTGTCGGGTCTTTCTTTTACTTACTTCTGTTTCAAAATGAAACATCAGAGAATTTAGGTTACTAGTAAGAGTGCAGGGACATGGTCTTCTCTTAACAGCTGGAGTCAGCACGTTTTGAAGCAAGATGTTGAAGGTCTGCAGGTAAAGATCGGAACAGACCCTCTTCCCAGTCCTGCGTG
The DNA here is from genome assembly GCF_964188355.1 of Buteo buteo. NCBI lineage: Eukaryota > Metazoa > Chordata > Aves > Accipitriformes > Accipitridae > Buteo > Buteo buteo. The sequence goes on from NC_134179.1 coordinate 7,086,873, forward strand.
TTGTTACACAAATGTAGTCTCAAGTGAGAGCCAGTAGTGTTGCTATGTGGCCCAAGCAGCCAAAGGGCAGTTGCAGCAAGAAACGTACTTGTCCTACTGGACTCTGCATGGGCTGCCTGAGGATAAGAAGTTGCTGCTGTGCAGAAATATCTTAGGAGGCGGCAGCAAATTGACTGCTGAGCACTGCTTTACAGATACTTGAAACAAAATCTGAACAAAACCCCAGCCTAATAAATATTTATGTCGGCAATGAAAGAAATGGAGATGATGTTTTGGAATAGTAACTGAGTGGAAATCTGGGGAGATGCAGTGATGAAGGGTTAACACAGGGCCAAATCATTCCCATGAAAATAGGGATATCTGGTATCTCAGAGCTACGAGCAGAGACATAAGTGTCTGTGCTGTTCTGTGAGCAATCCATGAGACTGATGGCCTCAGTGCTTTTTTTACATTGCCAAATTTGTAACTTGAAGTTTAAAAGTTAAAAATAATTCAGTATTCTCCACAGAAATTGCCACAAGGATGTTAATAGCAGCAAATAGGAGGAGAGATGTCCATTCACACAGTTGCTCATTAGCAGGAAGTCAGAGAGCCCTGCTGCTGTCCTCTTTCCACCAAAACCTTGTTCTGGCCAGTTCTGATATCCTCTCAGTGCATCCCAGGTAATCCAAAACATCCCAGCGGAGCCCACACTGCTGCACAGCAAGAGTGCCCTCACTCTGCTCATTAGCTCTAGGCTGCAGGGAGCCCTTCAAAACACCCCGAGGCTAGGGCACCCTCCCCGTCCCTGCCTTGGCACTACTGCAAGGAAAATTAGAATCAGTCACAACGAAAGCTCATAACCTGGGATGACTTCTTGGAACGAGACCACGGACCAGACACAAACACAGCCACAGCCAGCAGCAGGTTCTGCTGTTAAAGTGATTTATGGTCTTCAAATGCAAACATCCTTATTTTGCCGACACACGTGCACAACTCAGTTTCATGCTCTCACAGCTGCCACGTGCCACCAGGAAAATATTTTGTGTCACACTGAGTTTCTCTACTACCTTGTGCTGCTTGTTGAACACGGTGGGGTTTCCCCAGCTGTGCCTGGACTACCATCCGGCTGGACTTGTGTCCAATGTAATTGTCTCTCGACTTTTCCAAGAACTTTACAAGCCCCAGTTAATGCAGTTCTCCGGGATGGCTGCAACCAAGTAGCATTATAATGATCCCTTTACTGTAGGTATCTGTTTCAGTAGAACACTTCCATCCTCTGGATATGTGCCCACACTGCTGCCACAGCTATTTTGGCTTGCTTTTTTTGGATCGTTTGCAGGATTGTGCTAAACAAATGGCTTTCATTCCTTCGGGCTATCTACAAACACCTTCAGGCAAATTTTCTTTTAGGAGCAAAATTACCTCCCACAAGAGGGGAGTGGTTTCAGGTAGAAGCTGGGAGGAGGGATGATTGCAACACAAGAGAGCAAAGGAATATGGGAGGCAGAAGAAATTAATCTTACCTGGAAAACCTCCCTGTTTTGCACACAAAAGCGAGCTGTGCTGGCCACACCTTGCCTTTCAGTGCAAGGGCAGGGAGTGCTCTCTGACTCAAGCAAGAAGGAATACACACATTGCCTTGCAGGCCAAGCTGAGAGAAAGGAATTTGCTCCGCTGTGCTGGGAACGCTTTGAGAAACTCATCTTTCATCAGGTTATTGAGAACTTGAAACAAATTTCTCTTTCTGGTACTGCTCAACCTGTGGAGTACGGACTTGTCTTCCTGATGCATGGCCCCAACTGGCTGGGTGCTGTCCTCTTCTTTGGGGTACAGCTCCAAGGTAAGGAAACCTGGTACTGTCTGGCCTCAGTTGCCATCTTGACTTTCCTCTTCTGATCCCTTAATTATCGTCCTCATTAAGGCAGCGACTTAAGGCAGTCTCAGATACTTGTTGTAGACGATTGCTGTGATTCTTTCGGTCCAGGGTTCACTGCAAGTGACGCGAAGTGATTGAGTTTCTTCAACAAACAGGTTTAGGTGTGTTCAAGCGGAAGAAGAACACTGATCTCATTCTCAGCTCTGGTTACACATCTTTTCCTTTCCTGCCAGGAATCTGGACTTTACTCCTAGATGTTTTTTTCACTATCTTTGTTACTAGACAATCCGAGATTGTTAGGCAGCACTGGGTTTAGATCCTTCACACAGCAACGATTCCAGACCAACAATAAACTCGCTTGAATTTTCAGTGGCTTGTATCAATATAGCTGGAATCTAAGAACACCATGTCCTCCTTTCCCAAATGCATCAGCACATGGATACGCTTGGTAATCTATGTTGAAAAAAGTATTTTACACTTATTTCCCACACTTGTTCTTTTAAGAGATTTTAAAAAGAAAAGATTTGACACCGAATCTTTGGATGAGTAACATGATCTCTGCCAATGAAGTTTTTCAAATGTGAACACCTTCAATGTTTTGGCATTTCAAATATTTTCTCCTTTGAGAAAAATTATTTGGCAAGGAAATCTTTCATTATAAATTCTTTTCAAATACAGGAAAGGTATGGATTGTCTTTGTTATGAAGCCATATTTTACAACCCCAGATAAACTTTTCTTTGCCTGAATCACACTGGCATGTGTTAAGTCATCTTCCTAAAGTGACAGTGAATATTTTCTTTTTCTGCTGGGTTAGTCTGACCAGTGAGGAAAAGGAAGCTAATGGGAGCACATGATAGGGAACAGGGAGGACTGTCCCTTTCAGCAGCAGCAAGATTTTCAGCTCAGCCTTGCTGTTTTGCAGAAACTAACCCGCTAACTAACTCGGAGAGCTAAAGCAGTCAGGCAAGCAACTCTGCGATTGTGGGGAAAAAAGTGAGCACTTAGAGCACCACAGTTTTGGCAGCACCAATCTGCCAGAGTGATTGAACTCGGTCTGGAGTGGCAGAACAAGCCAGAGGACAACCGGGGCTCAGGCGTGAGGCATCTTCACCAGCAACCCTTTGGTTTTCCTATTTTTCATTTTTCTTCTTTCTGTGTCTTGATGCTCTCTCTTGCTGATTGTGTCTCTTTCAGGGTAGCACCAACTTAGCGATGCTAACTTATTTTTAAAAAGACAGCTGTGGTGGTTTGGTTAACAGAGGATGTTTCTTTGACAAGCAAATGCTTACAGATTTACCTTGAGGATTTCCTGTAGAGTTCCTCAGCCTTACTATATTTGACTGTAGTTGTCCAGCTGGGCTATTAACCTTCTAACAGGCACTTCTTACATCAATAAGAGCAGTTTTCACCATGGTGTGCAGGACACTCAGGCTGATAATACAAAGCATATAAAGGAAAGTTCTAGCACAGGAAATAGCAATTGTTTACTGGGGCTCAGCAGTGCTCATTGAAAGGGCAGGACCGCTTTTCTGAAGAAATCTGCTTGGGCAGTTAAGTGCAGTAGAATGTAATTGCTTGTGAAAATGTGACCAGGACAAGCACATGAAAAGTTATATGATATCTTCGGTGCCAGTCAGGAGCAAGTGTATATTTAAGGAGGGGTGGCATTTACAACAGCATTGCACCTCCTAGATGTCAAGTTTGCTCATGCCTGAAGAGAGACATTTCCCCCCCAAAGTCTATTATCCCTATAGACAAGCCCTTCTCAGTGGTCCTTTCTCAACCAGTTATCAGATCTGTAAGTGTAACTGTGCAGCCACAAAATTACAAGGCAAGCACTGTACCAGCAGTTCAGACGACTGCAAAGTCCCTCAAAACCAGCACTGCGCAGCTTGCACATCAGCTGACAAAATCCATGAAGCGCAGGTGATCTCTGCATACACAGGATCACCTCCCTCAGTGTAATTACATCTGTGTGCTTGTGACTGTCAGGTTAAACATTGACAGGGATAAGGCAGGCTCCTGCATAGACTAAATGCAGATAAGGAAAAGTGATGAGCTTACTCCTAGACAGCAGCTTTCTTTACCTCTAACCCCTGCTGTTTTCCCTGCAGCACTGTGGCCTGCGGCAGCTGTGGAAGTTTACACTTCCAAGGAAGTGGATGCTGTGAACGGCACTAACCTGCGGTTAAAATGCACCTTTTCCAGCAGCAGCCCTATTAGCCAGCACCTGTCAGTGACGTGGAACTTCCAGCCTGAGGACCTGAGCTCTCATGAGCCAGTGAGTGAGACCTTTACACTCCATTTCATTGATGCACACTTGCCCAAACAAACCAGTCCCAAGGCCCAGTGACTGCAAAAATTCCAGGTGTGGGTATGAATGGGCAAGCACAGCTGAAATGCACAAGGCACCGTCTTTTGAAATGGCCTCAGAGTTCATCTGAGAGTGACTGGGCCAACACAGCTCTCTCTTCAGCTTCGGCCATGTGCCTCAGCCGGTGCCACTCCACCTCCACATGCTGCTTCTATCACAAACACCGCACAGTGCGTAGGAATGACAGATTCCTTTCTTTCTTGTAGGTATTTTATTACCTGAAGGAGCCCTACAAGCTATCTGCTGGGCGGTTTAAAGAACGAGTCACCTGGGATGGGAATATTGAGCGTAATGATGTTTCCATCGTTATCTGGAACTTGCAGCCCACTGACAATGGGACATTCACCTGCCAGGTGAAGAACCCACCAGATGTTGATGGCACAATTGGTGAAGTGCGACTCAGAGTTGTGCAGAAAGGTGAGAGGCCAAGAACCCCACCAGAGGTCATGTGAATTTAGCCAGTGCGAAGCATTGGCAGGTCTTCCTCCACATTTGGGAAAATACATAGAAGAAAAGGGATTATAAAGAGAAAGCATGAGGGTAGTTAATGGATACAAGGAAAAAAGGAGCCTGAGAGAAGGTTATAGTCACGAATACATGTTCTCAGCCACATATCAAGAGCCCTCTGTGTGTCCTTCTTGTTCATTTATCTGTTTCTCTCTGTGCAGTGCATTTCTCAGAAATCCACTTCCTGGCGGTGGCCATTGGGTCTGCTTGTGTTCTGATGATCATTGTGGTGACAGTTGTGATTATCTGTCGACACCATCAGAAGAAAGCGCAAGAGAAGAGGATCAAGGTGGCAGACACTGAACTGTAAGGACAGAGGAGAGAGAGGGAGAAAGTCTTCTGGGAAAGCTTGTCAAATGTACCTCTATAGCTATTCTGAATCATTGACTTGGACCCTACACTAAGCATCTACAATGCAAAACAGCCAGCATGATTAGCAATAATTGGCTGCTTACTTGCAGTCAGAACAGAGCCCCAGGATGAACAAGCTTTGGAGTCCTTATTTCACTCTTGCCCTTCACAGTGGCTCCTCACTCAGAGAAGGATCCAGCTGTTGTGGTGGTAGCTGGCAGACAATCACTTTGTTCTTTCCTCCGCGAACCTGACACTGTGTTCACCACCCATCTAGCATGCTTGTTCTCTTATCATAGCACTTCTTTTTATATGTTATGTATGTTACAAGTAACTCAGAAGGTGACTCTGCTGCTCAGAATGTCTGATGCTGATTTGGTTTTTTTTCTTTTTTTTCCTTTTTCTATAACAGTAGAGAAAAGGAGAATCTGAAGATTAGAGAAGAAAAGGAAGCCAGTCCACTGGAAGACTAGAGATATTTGATGGTATACACAACGCAGGTATCCATTCAAACATTCTCTAATTAATGTCTCAGTGTTACGGCAGACTTTCTAAGACAGTTTTACTTAGGTATTTCACTTCTATGGCCATGGTAGCCGTAAACAGAAACAACTGAAACCACAGCTGCAGTTTGCTCTTGAGGGACCTTCAGAGAGACTGAAGACTGAACAGGCAGTGGAGACAGAACAGTGTTGAGGATCATTGGTAGGAAAGCCGTTGTTGCTGCTTTCTGCAACATGCCTGCTTTGTGGATAAAGAGGATTGAATTAATTTCCTTTCGCCAGTTTTGAATCTTTTTGATTCATTTAATCTTTATTGTTTTAAAATTGCTACAGGAAGACTAAAACTGTTTCCAGATCTGCTGGCTTTGCTGAAACAGTTCAGCATAATTTTTACCCACTCAATTTCTGAGGTCAGCAGTTGCCTCTACTATTTGTTTTTCAACAGTAACCCTGACTAATGAATCTGTTTTGTTTTTCATATAATCTTTCTTCTTAGGTACTTCTAAAGCAGATGGTGAAAGCTTGTAATTTTGGATGTTAGAACAAAGCTGAATTACAGACGCCTCATGCTGCGAGTGTGGTATCCCTGCTCAACCTGAAATTCTTGCAAGGAAAGAGGATGACATTAACATAAGTTATATATTTCCTTCATTGAAGCAAAGCAGGAGGAGCTTGCCCCATGAACAAGGAATTTTCCTTAATCTTCACACCTGCAGAATGTGAAGAAAGCTGCTCTGAAGATGAAAACATGCCAAAAGATTTGAACAAAATGCCAATATAGCTGACTGAACAGAGACTTTCAAAGCATCTGAGCAGACGCACTCTTGCACCTTAAAAATGGCAAGGTGCATGTGTTGCCTAATTGTTCCTCCCTCAGAATCTTCTGACATCAGGAAAAGGAAGACTGACTACATGAGGGATCAGAGGAGCAGCCAGTACTACAACGTACTTTAAATCTCTTTGCTACTTTAAGTGAGAAGTATTATAGTTTGGGAATGTATGTGGTTTCTTATTGGGGATAATGTTCACCAGTGGGTGTGCTTTTTATATCGATCTCTTGCCGCTTCAGTAGGCTTTGTAACTATGGTAGCTGAGGAGACTGTTTCCTACTGCGTGGCGCGCAGCCATGTGGTTCAGCAGCTCCCCTCCTCTTTCCTCTCCCGCTCTGCCGGTATGTCCCAACATTGGCCTTCTTTCCCCACTCCCCCCCTTCCCTCTGAAGGAGCACACCAGCACCAGGCGGGACGCTTCTGTCCCCTGCTCAGCAGCTGTACACGCACCCTTGTAGGCGCCCCAAAATTGTGGCTGGCAGCAGCTGCTGCGGTTCAAGTTCAGAGACTGCCCTGAGCAAGCGATGCTCCGGCGGTGCGCTGTCCCGCTGCTGTCTGGTGGGGTAGCAGCAGTCCATGGCTGCCAGCACAGTATCAGGCTGCCAGCGACAACAGCAATATCCCACTTTCTCCGGGTGCCGTTTATTGCCCAGGCGACCGCCAGCGCGTCTCACCCCTGTGTTTGACAGGCTCCCTTAGCACGTACCCTGTACCTCCACAGACATATTCTCTCTAAGGCAAACGAAGCCCAGCTCATTGGAACGGCAGAGCTGTTATGGTATTGAACCAGCACCAAATCATCAGCCCATTTGTCGAAAGAGTAGCTTTATGACTTTATTACCCCACCTGTAATGTGCTGGCCACATTATCTGTTTGTACACTTTCGTTTCCAATCGCGCGTGTCGTAAATAAAGGCGCCTCGTGGAGAGCACTGGTGGTGTTATGGGTAACGCGTGGTTCCACACGCCCTTGGTGCCTCGAATGAGGGCAGGTTCTGCCCTGAAAAGTCCCCGAAAAGCAGCCACCCGGCTAACCCAGGGACGGACCGCCCGGGGTTTTTGGGGAGGCCTGCTGGCCGACAGCCCGGGCCCCAGGAGGGCCGGAGGCCACGTCCGGCCCACCGAGGCCTCCGCGGCTGCCCCAGCAGGTGAGGCGACCCGTCGCCATGGCGACGCGGGGCAGCCATCTTGGGGCTGCCCCCGCCCTCACCTGCGCTGCCCGCAGGTGAGCCGCCATGTTGCGGCCCTGAGCGGAGCACGGGATGCGGTGCGGCGAGGCGGTGGCAGCCGGCGGCGGCCGCCGCCTCCTCCTCCTCTTCCTTCCGCGGGGGCTCCTGCTTCTGCTCGGTAATGGGGGCGCTCTGGGTGCGGGGCCTGCCGTCTCCGGGGGCCGCCGCGGTGGCGGGAAGGGGCGGGGTGGGACGGGACCGGACCGGACCGGACCGGCCCTGCCGGCGGCGAGTCCGGCTGGGAGCCCCGCACGGGAGCCGGGCTGTGGGCACCCGGGGGCGGTGGCCCCGATGGTCCGCGGGGAGGTGGCGGGCTCGCAGTCTCTGGGATGGCCCGTTCCGCAGCGGGGGGCGGGGGGGGCAGCCGGCCGCGGACCGCTCCGGGCCCCGGCCTCGCTGGGCGGTTCCCGCGGCGAGTTCGCGGCGCGGAGCGGGTCTGTGGGCGGGGGGCGGTGTGTGTGGTGGAACCGGCAGGAGAACGGGTGGTGTGGTGTGGTGCGGGGCGAAGGAAGGCCTTTCGGCAGGGCTTGGTGGGCAGCTGGCAGCGTTCGTTCGCTCACCTTGCACTCATCTCGCTGCTGGCACTCGAGGCGCGGGTACCTTTGTCCCATCTCGGTGTGCTTTGCTAGGGTCCGGCTAGCTGCGCTCGAGGTGTTAGGGCTTTGAGTTGGTAGCAAAAGGGAATGTGTTGTTGAGACCCCTACATTTTATATTGGTGGCCGTGGAACAGGTGTGCAACGGCAGCAACTCGCACGGGAACTGGCAAATCTGAGTAGAAACGGCAGAGGAAGCAGCTGTGACAATTCGAGTAGAACTTCGCACAGAGTATCACCATAATAAATCTTTACAAGCCAGGAGCAGGGGATTCATGAAAGGGAGGATTCCAGCAATGCTCCTGCTGAATGCTGGGCAGGCTGACCTCATCCCTGCCTGGAGCATCCCAGTAGGCCAGTGAGGCAGAATTTGTTGCGCGTGGACACTGAGAACAAGAAGCGAGAGTACTTGCTGCTGCGGGGTGACTAGTGACCTGGTGCATGTGCAAGTTGGTGGCTGTATCGCTCTGGGGCAAGACAGGCAGAGCCAGAACTGCCTTGAAGTAGTCTAAAGCTGGCACTTTGCAACTCATCAGAGTGCCAGCTGGTTTGGTTTCTCAGCTCTTTATCTCCACATCCAAATATCTGTAGGTTCTCAGGGGTATTTTCCAGATAAATGCTTTTAACTGGGGCTAGTTCAATCCCACAGAGAATAGGTCAGGGAATTTTTCTGCTTTTCTTTATATTTCGTTATGGGAGAGGTAGTCACTACTGTGCTTCAGTCTTTGGACTGTGGTTGAGCTGCACATGCTTCGATACCCTTGGGACATCATCACTCCTGCCCCTCACAGATAACAGGAATGTAATCCTTGTCTTTTGTGCTTGTTTCATCAGGTGTCTGCAAAGCTCTTTCCCTGGAAATTAAAGCCAGTCCTAAAGTGCAAGCTTTCCTTGGTGAACAAGTATCACTGCAATGCTCATTCAAATCCAGTTCTCCCATCACTGAGAGCCTGACGGTAGACTGGACATACCGGCCCCTCACAGGTGGTCAGATGGAGTCTGTAAGTGTAACAGGGAGTCTTTTTCTAGTGGAGACTGACCAGGCCTCTATGCATGCTGAAAATCTGATTATATTTTTTCTGCTTGCCTTGCTGTGCTGCTTCATCACTTTGGGATTTGGGACTCTCGTTGTCACCTTCTTTCCCATGTGAAATTGCTTTAGTGTTCTTTGAGCAAAAAATATGTAAATGCATAATAACGTAATGATGATAAAGTAGATAAACTTTGGGTTTTGGCACAAGTGCTGCATTGGACGCTGTAGCTACATATAGAAAGACTGTAAAGCATTTGCTTGGTAGCTTTCTTGAAGGCAGCTGCACCCTAGTAGTTCTGTCATGCAGTCTACTGCTGCTATATCTTGGAGTGGTAAGAACATGTGTGCATTGACAGTCTGAAGACAGTGATGGTGACAGCCTCTAAGGTTTATGGGCTGCTACTTGCTGTCTTGTTGGCAGCATTTTGAAATCTAAGCATAAATACATAAGTCTGAAAGCCCAGTGGAAATCTCTCATTCAAGGTGGGAACAGAAAATGCGCATCTTTATGGATTATCAGTGACTTCTGCTGCCTGAAGGGTTTGAACTCTTAGGAGTGTCCTTGTATCTGGAACAAAGGGGTACTGCTTGTATGAAGTGAGGTCTGCTAAGTCTCTACTCATAAGACAGCAAGAGCAAAAGTGCAAGAAGCAAAAACTGAAGAACTGCGATGTTCTGTCTTGCACGAGGCAAGAAGCCTGCTCTGCTTCTCAACTGAAGATCTGCAGAAGGGAACAAGTTGGTCAGAATGGTGATGGTGACATCTGAGAGCTGAGGCTGGTAGATAAAAGCATTGGAGATGTAATGAAATGGGACTGACTCAGAATTTTAAAATTGTAACTTGAAAAGGTCTCCTGCATAAGAAGTATTCTTTCTGACTTCTTAATGTGTATTCCTTTATGTTTACAATCCAAAAAGTAGTTTACTTTGCTTGCTTAGATGAGTGTTTTATTGGCGCAATTATTGTCTTTGCCTCCTTTTAGATTTTTCATTATCAGTCTGTTCCATACCCAACAACAGTGGGAAAGTTCAAAGACAGGATATCCTGGGTTGGGAATGTTGCCAAGGGTGATGCTTCCATTGCTATCCAAAGCCCAGTGATGAGTGACAATGGGACGTTCATCTGCAGCGTGAAGAATCCTCCAGATGTGTACCATAACATTCCCCAGACAATGCTGATAGTTACGGAGAGGGGTAAGCCTCCCTTTCAATAGCATGTCCTTGTCTATGTGACACAGCTGCATTGCAGCTTTGTCAGAATCTTAGAAGTCTGAGCATCACAAGTGGAATGGGTTCCATGGGGTCCCACATTAGAATTTCAGCAAGAGTTACCTCAGCCCTTCTTTTGGAATTAAATACATTGAGAACAATTGAATTTATTGGGGGCAGGAAGGCAGAGAGGAAGCTGTGGTGATAATGGAAATCAGAAGTGTGCATTTGTTCAGGAGTTCCTGTCTCTACAGCAGTAGAACAAGGTAAACGTTTAGGGAATACTGGTCTAAAAATAACTGTCACATCACAAACACTGATTCTCAGTAATACTTAATTTCCTCATCTGCCCTGCGTGTGAGACCTGCCCCAAATTTGCAGCTTAGATGTGCTGATAGAACTATGGCATGACCTGCCTTTCTTTGTAGTTTTTTTGCATACAAATCACCCTACTGTGTTGGATATGTGATAGGAGTCCTACAGATTCAGTGACAAGCTGTTTCAAATCTGCCAGCAATGTGCTTTATATGGAAAGGCTAGCAACCTGTGTCCTGGATGAACATTTGTCACAGAGACTTACGAAAGCCATATTTTACTACTGGTACAGCTGGGCTGCTCTTTGTCTTTCCTGCAGGCCTTTCCTTCCAGCTAACTTCAGCGGTGCTGCTGTCCATTTTAGTATTTCTCCCCTCCGTCGTTGTGGTCGTTCTGCTGTTGGTAAGGATGGGAAGGAAATTTGGAGTACTAAAGAAGAAAAAAAAATCTGGCTGTAAGAAATCCTCCATCGAAGTGTCTGATGAGTAAGTTCTGACTGGAACTTAAAGCCTGTATTTCTACTTTGGCCTGTTGACACAGGCCAAAGGACAGTTTCTCCACTGTCCTTCATTATATAGCTCTCAGCATCTGCAGTTCAGTCACTGAAATTTACTTCTCCATGAGCATAACTTAGCCAGGAATCAGAAAGCTTTGGAAAATCCCCACGTTGGAGCACAAACCGAGTGCTATACATCCCCTTTTTCTGTCATTCTTGTGAGGCCATGGAACTGAAGCAGTTTAGGTTTAAACAGTCTTTCACTTCTGTAATCGGATTTATTTCAGCCTAAATCAGCAAGATATTTTGCTTATGTGGGCTTTATGTGTTGCTTTTTTGGTATGAAGTATCCATAACAACAAAACAAACTGAATAATGCTAACTGGTTCCCCTGTGATGATGACCTGAGCAGAGATGCAAGGTACTGAACAACACTTGGAGACTGAATTCCCTTCTGAACGGGAGAGGATTCTATTCTGAAAAGGTTCAATAGGGAGAGTGGTAAGGTAACGCTGCTACTGCTGGAGCTGCACCTGGTTTTGCAATGAATTCAGTACTACAGTTTCTTGCAGAATGGGTTCTTAATACAGTGTTCTGGTTAGTGTTGTAAGATTTGCCAGCCAAATAGCAACTCCCGTTGTATTCTTCATGGCATTTAAGTGAAACATCTGCCTTCAAAATGTGGGACCTGACATTCTCTATTCTTTTTGGTTTTGCTGTGCAGAGTCAAAGGCTTTTCATCATGTTCAAAAGCCGTCAATACAGTGTAGTAGAACCAGAAATCACAGTCCATAGGAGATATTAGTATGTGTGTTGGGGGAAAAGTCCAACCTAATCCTGGTTTGTTTTGTTTTGTTTTTTTTCTGCAGGCCTGAACATATGGAGACAGACAGCTGCTTGGGTAAACTCAGAGACTGGTTTCTGAACTGTGTGGTAAGTGAAAGCTGGTGTTTTCATAAGTGGTTTTGTCAACTTTGGTGCTCAGAGGAGGTGCTAAGAGCAGCAGGTAGAGCTTGTTGTAACACCGCTGGATGTCAAAGAAGTGTCCCAAATGGCTAGGCTTATGCTCCTTGGTGTTTTCCATGTATGAGCTATAGGGGGTGAGAACTGCTGGTCATGCTGCATTGCTGGTAGGGGAAGTTGTCTTGAGATCCACCAAAATGATTTTTCGTTTGATGTTATTGAAATCTCAGCTGATATTTTTAAGATGAAAATCCAGAATTTTAAGTGCTAGTTACTGTGCTGTGTAGTTTCTTGAAAGGCCCTGCAAAACCAGTTTGAGGTTTGACAGTGCTACGGTGGGGAATGGAGACAGTGATACCTCAATCCACTGTGTTTCGTGCAAAGATGGTAGTGTGCAGTCTTGCCTCTTTTTTGGAGATCTTCCTGCTTACACTGTTGTCATCACAACAGAATCCTGCTAAACTCTTGTGGTTTGTTTCTTTCTGGCTTTTTGTTTGTTTTGTTTTGTGAAGTGGCAGTTGTCTTCTAATTCTGCTTGTTCGCTTGCTACCCTATCAGCAAGCTTCTGTTAGTCAGATGTGTTGTGCTGAAACTACTGAATGTTTTTGCCACCTGCTGTACTTGTTTTGTAAAATGTGCCTCTAAGTTCTGTGTGCTGGTGTTAGCAGCCACAGCCCTAAGTGTGGCACATTCCAGAGTAAGCTCACTAATATGCTTAATTTGAGAGTGTTTTCATTTTTTCCCCAATGTCCTCCAGAGCAAGTTTACCTCAGACGCACCTTTACATCTTTTACACAGGGTCAGGAAGTACGTTTTAAGGAGGATTTAAATACGCGTTGCTTGCTTCACTATTCTAATGCCAGTGATTTAAAATGTACTAAATGCATGAGCCTTCAGACAGGTGTGTGCTGATGGTTTCTATCCTTTATTAGATACAGAATGAAAACTGAACAATTATGCAAGTTACATATGAAATATTTACAGCAGTTACAACGCAGCAGTATCGGGAACAAGAGTTTTGAGAGGTGCAGAAAGCAGAAAATGCTTTATGCAAAAGGGAGAGTTGCCATGGGAGGTGGAATGGCTATTGCAAGCGACATGCTGGGGAGCAGGGAGGCACCATTGCTTTCCTGCAGGTGGAGAGATGGGAAAGGAGGGGAGCCCTAGTTTGGTGAGACAAATGCTGCCAGGCAGTTGGAGATTTTAAAAAATGAAAAACATCTTCTCATCCTTTGAGAGAAGGCAAATTCGAATGCTATAATCCTGCTGCTTTCATATTGAGTATTTTGTCATCTGTTTGATACTTTGCTCTCTGATATTGAAATATTTAGCTTACCAAGTCTCTGAACGTCCTGGCTCACTCACTTTAATGATTCTACGTTTTTGAGGTTTCTGTGATGTATTTTTTTTCATGCCTAATAGGTTACCAAATAATTAAAATTGCAAAGCCAGTGAAAATCTTTGGACTTAAAATGGCTGGCAAGTTAGTGAGATTTCCCTTATAGAGCTGCTATGTTTGAGTTTCTTTCAAGTCAAGAGCTGCAGAGCTGGATTGTGGGGATGCTATCAAATGATTACTGTGGTTAAAACAATAGACAATGGAGATCCGAAAGTAGGTGGTTGGCTGTAGCTGAAAAACAATGACTTGTGCTGCTCTGAACCTTCACCGTAGGGATTGGTGGTGCTTTTTAAGATGGCTGTCTGCACTTTATGGTTTGTCTTTTGCTTGAGCTTTAGCTGCTACTTCTCTTGAAACACACTTCCATGTGTTGGTTATACAGTGGCAATTTGTCTGTGTATCTGTGCTAAGTCAAACAGATTTAGCTGCAAATGCTTATATGACTACAAGTCCTATGGCTTATTCAAGGACAGCAGCATTTTGGAGAGCATTTAAGCTCTTGTCGGAAGCCTAGCAGACTCAAAATTTTGTTGAACTCATAACTTGGTTCATCTCTTCAGACATAATCTCAATTTCTCTCTCCATACTTCCCATTTAGGACACGGATGAGGAAGACCCATACTGATGAAAGTCTAAAGCTGTGGATAAAGAACAAAATTACAGCACTGAAAATCATGGCTAGATAGGTACGAAGGCTGCTGGATAACCAGTGCAGATTGAGGGACCTGCTCTAAGCTTGGTAGATTGGAAGAATACTGCCGATGGGATAATCCACTTTCATTTAAGCACAAAATAATGATTTTTGAAATCTTTCTAATTTATTGGGGGAAAAAAAATAATCTCTTAACTTCACTTCTCCAGTGCCTACAGAAACCTCAGTGCCTACAGCTGTACAGCCCATTTCCTACCAGCAGTCTGACAATGCATGTTTCTTAGTTTGCTTGCAAATTTGTTTCCTTTATTATTGGTGACATCCCTCCTTTCTTGTGCCCTTGAATTTGAATTGCCTGAAGCACAGGCTACTCCAGAGTGATGTCAGCTCTCTAAGGTGATCATCATTGGGCATTGATGATGTTTTCTTCTCAATTTTTTTGGAACTTATTTGCTATGGACTTAAAACAGTTTGATTAAGGTGATATATGGCATCCTTTGTCTTGGAGCAAAGAGAGCCTACTGCTTTTCAACTATTTCTTGGTTTAATCTGCCACTTAGCTACAGGATTACCATTTTGTTCCTACTGTTTTCTGATTCTATTTTTAAGTCACCAGTAGTGTTACCTTACATCATTGAGTTTTATCTTTCCTTTTTTTTTTTATTTGTCCAACAGCTGCATCACTAGGTACATTTCCTTCTACTTGTAGAAGTGAAGCACAGTTCATATAAAACTATTTTTTTAAAATCAGAAATGTAAATGGGGACTCTCTATCTGGGGAAACATAACCCCATCTACCTCAACCATTGACTCAAGCAGTGTCCAAAGGAATGTTCCGTGTTGAAGAACAGTCATGTTCCTCCTCTCTTCTTTTAGGTACCATTGTAGGGAAACAGCTAAACATGCATCATTACTGCCTGGACGTTGTCCAATAGTGGATGACAGAGAGCAGTGGAATTCATGTCTGCTCAATACCTAAACAGTTGCTGTTTTCTGCTTCCTTTCTGTATGCGGCATTGGTCAAATAGTCTCCTTTTACATATGTGTTGTAAGTTTACTGTTGACTTTGATATGCCATTATTAATAAATTGTTTTGTTTCATTCTGGGCTGTGGATTTCCTTATTTGGCTAAATATGGCTAAATAGAGTTGAACTCATAAAACTGCCATCCTGAGTTGTTGCTTAGCTATAGAAATTGTCATATGATGATGGGTAAAGGGGTTTAGGGAACAGATTTAACTCAAAAGGGAACACGTACTGAGTCCCCCTTCAGCAGCTCTGTGATGGCTGCCAATTACAGGTATGCTGAAATTTCTGACCACAAAGCAGGTTAGCTGTAGGTCCGTGTCTCCAGATGAAGAAATATATTTTTCTCCTGCCTACTATAAAGTAATATTTAAACAGTCTGTGCTTCCTGAGGATACAATGTCTCTCCCAACCCAAACTTGCCAGAGAATGAGTTCTTGGTGGGATATGCAGCCTAGAGGAAGTAGCTTTGTTGTTCCACTTTCAGCAATAATACATCACTCAAGTTCTTTGTGGAAATAAATGACTCTTGTTTTCTGCAAAATATTTGCCTTCAACTACGACTCCTTTGCAAACAGTGGGCTAGATCCTGGGCAAATCTCTTTCTGGTGCAAAGCTAAATTGTCACCTTGAAGCTACAGTATTCTAGATTCTGAATGGTGTTGAGCATGAGTAAGACTTAACTTTCTCTTCCTTTGCTAGCTGTATGGAAGTTGCTCTGTGTACTATTAAAACCGCTGATACTAGGGTAGAGAACAGTGATTGCTGTGGTACTCCAGAGGAAGAGGAAGGATGAAAATAGACTTTCAAAGTGACTGGAGAGGAGGCAGTGTGCCAGTTCCATGCAGCATTATCTTTTGTTCTAAAGGGGTAACAGCTGACTGACTATGTTATGCCAAGTATGTCAAGTTGTATTGACCATAGGATACCTGCTAACCTGTGGCCCCTGATAGCATCAGCAGTAAGGCTCAGCAAAGTTACTCAGTGTCACTTGCTGCTGATACCTCATCAGGATGAGATCTAGTCTGCAGGAGTGGCGGTTCTTGAAGCAGCTCTGATCCCCCAAAATAAACCAGGAGGGAGCACAGGCTGCAAAAGGGTTGCTTGCCAAGGATCTCTCCATTCTTGACTTCTCATATAATGACTGTTCTGATCAGCCTGCTGCGATGGAAGGACTGTCACTGAGCCGCATCGTGTACCTTCTTATGAAGCTGCATAACACATCACCTCCTCTTGGGCATACGCATCTGTAATTCTCACCTCTCCATAAGAGTCCCTTCTGCATTCTGATTTGTCAGTACCTCAGTCTAGCTCTTGACTTCCTCTTGCAAGTTGAAAGCGACCACCAAACTGAACCTGAAATAACAGACTCAAAACCAAAGACTGGTGAGAAAGACAAATGCCTCACACATACAACCTCAAGACGATTCAGCAACCTATTCTTTCAGATATGCCAAATTAGTCACTGAAGAACCCTTCATGCGAGAGACACGTTGACTGCCCCAAGCTATGCTAGGTGAGTATTTTTTGCCATAATATTCACTTTTTTTCCTTTCTTTTTCCTGAAAAGAGAACTAGGGAAACACAGAAGTGCTGAGGATTCAGATACCATGTGCAAAATTAGGAAAATGCAAAGGCAGTGTGGTATCTACATTTTTTATTTTTTTTTCCCCTAATCTGTTTAGTGAAGGCAATTACCCTGTGGAAGGATTTGGATATGTCAGCACCGTAATATACATAACAGCCTTGGCGAGTGGGTGCTGTCTTCAGCTAGTGCATGCACAGCACCCACTTGCTGGTGCGTGTCACAGAGGGAGACCCTGCAAAAATGCGTTCCCAGACAGGACCAGAATTTATGCTGAGAAACACAGTAATAAGTCCAGGAAGGATTTGATGGCAAATAAGGACCGGAGCCTCAGTAGCTCAGCTACAGAGAACTTTTGAAGTTCTGAGTGTAGATATCCCAGTATGCAGGCTTCTGTGTGCTGAGAACTTTTTTTTAAGCCGGCTCCTATTTTGGGTCCTGCGTGGGGGTGGTCCTGGGAGGGTGTAGCTCTGCTCGAGTTCTACGGCTTTTGCAATATAGCTGGGAAGTAGGAGGCTTTGGCCTGCTGCATTGAGATATGCTGCACCAGCTGAGAGCTTTGGAGCTGAACATGAATTTTGCTGTGTTTGTAGGTCATGTGTGCACAAGCGCGGGTTGTACAGCAACTGTGTCATGGCAGAGCTGCAAACGGTGCAGTCAAACCGCACAGCTCTCCCCTCTGCCTCCAAAAAACCCAACCCCCAAACGGGTCGTGTGTTTTGAAAGGCAGATTTGAGAGAATTCCAGAAGGCTTGCTGCCACTTTTCAGGATTTTGTCTGTGGAAAGGAGAGGGCGATGAAGGGCAGAGGTGGTTTTCCATCACTGACTACAGGCAAGAACACCATGCACTGACTGGAAAGCTGTAGTGACTGTTTCTCAGCCTAGAACAGATCCGTGGGTCCCCCAGCAGCTGCTTCTAGGGCTGTAATCCCTGTCTGAGCCTGTCTCGGGGGGTCTCTGAGCTTCCTTCACTGAGAAAAATGCTTTTGGAAAGAAAAAGGAATTAGCAAGCATGTCTGGCCCTGGAAAGAGATGGAAACATTCTTAGGGAATGAGCAGCGGCAGAGAGGACGCCTTCCCCACTCCCTGCTCGCGCCCTGTGGAGACGCAGTAGCTGTTCCTGCTGTTCCACCGTGCGTGCAGGGAGCTGGCACGTCCCCTCTCACCTCCCTGCTGCCCTTTGCACCTGGTGTTATTGTCACCGTTGGTTTTTCACGGAGTGCCAGGGACATAGGCGCTGCCCCAGGAAACTTGGTACCCCAGCACCGCAGATCTGGCACTGTGGCTTTCTGCTCCACAGCACTGAAGGGAACCGTTGATCTCTGAGAGCAGCAGGAATAATGGCAGAAGTTTACCTTATGTATTTACTCTAACTCCTTTCATGCCTGTTTCTTGGGGAGAAATATCTGGGACCTTTTCCCCTCCCAAGCCTTTACTGAAGCTGGTCTAGAGATCCTCTGATTTGCACAATGGAGGAAAAATGAGAGAAGCTAGCAAGATTCTAGAGATGATTCAGATCTTGTTGTCTTTCTATTTCTGCAGCAAAAATGCATGTATTGGAAAACATGTGCTGGTAATGGCAGCCTCAAATTCAACTGTAATGTCCAAGTTCTCCAAGTGGGAGGGCTTCTCTTAGTAACTTTTTGCCCTTAAATGTGTTTATCACTTTTGAATGGGCATAGCTTTGAATCATGGAGCAGAGACACAGCAAGCAGGGTACTGAGTTTTGGCTTGTGATCCATGTGTGAAAGCTGGCTGGCATATTCCTGATGATGACAGCCAGTCCTTCCTCAGGCCGCAGGATGTGTCTACAACATGTAGAAAGGAGACGTTGGCTTTATTTTGAGAGATGTGCAGCAGGTCAAACTGAATACAGTGACCAAACATGACCCTGTCTGAACAGACCCTGAAAGGTTCCAGCAGAAGTTCTCAAGATGTGCAGCACCCTGGAGCAAGGGGGTTATTGCTAGGGTAAGGGGTCTGTGTTTTTAGGACAAAACTTCTCTGAGTATGTACTAGAAAAAAAGTCCCGTTGCTTATTGAGCAGAGTTAGCATCTATGAACATCTCAGTTCAGATGCTAAAGACTCGACCCCCAAACCACCAGAAAGATTCATTACTTAGGGGAAAATGCAAAGGTGTTTCAGGCTAAGCTTCCTGTCCCCGTTTCTCTCCCTTCCTTTTCAGGGCTCAGAGCAGTCTCAAACTAGAGACGTATCTGACATCTGTGTTTCACGGAGTTTCAGGCTCCCAGCTCAGATAGGGGCTAACCTGAGAGGCTGAACATCCAGGCAGCAAAGATTGTGTCCCTCTCTGAAGAGCTGAAGAAGTCATTTTCTGACCTTGGGGTTCAGTTCAGTTGCAAGCTGTTGGTGTCCTGCCCCAGGGGAAACTGATGCATGCATTGCCTTTGCTGTTCATTTTAGAGTAAGATGAAGGCGTTGCTGAGCCTGACTCTGGTGCTGACATGGCTGGGTAAGTTGTAAGTCATTCTGGTGGTTTTACGTACCTTGCCTGCTTTCCCCTCTGCCTTTGCCAAAAGACCCATCGGTTCCCCTCTTCCTGCAGTGAAAACCCCTTGGGGTTTCACAGGTGCCTGGAGCTGGCAAAAGTAAGGGGGCTCCTGGTAACTCCTCTGGTCTCCACGTGCTGCTACTCCCTTCCTGCAGAGCTCACATATATATAGGCTTCAAATTGCACTAGCATCCCTGGATGGAGTCCTGTACTTATTTTGCCAGGCTCCAAGGCTTTGAAAGAAGCAGAACTGCTTTGCCAAGTCTAAATACAGGGAAAGGTTTCCAAGGTATTGATTTTGGCCCTGCTCGAAGCAACTGGCTCCCTTGGTCTTCTCCGCTGGCAAATATTTGTCATCTTCAGCTCCACAGCTGGTCAAGACCAGAAGAAACCTGTTTGGGAAGCTGTGGCACTTTGCATTTGTTATTTACAGGGCATCAGACAAGTACTTGGTGCTTCACCAGGGCTCAGCCCTCAGTGTCTTGTGGACAGAGTGAGCAGAATGGCTAAGACACCAGGAAAAGTCTACCTGTCTGAGCAGCTCCCTGCTGAAGCAGCTCACCTAATTCTTGACAAACAAGTGCCAGAGTCTCAGCCGCTTTTCTTGCTAGGTTTTGCCAGCGCAGACTCTGGGGCAAGCAGGGTTTCTCTTGACGAGCTCCAGGGATGTTTTCTGCCCCACTTCTTTCGCTTCCTGCTGCATGCATCGCGGTCCACCGTGTCGGCAGCTGCTTCGTGCTGGTTATGTCAGCTCTGTGGTCTTTGATGTTCCTCTGGTTTGTCTTTTTTCCCCCACTGTCCAGCTTCTCTAGAAACCCTAAGTAGTAGTTATGTGGCCAAACAAGGCCAAGCCCAGGTCAGGAGCCTGTGAGCAAGGGGTAAAGAAGCCAAACGGGCAGGTTGTGAAAGAGGAACTGAAATGCGTGTGAAGCGGTTGAATTGCCCCTGGCCTGGTGTAGATGAGAGCAGCACTGGTTCTCCCAGCCAGTGACTCACAGGAACAACCCTGCAGGAGCTATGGGCTTTGGCTCGCAGACGCAGAGGGCTGGAGTTGTGCTTCCCTACTTCCCTTCTGCGTGGCTTGTTCAGCGAGCACAGCAGCCCTTGGTCTGGCGACTGGGAGGATGTGCTGCCCCGCATCCCAGGCACACCAAAAGCAGGGGTCGGGGAGAGGCTTTGCCTGCACAAGGAGCAGGGCCTCCCCATTGCGCTCCGGACTGGTCAGTGCCGTTAGCCCCAGGCTTATCTGGAGAGGCGATATCTATGGGGACAGGCAGGCTGCATCTGGCCGTACTCCCTGGACTCATTCTGCTGTCCTTGTCCCTGGCAGAGCAGTGCAGCGGGTTGGCTGGCTGGGTGTTCACGGAGCCTCAGCTTCGAGCCAGCGCTGGGGACTCTGTCCTGCTGCAGTGCCTCTTCCTAGACCCAGTGGCCAAGGGCTGGATGATGACCAAAGTGGACTGGCTGCGCGTGGCAGGAGCTGGCATGCAGAAGGTGGGTCAGGACCAGGGGATGGGCGGTGGAGCATTGCGTGGGGGCAGATGGCAGGGGAGGGTGAGCGAGGCAGCCCTGCTGCTCTCGGGAGCCCGTGGGGAAGCCTGTCTGCCTGACCCAGGCCATGAGAGGAGGAAGGTTCCCTCGTGTGGTGGCGGGGCACCTCCACTGCTCCCCATGGCCGTGCACCACAGGGGAACCACAGCGCTGGGTGCTGTGTCCTGGGGCTTTCCGAGAGAGCATGGCAGCTAGCTGGGCTCTCGTGTGCAGCGAGCGCTCCACGGGGAGAGGGAGCAAGCCCCGATCTGAGGGCTTTTGAGCAGGAAAGGCACAGAGGGAAGTGCCCTTCTGCTGGGCTCCTTTCACCTGATGCTTTCTGTGCCCTGGCAGGAGGAGATGGTGTTTTATTACTACAACAACCATAGCATCCCTGTGGGCCGTTTCCGAGACCGGGCACAGTGGCAAGGGAACCCTTCCCTCTGGGATGGCTCTATCCAGCTGCAGGATGTACAGGTGAACGACAGTGGCACATACGTGTGTGAGATCCGGCTGCTCCAGCACAGCAGCATCTTCAAGAACCACACAGTGCTGCACGTCAGCCCCACAGGACAGAGAGGTACGCACCCTATGACTGCTCCCCTCTCCCATCGCCCTGTTCGGCCCCATGGGGAGGGGCTGTGGAGGCTCTGGGAGGCTCTCAGACCTGCCACCACAATTCTCCTGGGGTAGGGCCGGGGACCCTGTGTGTACCATCCCCTGCCTTGGTGTCTCCCCAGCAGGACGAGGAGCAGCAGGCACCCAGGACTCTGCAGCCCCGGGAGACTCTGGGTTTTGGCCTGTGACTGTGGGCTGTGGCTGTGCGGCCGTTGTGCTGGCTTTCCTGGCCGGACTTAGCCTGAGGAAGAGGTACCAATGGTAGCTGTGGGTTTACGGGGCTGAGCAAAGCACCTCCTTGCAGCCTTCCTGCACTGTTCTCCCTGGCCAAGCGCTAGCCTGACCTGCCCCAAGCAGGGCTGGAGCTGCTGAAACCCGGGGGTTCATCATCCCCGGCAATGCCGCTGCCCGCAGCGGGGTGCAGGTTCCTGCTGCCCTCTAGTGTCATGCTGCCCTGGCCAGTCCCCCCTTTGCTCCCAAACCTCCTGGGCTCCCAGCATGCCTGCAGTGGGGATGGCCTGACTGAGGCATGTGCAAAGGGATCCCGGCGTCCCAGGAGAGGGAGGGCAGGGACAGGAGGAGTAGGCGATGCTTCTTGCCAGAGATGACAGTACCGTTGCCTTCCCTCAAGGTCTGCAGCCAACACGGCTCTGGAGAGGACTGGAAACGGCAGCAGCAAGAGCAAAGCAGAGGTGATTGCTGAGGCTGCGCTGTGTGGAGGGGACTGTGTGCCTGCCCTGGGACACGGCCACAACCTGCAGGAACCAAAGAGAGGGAGGAGAGGCGGGAGCAGGGGAGGGATGGGGCACGCAGGGCAGGTGCAGAGCACCCATGCCTGTGTGCACACTGGGCTGTGCCCTCGTGTGGCCAGCCATGCCCAGCGAGCACACAGACCTGCGGGCTCCTTGCTGTGCTGCTGGCTGCGTGCATGCATTGCGGTTGGAACAAGCCCCAGGTCCTGCCATTTCATCTGGCTTGCAGTTAAGAGGAGGCACTGATGGAGCAAATGCTCCCACAGCAGTTGAATGCCTGGGAGCCAAGAGGCTTGGCAAGGGGATATGGGGTCCTGGGCCACAGCCTCCTGCTGAGGCTGAAGCTGGGGTCATCCTCACGCAGGATGGTTGCTGCCTCATCCCTATCTAAGGCTGCGTGTCCTCAGGACACGGAGGGATCACTGGCTTGGGGTGTATGGGCATAGGGCTGGGGACGCTGAGGGAGGGAATCCCACATTGGCCCAGCATGAGGTGCTGTTTGCTGGCCGGCCAGGGCCATGGCTCTTGGTGCCAGTCCTATGACTGGGCTAAGGCAGCCCTTGTGTTTTTGGGGACTGCTTAGTTCTGACTGTCCTGATCTCCCCCTCATAGGAAGCGCTTTACTCCTCAATTCCTGGACCTGAGATACCCAAGGCTGAACAGGATGCAGGGAAGAAGAGGAGAGCTGAGGAGACCTACATAACCATGGTGAGGAGCTGAGCCATGGCAGGCGTGGGCAGGGCGTGCAGCTGTGTAGGGCTGGTGTGACCCCCTACATGACTGCCCCCCTCCCCAGGGTGAAAGCACCCAGGGCCTGACCCCTTGCTCGCCATGCCAGGCAGCAGCTTCCCTTGCCTCCTGCCCACTTCAAATGGGCCCCGATACCTGCAGTGAGACTCACGCCCTGTCCCTTGCTCCTTGCAGCACCCCTCTCACTTCCGGGAGAACGGTATCTACGTGGAGCTGGCCAAGAGGGTGATCCCAGCAGAATGGATGGCAGAAGGGAGACAGGGTGATGGGCAAAGCGAGGAACCCTACGGCAGACCAGAGGCGGCACTTCCATGGGCTCCAGAGGGCTAGAAATAGCCGTGCTGAGGGATGTAAGCCCCTTAGCCAGCAGGTCTGTGCAAGACATCTTTGTTCTTTCAGGCAGGCCAACGTTCTGCTACTGTCAGCCCTTCCTCTAAGAAGTGGTCCCACTTTACCACGTGCTCCGTGCCAGAGCCACTGCTTGGGCATGTCCCACCCCAGTTGTTTGCTGGGGGACCAGGGGAGAGACATCCCTCTGGTTCTTGTCTCCTGGTCTCTGGAGTGGGGCACAGCGGGCACAGCCTCCACACTCTAGCTTTGATCCTGGTCCATGCTGCTCCAGGTCCTGCGATAACGATCTCCATGGAGAGCCTGGCAGGCGGGGGGAGATGCAGCGGGAGCCGTGCCAGTGGTATTTTCTGAAGATAATAAAGCTCAGGGAGTCTTCCCTGTTCCTGGCTTCCTTTTACCTCCTGCTTAAGTGCCAAGTGTGCCAAAACTTGCCTGGTCCAGGACCTGGGAGCCTCTGCACCTACGTGCAGCCTCGCACAGGGCGCCCACACCTGCCCCGTTGGCTCCCGGGAACAATAAAACCCAATGGGCCGTGAAGGGGGTCCCTTTGCAGCACCTGGGCTGTACCGAGCCACCCGACTGCCCTGGCTCTGCCGGGATGGAGGGGAGCGGGGCAGGCCCCCCGGGCAGTGGGGTCCCCCATGGGCAGCAGGGTCCCCCACGTGTGCTCGCTCACACGTGTCTCCCACGCACCAGCCGCTCGCTATGGGTGAGCACGTCCCCGTGCACCCTATACCTGGGGCTCGCTGCCCGGGCCCGGGGGGAGGCCAGCAAGATGACTCTTCTCCAGTTCTATAGATAGATGTTTGACACCTCCAGGTGCAGGGGGGGCCGGGGCCCACCTCCCACCCAGCTCTGCGGGCTGGGAGACTGCAGCAGGCTGCGCTGGGCTGCAGTCCTTGGTTTCACGTTGACACCCTACTCTCTTTTCCTGGATGAAGCCGAATTAACGGGATTACGGGAGGAATCGGCAACCAGCACTGGTTTTGGGGTGTCGGGGGTTACAGGTGACCTCTGCTGCCTTTGCGGGGTTGGGGGACCCGTTCGAGCGGAGCGGAGCGTGCTCTGCCTGCCCAGCGTGGTTGGGAAACCGTGCTGCATGTGCAGCGAGTGTGTTTGCGAAGCGGGTTGCCTGCGTTCACCCTGGCGCTTCTGTGATGCCTTCTCTCCCGGCTGCCCCCTTTCCCCTCCTGGAGCTGGTCGGGGAGCAGAGCACCTCTCCGTCCCTCCTGCTGCCCCATGGCCCCATCCCTTCCTCCCTAGGGCTCTGGTGCACAGGCACTGAGATGTGCTCTGGCTCCAGGGCACCCCTTGCCTTTCTCCTCACTGATGCTGCTGCAGCAAACCCCACCACCCTGCGTCCCGCAGCGCAAGAACTAGGTGGCTGAGCAGCTGCTGTCGCTCGCTTTCTGGTCTCCATGAGGTCATATGTTGTCTCCTTCCTGCACCAGTCTCTGCAGCCTGAATCCAGGCTTGGAGTCCATGGCCCGAAGGCTTTCTTCACCAATGGTGTGAAGGGGACCAAAGACCTCCAGCTTCCCAATCCAGAGGGCTGGATGAAGAGAGAGCGTTGCCCTGGGATAGCATCCTGCTGGGGAAGAGGAAAGGTGCTGGCAGAGTCTGGCATCCCTGGGAAGCGAGGAGGCTGCCCTCGCATCAGCATGGGAGCAGGCAGGCACACCAAGAGTGCTTCTACCTGCTGCTGGCCTGTGGTTGTGCCTCCTCCTGGGCACGCTGGCTGGGCTGCTGTGCGGGCTGCCTCCTTGGGAGCTTCTGCCCTTCCCAGGCCCGATCAGTCCCTCTGCTCTCTGCCTGGCTTTGGGAGAGCATTTCTGATGTTCCTGGGCCCTCGAGAGTGGGAATTGCTGCTGTGAGCGGTATGAGCAGGGCTGGGTCGCTGGCCTTCAACAGGGCAGAGGTGACACATCTGTATGTCCCCACTGAAATCAGGGGGCTGCAGGGGCCGTGGGAACCCTCAAGGTCAGGCCTGCGCTGTGGGGCACCGGCTGAGTCCCTCCCCACGCTCCTGTCCTCCCCGGGGGGAAGAGGAGCCCTGAGTGCCACTTGCTCCAATGGCAAGTTTGCAGGGCCAGAGGGAATCCCGGCAGCAACCTGCTCCTCGGCTGCCCTGGGCTCAGCATGCTGCAGGCAGAAGCACTGTGACAGCCCACGACCAGACCCCGGAGCAGGAGCGTTTAAGCACCAGGAGCGTTCGCCTTCTGTTCAGGGGAAAATTTTTCTGCCCTCCCACTTCCCCTGATGAAATCCACCAACCATAGCATTTACTGAATTCTTCGATCCAGCACCACTCCAGCCAGCCATATTGGGCTGTGGAAATAAAGCAGCTCTAATGTTATATGTCACCTGCAAATAACCCGGGCGTTCGAAAAAAGCAAACCACCACCACCAAAATCCACACCAATACCAGGTCCTCTCCACACACAAAAGTCCTTCAAAATGAGCCCGGAAGCTTGGCTCCTGCAGCCCACCTTGTTCCTCACTGGCCTCAGCTTGCTCCTCTCGCTGGGTAAGTGTCGACTTGACCCCTTGCATGCACACGGCTGCCAGGGGAGAGCACCCAGGCTGGGGAGAAACACCCTCTCTGGCCAGGAGCCCCCTCCCCACATCCCAGCCCCGAGAAGCCCCTCCTGTCGCCGGGGAAGCAGCGAGCCAGCGAGAGATGCTGTGCCGCAGGGATGGGGACAGAGGTGGTCCGAAACGCACCCTTGCTGCAATCCGCCAGCCAGGGTGACCTGCTTTTAGGCAGGATGGGGGGTACGTTGCAACTGCAGCTTCTCTTAAAAAAGCTGTGCATCCTGCTCGCCGGAGGTTTTGGCTAAGTGCAAGGCTGTTTGCATGACAGGCAAGGGATGTGGGCTGCAGTGGGGAGAGGGGGCAGCTCTGGCTTTGCCTTGCTGGGAAGGCAGTGGCTGGTGGGCTGCGGGTGGCTTGCGACTGCCCTTTGCTTTGTGGCTGGCTGCTGGGGCGGTGGGCTCTGGGCTGACGGTGCTGCATGGGGTGGGGGGGAAACCATAGTTTCTGCATTTCTGCCCTGCCCCAGAGGCAGTGGCGTGTCAGCAGGTTTGGGTCTATATTGATTGGAAACAGAAACGCATCTTCTCTGTGAAGTGCTCTTCACCTGGTCCCGGAGCTGCTGGTGGGCTGCCTTTGCTTTAAGAGAGAGGCTGGGAAATGGCGGATAAAAAGCCCAGCAAGGTCTGCTTTAGAGGCTGGCTGTAATTTTACCACCACCCCCGCCCCCCCCAAGCCCTGGGTGCAGGGTGTAGTGTGACAGAGCATTTGGGAGCATGCACGGCACCGAAGGACGCAGCCTGGACAGTCAGTCCCAGGGATTTTAGCGGGTTTCTTTCCCCACCTCTGTTGTCCCCCGGTGCTGGGTGCCCAGGGCAGTGGCAGAGTTTGGACCTGAGCACATAGGGCACGTGTCTATCGCGTGCTGGCTGCCTGCGAGGACCCTCTGGCTGCGGTACGGTCCTGCTGTACCAGGTGGCACGGCAAAGCCCTGGCCAGGGCTGCCTTGTCACCGCAGAGCCTGGAAGAGCTCCTGGTGGCACCTCTGTCCTCTGCAGAGCCCTGGGGTGCCCTGGGACATGGCGCAAAGCCATGCCACCCAACCGTAGGCATAGCATGAGGGCCTCCAGGCACTCGAGCCTGCACCTCTGTGCGGGGGCCCCTCCAAGCAGGCCTGCTGGGCTGGGTCTGTGAAAGGGCCTCCTGAGATGGGCAGGCTCCCGGCTCTTCTCTCCCACCCCTAAGAGGTTTTTCTTGAAAGCATCTAAGGGGGTGGGCTGTGATGGGGCAGCAAGGCTGGGAGACTGGCTGGCTCGGGTCTGGACACTTTTTGCTTCCTTGGATGCTGCGAGTTGTTGCCGTGCACCAGCTCTCCCCATCCCTGCCTCCCAGCACCCTGTGGGGAGCCCTCCCTGCACTGGGGCTGGATGGTGGGTGCCCACCATGGCTGCTGGGCTGCCAGCACGAGCAGGAAGCTGTCTACAGGGGCTTGGCCATGCTTGGCGGGCACCCCTCTGCCTCCAGAGAGCTGGCTTCAGGAGGCTGCTGGTTCACACCTCGCAGTGAGACCTGTGGCTCGAAACAGCCATATCTGCAACTCGGAAAAGCCTCTTTTCCCTGGCTGCAGAGCCTGGCCCCTTTCCTGCCCTGCTTGCAGGCGGAGTGGATTAGCCAGCGGAGCAGCCTTGACATGCATCCAGCTTGGCCACGGGGCTTGACTCAGGAGCACCTCAGGAAGGAGGTTTGAGAGCAAAGAGCAGCAGCCAAAGGGGAGAGGTGAGGTGATCGGAAAAGCCCCTGCTGCCAGTGTTGCTGTCCCTGCCCTGCGGGGTGCCACAGCCCCCCTTTACAGTCTCAGCCTTCCCAGCAGTCCCTCCAGGTCTCTCCATCCCTGTGCTTCTTGGGGCTTAGCCTTAGAGTTTGCAGCTAGCTGGCTGCACGGGAGCCTGTCTTGGCATGTGCGCCCTCCCCTTTGCAGGCTGGAGAGAACATGCTGGATGCATGTGCTGGGTTTCAGGTGCTGCTGGGCCAGCCATCAGACCAGGGGAGCTGCAGGAAAGGAGTGGAAGAGGGAGCAGAGCATGGACACCCCATCCCTGCCCATGCCCCGGGTGAGCCATCCTGCCCTGTGACCTGCACTGGGTAATGGCCCCGTTTCTCTGCCACAGCAAGGCCAAGGTGCAGGGACTGGCCTTGTCACCGCAGGAGCGACTTGGCCCAGTCATTCCCAGCTAGAGAATCCTTGCGTGAACACCCCCGGGAAGGGGAGCATCTGCATTTCCCCTGCAGCCCCCAGGGGCTGGCCCTGGCAGATCCTAGCCCTCGCCGCTGTAGTGCGTCCTGCCGGGAATGGAATCTGATGAGCGCAGCCATAAATTTCTCCACAGATGTGGCGCTGAGCCCAGCATGCTGATGCTGCATTCAGCCCTTTGCATAGCATTATCGATTCTGCAGCAGGACAGCCTCGTTTAAGTGACAAGGAGCAGGGCTTGCCTGGAGTCAGCAGAATTTAGCCCTGGGCACAATCAGGGCAGGCATGGCAGAGAGGGGTCATCAGCTCTTGCAGAGCACAGCCAAGGGATGGTGCCAGGGCTGGGGCTGCTCCCCCCTTTTCCCTTGTCACTGCTGTGCAGGGGAACCCCGGTCCTGGCTGGCCATGGCGTGGTCTGTGCATGGATGTGCCTGAAAGGCAATCCCAGGCCCCAGGGTGAGCTCTGTGCAACCAGCCAGCATGGAGGGTGGGATGGGGAGACCGGCCTTGCAAGTAGGATAGCTGCTTGTGTCCCTTTCTAACTCATCTGCATCTCTGCTCTTGCTCTCTGTGCTTGTGGCAGCACCCACGGGATTGGGCATGGAGGTCATGGCTCCCGCCACCATCAATGCCTTGAATGGCTCCTCCGTGAAGCTCTCCTGCACCTTCAACTCCTGCTACAAGGTGGAGAACAAGCAGTTCTCACTCAACTGGACATACCAGGAGTGCAGGAACTGCTCTGAGGAGCTGGTGAGTCTCGCCGGGGCTGGGGATCGGCTGAGAGGTCCTGGGACCAGCTCAGAGTAGTTGTGTGTGTTCCCTGGGGTCCTGAGCCTTCTCCTTATGTCCGCTCCTGCTCTGGCCCTCCTCTGCCGCAGGGAAAATCAGCAACCGACCGCGTGAAGAACAAGTGGTCAGGGCAGCTGCCCTGATGTGGCAGGACAGGCAGGCGTGAGTGGGGAGAGGCACCACGAGGAGACCCTGTCCCTGGCTGCTGTGGGGGCAAAAGCCAAGCGGGGACCATGCTGCCCGTGGAGCTGAGTGGGTGCTGGCCGGCTCAGGGGCAAGCGTGCAGCATGGGTGCATGCCTGGGGCAGTACGTGCAGGGGAGGGGGATGCCTGGCCGGGGAAGGCGAGCAGGAGGGCTGCCAAATGCTGTCTCACCTCCTCTCCCGCGTGGGATGTCCAGTTTCTGCAGTTCCGGATGAAGATCATGAACAAGCAGCTGGACCGCTTTGGGAACCGGGTGGAGTTCACCGGGAACCCCACCAAGTATGACGT
Organism: Buteo buteo; assembly: GCF_964188355.1. Classification (NCBI taxonomy): domain Eukaryota; kingdom Metazoa; phylum Chordata; class Aves; order Accipitriformes; family Accipitridae; genus Buteo; species Buteo buteo. The sequence continues at coordinate 7,116,375 of NC_134179.1, forward strand.
GTCCTTCACCCTCAAAAACGTGCAGCTGGAGGATGAGGGCACCTACAATTGCTATGTCCTGAACCCCCCGGACCGGCACCGGGGCCACGCCAGCATCAGCCTGAAGGTGCTCACCAAAGGTAAGCGGTGGAGCGGTCCCCTCTGCTGTCAGGCACCCATGGGTGCCAGCTGGCTCTCTGCTCCGCCCCGTGCCCTGCCTTCACCCTGCATTGCACATGCAGGGCTTGCTCCCTGGCGGGGGGGAGCAAGCCCTGCCGCTTCCCTGTTGCTCCCGCTGGCTGCCCCAGGTGGGGGCTGTGTGCCCTGAGCCCATGCCCTGTCTCCCCAGAGCCCCCGAAGCACGACTCAACAGTGGCTGTCATCGTGGGCGCCTCTGTAGGTGGCTTTTTGGCCGTGGTCATCCTGGTGCTGATGGTGGTGAAATGCGTGCGCCGGAAAAAGCAGCAGAGGCTGAACACAGACGACCAGAAGACGGAGGAGGAAGGGAAGACAGACGGCGAAGGCAACCCGGACGAGGGCACCAAGTAACGCCCCCCCGCCCGCCCCTCCCTCTTCACCCCTGTACAGCGTGACCCCCTCGACGTGCTTCCCAGAGCAAGGATTTATGTCTCCCCTGAGCATCCCTCCCTCCATCTACCTACCCCACCCAGCCTGGAGCAGGGCGCGGAGAGAAGGTGGTCCCTGGAGGCTGGCCGCAGCGGGCAGGGCTGCGGAGGGTGGCTGAAGCGCAGCCAGGCTCCCCCTGAGGCTGAGCTGGGACCGCCTTGTCCCCCTGCTCCCGCCGGGCACGCTCTGCGTGCTGGAGCACTGCGTGGGGCCGTGGGGAGGTGTTGGGGACAGGGTGGTGCGGGAGAGGGGGGCAAGAGCGCGGTCCCCACATGCGGTGGGGCCGGAGCAGGGGGTGCCAGGAGGGGCAGAGAGAGGGCCGGGCAGCCCCATGCCCAGATGTCTGCGCCCTGTCCCACTAGAAAAAGAGCAGGGGCCAATGGCAAGCAGCCGTCTGCCTTCGGGGCCACGTCTCACCCCCCGAGGTGCTCCTGCTGTGCCCAGGCACAGGCACCGGCGTACTCGTCCCTGAGGGATCCCCGCTAGCTGCTCGTCTCCTCCTTCCAAGTCCTGTGTGCCAGTGCTGAGGGTGCTGTGACAAGACGCTCGTGCTCCTCGGGGACTGTCCCAGCCTGCTCAGAAGCCGATGGCTGGGGAATGACCATCAGCCCGCATGTCGGCTCTGAGCTTTGCTGGTTTTTGGAGCCGCTAATGGCTCCTGGTGTGTAACGGATGTATCCGCCTGCCTGTTGGGCTATTTTTGGGCCTGAGCATCTCAGGCAAAGGTGCCGGGCTGACTTTTTTGTGCTCGTTTCCTTCTTGGGGAGGGTAATTCTAATGGAAGATGTTCCGCTGATGTGCCAAACCAAGGTGGTGGGGAGCGGCAGGGTGCGGCTGCTCGGGACGAAGAGCTGCTGGGAGGAAGAGGAGGTTTTGGGTGCTTGCTGGGAAGGACTGGGCACAGCCAGGGGCCCAGAGGCAGGACAGCTCTGTAACCCCCGAGCAACCCTGTGATGCCGAGACTGCCTCCTCCAGCCTCCCTTGCAGAGCGCTGCACAATCCGTAACTGCCACGGCAACGCGCTGCCAGGCCGCCCAGCCGCCGGCCCCGCAGTGCCGGCTGCCACCTGCCTCAGCCCGTCCACGGTCCAGGGCCTGCCCTGCTTGCGGCAGCTCCCTCAGCGCGCCCCGGGAGCTGCCCTGCCTGCTCTGCGGTTCGTTACAAGCAGTGGCCCCAGGCAGCTCGGGGGGCGAGCGAGCGGTGATCCCGGCTGGTCCCACCCCGTTGCGGTGCAGGGGGATGTGGTGAGCCTCAGGGTTAGGAACCGGTGGTCCTGCCTGCCTCGGGCTCGCCACCTGGCCTTGGGCAAGCCCCTTGCCTCCTGCGTTGGACCTGGCAGGTGAGCTGTGCTGGCTGGAGTGCGCGAGGAGCTCGCCCTGGGGCCTCTCGCAGGTCAGACAAGGAAAATGACCTGGGGAAGTGTCCCCTGACGCACCGTGCCGGGGCTTTTCTTCTCCCAGGGCAGGTGGGACATGGGGCAGGAGAGGGCCAGTGCACGGAGCCCCAGGGGACGCTGCCTAGGGCCCGGTGACGGAGGTCCCCTGTCACCCATGAGCAGCACTGTCAGGGGAGAAGGGAGACCTTCGCCGCACCACCTGCTGCCCAGTGCTGCCGTGTCCCCGCGTGGGTGCCACACCGGCAGCGCCGCAGGCAATGCCGTCGGGCCCCGGGGATGAAGGGACGGCCATGCGCTCCCTGCTCTGCCCCCATCGCTTTCTGCCCTGGTCCCGCGTGCCCTCTCCACCCTGCTCGACCTTGCTGAGCTCCGCACCACTCCCCTTCCCATCTGCAGCAGGAATGCGCCTTGTCTTGCCGTGTGGCTTCCCCCTCTCCCGGTGGCTTTCCTGCCCGGGGAGGGCTGGGCTGAGGCTGCCTGCCCTTGCGCACCCCCATGCCCACGCCAGATGGCTTTCCCCGTACAGTGCCGGTGGGGAGCCAGCCGCAACGCTGGTTCCCCGGGCCCGCCTGCTGCTCGAAGCTGGGCTGCGTGCGGCAACGTTGCGGCCAAAGGTCCTCTGACTGTTGCACACAACTGGTCTTGCATCTGCCTTTCATTTCTTTCATGCACTATCCGTGGATTGCAACTTGCCAATGCATCTGTATGTACATAGCTGTACACAACAGAGAGAATCTCTACAAATATATATATATACACAGGAGGCGCTGGTATCGGTCACGACTATAGTTTTGGGTTTGCGCCTTCTGATGGGTTTCTTTTGCCAAACACTCTGCTGAGTGTAGGATGTTTTTATTGCTCTTTGTACAGTTAAACAAACAAAAGAACAACAAAACACAACTTTGCACTCAATGCTTTTGTGCTGCTGCCTCCTGGAGGGGCAAGACAGGGTCCCGCGGCTCTGCTCTGCCTGTGTCTCTGTCTGGGGGGATGAGGAGGCTCCTGTGTGCTCAGAGCTCAGTCCTGCTGTGGCAGCAGGTTTGCTTTGGGTGCTGAGGGAGCCCAGGGCAGCCGCTGCTTCCACAGCTCAGTCCCCAGGAGCTGCCGCAGAGCCAGGTGCAGGCAGGACGGTGCTGGGGCAGGAGAGCAGCCGGTGCTGCCCGAGCCTCCACGCACCCAGATTTCAGGGGTGCTCCCCATGCACTGCGGGGCTCCAGCTGTGCTACAGGGAGCTGCACCCTGCCGACTTCCCCACCTCTGCTCCGCAGACAGCCGGGGACAGCAGCTGCTTGGGGCACGGCAGGTAAGGGTCAGCAGGCTCCAGCGGAGCCCAGGGCACACACCGGGTGATCAACACCTGTAACCAGGCTGCTGTCCGATTTAGCCATCCGGCAATGCCGCACGGATGCGCCAGAGTGGTGCGGCACAAATGGGGCACAGTTAATAGGCACCTCCATCCATTTACCCACCTGCAAGGAGTGGGAGGCACGAGGGTGACAGTCAGTCATGCCTCTCCCAACTGCCCTTCAACCCTGGCCACTGAATGCCTGCGCATCCCAAGTCCGCACACGCGCAAAGTCTGGCCAGCACCTACGACTACCTCTTTCTGCCTGCCCTGCCTTACCCGCTGCCCGGCAGCCCACCTCGCTCAGCCTGCTGCTGCACCGAGCAGTGGGGTGACAGTGAGCAGCGCCAGCAGTCTCAGCTCTTCCCAGTGCCGCCCTGCACGCCTCACTGTATGCCTGCGGGCTTAACCCTGCACCTCCCGCAGGCAGGTCTCCCTCCCTGGAGGAAGGGCACCAAAATCACCTCCAATGCCCTCCGCTGACACAGTGTGCTGGGCTGCTGCTGGGGGGTACAGCCCAGCCAGGCTGCAATTGGTACCCGGCCCGTGGCAGGGAACAGCTTCGCTGTTACAGAAAGGAGCAACTCGCTGGAGGAGGGCATGCGGCTATCTACCCACCCAGCTTTAGGGGGAATCAGCCTGATGGAGGGGTGAATACACCCATAGGCAAAGGAGACAGGGGACCCACAGGTTGGCAGCATGGGGTCGCCTCTGGGGGCATTGCTGGCAAGAAATCCGTGAGGAAGGCAGGCAGTGTGGGATGATGGAGGAGAGCCCCGCGGGACACGACAAGGGTGAGTTTTCAGCACCGCAAAGGACTGAGGGCAGTGACTGCGACCCCCCCCCAGTGCTGGGGCTTTGCAGATTCTCCAGAGCCAGGGACAGTCCCTTTTACAGAGCACTTAAATTTCCTTGGACTAGGTGGGATTCGAGGTGTTGAAGAGCAAGAGAGCAGGTGGGGAGATGGCGGGGACCTCTGCTCAGTGCCGTGCAGAGAACCACAGGGGACCACTGTGAGGGGGGAGCCCGGAGCTGCCATCCCTGCGATGCTGCCTGCAGCCTGGCCCCCCTGCTCATGAGGCTGGGAAGTAATGAGGGGGGGACCTGGACAAGGGCACAGCCTGGGGCAGTGAACTCCGGGGAGCTGAGGAGTGTCAAGGGCAGCACTGAAGAGCCGGAGCTGGGGAGGGTCCGGCAGAGGTGGCCTCGGGCTGTGCCGGGTCAGGAGGAAACTTTCTCCTGGGACGCAGGACGGTGGCCTCGCTCAGTGTTTCTTGCAGATGCCCCTGCAGTGGCTGCCTGGGCACACTGCTCCTCTTTCCCCTCTTGTATTAAAGGGCCCGTGAAAGGGGGCAAGGAACCTGCCCACCCCGGAGGGCTAGCGGCTCTGCTGGTGGGTGCCCAGGAGGCAGCAGGCAGGACAGCTCTGCGCAGGGAGAAGGAGTCAGGGAGAGGAGAAAGCATTGCTCCGAGGGAGAGCTGCAGGCAAGGGAAGGCTGAGAATGACAAAGGCAGCCAAGCACTCACCTGCAGTCTGCGTGCCCAGGACCTCTCGCTCTGCTCCCAGCCTGGCGTGCCTGGCCCAGCCGGGATGGTCCTGCAGCATCTGATCACTGCGAGTACCTCCTGCCTGCTGCCAGCTCCCGGGCTGCCAGGCCACCTTGTCTTTTAAAGGTCACAGCCAGAGGACCTTGCAGTAAATATAAGGTGCTGATGGGAAGCTCTGTTTCAGTGTCGCCACCTCCTCCATCGGCACTAGGGCTCTGCCTGCTCCTGGTCCCGGACCCCAGCATCCCCTGGCTTGGGGAGGTTTGGGAGGGGGTTGGGGCTGTCCTTCCGTTGCTGCCGGGAGTGGGGCCAGGGCCGCCCCAGCAGGATGCTCCAGGGCAGCCGGGGCCAGCGCTGCGCCTGCTGCATTGAGCTGGGAGGCTGCAGCCCAACTGCTCTGCTCAGCTCTACCCCAGTACCCACGTGGAGGGAAGCAGGAGCCTTCCTCAGAGAGCAGCCTGGCATTTTAACCCTCCCAGCTCCATTAGTGCAAGATGAGAGGGAGCGAGGGGTACACAGGGGCCTGGCAGCCACCCCCCCTGGCAGACTGTGAGCCAGCTGGCAGGACCCCTGCGCCCTTCTTCCTGTCCCCCCGGGGAGGTGACAGTGTCCAAGCAGAGGGTGCTCGCCTTTCCTGAAACCAAACACAGCAGCCTTGTGCTGGACTCAGCAAAACAAGTTTCTGCTGAGCCGCAGTATCCCCAGGTCCCATGCCGGACATCCTAGCATTGTGCCAAAATCCCCGGGCCAGCTGCTGCGACTGCCTTTCCCGGCCATGGCACACACCGCTCGCCAAGGCCAGGCTGTGGGAGAGCCGAGCCTTTCCCAGGCCCGCGGCAGCAGCAGATGTCTCACGAGATCAGTCAGCCGAGGAGACCAGCCAGAGCTGCCAAGTGTGACAGCTCCATCAGGCTCCTGTGACGGGCAGCGTCCTGCTCCGAGCCGTGGGGCCATGCGGCCGGGAGGCCACGGTTGGCCCTGGGCATGCTGTGGGAGTGGGCAGCATGGCACCAGGCTTGCCGGCTGGCCCCAGCAGGGAATGCGGAGCCCTGCCTCGGCAGAGATGCTCAGCAGGGAGACAGTGCCCACAGGGGCATGTCATTGCAGAAGCAGCTGAGTGCCCGCCTGCCCAGCACAGCCTGTTTGTGCCACTGCCCACTAGAGCCCTTTTGTTTTTCCTGGCTGACCCTCCCAGCTGGGTAGTGCTGCTATTCCCAACCTTCCTGCCTCCAAAAGGATTTAGGGCTCTGCTGGGGGGATTCCCGATGGCAGTTTGGCCAAACCCATCCCAACTTTACCCACCTTTTTGGAAGCAAACTTGGCAGACACCTGAGCATGCCAGGAAGGAGTCCTCCACGCGTAACGGCCTTTCCCTACACCAGGGTACGGGTGCTACTCTTTCAGGTCCCCAGTGCTGCAGGTCTCTGTGGTCCTGCTTACCGGATGCTGGAGGGTCCAGCCTCAGCCTCGTCTACCTTCCCCCCCCTTTCAGCACCTGTGACCATGGCCCTAGCAGCCATCATGCACCCTTGCAGGGATGACAGGCATCCCTCCACCCTTTCGGACCTCTCTGCTGAGCTGCTCCTCAGAGGTGTGCCACCCCGCTCACAGCAGATGCAGCGCTCCTCCTCCTCCCATCTCAGCACACCGCTTGCTTGCCTGGTTGCCAGCAGCCGCTGCTGCTCCCCTCACCAAGCCATATCCACCACCTAGCCGTATCCATCGCAGCCGCCCGCCGAGATACTTTCTGCTGCGTCAGCAGTACTCTCCACGCTGCTCCCGCAGCGCCGGCTGCCAGCGCTGCCCAGCCTGCTCTGCCTGTACTTTTCCTGCCTCTGTTGCCAGCTCTGCAGCCCTAACTCCTCAACACACAGGCACAGCTGGCATCCTCTCGGGGTGACCTGGGATGCCCCCGTGCCCTGCAAAACCTCCTGCTTTCCCTCTTCCCTCCTGCTTTGCGTTCCTGGCCAGGTGGGAAGGAGAGCAAGCTGCGAAGGGGGCTGGAGCGGGACTGAGGAGTCTCTGGAGCTGGCAGGCTGCGGCACTCCAGACATGCAGGCAGGGCCCTAGGCAGCATCCCTGCGGGTGAGCTGCTCTCACACCCGAAAAGCAGCAATCCTGTTTGGGGAAGCCATGCTGTAGTGCTGTGCCCAGCAAGGGAGGTACAGCCTTCCCCCCCAGCCCCCCGCCCCGGGATGAGTCTTTGCCAAGACACGTGCCCTGTGCCAGCAAGGACTACAGCCCGGAGAAACGGTCAGTGCTGCTCCTCGCACCTCCTCCTCCCGCTTCCCGCCATGCCTGTTCTGAGGGTGCGTCACCTCCCGCAAATTGCTGCTCTGCACCGGGGTCTGGTTGTCTAATGGACCTGGTGAAGCTCAGTCTCTGCCCATCACATCATCGGAGGCCTCCATTAGGAGGGCCCCCACCACCGCCCTTTTGGATGTGGGCTGCTGAGGGTTAGGTCTAATGGACGTGATGGTGAGGAAAAGGTCGTGGAGATGTGAACTTATGTGCAGGCAATTATCCTGGAACGAGCTCACGGTGACAAAAACAAGTTTTCAGCGCGTCCCCTTTGGCGCCAAGCAGATTCCCCCCGCAGCCTTGCCCATCGGTGTCCAGCTCCGCATCCCCATCTGGGGTTGCAGAACTCTCTGCTGTCAGCCTTGGGGCTAGAGGGTTGCCGGTAGCTACATGGGGCGGGGGGGCCGGGACACTGGCGGCGTCACCCCACTGACGTGCACCGAACGAGAGCCGGGCCTCAGCCTCGGCCCCTTTTTTTGTCCTCCCCCCTGGAGAAGCCACCGGCCTTCGTGGCGCTTTGCCCCTTTCCCAAGGGGTCCCAGGGCAGCACCAGCCCAGCGTTCCCGGTGCCCCCCCAGCCCTGCGCCCACCCTGCGGTCCTTGCTGCGGCTCTCGCAGATGTCGGGGCCGAACCCCGCCGGGGGGGGGGGGGAGTGGCGGAAAAAGGGGCAACCTCCGGGGCCGGCGAGCTGGGCCGCCCTGGGGGCGGGCGAGGGCAACACCCGGGGGTGCAGACCGGGGTGTGCAAGGGACGCGAGGGGGCAGCCCGGGCCGAGCCCCCCCCCCCTCCCGCAGGCGGGGCGGATGCGCGGCGCGGGGGGGGGGCGCGGGGGGAGGAGGGCGCAGCGCGGCCCCGCCCGGCCCGGCTCGGCCCCGCCCGGCGCCGTTCGCCCTCGGCGGGGGCGGCCAGAGCCGGGCCGCTGCGGGCCAGCGCGGAGCGACCGGCCCCGCTCCGCAGCCATGGCCCCGGGCTCGCCCGCCGCCCGCCGCCGCGCCGCGCCGCGCCTGCTGCCAGCGCTCCTGGGTAAGGGGCGCGGGGGGGGGGGCACCGGGGACCCGCTCCTCCCCGGGTACCGCCGGCGTCCTGCCGCCCCCCCCCTACACACACCCCGGCCCCAGCCCGGGAGAGGAGAGCCCCCCGTCCCGGGGGGCTCCCTGGGGACCCCGCGGGCTCCTCCGGCAGCCCGGGGCGGGGGCACTGTGGGCCTCCCCCCTCGTCCTCGTCCTCCCGAGGCGGGGTGACCCTCGCTTCGCGCTCGGCCGCTTTGCATCTGGCCCCCTCCCGCACCGCAAGGAGTCGGACGCTGCCGCCGCCGCTCAGCTGAATCTGCCGTCCGCAGGCGCTAACGCGGTTCTCTCTGCTCTGCAGACGGAGAGCCCGAAGCACTGAGGATAAGTGACTTGTCCAAGGTGACTTCGCAGCCGAGTCCGAGAGCCGACTCCGAAGTCCTGGCTCCGGCCCCCTGCCCTGCCTGCATCAGTCGCTAACATCGCCAGAGCTTTCCTCCTGCGAGCACTGCGGCTGCATCCCGCTTTGCCCTGCTCCGCTCGGCCGCTCTCTGAGCAGGGACGGTGGGCGGCTACCTGCCTGCTAATGGGAGCCGGGGGAATAGCCGTAGGGAAGCCGTGCACTGCTTCAACGCGGCCGCCAGCACGCCTGCCGACAGGTCATTCTTTTTACAGTTCGGTTTTGTAAACCAGCCGGTTGCATGCGCATCTCCCCGAACCCGTACCGCAGGGCCGAACCCGTACCGCAGGGCCACTGCTTGGAACGTGACGCGCAGACCTGTGTGCGGGGATGCCCGAGTTCCCCAGCTGCAGGGTGGAGGAAGGAGTTTGCAGCCGTCCCCTCCGCGCTGCAGCCCCCTGGGCTGGTTCCAAGCCGCCTGCATCCGCCCTCACGCACCAGCTGCACTTCTGCTCGTGTAGGTCATCCTTGTGTCCAGGGGCACAGAGACCCCGAAACCACGGGCTGCCTTGGTTGGCAGCGCTTGCTGTTGGGAAACTGCCTCGAGAGGCATTTCGGAGGGCATAGTCCGTAAGTTTGTTTTAAGCGAGCTGGAGAGACGAGAAGACATGTAAGTACCTGACTCCCTGCAGGATTCGGCTGCTGGTACCTGGTGGAAAGTGCCGCCTCGGACAGATGTAGCACAAGCTGCTTTTGGCACGGGGCTGGCAGCAGGGTGGTCGGAGAGAATCCAAGGCGCCGGAGCCCGGGGCATGCGGGCGGCTGGGGTCCAGGGCGGGCAGGTGGGAACCTTGTCCCGCAGGTCGCCCAGGTGGGCTGGGAGCCTGGAGGGGGAGGTGGGAAGGGGAGAGCATCTGGGCAGGGCTCTCTGTGTCTGTGTTTCGGGGATGCCGTGCTCTCCAGGGAGTGGCAGTGGGCTCCCGGCTGCGCCGGGGAGCCACACCATGGTGTCTTTCGTCGGTGCCCACAGGAGGGGTGAGGCCCATGGGTCCTGTCCCGGAGCACACTGTGCCTGAGCTCGGGCTGGCCGAGGGGAGCCTGCCCAGCCCACCGGGCATGGCTTGCTGTCTGTGCCAGGAGGTCACATTGATTTTTATGGGCAATACAAGCTTTCTCACAGATGGTGGAGGTGTCCCATGCCTTTTCAGGTGAATCCCATGTGCCCTTTCCATTAGGGCAGTGGTTTCCAGACCGGGTTCCTGACTGGCCGCGGGAAAAGCAGCAGGCTGCCAGCAGCCCACGGGGGGAAAGTCTTGCTCTGGGCCCTGGCCCGTGTTGGAGGGCTATCGCTGCTGTCACTGGGGCTGGGTCCTGGGCTGCACAGCCAGCACCGCTGCACATAGCTCAGTGGCTCTGGGACCCCTCATCACGGGGGGGCTTGCCCCAGGGACTCAGCCTGAGCAAGAGCAGGCAGCCAGGGCTCTGACAGCAGCAGGAGCAGCTGCTCCCTGGTTCCCCTTCCCTGCCTCCTGAGGAAAGCTTGTGCCTGCGTGCATGACAGTTAGCCTAGAGCCCTCGGCGGGGCTTGACCTGCACACTGAAGGTTGGGGCTCTGGTGGTGCAAAGTGCAGCAGCTTCGGGCACATGGAAAAGTAACGGTGGCAGCTGGCGTGGCAGGTTGAGTCAGTAATCTCCCAGCCTCCCAATGTGTTTTCCACTGCGCTTTATTTAGCGGTAGCGTATCAATTCTGTCTTCCTGAGACCACAGCATGACAGGAACAAGATCAGCCTCCGTTTACCCCACACATTCAATTCAGGTTATGTTCATGACGTTATAACAGTGGCAGACAGGATTAAAAGTGTTACAAGCTGCATGGAATCATCTTTCCTGCAAGTAACTGTCCGCTTGCAGCACCCCGCCTACTCAGGCATACCTGCAGACCCAGGCATCCGTCTGCAAAGTCTTACTCCAGGGAGCAGTGCGATTCCCCTGGGATGCTCCCGGATGTGAAGTCCCCTCTGTAGCATCCCCAGGGCTGGTCTTTGAGCCTGACAACTGCAGGAGACCTCCATCTGGTGGGAGCCACTCCCTGACGTTAGCTAAAGCCTCTCAAGCAAAATGAAAAGTCCTTCTTTGTAAAGTTAAGTAACTCCTTCCCTGCAGTGCTTGCGATGCAGCACTGCAGCAGGGCCCGAAGCCCAGGATGCAGGGCTCTCGGGCTTGGCTCAGGCTGCGACGTGCCTGGGGAGTTGTTAGCACGGGCGTGTGTGGGAGAATAAATCAGCAGCTGAAGTGGCTGCAGAGAGACGCAAATCTGAAGCTGAGGGCAGTGTATCTGAGTTAAGGTGTCGATGGAGCTGGGGAGCAGCTTGCAGCTGTGGGAAGGGCTGCGTCCCCTGTATTTTGGTTGTCCGAGTGCCCAGGGAAAGCTTTGTAGGGATGGCAGGGTCCCGTTGGTGGCTGAGGTCTGGGAACGGGGAGGACAAGGCTTTGCTGCGTTCTCTCGCATCTTGGCCATAGCACATCACACAAGTGGGACCGGGCCCCAGTGGGATGGGCATAGGGAAGGGGAACAGGGCTGCTCCCCTGGCCCGGAGCAAAGCATCCCTGTGCCCCCTGTAAGGGTTCCTGTGGACACGGCTGGCCCAGCCCAGTGCCCAGGGGTGAAGTGCCAGTCCCCTGCATGGCACCCCAGGAGCTTTCAGGCATGCTCTCGGCTCTTGTGGCTGGACTCGTACCTGCTCCTCCATGCCTTCCTCCCTGCTAATGGGGAGGAGAGGAGTGGGAGAACTGCGTTCTGCAGTTTGAAGGTCATCTGTCAGCTACAGCAGGAGACGAAGCTCTCTGCAAGGCAGGTGTGAGGGGGTGCCACTCCGGAGGTCCGCACAGGCACTGCAAGGAGCCTGCTGCCCTGCCTCGCTGCCAGAGCCCTTGGCTGGGGCGGCGGACAGGCCGAGTGGCAGGCATCCAGGATAGCAATGCTAATTAGCGCTCAGACTCCCTGCTTGAAGAACAGAGAGCTCTGCTTTGCTTTGGGCTTCTTTTTTCCCCCTTTAAGGTTTAGCTGAAGGCCTTGCGGATAATATGCAAATCAGGGCTTTCATTCGCACGCTTTATTCGTGGTGATGCTATGGTTCCCTTTGAATCCCCGCTGCCTCTGTGGGTGCCAGCCAGGCCCTGCCGTTCCTGTGGGAGCACGTCCCCTATCTCTGCCGAGCTGGCCGGGAACAGGCGCGTTTGCTCCTGCCACGGCAGCCTGCTGTGCCGAAGGGGATGAGGGGTAACAAACCCATCCCTGGGCTCTGGGAGGGGAGGAGAGCTGGGCTCATGCCCCCGTGCTGAGGCTGCGGGGAGGAGGAGGCTGTGGGTCCCTGGCGGAGCCGGGAACAGGACCTCGGGGGGTGAGGGCTGAGCCCCGCCACCCCCCACGTGTTCCCTGGAAGGGGATCCCCACAGTGGCTGATGCTCCAGCCAGAGGCTGGGCTGCAGTGGAGGAGAAGTGGTCCCTCCCACGTACCACACCATTCTCTGCGTCCCGGCCGTGTCCTCACTCTCTCCTCCCCTCTCCCTGCCAGGTTTGAACATCTTCGCTGTCGCCTTTGCCTTGGAGGTGTCCGTGGGGAAGACCAACACTGTGATGGCTCTGAATAACTCCAATGTCCTGCTGCCCTGCACCTTCACCACCTGCATAGGCTTTCAGGACCTGGTCTTCACGTGGTATTTCAACTCGACGGAGATGGTGGGTAGCTCTCTGGGCTTTGCCTCTCTTTTCCTGGCAGGTCCTTTTCTACTTTCCCAGTGCAGACCAGCACTGCAGTTTGCACAGAGTTCCCTTTCTCCTCTTGCAGGATGCCTGTCCCTCTGAGTGTCTCCAGCTCTGGGGGGACAGGGCTGTGCAAACAGGGTGACTCAAATATCCTGGCACATCTGTGCTTTTGGCACAAGGCTGTTCTGGATTTTCTGCTGCCCGCAGGCTCGTTTCTGTTCATAAATTGGCCATAAACTGTGTGGTCAGGCGCAAGTCTGCGCTTTGGGCAAAATACAGTGAATTTTCTCCTCCTGCGCTTGCCCTGAAATACTAAAGGTTCTGTATAGATTTGCTTCCTGCTGGGAAGATTCTGCTCTTCAACTCCTTTAGCAGGAGGGCTCCTTTAGAGCAGGTCCATCCTCGCAGGCTGGCCAGCCCTGCATGGCCCTAGAGCAAAGGGACTCTCCGTGCCCTGGGGTTCTCCCGTCTTTTGTGTGGTCTGTAACATTACTGCAGAGCAAGTCAGATTGATCTGTTGCTTCCCGGGTGGGCTGCACGTCAGGTCCCCCTCCACAGCCATTCCTGCTTTAGCGGGCTGTGCCACGACCCTTGGCTGTGCGTGTCTATGCGTGCAGAGGTAGGGCAGGGCACGGCACGGCACAGGCAGGAGAACTTGAGTCTTTCCCTCCCCTGGGGTTGTTGGGAGCCTAGCTGACCCCACATCCCACATCCCTGTCTCTGCAGATTTACCACGGCAAGATAAAGAACAAAGCCTCGGAGCCCTTCCTTGTTGGACGCAACCCCCGGGTCGAGTTTGTCGGCTCGACGACTGGGAAGGACAACAACATCTCCATTGTCCTGAAGAACGTGGAGTTCAGCGATGCTGGCAAATACACCTGCCATGTCAAGAACCCCAAGGAGAAGGATGCGCAGCACAATGCCACCATCTTCCTCACAGTGGTCCAGAAGAGTAAGTGCCGACCAGGGCTCCCTTGCCCCACAAGCGGCACTGGGGCGGTGGGGATGCAAACCCGCACTGACCCCACCTCAGCTCACAGTTGTAATGCTTCATTGGGTGTCCTGGCTTCTTGGAGGTGGTTGGCATCCCTGAAGGGCAAGGCTTGGCCTCGTGGCCCTCTGTGACGTGGGCTGGCAGCTGGTGGAGGGGCTTGCTGCTTTGCTGGGGGGGCTGTGCAGCTGGGAGCTCCCTGCTCCCCTCCTGAGACCCCTCAGCACCTTCTCTCCTGCAGTGGTGGAGGCAGACAACACTGTGACACTCATCATCGTGGGCGTTGTTGGGGGGCTCATCGGCCTCCTCATCCTCTTCATGCTCGTCAAGAGGGTTGTCCTGTTCATCATCAAGAAGACCCAGGATGGGAAGTGAGTGCAGGTGCTGGTCCCGGCACCTTTCGGCGGGCGCTGCCCTGGGGCAGGGCTGCCCGGGGCCGGGGTCGTGTAGAGAGGGGCCGGGGGGGGCTGGGGGCTGTCAGCTGGCCATGTGCTCTCCCCCAGGAAGGAGTGTCTCGTGAGCTCGTCAGGGAACGACAACACCGAGAACGGCTTGGCCGGCTCCAAGGCGGAACAAAAAGCACCACCAAAGGCATGAAGCAGCGGCGCCCCGAGCCCCGGCCCGCCCAGCAGCGGGGAGGCTGGGCAGGGGGACAAGCCTTTCCCTTTTGTTTTCTTTCCAAACTGCCAACGCTTGAGACATGTTTCTATTACACACGTGCCTGCAACCTGCACTGCTTCTCAGAAAAAGACTTCAGCTGCAGCGGGACTGGGAGCTTCTTGCAGACTCTGACTGGGACATGCCTGGGAGAGGGAGAGCCACCTGCTCCGCTCTGAGGGAAGGCAAGAGGGTGCCAGGCAGGCAGTGAAGGGGCCGGGTGCTGGGGAGTGCCCTGGTCTGCAGCTGGGTGCGCTGTGCTCCCAGGGCTGGTGGGCGGCCGGGGGTCCCGGCGTACCTGAGGTTGGTAGAGGCTGCGAGGAGCTTGGGGCGGCTGGTCTGACTGCGGCGATGCTGAGCTGGGGTGGGCAGGAGCTGCTTGCATCGCGCAGCAGGTATCTGGAGCAGAGTGAGGGTGCACGGAACTCGCCGTAGAGATAGAGGCTCCTGCTTCAGCTCTCCTGTTAAGCACACTCAAGAACCAAATCGGTGGAAGACCCATTGCTGTTGGGGCTGTCCTCTCTTCCCAGCCATGCTCCTGGCCCTGAGGTGCCTCCGTTCCTCCAAGGGCTGGGGGGACCAGCAACTGGGGCTGGCCGTGTTCTGGGGTCACCGCTGGCCTGCGGCAGCGTGAAACTCCATGTTTCATGCTCGCTTTGCCCCTGTGCAGGGCCACCCCCCCGTGGGGGCAGCGGGGGGGCTTCTCCCCCAGCCAGCCTTCTTGGGAGGCACTCCCTGGGTTTGTGCTGCTGCTGCTCCTGCTCCTCCTCCCCTCTTTTTAAAGCTCATCACTCAGAGCAGCAATGCTTTTGATGCTGACTCGCCAAGGCTTAACTCGTTAGGCAGATATTTTTTATATTAGACTCCAGTGGGAAAATGGCTGATTGCATTTCCCTTTCACCTGAGGAAAACTGTGGCACTGCATCTGCGATGCAGGGAGGGAGCATGGTCAAGCCCTGGCGAGGGGAGCTGGGCTAGGGCTGTGCCAGCCCGCTCCCAGGCCTGCCACCAGCTGCTGGGTGACCTTGGGCAAGTCGTTCTGCCCCTCCATGCCTCAGTTTCCCCATCTGTAATACTGCTCTACCTCACAGGGGTTGTTGTGAGGCTTCCTTGGCTAACATTTGCAAAGTGCTTCGAGATCCTTGGATGAGGGGTGCCATAGAAAGCCAGAGGGTCTTTGTGAAGGGTACCTGCAGTGGGGATTTGGGCAACCCAGCCCCCTTCCCAAGGGCTGTAGCAGGACGTGAGACATGAAGGGAACGAGCTGATCCTACAACTGAACTTGAGTGTGATTTGTTCCCTAGTCCTCCTTTATTTGTGGGTGTCTGTCAGTGAAGCTGCAGGACAGGCAGCTCCCCTGCCCCCACTCGAAATCGGGAATCGAAGCTGAGCCCTGACTTTCCTGGCTGCAGGGGCTTGCGCCCTGACAGAGGTGCTGGAGTGGAAGGTAGGCAAAGAGTTGGTGGGCAAGGTGAACAAGGAAAGGTCAGGCACTATCTTCTGCCAAGACTGCTGTGGCAGAGGTCAGAGCCCACCTGCCCGCTCCTGGGGGCGGTGGTACGGAGAGCACCTTCCAGCCTTTGCCCGGGCCGTGCGTTTGGGACAGGGGACAGGTACAGGCACCTGGCCCCAGGCAGGTTTCCTTGGCGGACGGTTAGATGGGCAAGTGGGAGTCAGGTCCCCGGGATCCCAGTCCTCTCTCTGAGGATCCATGGGACCCTCAGGCAAATCACTTGACTTGTCTGCGCTTCAGTTCCCCCATCTGTAGAACGGGGACAGTAAATCGGACCTACCTCACAGGAGGTGTGAGTCTCCCTGCATCGCTTTGCAAAGTGCTCCAAGACCCTGGGGCGAAAGGCACTCCGTAAATGCAAAGTATTGTTACCGAACCATTGTCACGCATGACAGTCTGGGCAGGAAGGCGTGAGACCTCCCAGTTGCCCCAAGAGCCCCCCCAGCCCATGCTTGGAGGAGAACTTCCATGGGAGAGGACAGTGAAGGGAGGAAGGGATTTTTTTAAAGAACTATTTTTAGCTGTCCTAACCTGTTGGCCTTTTTTAGACGGTATCTGGACACAGTTCCACCTACCACAGGATATGCAATGCTGTACTATGCATGGATTACTCATCTGGCTTGATGGGAAAAGTCAACATAACCAGTTTTTGAAATGTAACTCTATACGCATATGTGTGTGGGTGCTGTACGGACACGCAGGGGGCTCCAGGGGAGCGGGCTGGCCTCGGGGCTTGTGCCAGCTCCTGCGGGGCCCCTGCTGTCCCAAGGGCTTTGGGGGGTCTGCAGAGGCTTTCCGGGGCATGCAGGGGAGAAGGGCCTGCCAGAGGTGTGTGCTGCGACCGACCCGTATGTGTATAAGCATATATAAACACATGTAGGAGATACCTGCAAATAAACACAGGATGTGTACAACATGCTGTGTGATGACTTAGAGCACATTTTTGCACTGTAGAGGTCTAGTTAGCTTTGCCTTGAATGAAATAAAGTTTATGTTTACTAGAGAAACTTGCTCTGGTTTGGGTTGCTGTGGGTGCCTGCCTAGCCTTATCATGAACCCCCAGGCATGCATGCAGCATTGCAAGCCCTGCACTGAGGCAAAGAGCAGCAGCATTTCCCTTGTGTGCCGAGCGTGGGCTGTGTCCGTTCTCTGCAACTGCTTGTCCTGGGTGGATGGCTGCCACTGCACTGGCTGCATCCTAGACATGCTGGGGCAAGGGCTGGGTGCTGCTTCCCAGCACCCATGGGTGAGCACTGCCCACTCAAGCCCAGTGGCTGTGGGTGCCTGGAGCTGGGGAGCCAGCCTGGCGTGGGGTGCAGGACAGGACAGGGGCTGTGGTGCTACTTTTGGGGGGACAACATTTGCAGGGTGCTTGGGGGTATTTCCCAGCACAAAAGGTGCTCTGAGCACCTGAAATGCAGGATCTCTCCCTGCCACGTTGCACGGGAATGGCCCTGATGTCTACTGGGGCTGAAACTATGCTAGAAGAAGTTGATTTAAAAGCATGCCTAACGTCCCTGTTTGTTTACAACAATTTAAACTGACCGCATTCTGCTCAGCTTGTCCGACCGAGTGGCTAAGGTTCACGCAGCCCTTTCTTCCTTGTGTGCAGGAACAGCTTGTTCACAAGAGCCAGCAAATAACCCCTGCTTTGGGCTGGGAAAGCAGCTCTGGCACAGCACAAGGTATTGCGAAAAATACCCCTGCAAGCAAGAGGGACAAAGCCTTCAGAGGCTGCCTGAAAAAACAAATACTTTCTTTTAATGGGGATACTCTACGGCACAAACGTCCTTTCCCCTCTGTGTAACAGTAGTGAGCAAACAGCAGCTTAGCACCACAGGAGCCTTCCTGCCACAGCAGGGTCAGCACAGAGCAATAAATTAATCTTTCTCCGGAAGGGAGCTTGAGCCGGTCAGATTCCTTTGTGGTATCGGTGGCCGTCGTTCCGAGCTGCCCTTTGCCTCCTTAGCTGGCCTCTGGCGTGCTAAATCACAGCCTGCCAGCGAGGGTTCAGGAGGCACCGCTCACCTTCCGTGGCTGGAGATCCATTTCCCAGCTACCGCTGGAGCCAAGACAGCCAAGTGCGTGGGGAGGGAGGCTTGGGGAGAGAGGAGGGACCTGTCCCGGCTGGTCTCAGAGCTCTGACTGGAAGGAGAGAGGGAGGGAGAGAAGAAACTGCAAGCTTTGAAGGGCAGCGGCAACCAGGAGACAAACGGAGTCGCATCCTTAAGGAGCTGGCTGGGCTCCTGCACAGAGCTGAAGGGGGCTGGTTGCCCACAGCCCCGTCCCCACAGCCTGTCCTGCAGCGACAGTGCGGTTCCCCACTGTGCAGAACTGCCAAGGGGGCCCTGGCCCTTCCCCACCGCCCCCCAAAAGCTGCGCGACAGAGCAGCCATGGGTGTCGCTGCAGCGGTGTCGGCAGTACGGCACTGACCCTCCAGACGGCGTAGATCCAGTTGAGGTAGGCACGGACACTGGTGTAGACGCCGGGCGTGCTGGGGGTCCCGCAGCCCTGGCCCCAGCTGACGATGCCCACCACCTGCCAGTGCCTGCCTGAGTACAGCAGGGGCCCGCCGCTGTCCCCCTATGAAGAACAAACCGGCTGAGTGGGTGCTGAGGACCCCCCCAGTCCCCAGCATGGCAAGCACCGGTGGTCACAGCTGCGGCTCGCAGCCGTTTCCCAGGAGCACAGCTCTTCCCTGAAAGGGGCTGTTTCATCGATAGCTGCAGACCAACCCACCGCCTCTTTCTGGACCCAGCACCCCCCACCTGGCAGGTGTCCACCCCGCCTTGGGGCAAGCCGGCACATAGCATCTTCTCGGTGACCTCCCCGTGGTAGGCGGCCAGGTTGCAGCTCTCTGCGTCGATGAGTTTCACCTCCGCCTGCTGCAGGGTCTCCGACAGTTTGCCTGCACCAAACGTGGCCGCTCAGAGGGGCGCCCCCAGCAGCCCCGGGTGAGCAGGGTCCGCACCAGCCCCGCTCCTCCTGCTCGCCTCCACGCTGTCCCGCTCACCGTGCTCCTGCGTGTAGCCCCAGCCTATCACCCACAGGGACGTGCCCGGCACCAGCTCCTCGTCGAAATAGGGCAGGCAGATGGGCTTGCTGCTGTCTGGGAGAGGTGAGGTGCAGGAGATGTCTGGGGAGGTTTGCGGGGAAGGTGCCCGTGCCCGGACTGGCTGGGCCCACGAGCCGGCCGGGCACCCAGCTCCCCGCTGCACTCTTGGTAAGGCACCGCTTGCATGCAGCCCACTCCGCGCTGCTGCTCGGTGCCCACTGAGCACTGCCACACAGGGGGCATTGCCGTCCTAGCCTGCTTCTCGGTGCCGTCAGAAGACACTTGGGACTCTGGCTGTGAGGTGTGTGCCACATCTCACCTGAGACACGCAGGGGAGACTGCAGCTTCACCAGGGCAATGTCATTGTCCTTGGGAGACGCAGGTGTCACCTCAGCCAGGAAGACCTTCTCCACAGGGAGGGTGACGGTGCCCGAGAGGAGGTCGGAGCCGGCCTTCACGCGCCAACTCTGAATGATGGGGTTGTTCCTGTGCACAGACATGCCTCTTACTGCTCCCTTCTTTCCTCTCCATGAGCCTGCTGTGGGGACAGGCAGCAAAGCCCTGCCTGCATGCTGCCCCGCTCAGCGTCAGTCAGCTGCGTTGGCCCAAGGGGCACAAAGACCTGCACAAAGCCCTGCACAGATGTGTTAATTACGGGACACTTAAGCCACACGTAGCTTAAACCCCGAGGGACCCAGCCTGGCCTCGAGGAGTCGGACCAGCCCTGACACGTCGGTGCCGGCTGACCAGTGTGCCGCAGCGGGGAGGTCGCCAACTCACTTGAAGCAGTGCGCTGCCGTCAGGATCCAGCTGGGGTCGATGATGCTGCCCCCGCAGATGTGCTCCTTCCTGTACTGCAAGCTGACCTGCCACGGCCAAGCCTCGATGGCGGCCGGACTCCCGCCCAGCACACGTGGAGTCCTGATGCTCTCCCCGCAGTCTTTTGCCCGGCGGCAACGGCGGAGCAGCGACAAAGCAACACGTTAGCTGTGGCGGTGGGAGAGAAAGAGCACCCGCTCTGCCCTCCTCCATCCTTGGGGGTGAGCGGGGACGGAGGGTCCTGCGCCTCCAGGGAAGGGAGTGTGGCCCAGGTGCCTCCCCCTCACCCCGCGACACTGCCTGGGTCACCCCTTTCTGGCACACCCCCCTTTTGTTCTCTGTTCGCACATCATCCCCAGGCTTGCTGAAATTGGTTCGTCCGTTCCTTGCCTTCTCCAGCCCACCAAGCAGATTAGTTTAATCAGGGTAATTCATCAGTAAAAGTAAACCCATCCAGGCAGCTGGTTAAGCCTCTTGTAGGTGTTTCGTTTCTGGGAGGTTTATACTGGCTTAGGAATAAGGCTAGTACTAATTAAGTCCAACTTTTCTCATGCAAACAGTGCGGGAACCAGGGAGGGCCAGGGCTTGGGCCATAGCTGAGCTCTTGCAGCCGCAGCGCAGCAGCACATGGGGCCATGCCAGGAATGAGGACCTGGAGCGGCATGAGGCCTGCAAGGTGCAAACAGCATCTCGATACTTACTGGAACAAAAGAGCGAAACAACCAATCCAGAGAAGCATTTCCTGGAAGAGGGAGGAAAAGGGCTGGATTTGGCAGAGGAGAGGCTCTGGCTCTGGAGCCAGGCGCAGCAGGCGCCCACTCAGGGCGAGGGGCACGGCAGCCGCCTCTGCACGGGCCCCACTGCTCACCTGCCCGGGTCGGGCATCTGGAGGCTACCGTTGCTCAGCACGAGTTCACGGGGAGGCAGGGGCTGCCCTGCATCTGCCTCCACTGGCCAGAAAGTGGGGGTGCTGAAAGACATGGGGGGACACAGGTCAGCAAGTCCCAGGCATGCTACCAGTGGGGCACGGGTGCTGGGAGACGACAGGCATTGGTGCCTGAGCATCTCCAGAAGCCAGGAAACTTGGCGGTTCTGGCTCAGACTGAGCTAAGGATGGTATAACCCGGTTCCGAAACTTGAGGGACTGAAGCTTTATGAGTAGGTCTTAAATGTTTGCCTGCAGCCCCGACAAAGAGCTGCTGAGATAGGGAGGAAGCAGGAGTTTAGGAAGGGAACGTCAACCCTGCGCCAGTGAGCAAGAGAAAGACCCCATAGGAAAAAGGGGGTTCCGTGGGGCAGGGACACAGGGATGCCAGAAGTGCCACAGCCCTGAGGTTGGGTGCAGAAGGGGGGACTGGCCGCTGAGCCCAGGACCAGGGACAGGAGTGTATTGAAGGAAGGGAAGCTACTCCCTGCTGTTCGGGGAGGCATGGGGCAGGTAGCTCCTGGGGGACCTCAGGGGTGTCCCTGCGGTTACTTCTTGTGATATTTGTGGCCTGGGACTCAAAGCATCTGTCCCTGATTTTTTGGAACTGGGAATACCATCTTGGGCTCACTCTAGGCTCCTAGAGGGGCTCAAACACCAGAACCCATCTTCTCCCTAGTATACCCCTAACTTACCTCAAGCTCTCCCTTAATCCAGGGCTGACACCAAACACACAGGGCTAGCACGCTATTTCCCCAAATCTCGGCTTTAACCAGCTGTAGCTGAATGCAGCACTACAAACTTGCTGCTAGCTCAGGGCAGTGCACGAGGTGGACACAGGTGGGTGACATGGAGCTTCATCCCAGCTGCAGGGACCCAGCCCTGCCCATAGCTGTGCAGCACCCACACCCCCCACCCAGCACCCACACCGCCCACCCAACTGCTGCTCTCCTGGGCCTTTGAAGGGGGAGTGCAGTGCTCTGGTGAGGAGAGTACATGCTGTTGCGAGCTGCAGGGCAGCCCTGCTGCATGGGTGCCTGTGAGTAGGTGGGGGTGAGGTGAGGGGTAGGAGCCAGGCAGGGTGCCTGTGGGCTGGGGACGGAGCAGAGGATGCTGGGCATGGTACTGTGCTTATGTGAGAAGCTGCCAGGGCAGAAGCACAGAAGCACAGAGACTAGCTGACTCCTAGGGACGCACAGAGGGCTCTGCGTGGCAGGGATGGACCAAAACCATTAGTGGAGAGCTTGAGTGCTTTGTAAGTAAAGAGCCTCGCTCAAAAAGAGGTTTTGTGGGAGACGGATAGATAAAGTGGGCAAGAGAAGTGTGGAGGAAGCAGCCTTGTACCTCCTATAGCCCATTTGCTCACAGGCTGCTTTTGCCAGCACCAGGTTGAAGTGGTCGTGGCAGATGCAGGACCAGGCTCCAGTGTTTCTGCTAAGCACCTGCAGGATGGATCTGTCTTTGGAAACACGGGCTGGAGACAGACACAGAGTCAGCTTTGCTGCAGGTGACTTCAGCAGGTGGAGGCTTGCTGCAGCAGCCCAGCCCCTCCAGAGCACTGGCAGGGTGTCCTGGACTCACCCCCAGCTGGTGGCCCCTCAGGGACCCACTGGGGACAGCTGGCCTCGTCCTCGCCCTGCAGACAGTCCATTTGCCCGTCACACACCTGCCGCAGCAGCACCAGCTTCAGGGGCTGTTTGCAGAAGAAGTAGTGGTAGTCCAGGTAAACCTTGACTAGAGGGAAAGGGGGAGCTTAGTGCTGAGCTCATGCTGCTGGGCAGGCTCAGGGCTTGCCTTTGGGGGCTCAGCAAGAAGGTGGCAGACCCAGTCCCGGCTGAGCCCTGTGTCCGGAGCTGCGTTTGCCAAGCCGTGGCCGTGCCCAGCAGTGGCAGGAGGAAGGGGGAGAGAAAGGCGGGAGCCATACTCAAGAACCCGACCATAACCAGGCAGGCGAGGCTGAACACTGCTGCCAGGATGGGGATGCCAATCCGCTTGAAGGAGTCCAGAGCCGTGGAGGCTTTGCGTCTCGTGCTGGGACCTGTGACACAGAGGAGCGTGGCCCCGCATCGCCAGGCCCAGCCTGGCAGCACCCACACCCCCAGCTCCTGTGGGCATTACCTCTGCCATTCAGTCGCTCGGAGGCTAAATCCTGCAAACCAGAGGGGAAAACCAGTTACTGAGCCGAACCTTCGGCCAAAAAGCAAGTCGGCAGGCAGAAAGGGTCCATAGCAGCTTGGCTAGCTGGCGATCCCCACGCCTAATGTGGGATCCTTAATGTGATCAGCCGCCCTGGGGAGGGCAGCCCAGAGAAAGCAGAGGATCAGCTAAGCCTGGGCAGGCACAGAGGCTGCTGTCTCTTGGGCTTGCTCGAGGCCCACCAGAACGATGGGCAGGGAAACTGCCCCAACCCACAGCTGAGGTTGCTTTAGAGCTGCTGGGGACGGGGGTGACACGTCCCAGTGCAACAGCATTTGGCTCTGCTGTCACCAGGGATCTCTGGCTGTGGTGTTCCCATGGATGCCACTTGTGCAATTCCAGCAACTGTCTATTAATGTTACAGAGATACTGCCTTTAATGCACTAGAGGCTTAAGAAGTCATAGGTGTTATGAAAGAGGCACTTTCTGACGTGCCAAGAAACCCTGAGTCAAAATACATGTGCCTGCAGGGCTGTGCCACTCGGACATGTCACGATGGGGGTTATTCTTTGGCTGGCCCAGTGTGGGGTCAGAAACCAAGCAGCACAGCCTGAGTCCTCCCTGACAAACTGTCGGAGCCGCTGGAGAAACCAGCCCGGCCCATGGGAACGGGTGCTCTCGGGGCGGGGAGGGAGGGCTGTGCTGCTGCTAGGACACACGTAAACACAGCCCCGGCTGCAGTCAGCAATAGAGCGAGTGATGAATAAGGCATTGATCCCACTTGATCTCCTCAAAATTATTTTCCTGTAATAGCTTCTCATACAAGAGGTGCCCAACTGCAGTAGGAAGGGTCCCGTCAGCGGCACCAGGCAGCCGTTGCTGAAGGAGCCGCTCCTGTCCTCGGTGGGCGGGTTGGTGCTGGGCAAAGATCAGAGCCCCTTTGCGGGGGGTTCAGGTGGAGACCGTATGTTTCTCTTGCCCTGTTCTGCGGCCCTGCTTGTGCCACGCTATTGAGAGCTGCTTCCTGGCAGCTTGCGGTTTGAAAGCGTGCTCTTGCCCTGCTGAGGCTGTGGAAAGCAGCACGCTTGCTTTTCCCTTGAACGCCCTTCCAGCCCCAGGCGAGCGCTTTTCCTTTGCTGTTGCTTCTGGACCCTACCACGACAGGTAAGACGAGCTTTTTTGCAGGGCCTGTACCCAGCATGAACAGAGGTAAGGAAGATTAAAAACACTGCAATAAACCCATAGATCCAGGAGATTTTGGGATTTAGAAGCCTTTGCTCATTTGGCTGTTGAGCATCAGGAGCAGCACGCTTTTCCTGGGCAGCAGAGAGCTGGAGATGATTGCATTCGTTGTCTCAAACGAGAGCAGAGGCCCCTGGGCAACCTCAGAGCTTGGAGTTTGGGGCTTTGAAGAACAGCGGTGCAGCGAGACCGGGGATGTGGTAAGGCTGTAAAGGGGCTGTGCTCCAGCCCGGGGCTGGTAGGAGGGAGTGGTGGAGCTCTCCCTCTCCAGGTCACTGTGTTTGGGCATGTTTAGCCATGCACAAAGACTCTACCAGCAGAATTTTACAGGCGAGTGCCAAGCCATTATTTGTGGGTTAATACACAAAGATAGCTTGGATTTAATGTGCTGCTAGCTCAGCCGTCACTGCCCCTCGCCCAGCCAGGAAACATTGCCTCCCCATCGTGGCCCTGCCACATGGCTTGGGCTGCCAGTTTTGGCTGCTCGCCTGCCGGGCAACAAGAAGTGACCTGTGCAGGGGAGGACCAGATCCTGCCCAGTGCTGTGGGCATGCGGCTGTGCCCCAGCATGCAGCTGTCTGGCTCTTTTGAGGGAATGCCAGGGACCTTTCTCTGAACAGCTGAGCTTGTCTGGCACCGATGCTGAGCATGGGCAAGTCATGGCTAGCGCCTGGCTGCTGGATGGGCTCTGTGTAGCCCCTCAGGTCTTTTTGGCTCCCACCAGGGCACTGCAGTGCTACCAGGGGATCCCAGCTCAGCTCCTGGGGGCCCAGGGCCTGACTCCTGGTGGCAGGGAGTCGGGGACCTGCTGGGAGCAGGAGGGCAGGGTGGGAAGAGGAGCATGTCTCCTGGACTTCCCATCTTGGCCGCCCTTTCAGAGCTGCTTATCTGCAGCGTCCGGTGCCTGCAGGAGCCCTGGGAATTTTGTAATGCCGGCTCAGCTTACTCCCAAACGCCGCCAGTTGAGGGCACGTGGGACCAGTCCTTCCTCATGCTGACCTCTTGTGTAACCGTGGGCCTGGGCTGGGCATGACCTGGATAATGGGATCCTAACGGTTCCCTGCAGGAACAGTCCCAGGGCCACGTCGGCTCCTCCGGGCTCTGTGGCATGGCCGGGGCTCTGCGGCTGGGGGGCACCGCAGCTGCCTCTGCCTGCCGGCAAGCTGCCCGTACTTGTGCCCATCATGTCGTCTGGTGTCGGGCTCCTTTCTGACAACCCTGGGCAGGTCTCGTGCAGACGCAGGTGGAAGGGATGATGCTGTGGTGCTGGCCACTTTCCCACACAGAGAAGGTATTGCCCATTGTTGGGTTTTGTTTTTTTTTTCATATTCTTCAGTCCACAAACTTCCTCTGTTTCAAACAGATTCACAGCTTGGAGCTGCCCCAGGGGCTGCCTCTCCATGACTGCCCACTTGCTTTCAAAACCACACTACGAGCAAGAGCTGCACTGGTTAAGCTTAAAGCAAGGCAAGAGCTGTGCCAGCTCCTTTGTGGAGTGGAAGCACATGATTTCCTGGATAACTCAAGGCTACCGTAACTAATTGAACTCCCTTGCCGTATTCTCTGGAAGCACACTAATGCAGCTCTGGCCAGTCTGCACTCCAGCTGTGCAAATGTCAGCCCACGAACCATGGACTCCCGATGAATTTCTGCACCCGCACCATCTGAGCAGGCTCAGGCAGCTGGGGTGCAGGTGGACTCTTGCCGTTTGCTCTCCGCAGTGTGTGGCTGAAAGGCTCTGTTGTGCACCAAGTAGCTGCGCTGGCTGCTCCTGAATGAGGGAAGGTAGGATGTTCCCGTGCAGACCCCACCTTCAAAGGGTGTTCAGATCTGGGGCTAACTCCTTGGCTGCAGGGGGTTTAACCCATGGGTGTGTGTAGCAGGTGGGTGAGTTCCCCACCCCAGAGGGGATGATGTCCCAGTGTATCACTGGTGGAGGGTTTTACAGCGAACTGGGCAATACGTGGCTGCCCTCTTTTACAGACGCCTTTTCCTCCTAGGGAGGGACTGCATGCCAGGCTGGGGTTTGGTGGCCGTGGCTTTGCTTGCAGAAGGCACTGAATGAAGGAAGCTGAGCTGAGCATGTCCCTTGTGCTGAGCAGAGGGACTGGGCAGTCCCATGGTGTGAGCTGTGTAGAGAGGCAGGGGTCCCAGGCTCTTGCCCAGGCATTGCCTAAGAACCAGCGCCTTCTCTGGGGGGCAGGGACGGGACAAGATGCTCCAGAAGGGCACGCGTCCTTGGTGAGCAGACTTGTGAGATGCCCTGCCTGCCTTGTCTGCTTCCCAGTCTGGGAGACGGCCAAGGCAAGCCACAGAGAAATGTGGGAGTGAGACCTTGTGGGGATAGCCAAGCACCATATCCAACAGCCACGGCAGGGTGCTGAGAGAGATGGGTAAAATCATTCCCTGCCTGGATGCCGTGGGGGGCTAGGGTCAGGGAGCAGCAGCTCTTCTGAGCTTGGGCCGCCTCGTCACCAGTAAACCACTCCTGGCAGACCTGGGCTGCGAGTGCAGCCAGCCGCGGGGTGTGCGGGGTGCCGACTGCTCGCTCCTGGGGCGAGGGGCTGGAGGCTGACATGCAGGGAATGGGCAAAGCGGTGGGCAAAGCTGTCAGTAACTCACCATGTTCGTTCAGCTCTGACGTGGTCTTCCGCCAGCAGAAACCCGGCAAAGATCCTCCAGTCTGAGACGCAGGCAGGCTGTGGGTGCCCGATGC
This sequence comes from Buteo buteo, assembly GCF_964188355.1. Lineage (NCBI taxonomy): Eukaryota > Metazoa > Chordata > Aves > Accipitriformes > Accipitridae > Buteo > Buteo buteo. Next base: position 7,142,801 of record NC_134179.1, read on the forward strand.
CCCAGGAGCCCGGGCCGGCGATGCTCCCGCCAGCCCTGTGCCTGAGCTGCTCTGCCCGCGCTGTACTAACACTGGGGCAGGACCGCCCAAGCACTCCTTAAAACCCACAACAGGAGTGGTGAAACAGGAATTGTGATTTGTATTGTAATATAACACCGGTTTATCAGCAGCACCATCACCTGCAATAATCTCCTGAGCATCTGCCACTGGAGGGTGACTCACCTGCAGAGCTGCTGTCACAAAATAGCTTATCAAGAGCCAACTGACTGACAGAGCAGGATTTTTCCTGCTCCTCTCCTGATGATAAGAGGAGCCACAGCCATCCCGCTCTTTGTCCGTCTCTTCCGCGTTGCACTGAGTTGTTTTTAAACAGAGGTTTTAGTAGGTGGAGGAGGAAAGGAGAAGAGTTTATGCATGAGGATACCAGGCCATTATATGCTCCTGTCTCTCGGGTCACTTGGTCTGTGTGTCCCTGCGCAGTTCTAGGTCATGGCTGGCAGGTGCGCCTGGCAGGACCAGAGCGAAGTTAAAAGGAAAGCGAGCAGATGCCCATGGCAGGTTACCTCTGGTTACCAGGAATAACCACTCTGGGACACAGAGCGGCTTGGTTTAGCCTGCTGCTGGCAGCACTGCCAGGCAGGATGGGCATTTAGGTTTTGGCGTGTGGGAGCCGCTTGCTCCAGCTGGGCGAAGGCTGGTGCAGGGAGCCGGCTGGGGTCAGGGAGTCTGCGGGCTGCGGTCGGCCCCGCTGGCAGCTGGCTGGAAAGCCTGGCCTTGTGCAGACTCATGCTGGAAGTGGTGGGTGCGCAGGATTTGCCAAGCAGCTAATTACCCTCTCTTCCTTTTGTAATCAAGCTTTCCCAATGGTCAGGGAGAGCTGCTGCTGCCAGGTGTGTGCACCCTGCCAATGGGGAGACAGCAGAGTGTCCCAGATGTGCAGCTCCTCAGCTGGGGAGCCATGCCATCGCTGTGCCAGCTCGCCCCTGCTGCAGCAGAGACCCTGCCTGCATTGGGGAGGGCCTGACCAGGGATCCTGGCATCTGCATGTGGCTCTGCAGGTAAGGGCACTCCCCACACTCACTGGTGAGGATCCAGTCCCCTTCGGGAGGTGTGAGGGGTCTCAGCTCCTGCCCGCACGGTCCATGCAATGCCCAGAGACCGTGGGATGGAGGGTGGAGAGCGGCAGCCAGTGGGTCCAGCTGGACGCTTTGTGCAGGAGGGTGCCCTGTGCTACTGCGGGAACTTCCAGCTTGCAAACTGGTTTAAGGGGCTGCACACGACAGCGGGGAGCTGGGCAGAGGGCTTGCGTCCCTGACATGCCACCGTGGGCCCTGGCTGGGGCAGCACAGGCAAATGGCTGCGTGGGCATCTGATGCAGCGCGAACTGCAGCACGGTGGAGCAAGCTCTCCTATCCAGTCTGGGCATGCCTGTCCCTTGTCAGGGAACAAACTGTGGCTTAAAAGCAGAAGCAGCTCAAGAGATGGGTGCTGCTAGGGAGAGGCTCTGGAGCGGTCCCATGCATCCAGCACCACCGGCGCAGCTGCAGCCCTGTGCTGTGCCGCAGAGACCTCCTCGAGGTGTGGGCAGCCTTCCCAGAGCATCCCAGTGCAAGCCCCACACACCCCACGGCCTGGACCCGCTGCTGTGGAAAGGAGAGCAGCCCAGGAGCATCTGTGGGGTGGGAGGTGGCAAGGTGGGGAGCAGCTCTTCCTCCTTTGAGCTTGAGCGAGGGTTTTGAGGAAGCAGCTGAGGTTTGCAGATGTTATGTCACAGTTCCACATGCCTTCGGGGCTTTGCTTCCTGGAGTGCGGCTGCATTTCCAGCCCATGACCCTTCCCTGGCCTCTTGCGCATGGAGCCCTGGCGTGACGCAAGCTTCCGGGCACCCCGGCTCCATCTGGGGTCAGGCAGAGGCCAGGCAGGGCTGGCCCAGGGCTCTGCACAGCCACCAGCCTCTCCGAGCCACATGGACACGCACCCTGACCCTTTCCTCTCCGCTGCCTGGCGAGGAGCAGTCCCGGCCCTTCTGTCCGAACCGGACGCTGCCAGGGCCTCAGGGTCTGTGGTGCACATCATCCCCTCTGCATCCAGGCCAGCATCCCCACGGGTCCAAGGCATCACCCCTGGGTCTTGGTGCTCGCTCCCAGGGAGGGCTGCTCAGGGGCTTGGCTCCTGCCCTGGCCGCCCTGCGCTACTTGCACTGGGGCATGGCATAGTCAGAGGCTGCGCCTGGCAAAGCACACGCAAAGGGGGGAGGGATTTTGCCCTGGCTGCCCAAGTTTCCAAGCTGTTAATTGTTATCCCTGTTTGTTACCTTCTACCTGCAGCCACGGGAGATGGTTTCCCCCTCTTTCCGCAAGCAGGCCGTGATTGCCACCAAACCCTGGGGCTCAGGACTTTGAGAAGATGATCGAATACAGCTGTAAGTGTGCCATACCAGGAGGTGTCTGTGACTGGGGGCAGCTGGTGGGGGACGTCCTGTCACCCTGGGGTCCTGCCCTCCCCGTGGGTGCCCTCGCCCTGCACAGAGCCCTAACCTTTGCAGATGTCCCCAAACGCCCAAGCCCGGGCTCTGTGTGTGACCCTCCCTGCCCCCCTCCCGGCTGCTGCTCTTTGCCAGGAGAAGGATACAGCCACTTGGGCACCTTGCCAGGGCTGGACACCCCTGTGTCCAGGGCATCCCTGCCCCTTGGGCTTCCAGCGCTACCAGTTCAACCTCTGCCTGGCTGCCTGTCCCTGCCAGCAGCGGGAGGGCAGAGCTGCCCTCCTGGTCGGGCATCATGCCTTCCCCAAGCGGGTGGGGAGGCTGGGCTGGGCTGGGCTGGGAGCAGCCGTTGTGGGCTGGGGCTCAGGTGATGTGCCGTCCATCGCATGAGCAGTTACGTCTGCTGGAGCTCCTCTGCTTTCTCCCCTGGGAACCAGTTGAACCGGTGGGCGAGGAGCGGTGCCCGGCCTTGCTGCAGGACAGGCGGTGAGGCGGCTGTGTCACCGGGAGAGGAGGGGACGGGCAGGACGTGCCAGGCGCAGCGCTCACCGCTGCTGCAGCAGCTCCCAGCTGGGGCTAGCTGCGAGCAGCTCCTGTGGCACGGCGCTGGGCGATGGACTCCCAGGCAGGTGAGCCGGTGGCCTTTTTCTTCCCTTGTGGGGCAGAGGTGGGGATGGTTTATGGCATGGGCAGTGGCTTGGTAACCTTCCCCTCCCCTCTGCTGTCTGTGGACCTGGGCCTTGGGGCCCAGCTGCTGGTGTGGCTCTACCTCGAGCAGTGCTGCTCAGCGGCATCTCACTGGGATGCGAGGACGTCTGCTCCCGAGGGTGACAGGGTGTCGCGTCCCAAAGTTGGAGCGACTCAGGTTCGTGGATTTCCTTTGTCAGAATTAAGGTGAAACGACACCAGGGGAGTTCAAACAACAATCAACATTTATTCGACCTAGCTAACTTTGTCCAGGTACACATGAACTTGTTAATATGAACCTTGCAACATGTCATTAAGCCGCTGTTTGAGAAGAGGAGGGAAGTATAGAAAAAAGAAATGGAAAAAGGAACATGAAATGTATCAGAAGGAGAGCCCTCCCGTTGAGTCACGAGGTTCAGAGCAGACCCCCTTGCTTTCTGGACTCCTTCTCAAAGAGGAGCTCAGGGGTGGCTAGATCCACTCCTAGTCTCAGACTTGGTCAACGGTTTATGTTTCAAAGGATGAGGTGTAGAGACTGTGGAAAAGAGAGAAGGAAAAGAGAGAGAGAGAATGAGAGAAAGGAGAAAGAAAGAAGAGAAGGGTTTCACCAGTCCTGGGTCCAGCGTTGGTCCAGCCAGCGTAGAGATCCAGTTCCAGAGGGCGTGCGCTGAGGATTTGTTCTCTCCTCTTTTATAGTGTGTTAGTTGATGATCTCAACATGCGCAGTTCCCACACCTGGGGTTCACTGGAATCGATCAGTGAGCTTTGGGGAGGGGTGTTCATTGTGGAGTTGCCTCTCTTTTCCTGCTGGCACGACCACTTAAGATAGAAGCACAGTCCCAACTTCCATGGGGCCTTCTTCCTCCAGGAAGGCATAAATTGTGCTCCTTCTCCTGGTCACTTAAGATAAGGAATTGGGGCCTTGGAGAAGTGCGTTCCCACCCTCCGTGGGGCCCTCTCCTCTGTCCACATTGTCCTGTTCACAAAACTCCAGCATTTTTACAGAGGTTGTTTTGTCCACCAAAGCTCTTTTAGCGGATGTTTGAGACATTTGAATTTGTCAGACCGCCACGCAGGGCAGGGAGCGCCTCCCACGCACGGCACAGGGCAGGGGCCAGGCATGAAGCTGTCGCCCTCCCACGAGCGGTAGGCACAGTGAGAGGGCAGTTTCGGCAGCTGGCTGATTCAGGGAGGCTATTGCACCATGCTCCTCCTGTCCCGCAGCTCCTGCTGCGTGAGTCACTCCTGCAGCAGACTCCCTGACCTCACCCACATCGGTCCATGCCAGCGCCTGGGGTCCCAGGGCTCCCAGCTCACCCCTGGCCCAGCAGAAGCAGGGCACGTTGGCTGCCCATGTATCCTGGCCTCCTGAGCCCTGCCGTGGGGACGCAGCAGAAGGGAAGGGCAGGCTGGTCCTGCTCATCTTCCAAGCACAACTTGGAAGCTGGCAGCGAGATGCTCTGCAACTCGCCGGGTTGATTGCTGGATTCCATCAGGTAGAGCAAGTGCTGTGGGTTGCAGAATGACCTGGGACCTTGCTCACTATGTAAACACTGTGACCACAGGGGAAATGTTCTCACTCCACCGGCATCTGTCTAAATTTAGCTGCTGTTAGGTCATTCTTTTCCGCTGCCACCTCACTCCTGATGCTGCAAGGCACAGCACCCAGTCTCTGTGCCGGGCACCTGCCCCAAGCCCTCTGTGCGGGCTGGGGAGCGCTGCGGGGCTGACCGTGCACTGGGGCAGTGGCCAAACCCTGCTGTCCCCTCCTGGGCACAGCAGCCCCCAGAGCTGTCCCCACCACCACCCCTGCCTGCGTTTTGCTAATGGGCCACACTGGGACTGAGCGGGCAGCTTGCTGGTCAGGAAGGCCCCGTGGCAGGGTCTAAGGGGATGCTGGGGTGCAGGCGGGTGTGCAGGAGCCGGCTGTGACAATGGAGAAGGGTCCAGGATGGCGTTTGCCCAGCAGTCTGGGAAAGCAGAAGCTGGCAGCAGCCAGAGAGGTGTAATTTGCAGCCCTGTGCTGTACACTGCATGAGATTTCCTCTGTGCAGCATGCAACCTGTGGTCAGCAGAGAAACGGCTGCTCGTCAGCTGGGCTGTGCCTGGGCACCTTGGTGTCCCCTTGACAATGTCGGGAGTGTTGGCTGGTGCTGGCCTTCGCCAGACCCTGCGGTGTTGGACGGGAGGGATGGAGAGGATGCGGAGCTCCTGCGTATCATCGTCATCCTGTAGCAGGACCTGCTCGCCCTGAGAAATGCATCCTCTAGAGGGAACTGCCTGTCCAGAAATGGGCCTGCGCAGCTGCGCAGGGACGGCTGTGGGGACAGAGTGGGTTATGGCACTGCGTGGCTGCAGGAGCACTGGGACAGCCAGCACCAGTGCTGCAGCTGTGGCACCTTGCTGCTCTTCTGGCTCTTCTCCGCTCAGCCGGGTGCTGCCAGGGCACGGCTGGCAAGATGCACCAGAGCCACAGGACAGCCCAGCCGTGCGAGGTGGCAGCCAGCAAGTGTCTCCTCAGCCCCAGCCCTGCTCTGCTACCTCCCTGCTCTGCCTGCACTTTTGCTGCCAAAATTCCAGCTACATAGCATGGCTAAACCCTGCTGACCGCCAACAGCTCCTTGTGCAGCCGAGGATGAGTGGGCACAGGACCATGAGTGGGGGTACAGGCATCGTCAGGGCAGCCAGCTCCCCACCCCCAGTGCAATGCGATGGGCCCTGGGCACAGCCAAAAGCTGCCTGGGGTCCAGCTGAGCTCCTGATGGAGCTGGGAGCGGGAATAGCAGGGGATCCTGCTTATGGGGAATGTGGGCTCCTGTTTACAGCCATTCCCCTCCTGTTTAGGCTGAGGGCAGTGGGTCACCCCCACTCCCCTCTGGGCTCCCTTCCCAGGTCACCATCCTGCCCACTGGCTCACTGGGGGACAGCAGAGGCGGTGGCTGTGCGACCAAGATCACAAGTCTCCAGCACGGGGCTTTGGGGGTAGCAAAAATCTCTGTGCCACAATGCTCAACAGCCTCACGGAGTGCAGTCCCTCCACGCCATAGGGACAGCATGGGGTGGAGGGACGTATCCCAGCCCTACAGCTGTCCTGTTGCCCCCGGGGGATGGTCAGAACCCACAGCTTCCCAGAGCCGTTTGACTGCAGAGCCCCTTCTCCCTCTGCTTTACAGGGCAAGAACCCATCAAAGTGCTTGGGGTCCTCTTAGGTGTCGGGCTGGCCTTGCTGATCCTGGTGCTTTTTGGCTACACCTTCATCCGGTGGTACCAGAGGGGCCGGTGCTGGCGCCGTGAGTACGGGCAGAGCAGGGGGACAGGCAGCAGCAGGGCAGGGAGGGCTCAAAAGAAAAGGGCTGCAGGGCCCGGGGCATGGGGAGCACGCCTGACATTTGCTGGGGGCTGGGGAAACTGGCATGCAGGGTGGCTCTGGTGCAAGCTGGAGGCATGCAGAGGCCAAGGAGGGGGATGCACAGTGGTGTCCTGGTGCAGCTGGCTGTCCCGCTGGCTGTCCAGCCCATCCCTATGCTGCCGCACAGACTTGCAGCAAAGCAAAGGCACCACATGGCTCTGACACCTCTCCTTCCCACTTCCCCAGGGCCTGACTTTGTCTTCAACCTCTACCATACCTGGTAAGTGAGGCTGTGTAGGGTACCTGGGTCGGGCTGGGTGCTCCCTTCGCATGGTGCCGAGGTGTCGCAAACCCTCACCAGTCCCTAAACCCACTGAGCTCTGCTGTTTGCAGGTGCTGCCCCTCTGGGACAGATGCCCTGGGGAGTCCTGGATGTCCAGGGACAGTCCCCACGCTGTGGGCTGGCGGGGGGACAGGCAGCTCACTGACATCTCTGCCTTCCCTGCAGTGGGCTGGGGTCAGTGGCAGTGGAGCTGGTGCCACCGTTCAGCATCAGCGGCTTGCTGAGCAGGACAGGGAGCAGCTATGTGCCTTTCCAGGACCGAGGGCCATGAGGCGGGAGCCAGGCTGGCGTGCAGGTAGGACATCACCCTGCCCAGTGATGGACGAGCGGGTCCCCGGCCGTGTACATCCCCCAGCGCAGCCCACCACAACAGCAGCGCTGTGCGGCTGCCCCAAGGTGCCTGGGAGCAGCTGGTGCTTGGGGCAGCTGCAGCAGTGGGTGCCTCTGCGGGGAGCCGAGGCGCTGGGCAGGAGTGCTGTGCCCCAGAGCCTCCATGCTTCCTCGTAGCCCCTGGTCATTGCAGCTTTCCCTGGGATAGTCCCAAGGTTTTTCCTGCAAAAGTCCTCCCCATGCCTGTGGGGCATCAGGGGCTTTCCCTGGGCTCTGGTTTTGTTTCCCTCCCCCAGTGCAGGCTTTGGTTTGCATTTCCTTCCTCATGCCCCACTGTCCTTGCCCTGGGACTGGACACGTGGCTGGGGATGAAGGTGGCTGGGGGCTGGGGCTGGAGCGCGTGTGCTCCCTGCACCGCTTCCCCATGCTGCCTCACGCCCACCTTCTAGCATCAACAGAAAGAGCAACCAAAACTGGCCACGGGGGAATTCCTCTGTTCTTGCTTGTTTAAAAAACAGCCCCTGAATGTGCTGGATTTCTACTGAAATTGTAATGGTGCAGTTTCTGTTTTCAGAAGAGCTTCTCCAGCTGCTCCCTGCAGGTGCATTTCTCTTGCTGGCCCTCCCCGACCACAGGCAGCACAGGTAGGTGCCTGAGGTCGGCTGCCATCCCCAGGCTGGTGCACTGGCCCAGCCTCCCCTTGCTTGAGATGGAGGAGGGAGCTGCCTTATCCCACGCTTCCTCAGCACACATCCTGGAGGGAAAAGACACCTTCCCCCCGGACCCCCACAGCTCAGAGAGACCCCAGTCCTCAGGACCAGCCGGCTGCGTGCCCAGGCTGCTGGTGAACAGGGCAGTGGGAGTGCAGGAAACCAGCTAAAAAGGACAGCAATGAGCCACAGAACTGGACAGCTGGTTTTGTGCAACAGGGGAAAATGCCATAGGGAAATGAGACTGCTTCAGACTTCCCTTCTCGGTTGAATAACTAGACCAATGTGGAAATTTGCCCTCCGCACTGATGGTGCAAGCAAACACCTCAGAAAGCCCCTGTGGGCTTTCTCATGCCAGCCGCCTTCAGCCTCGGCAGAGCAAGCGGCCGTGGAAGCGCCTGGAGCACAAGAGCAGCCCTGGCAAAGCTGCTGTGGCCCTCGGAGAGGGGCCCCTGCCTGGCAGGTGAGGGCTGGTGAGGCACGGGGGCTTTGGGACCATTTCTTTGCAAACTGTTTGCTCAGAAGGAAAACAAAGAGAAGCTCGGGAGACCGTGCGGTTGCGTCTAGGGAAACCGGTGAGGATGGAGCAGAGAGCCCCAGTCTGCACCCTGGCTTGCAAGGCAGCTGCTGGCTGGCCACAAACCCCCTCCCTTCTCCTTCCCCGTGCCCACCGTGCTGCTCCTCGCAGGGTGCTGGGGGAGGAAAGGTGTTTGCATGGGTGCAGCCCCTCGCTGGGGCGGCCAAGGTGCAGTGCTCCCTGCTGCAAGAGCAGGAGGAGAGCCACTCGCAGAGGAGTTAGAGCTGAATGTCCTCTGTGCGTTAGGCTGTGACTTAGTTGAGGAAAATGTGAGCATCCGGGATTTCCAGAGAGTCGGAGGGACCGTCCGTGCTCTCGGCTATTGAAGCCAAAGCACATGGTCTGTGGCTTTCTGGCAAACTCATCTGGGTTTCACTGAAAGGAGAGCCCTGGCTGCTTGTGGAGGGGGAGGGTAACGCCGTCTCTCTCTTGGCCCCAGATGCTGCCCCTGGATGCTGCTGGCTGGAGCCTTTCGTGGTGGGCAGGAACCGGCAGCACCCAGCACTGCACGGGATCCGGCCACAGAGCTTGACGTCAGGAGCATTTAAAAAAAAAAAAAAAAAGTCATGCTTAACTTTGATGATTCTGTTTTTCAGAGGAAGTTGGAAAAAAAGAAAGCAAAAAGCCCCAACCCCCCAAATACCCAGAGGCAGAAGAGATGGTGGAAATGGAAAGACAGGAGGATGCACACAGCTGGCATTGGCAGCGCTGGTGCAGCGGGGTGCCTGCCGCAGCTGGGCCCTCCGCATGATGCAGGGAGCGTATCTTAAGTGCAAGTAGTGCAACGTCAGACATTAACAGAAGGAAATGTAGCAATGCATCAACAACCCTTCTCCTGACTGCAGTGATTCATGTTTTCACCTGGAAAAAAGTACTCCCCGAGCTGGGTTTCCACCAACAGTTTTAATGGGACTATCCCGCCGTGAAGGTTCTTGGAAACTAAGTGGCTTCTGGAAAAACTCTCCAGTGACCTGGTAGTAGTCAAACGTAGCCCACGGTAAGTTGTTCCTGTTCTGACAGAAACTATTCCCCCACCCCCCGGTTTCGACTTGTTCCGCTCTGCCCTGGAAGACCTCCTGTCCTTCCCTGGTGCGTGGTCCACCCACGGGATGTGCCGCACGCACAGCATGTCCCTGTGAAATCACCGCAAGCTGCCTGGGTCTTTTTCCCTGCTGCTCCTCTGGTGCACACTCCTACAACATAACACTCGCCTGGGACAACTACCCTGGTCCTCAGATGAGTGTGAAGCTCTCAGTGAGCTGGCTTTGTTCTCCTGTTTTGCCAGTTGAGAGGTGGAAACGCTCTTCCCTGTGTGACGTAAAGGCACGTTGCCCTTTGCTGCAGGGCAGAGTCCATGGCTGAAAACGGAAAGCGCAGCTTGACCTTAGAAGAGGGTGCACAGATGAATGGACCAAATAAATAACACCACATCCTTTCTGTATTTACAAATTAAATAGAATAAATAATGTCTGTATGCAATAGTGGCAGAACGTGGACTATAGTGTGGGCAGGGCAGCCCTGGCTCATGCTGGGCTCATACGGCAGCTGCTGCATGCATCCTGCACACCGTCAGAGGTACCCAGCACCCTGGGTCTCTGCCATGGGGGCTGAATGCTGAAGGGTCTCTGCACAGTCAGGTTAGTCCCTTGCTCCCTCCCAGTGAGGCCAGCCAGGGTGGGAGCTCCATGCTCCCAGCAGCAGGATGGCTGACGTCAGGCTGCCCTTTGCTTTTGGTATCCATGTTGTGAAAGGTTGGATGGGATCAGCAGCATGGACGTCAGCTGGAGGAGCCCGGCGCTCACCTGTGAAAGGGGGAAGTGGGGAGGGGAAGCGCAGGGCTGGCTTCGGCTCTGGCCCCAAGAGTGGCCTTGAGCCCAGGGGGTGCGTGGCCCACACTGGGCTGCTGGGGAGGGCAGACAAGGCAGGATCACCCTTTGGAAACGTCCTGGTGTGTATCCTTGGTGGTCAGAGGAGATGGGGGCGAGGCCCTCCAGCGCAGCCCATCCCTGTGTCTCATTAGCTTTACACCAGAGACTGGCTGGAGTGAAGGTGCAGGGCATGCTGGAGGCTGGCCACAGCAGTACCGGGGCCAAAGCTGCCCCAGAAGTAGCTAAGCTGGTGCTTCTCGGGCGAGTATCGGCCAGGGCACTGCTCAGTTTGATGCGTTAACATTCAGGGGTTGGCAGTAGCTTATCAGAGTAGCTGCTCCCCGCGGGCAGTGGCTAGAAGAGGTAGTTGGGACAGCGTGTGGGGCTGGCGGGCACCCGCTCCCCAGCACGGGGATGGCTCACAGGCGGCTGTCCTTGCTGTCCCTGTTGAGCAGGCTCAGGGGGTTGATTTGCAGCGTGAGCCACTTGTTGGTGCTGAGGCTGGAGATGAGGGGCAGCGTCCCCAGGAGGTCGGTGTTGAAGATGCTCAGGTCAAAGGGAGCTTTCAGGAGCTCGGGGCTGGCTTTGGAGGTCGAGGGAGCACCTGGAGCCCCATAGCTCAGCATTGTCGGGGCTCGGGGCCCCACCTGGCTGGAAAAGTCCCAGGCAGTGGGCTCCCGAGGGGTGCCCCATGGAGCGAGGTCCTGTGCGTGGCTGCGGGGATGCTCGGGAGAGAACTGCTTCAAGTACCCTTTGGCCACAGCCGGCTCAGAGCACTCTACATCCAGCACGACGTCAGCGCTGCCAGGGCCCTGCAGGGATCCTGCACAGCCTGAGAAGGGCAGCCCCTTGGCTGGGTCCTGCCTCGACTCCACCATGCCCTTGGACTGCTGCAGGTACCCACGGAACTCCATGACTTGCTGGCCGTCCTGGCCAGCGGCAGGGGAGAGGCTGAGCTCCCCTCTGCAGGGCTGCCTGGCCTCCACAGAGCTGGCGTTCCCGCTGCCGGAGGAGCATGTGGGGTGAGGACAGGTGCTCTCCAACCCCACGCCGCTGTCGTCACCAGTGGGCAGCTGCCGCTTGTAGCCCTGGGGCTCAGGGCCTGAGGAGCAGCTCAGTTCAGAGGAGGAGGTGTGCAGGCAGATGCCGCTGTCGGTGCTGGTGCAGCTGCTGTCTCCGCTCCCCCTGGCCTCCGGCCCCAGCAGGCATACCCAGTCCTCGGGCCACGCTGGGAGCCTCCAGCCCTTCTCCACGGGCAGCTGGGCTGTGCTGGTGCTGCCGTCAGGGCCACTGTCCTGCTGGGGCTCCTTCTGGCACAGGAACAGCTGCTGGACAGGATCTGCGTCTGGGCTGCCTGAGGATGAGGACTCCTGCTCCACCCAGAGCGAGCTCTGTTTTATGAAAGATTTCTGGGAGGGAGAGAAGAGAGGGGAGTGAGCCGTGCTTCTTCCCTGTTTGTTGCCTGCCTCTCCCAAGAGCTATCCAAGCCTGCACCCTCATGCTGGCCGCAAAGGGTGCCGCATGCCTGGCTGCCTTACCAGGACGGACGGTGGCCTCATGGGTTTCTTTATGTAGGTGCACACCAGCAGAGCCCCCAGGAGACCCAAGAGCAACAGGGTGATGAAGGAGGAGCTGACGGTGCTCAGGACAAGCTCTGCGCTCCCTGCAAGAGAGGACGTGCCCAGGTGAGGCAGGAAGGGCAGAGTCCTTGGTGCATGTAGCACGAAGGCCCTGCAGCAGGGACGTGGAGTGGCCGCCCTGGTGCGGACTCCCGCAGCCCCAGGGCCAGGAGGCTGAGGAGGACCCGCATCCCGCAAGGTCCCCCCTTCCCTGGCTCCCCCACCACTTACTGTCTCTCTCGCCGATGGTGACACACTGCTCCTTGGTGCGCGTGGTGCGGGTGAGCCGGCTGGCCACGTCGGGCTCCACGCTGATGCAGTACTCAGTGTCCCAGAAGAGATTGCTGATGTTGAACTCTGGGGTGGTCTCCACCACTTCGTACTGCAATGATGAGAGCACGGGCTGGTACCTGAGAGCCCCCAGCTCCTGCAGGAGTGCTGGGCCCCATGTTTTCCTCCTTCCTCCTCCACTGTCCCCTGGGGAAAGTCCCCAGGGTGCTTAGCAATACGGCTGACAGTAGCTAGACCCAAAATCCCAACAAGAGTTGGGGAACGTACTGCAATAGAATGTGCAGAGAAATCTCTCTGCTGTGTTGTGGCTGTGAGAAAGCTCAATATTAAGTTTTACAGAAGACTGTATTTTAAAACTATGTTTTTCAACTTGAGCAGCACTGCGCGTGACAGATGGGGATAGCACTGGACCAGCAACTCATCTCACCGTCCGATTGTCCTGTGCCCTCCTGATGTACACCCGGTATCGCCTCAAGTACTTCTGTATGTTGTCGTATTTCACGGTGAGGTTGCCCACCCTGAAGAACAGTTGCAGCTGCACGTGGATGGTGTTGCCTGTCACAGAGAGGCTCTGGCCCCACAGGCGCAGGCTGGCTGGAAACAAGTCAGTTGGGAGAGCACGTTAGGGTTTTCTCCTGTCTGCAGCTCTAAGAGCCTTTGCAGCAGCGGATGGAGCTGTTGACGGTTCCTCGCAGCCAGTGCCGCCCGTCCTAGGTTTGTCCCATCCCATCCCACAGCCTGGCTGCCCTCTGGGACAGTGGGAAGAGAGAGACATCCCTGCTCTCATGTGTCCCAAAGTTCCTCCCAAGCAGTTTGGCACCCTGACCTGTGTCATCCTTGAAGCCTCCTGCCCCCTGCCGCAGGGTGGAGGCAGACACCCGACCTACCTTCTTGTGGGGAGAAAGAGTTGGTCCTTTGCCATGGGGACGTGTGGTTTTTGGACACAGCCCTGACCCGTGCATAGTAGCGCAGGGCAGGATCCAGGGTGTAGTATGTGAGGTCGCAGGAGTGCTGCGAGATCTTCATGCAGTTTGGGATGGCTGTCCAGGAGACATTCGTGCCGTAGCTGCAGGGAGAAGCACCTGGAGTGAGAGCAGTGCGGGCAGGCACCAGTGACTCCGGTATCACCGCACTCAGTATCAGGTCCCAGGCAGGGGCCAAACCCCCTTGTGCCCCTGTTGCTGTACTCACACTTTGTACTCCACTTCATAGCGGACATTGCTGGGGGGGTTGTGTCCCGGCTCCCACCGCAGCAGGTGATGCGCTACCTTTGCAGCAAAGCGCACGTGTGTGGGGCTCGCCAGCTTCTCACCTGCAGGACCAAAGGCAAGCGTTAGGCGAGGCTGCACATCATCCTGTCCCACTGGTGCCCGCAAGAGTTGGGCAGAGCTCCTTATGATTGCCCCCTCGATGGCTTGCCTGGAGCTTGATTGCTGTATTCAGCAGTGACCACCCACCCGAAAAGCACAAGGATTGGCCCAGGCCTGTCCCACTTCCAAGTTTCAGTGTTCGCTCAAGCCCCTCTTTCCCTTCCTCTCTCTTCTGGGGAGAGCCCAGCTCAGCCCAGCCAAGAGGATCTCGGTGCTTTTCTGGCCCGAGAAAGGAGCCTGCTGTATTTGCACCCGTGACCATGCCTGCCATTTGCTAGGGGCTCTGTTTGGATTCAGCTTTCCTGTTTTGCTTGTTTGCTGTCTGGAACAAAGAGACTTTTTCACACCTCCTGCCTGAATTTCGGTATCGTCACCTGGCAGCAAAGCATCACTCGATAACATCTGTTCACCCTTTCTGCACCGGTTTCCTCAGCAGTCGCTGTCTGCCAGAAAACACTAAGCTGTGCCAGTGCCCTGGGAGGATGGCTGGCAGCAGAGCACCACGCTAGCAACCAGGGCATTTCACCACAATACAAGGCACCGAGGTCTGCGCTGGTGGAGATCAGCAAGGCTGATGCCTGAGGACTAACAAACACAGCCTTTAGGCTCCCAACCAGCAAAGAAAAGTGAGCGGTGAGCGGGGAGCCTTGACTGTGTACTGCTCCAAGCAGGCAGGAGCCTGTGGGCACCACCAGCCTGAGCGCCGACCAGCCAGCAAAGGTGTCCGACCTGCAGCTCCAAACCACAGCGGCTCCGCTCGCTGCCTGCCCTGTGTGCCTTCCCGCGTTTTGGTCCCCAGCCCTGTGCTGGGATCTTAGGTGCAGAGGGCAGTGGAGCAGCCTGCCAGAAGCTGTGGGGCTCGGACACAGCGAGCGGGGAGCTAAAGACCAGGGCAGTGTGGGCAAAAGAGACTTACCGTCCGTCCTCCAGGCAAGAAGCAGTGCCACAAACAGTGCCAGGGCTGTGGTGGAGGGGGCCATGCCGGCTCAGCATCCTCTACAAGCGCTGGGCTGGGCGAGCAGGGTGCCGAGCTCTGCTCTGGCGGGTTGCTGAACACTTGTTTTTCCCCAGAGGCTGGCTCAGTGACGTCTCGGAGGCGTTAGCGCAGTGGGAGGAAAGTAGCTGTGTCGCGACTTCCACTTTTCTTTACTGTCCACCCACTCACCCACAGCTAATCTCAGCCCAGGCTGGGCATTTCCTATAGGCAGCCTTCAAGGAAGAGCTTTGGGGGCTTTTCTAAACAAAATGGTATACCGCTGAGAAAGGGAAAATAGGAGTAAATCGTGCGTCTGCTGCTTCATTATTAAACGAGATATTAAAAGCAGAGCACAGGGGCTGAGCGTAAGTACCTAGGCTGACCTGTCACCGGGATTTTACCGAGCACAGCACCCGCCCAGCAGTGTCCCCTTGGGCCAGTGTCCTGTCGTGCCAGCGGCTAAAGCCGGTCGGGTCCTAGCCAGCCCTGGGGAGCCCGGCAGCCCCGGGAGGGGGTTCTTGCTTTCCCTTCCTTTGGGCTCAGCCCGTACCCTGCTGCTTCAGTCCGCCGTTCGCCTTTCCCCACTTCCGGGGCCGAGTGACAACCTCTGGGCTGTTATGTGTCCTGCGAGCGCCTACGCGTGTGCGTGACAGCGCAAGCTCTGACGTCGGGTGCCGCAGAGGGGGCTGTGAGCTGTCCCCGGGGCTCCGGCAGCTTGTCCCGGGGCTCCACGACGGCCACGCTGCACGTGGCCGCGGGAGTCTGGCCTCACGGCAATGTCCTGCTGGTCTGGTGACGCTGGCCTCAGGTGCTAGGACCTGAATTACCACCGAGCGGACTGCAGGTCCTCTGCTTTGCCTTCTGGCAGGCAGAATTTCAATAGAGCTTGCTCGAGGGCTTTCCTGGGGCCTGTGCGAATCCAGGGGCCCTCATGTGATGGAGAGCAATTTGTCTTGAGAAGAGGAGTTTCCCACTGGGGAATTAGTGGAAAGGACACAGATAAAAAGAGCAAGCGAAACCGAGAGTGCTCTGGACAGCCTCAGAAAGCTTCAGAGCAGTCCCTGGCTCGGTGGGTGCAGAGGTGCAGAACCCCAGGTCCCTTTTGCCATAGCGGAATGGCTCCTCAAAGAGCCACCTTAAATGCCCAAAGTGGGAGATTTCTGCTTTTTGCCCTGACTCTAAACAGAGTCCGTCCCCTGACTCATCCTTCCTGCTAAAGCCCACAGGCTTCCACGAACTTGCAGCCTTGCTAGAGCACCAGCAAATTCATCAGCTGTAGGCTGAGTCCAGTGGTGCTGCCAAGCTGTCCTCCGGTACCCTGGCGGCAGGACCTCAGGCACAGGACCGCGGCTTGCCTGGCTCTTGTGGCACCTGGGGACACACCAGCTTCAGCTCCGCTGCACCAGGGCCACAAGGAATACAGGCATGGGGTGGTGGTGCTGGGTGCCCAGCAGCGGGGAGAGGCTCTCCCTCGCCGACGGCCATTCCTCTGCTGAGCGCTAGCCATAGGAATGGGCAGGGGATGAGGGCTCCAGCACCAGATCCCTTCCCTGGCTTCACCCCAGCTTGACTTTATTGTCCCCTCTTTGGGAGACCAGCTGATGTCCTGTCACTCTGCTATCAGCTCATGAGTCAGATCTGGCATCCACTGAATTTAGGAGTCCTGAGATGAAGCACAGCCCGTCCCACACAAAGCCACAGCTCGTGTTTCATGTAAGGAATGAAAATCAAAAGCAATGGGACCAAAAATGTGGAAGGAGGGAGCTGTGTGGAAAAGACACCGTGGGACTGGTCCTGTGGGTGAGGCGGTTCAGAGGCTTGGGAGAAATGGTTGGCAATTTTGGGGAAAATGAAACAGGCTGAGCAGAAACGACAGTTCTGCAGAACCCTCAGATCGTGAGCGGCACAGTGCTCGTGCTGGCACCTGAGCTGCTGTGCAGGTGCGGGCACTGCCACGTGCCACAGGAGGAGCTGGTGGCAGGACGGCGAGGCGGTGTCCCTGCACGCTGCCCACTCTGTGGCTCGCAGCGCAGATGCTGCCCAGGTTCCCTGTCTTTTCAGTGCTTTCCCCTCATCCTCCATGAAATGCCAACTTGGCATCCTTGAGGCAGTGGAATTCTTGTCTCCCCGCTACCTTTGCTGGCACCAGCTCTGCTGCGAGGGGCCCCAGGGAGGGAGCCGCTGTCTCGCAGGGAAAGGAGGGCAGACCTGTCTTCCCAGCCCGAGGCAGGTGGGCACAGCAGCCCCTGCCCGGCATGCAACCCTTGTCCCATGGCCACGCACTGTGCTGAGGCACCCCCAGCCCCTGCAGCCCCGGCACAGACAGGGGAGCCAGCGATAATCGCAGACGAGCTTTGCAGCAGGCGTTGCTGACCACCCGAAGCACTGCATTAAAAACAGGGTGTTGCAGAAAAGAGCAGCCCCACTTTTTCGATGTCAGCAGGAGAGGTTTTGAGTTCATGGGTCAAACCAGCCCTCGAGAACGCTGCTGAGTTTCCTTTTCATCTTCAAAATAATTGACTAATCTTTGAATAGGAATAGGCCTGGTTTTAATAACCTGGAAATCACCTGAGTCAGAACTGCACAGCAGGTCTTTCCCCAGAGCCTCTGCAGCTCCTCTTGGACACCACCACAGAGAAACCTAGCCCATAGAACCCCTGGGGGAGCTGGTCTCTGCTTTTCCCTGCCCTCCACTACTGCAGACTTCGCGGAGTTTTGTCCAGGGCGGCAGGGGAGTCGTACAGCCCCAGAGGGGCAGGATCGGGCAGCGATGCTGCACCCTGCGGCACAGGGCTGGGGCCGGAGGCCTGGTTCTGCGCGGGCACAGCCCTGCCGTGGGATAAAGCACCTTGCCTGGAAGAGCAGACTTATCCTCTTCCCTTCCCAGTTCTCTCATGCCTGGAGGTTGGAGCAGAGAGCGGAGGTGCCGCCGAGCTCTCCCGGGCTGGCGGTACCAGCTCCGGCTGTGCCTTGGTCTGCAAGCTGGGAGGGTAGGAGGGTGCAGCAGGGCTCATAGGAATGGTTACCAGCAAGAAAGTGCGAGGATTTCACCTGGGAGGTGTTGCACATGCCTGACATTTAACATCAGGTTGATGGGGTCAAGCCCAGACACAACAGTTCTCTGTAACTTGCTTTCCGTAGGTGGCTTTGTAGAAACACCAGCAAGCAATCATTCCTGGAGCTGCCACCTGGAGCTACTTTCTGAGAATCCCTTTTCAGAAGAGGACGTGGCAGCTTGCACAGGCACGCAGGCAAGGCCAGCTCAGGGGACATAGCTCCCTGCTTGGCAGCCCCTGCCTCCCTCTGTCCCTGCACCCCAGCAGGGCAGAGCCCTCAGCATCATGGGGTAGCTGCAAAAAGCAGACAAAATGCTGTTAGTCCTACACGTGGAAACTAGGGAGGAGTGCGCTGCAGGGCGAGGGCTGGCTCAGAAACCACCCTGGAAGCAGGGGATCCCCAGAGCAGGTGGCCTGGCTCGTGGCCACCACCGGGCAAGTGTTTGTCCCGTGCGCTGAAGCGCACGTGCTGGACCTGCCAGGGCAGCGAGGCCCTGGGTGGGCTTATTGGAAAGAGGCAGGCAAAGGGCTTGACAAAGAGAAGAGGGGTAAACACCAAGATCAGGATGGAGTCGGGTGTCGGTCTTCTCCACCAAGCTCCTTGATCCCCCTCTCTGGCCACCCGGGCTTGGCCCCAGGCTGTGCACAGGAGAAGGACAGTAATTGACCCCTCTGGGAAGGGATGGGATGGGGAGCCCCGGGGCAGGGTGGAGGGGACAGCGGGATCCATCCCGGGCTTTTCAGTCTTGAAATCAAGGGGGCTTCAAAGCAGGTTTCCTTCAAGCTTGGACGGCCCTGCTTGTCTCCTGCACTTCCGATGAGCAGGTGTGGGTGGGGACCCGGATGAATAAGGGACTTATGCTATGAATAATGCCAGCAGAAATGTGCCTGGAATATAGAGTGTTGGGATGGGGCTCACGGGAGGCACCACGCCGTCCGACAGAGCCTCCCAGGACTGAGCCATCAAAGAGGTTGCCCTCCTCCCGGTCGAGCCATGCACTGCCCTCACACTGCCCAGTGCCAGCCCTCACGAGGGGGCAGGCAGGAGGGGGGCCATTTCTTGCAATGACCTCTTATCCCAGAGGCTGCTCATCCACACGCTGGCCAAAGCTGGGAGCAGCCTGGATTACATGAAGCACCATCCCACCTCTCTGCTGCGCGGTGCAGAGCAGAGACCGCGGTGCAGCCCTGGCCAGCAAGGAGTGCAGGCACAGGCTCCCCACCAGCCTCGTTCATCCACCCTGCAGCCGCTCCTCTGGCAGCCAGGGGCTGGGGTGAGTGGGGCGTGTGGCACCGAGGGTCATGGGTCCAGGGCCTGGACATCAGAAAACGCACAATGGAGCTGGGCCTTTTTCCTTTCAATCTGGATATTTTTACCTGTTTCACCCAAATGTGAGTTCTGGGTTAAGCAAAACATCCCTTGGCTCATGCCCACAGAAGGAAGTGGGAGACCACTGCTTTCTCCTTGCACAATGTGAGAGCATTGCTCCATTAGCAAAGGAGTGACAAAGCCTCTAGAGAAACTAGAGGCAAATGGCATTTCTTTTCCCTTGAAACAGGGCATTCTGGACTTCTTGGTCACCCGGCGCGCATGAGAGGGTTTTTACTGGGGTTGGACATGGCTGCGCATCCCCTCCTCTCCCATCCTCGGCTGGCGCGCACAGCCCTCAGCCTGGGGCAGGAGAGGTGCGGGCGAGCGCGGGGCAGGCACGCAGTGCAGAAGGGTGGCCTTGGGCGGGCAAGCAGCCGGGAGAGCAGTGAGGAGCCCCGGGTTCCCGGGATGCTGCTCTCTCCCAGGGCCAGACCCCACCTGCTCCCAGACTCCCAGACATTTGGCAGCAGCCGAGGCTCCTGCTGCCCCTGCCCAGCGTTCCTCAGGGCCTGGCTGGGGTGACCGGCAGCAGAGGCAGGTATTTTGCACGCTGTGCCTGGAGCAGTTGGGAAACAGGCAGCGGTAGAGCCGGGCGGCAGGTCGGACTGGTTTCCCTCCGCACCCGGCGCTGGCACTGACGTACGAGCCCGCTCGCCAAACAGATTCTGCCCCGTCCCCGCGGACCTGACTTTGTTCTGCACCGTGCTGCGCAGCGAAGGATGGCTGTGCCGGAGCTGTGATCCCAGCCCAGCCCTGCAGCGGCCGATGGACGGGAAAACCTCTCCGGTAAGGCGTGGGCAGCTCCCCCAGCTCTGACCCAGCTAGAAGTACTGGGGGTTGCTCTGTGGCCATACGGACCTACTTTCCTTGGGGTTTGGTGGAGCGCCCAGTTTCTGCCTCTTGCTCTCTGGGGCACTGCCTTCGCAGAGGAAGACCCGGGGCGAGCTGCCTGTGGGGCTGCTGCCTCCGGCACCCCCTCGGCACACGGAGGGAGGAGGACTGTCACCAGCATCCCCGGTGTCAGCCCCGTGACAGCAGAGGAGGTGTTGGGGGCCCCTGGCACCGCTGCTTTTCCACGCTGGAGCAAATTTGTGAACTGGGGGGGTACAGGCTGGTGGAGCGGGCTGGCACTGCTGGTGCCGCTTGGCGCCCACAGAAGCTGTGCAATCCTGGAGCCCTCTGGCACCTCCCGCCAGCACATCGGTAGCAGCGGCAGCACGCTGGTGGCCTTGGCCCCCACTGCTCTCCCTCGCCCGCTCTCCTGGCAGTTTTCCTCATGCTCTTTTCGGGCTGGGTTGCCTGGGTCCTGCTCAGTCTCGGCTATGGGGCCTTGCTGAGCATCCTGTCATGAGGAAAACATCCATCCCCGGCTGGGCACTGGGCTCAGCCTGCCCGGGTGAGGCAGCAGGTAATTACCGCGCTGAGCGCTGCTGGCTGTGCCAGCAACATCCGGAACA
This sequence comes from Buteo buteo, assembly GCF_964188355.1. Classification (NCBI taxonomy): domain Eukaryota; kingdom Metazoa; phylum Chordata; class Aves; order Accipitriformes; family Accipitridae; genus Buteo; species Buteo buteo. Next base: position 7,163,291 of record NC_134179.1, read on the forward strand.
TGCAAAGGCGGCAGTGACAGGGTGGATGGGGCTCGAGGGGAGGCAGGGCCAGCTGTAAAAGCCACCCTCTTCCTGCCCCTTGGTGTGCAGGTGCCTCAGAGGCAGCCAGGAGCAGGGGCAGAGTGGGCTCATACCAGATCCTGGCTGGGTCCCAAAGGAGGGGCAGCTTGCCCCCAGCACTGCCTTGCAGTGTGATCCCGGCTCTGGGTGGCCCTGAAAGTGGGCAGCAGCACTGTGTCTTGCTGAAAGCGGGGCAGGAATTGGGATGCCCACATATGGAGACAATTACCCAGTATTGGGCATGCCCACCGGGCCACCTTGGCTTTGTCACTTGCATTAAATAGGCCATTAGGATTCCTGGGTGCCACCCTTGGCTCTGCAACTGCAGGAGAGTCACTTCATCTTTCTGTGCCTCTGTTTGCCCCTCCATGGAATGGGGTGAGCAGCAATTATTCACCCGCTGGAACATTTTCTGATCCCTGCCTGAAGGGCTGCTCACACTGGCATATGGCAGCCTGTCCCTGGCCAGATCGGGCTGACTCAATCAACACGGCTTGTCATCTGCACTTGCAAAATGGCCCTTCTGTGCTCTGAGATTTCACTTCCCCGTGCGTTGCCGCTTTACAGCATCCGGGTCTCGGCAGCATCCTCTTGCAGCTCCTGCCCAGTTTGTCCCTGGGACTGGGGGGTCTGCCTCCTCCCAGGGAGGCACTGCTGAGGCATTGCTCAGCTGCGGTACTCGAGTGGGACGGGTGTCACTGGGAGGGAACGAGGCCTTTCATAGACTCGGGAGGTTTTTGTCCCAAGGGAGCATGAGGACAATGTCGCTGTTGTGTGCTTGCTGAGCTAATCTGCCCTGGACAATCAGGGCTCCGCAACCAGGTGAAGGAGCCAGTTCCCTGCCCCAAACAAGGGGGCTGTGAGCAGCAGAGAGCCATGGTGAGGGGTGGGCTGCTGAGCTCAGCTGGGAAAGATGATCACCTCTTTAGGCAGCTCCTTCCAGTTTATTTAAGCCAGGCTGCCTCTCTCCACTTTTGATGCTCCACATTTTTGGTAGCCACTGTGCCCTTTTGCTTCTCTGAGACATGGCTGGGCCCTGGGTCTGGTTGCAACACCCCAGGTGTTGCCTCGCTTCTGCTTTCCCTCCCACTCCGAAACTATGGGTGACTGCTGGCTGGTTTCCCAGCCTTCCCTCCACATCACGCGTGGATCCTGAGCCTTGAACCCAGCCCGGACTGGCTGTTTCACCTGGTGATTGCCCTCTGCAGCAGGGAGTCGAGCTGGAGGTTGGTGCACATGGTAGCTCGTGGTGCAAAGGGGATGGGCTTCGCCAGCGCTGCTGTCTGTGGGTTAGGTGCTTTTCCCAGCTCTGCTTAAAGCCTCAGAGCAGAGTGAGGTGGTGTTTACGCTTGTGACAGGTTTAGCAAAGGGCTCGTGCTGCAGACTGGCACTGTCTGCTCATCCCCCAGGCAGCCTGGGCCGGGTATGAGGCGAGCAGAGCTGGGCAGCAGTCCCCCGCACATCCCCAGCATCCCTCCTCCCCGGTTGTCTGAAAGTCAGGTCTGCCACCGAAAGGAGCCGGTTGTTCTCCCCTTCCCCACGCCTGACTTTCAGATGCCAGCCCACAGCAGCACTTAACACTCTCGTGGCTGGTGGAACATTTGCAGAGAGGACGTCAGAAAAAGGGGCTCAAACCGCAGCAGCACGTGTGAGATAGGCATGGCTCCGGGTCTGACTTTTATTCAAAAGCCAGCAAAGGGTGAGTAAAGGTTTTGTGGGCAGAAGTCACAGCTCACTCACTGGGGTAATGCACACTCCTTAACAGAAATATCTTCGTAAAGCCGCTGCTGTTTGTTCTCTGCTCTAGTGGTTATACAAACAGCAACCAGTTATGCTGGTTACCAGGAGCCTGTGGTAAAAGTTTTGTTAGCTTCTGCGACAGACAGAAAAAAAATACTTGAACTTTAGACTTTTAGAGAAATAAGTAGCTAATAGTTCACCTGAGAGTAAGAAAGGGCATGTGTTTCCTGCTAAAGAATAGTAAGAGCAATTTAAACTATAGAATACTTACATGTTAATTTGAAACGTTTGCACGCTGGAGATGGAAATGCTTTAGCATCCAGCATCACTGGCTTACTGGTGAAGCTGAGCTGCATTTTCTAGTATGATGGGGAGGTTTGTCCTTAACAGCATTGTAATTCTGCTGATCTGATAACCGAAGGGTTGCCCTTGCTGCAGGATGAGGCAGGTGAAATATCAGACATGTGGAGATAGCATACAAATGCCAATGTAAATGATACTGTCTGGGTATTTACAAACACCTCGTTTACACATAGACCAGAGAAATTATTTTCCTAGGAAGGGTTCCCGGCATCTATGCCTTGCTTTGTTTCTGCAAAGCAGTGGTGCAGGACCTGCAGCAGCTCTGGCTCTCTCGCTGATCCCATACGCTTTCTAACAATGGGCACCAAAGGTACCCAGGGATGTTTCATGGTGCGGACGTGCGATACTTGCTGCAAGAACTTGAATCCCATCGGTGTGACTGCTCAGACTCATCAGGAGAGGACGCTGCTGGGGCACTCCCCAGCCCTCCTGGCTGCTGTGCCACCCCAGCCCGGCGGAGCACACCGAGGGGCTCCCCTGGGCTCCCCGGCACCTTTGGGAGAGCCCAGGATAAGGCGAGCCTGCAGCATGGCTGTCCTGGGCTTGCCCGCACGGATGCTGTGAAATTCAGGCATAAGGGAAGCTGGCCTTCGGCTGCAGGCTGAGCAAATTCAGGCTTGTTATCGCTGTCACACGGGGAAGGGGCGAGAAGGGATGGGCGATGCTGTGAAACTGCCTCTGCTCCTCCTGGTACATGCAGGAGGCCAGGGAGCCGCTGGCCGTGAGCGGGAAGGTGGCTCTCAATGGCCGGGAGACCTTAGCGGTGCCCGTGCCAAGGGCCCCGCAGGCAGCGGGAGGAGGTCTGTGCCGGGGGGTGGCCCTGCGCACCCCGCCGCTGGCCAGGGCAGGTGGCCAGGCAGCCTCCCCAGGAGCCCGGGGTGCTGTGCCTGCCGGCTCTGCAGCTGGTGCACCAGGGCTGTGAGCAGTTACGGATGCACAGCTCGAGAGGTGGTGTGTGTCCCCCCGCGATGTTCAGCTGGGGGCTGAGGCAGACCCTGCGTGGGCAGCATGCGTGGCCACGCTGGGGTTTGTGACTCACGGGATAATGCCCAGGAAGTTACACCACCGCATTGCAAGAAAGGGCACAGCCATATTTACAAAGCATGAGCCTGAGCAGGCTCCCGACATGCTCATTACGGCCCTCGGTTCCCAGCAGGAAACAGGAGAGCAGAGAAAATCCAGCTAGAAGGGGACAACTTGGAGGTGGCAGCCTGCTCTGCCCAAGGTCCCCGTCCTCTCTGCCCGTTCCAGAGCCGTGCACCAGCCCAGGTGCTGCTCACCGGCTTGGCAGGGAAAGGGATGTTTTCTGGTTATGGGGAAATGTGATCTCTAGCAGCTGCAGGGCCAAAAATCAGAGACAGGTTTCCAGAGGGGCGTGTTTGAGCCCACCTCCTGGGAGGTGGGCTGGGGTGTGGGTGCCAAGCTGGCTGCACTCTCCTGCCAAAGGATGGCAGCTCCGTTTCTCCCTTGGGTGCCCCTTCTGCAGGACAGCAGCGAGGTTGTTTGTAGGGACAGACGTAGTCCAAATTTGACTGGCTTCCCTTGAACAGCCCGGTGCAAATGCGGTCGGTCGTGGCTGCGTGCCACTGGGAGCAGTGCTGGGAGATGGCGGGCTGGAGGAGCGAGGCAGCGTGGGAAGCACCTGTCGAGAACGAAGCCCAGGTCGGGCTCTCAGTGCTGTGGGCTGGCTGGCGATGCCCTTGCAGTTTCTCCAAGGCACGCAGCCATTTCTTACTGCCAAAGATGTGTATAAGATTTTACGAATGGCAGCGAGAATGGCATTTATTGTGGGCTTTGTGCACAGGTCCTCTGAAGGCAAATGAGAGGCGCTCGCTTCTGTAGCTGATCAAAGCTGATGGAGCGCTGGGAAGAGTGTATCTTGAGGAAAGGAAACAAATGCATGTTCTTTTGCAAATTCATGGATCAGGAGTGACGCAACTGCAGAACAGCATTCCAGGGTGCAGGACGTTTCAGGGCTTGGAAAACACTGATTATTAAGTATTACTAAATAACAGCTGGAAATTGCACTGTATTTTTCAAATGGCTAATTAAAGATAGATGCATAAATTGGGGCACTAGCCCCGTGGAACTGGGCCACAGCGTGACTGACCTGATGCCAAATACCCGGCTGATGGCTCTGATCAAAGAGACCAGTTTGGGAAATGTGGCCAGCAGCCACCTAAAGGGGAAAAGCTCTGTGACAAAGAGGTTTTCAGCAGTCACAGAGGGGGTACGGCTTGGGCTCCGTGGTACAGAAAGAGGGACCGTGGCAGTAACTCTCCATGCGGTTCCTAGTACTGTGGAAGAATAGCCACCAGTGGCAACGGCTGGCCCTGCTGGGGAGCTCGGCTCCCCGTCGCCTTTGCCTTCACAGCCACCTGGGGACTCTGCAGGGACTCTCCGGTGGGCATCGGTCGTTGCCAGTAACAGTCTCCTCTGCTCACAGACCACGGCATCGTCCAGCAGTGTCCCTCCCAGCCTCCATGCCTCCACAGTCAGCAACATCTTCAGTGCCCGACTGCCGCAGCCTCGAGAAAGCGTCCTCGGCATTAGCTTCAAGCCCTACAGCCCAGAGTCCAGCCCAGCCCCAGCCCCCTGCACGACCTGTGAGAGCGCACGTAAGAGGATGATGCCGAGGGTGGTCTCTGGCCACCCTGGCCCCGGTCCCACCGAGGGTGGGGAGGGATGGAGAGAGGCAGGGAATGGGTCCCTGTGCCCACAGCTGGCACAAGCCTCAGCCACAGGCTGGTGTTTCCCTGGGGGTGTGAGGGGTGCCGGGGGCAAGGGGGAGGACAGTGACTGTGGCAGGATGGGGGAATGCCACGGGGTGGTGTGGGGTGTGCGCAGCCCTCCTCTCCCACATCTCGTGGGTCCTCTGGGGAGCCAGGTGCATGGGAAGCCAGGGAGCTCTTGGCACACGCTAGCGGGCAGTGGGATGCGGGCACCCTGGGGAGACAGCAGCTCCCCCTGACCCTGCCTCCGCCCTGCTGCCAGGATCCTCCATGTTCAGAGCTCCCTGCATGAGCCAGCGACGGCTTGCGCTCATCTTCTGCATCTCCGTCCTCATCGTGCTGCTCATCGCTCTCATCCTGCTGTGTGAGTGGGGTCCCGGCTTGGGGCTCCCCAGGGGGGAAGACCTCAGAGGGGCTGGGGGTCAGCAGAGGCTGGGGAGACCCGCAGGCTCGGAGGGAGCAGGCAGAGATGTCTTCTTCCCGTTTCCTGAGTGTTCCTGACATCTGGTGGACAGGCAGGAGCAGGATCGCTGGGGAGAGGAGATGTGCTGCACCGCGCTTTCCTTCTCCTGGGCTTGCTTCGGCGGGCGGCGGGGCACCCGCAGCAGCACCCACGCTCGCCCTCCCTGAGGACCAGGGTTAGCAGGCAGGACCTGTCAAAACCAGTGCATTCTGTCGGTGGAACAGGCACAGATACCAGGGCAATCGCTTTAATCCTCGTAAGGTCTAGCTGTCGGTTCTCCAGCTGCTGTAGCTGGCGGGCTTGAAGCATTCAGCAGGCTGGATGCACCTTTCTGCAGAAGCGAGCTAGGAGTGGGTTAGGGGAGAGGGGATTGCAGCAGCAGCTGAGCAGCACGCTGCTGGGCTGGCATGGGGGGATGCTCAGGACTGGCCAGTCCTTCTTCAGTCCTGCATCCTGCAGCTCTTCAGCCTTGGCTCAAATGGCAGCCCTGCACCCCAGCTCACGCCTCGTGTTTGGCAATGTCCCTGTGCATGGCAGACCTCCTCTGGACTCCCGCCCGGGTGTCCTACAGCACCCTCGCCCGCAGCAAGCCCCTGCTGGTAGCCCCAGCCTCACCACGGCGTTCACTTGCTTCCAGTTATGTTCTGGCGGTCGCAGACCGGCATCGTGTACAAGGAGCCTGCTGAGAGCTGCAAGGACAGCCCCGTGCGCTGCAATGGCATCGTCGACTGCTCCCAGAGGAGTGACGAGCTGGGCTGCGGTGAGGCACCGGGAGCCAGGGGCGGTGGGAGTGAGGGGAGCCCCCAGGGTGCTGGGTACCACTGACCCGCCTGCTCCATCCCTGCAGTGCGCTTCGCATCTGACGAGTCCTTGCTCCACATCTACTCCAGTGCTGAGAGCCAGTGGCTGCCGGTGTGCAGCAGCGCCTGGGACGACTCCTTCTCCAGAAAGACCTGCCGGCAGCTGGGATTTCAGAAGTAATTCCCCAAAGTTGGGTCGTCCTGCTCGGGTGCTGGGGCCCTGCCCGGCCTCCTGGGCATTGCTCTGACCCTCCTGCCCTGCCTGTGTACACAGTCGGCTGTGCTCTTTCCCCCAGCATTGTGCTTTTCCTCTGGGAGGCCGTGCGTCCAGCACTGCTCTGGGTGTTTCAGTCTGTCCCCCCCAGGTTTAGCAAGCAGAGCCTCTCTGAGAAGGCAGGGACCAGGCAGTCAGTGCCTAGCCGGGGGGGACACCCTCACTTCCTCTCTCCTCTCCCCTCCCAGTGCATCGCAGACTGAATACATTCCCCTGCACGTCTCCGGCAAGAGCCTTACTGTGACTGATGAGCGAGAGACCATCCAGCAGAGCCTCAACAGGTACCAGGCAGTGTCACCTCCTGGCCCTGCCCCTGCCCTGGTGCCGCAGGGCAGGGGCTGAGGCCGCATCTCCCTCTTCTCTGCTGCAGCTCCCACTGTCTGACGGGAAAGTACGTCTCCCTCCGATGCACAAGTAAGGGGGCTGTCTGGCAGGGCACATGGCCAAGGGCGGGCAAGGCCAAACACAGGCTTGGGAGTGCTTTCCTCCCCTCTTTGAACAGGGCTGGGCAAACGGGGCATTTTCCAGCAAACTTTCTGGGTAACAGAAAACTACGACGATTGCATTCCCATGGTCTCCATTGGCCCCTGCGAACGTACTGAGCACTGCTGGTGCCTGCGGGCAGTGGGGATGTCATGTGCGTTCCCCTCCAGCCTTGCCTTCTCTCTGAGCCCTTCTCTCAGCCCTGCTCTCCCCTCCAGCCTGCGGGCAGAGGATTTCTGGCCGGATCATTGGAGGAAAGGAAACCTCTGTGACCAAGTGGCCCTGGCAAGTCAGTGTGCAGTATGGGCCCATCCACATCTGCGGCGGCACCATCATTGACGCGCAGTGGGTCCTCACCGCGGCCCACTGCTTCTTCATGTGAGTGCCGCCACAGGCAGCTGCCCACGGTGCTGCCGTCCAGCCAGGGGCACTGGCTGCGGCCGGCAGCCCTTGCGCCAGCGCTCTGCCCGGCGTCTCACTCCTTGCTGCCCCCACCTCTCTCCCTGCCCAGGAACAGCATGAAGATCCTCGATGACTGGAAGGTGTACGGCGGGGTCTCGGACCTGAAGCAGCATGCGGAGGGCATCCCCGTCTCCCAGGTCATCATTAACTCCAACTACAGCGACGATCACGACGACTATGACATTGCACTCATGAAGCTCTCCAGGCCGCTGACGCTCTCAGGTCAGGGCTCTCATCTTGCCGTGCTGCAGGGCTGGGCTTGGCAGGGGCTGGTGTTTGGGGGACAGGGAGAGGCTGCGGGGGATGGGCAGGAGCAAGAGGCAGCTGGGGTCCCCTTGGAGCCGTCCTCTGGGCTGCATGGGGCTGCTGCCAGCCGGAGCATCCCGCTCTGCTGTGGCCACACTGCTTTCCCCTGCCTGGCCCGTGGTCAGGAACCGGCCCGTCCTCCCCCGGCAGGGCCCGACACACGCGCAGCCGTGGGCTCAGCTGCGCAGCCTGCATCGTGCCGCTCACCGTGCCCCACATGGGCAGTGCGGCGGGGGGACCCGGCAGAGACCCTGCCTGGGTGGGTGCAGAGGGGAGTGCTTCCTGCACACCACGCTCCTCCCTAGCTGCAGGGCTAGTGACTACAATGGCTATTTTGCTCCTGGGTGACTCATCCCTCTCTCCTTGCCTGGTTTTCATCATGTCTCCCTCCAGCTCAGGTTCGCCCAGCCTGCCTCCCCATGTACGGCCAGCAATTCCAGACCGGCAGGTCCTGCTTCATCACCGGCTTTGGGAAGACCAGGGAGAACGAAGGTGAGGGAGGATGCCGGCTCTCCACAGGCAGCTCCTGTGTGCCGCAGCCTGACCTGCGAAGGCAGTGCGCAAGAGGAGCGAGCATGGCTCTGCTGCTGTGTTCGAGGGCCGTTCCCCCAGGGGTGACTCGCAGTGGTTGCCCTCCCGGCCGTGCAGCTCCGCAGAAATAAGGCCTGCAAGAAATACCAGCTTCCTCCCTCGCTGCCACGGAAATGCCTGGTGCTGCGGAGGGGCCCAGGGGGCAGTGGGGGGACGAGGCCCACCCTGCCCCATGGCTGCTCCTGCCTTGCAGATAACACGTCCCCAAAGCTGCGGGAGGCCGAGGTGAAGCTGATTGACTACAAGGTCTGCAACAGTGACAAGGTGTACGAGGGCTACCTGACCCCACGGATGATGTGTGCCGGGTACCTGCAGGGGGGGAAAGATGCGTGCCAGGTGAGCCAGGGGCACGCGGTCCCACCAGGCAAGGTGATGCAGGACGGACAGGGCTGCCCGCTTTTCCTGTGTGCCGGTGTCCGCTGGCTGGGTACCGGCAGAGGGGCATCTCCTGTCTCCTCTCCTCACTGCTCTGCCCCTCTGTACTAGGGTGACAGCGGAGGGCCCCTGGTCTGCGAGGACAACGGCCGCTGGTATGTGGCTGGGGTCACGAGCTGGGGGACAGGATGTGGCCAGAAGAACAAGCCCGGTGTTTACACGCGTGTGACAAAGCTTCTCAGCTGGATATACAGCAAAATGGAGGTGAGGTGGCATGGCAGGGCTGTGCTTTGGCAGCGAGACTTACCAGGTGGCCCCTGGTGCATAGAGCGGGGCTGTATTCCCCCCCCCGCCCCCGCAAGCCCTCGGCACCTCACCCTTGCTCTCCCCTCTCTTCCTTGCAGAGTGAGAACGACTAAGACTGGGCCAGACACTTGCCTGGGCCATGCCTCTCCGTCCAGCATGGGCCCCTGCCCTTGCTTGCTGCCAGGGCATGATGCTACCAGCAGATCCCCCTGCCTATCTCTGGACTGTCCGTGCAGCCAGGGACCTGTCGCTGCCCCCAACCTCTGAAAATATGGCACGTGCAAAGTGACTCTGCCCTTGCCCAGTGCAAGGGAGGAGGTAGCCTGGCAGCAGCTGAGCGAAGCACCCAGCCAGCCCCGAGCTGGCAGCACGCAGGGGACAGCAGCCTGTGCCAGCTGGGAGGCACCTCCTTGCCCTGGGTCTGTGGTTCTTCTCGTGTAAATAGACGTGTCCGGATGGGGCTGTCGTGAGTGCTTCCTGGCAGGACTGCAGCACGCTCGGCAGGCAAAGGGCTGCTAGCGCTGCCCATCGATCCAGTGGAGGTTGCGGATGGAAACGGCGAGCAGGAGAGCTGTGGGGCACAGGAGAGCAGTGGGCCGCCCGTGGCGAGGGAGCGCTCTCTTTCGCACACCGCTGCCACGTCACAGCTGTGCCGCCTTGGGGCATGGGATGGGGCTCAGCTGGCACAGTGCAGCCGTGTGCCATGCTGCCCTGGCGGGCAGCAGCTGCCCGCACCTGCGAGGCCAAGTTCCCTGTTTTCTCCAGGGAGGGCCGAGCAAAGGGGAGCCCCGCGGTGCAGTTACACCACCCTCTGGGAGGAGCAGTAGTTGCTCTCATGTTTGCAGACAGGTTTAGGAAGCGCCTTTGAAATGATGTTCCTCCCCGTGAGAGAAATACCCGTTTGTTTATTTTTCCATGCCGCGGATATGGTCCGAGCAAGCACTCACTCCCAGGACTGCATGCAGCCGGTCTCCGTCCCCTGCCTGCTGCCATGAGGATTTCGGCAGCGGTGTGGGGCAGGTCTGCTCTCCTGGGATGGCCGTGGGAGGTGCGACAGAAGTCAGCAGCAGCCAAAGGTCCGAGGTGGAGCGTGATGCAGACCAGCCAACCTTCCCAGGCAGCGCCCAGCCCTTCTCCAGCGTGAGCCAGTCCCTGGATCTCACAGCTCGTTGTTCAGTGACTGTGCTGGATTGCTGCCTCCTCCCTCTGGCTGCTGAGCACGCAGGGATCGCGTAGCCAGTCTTACCTCCCTGCCCACACCAGAGCGGGGACACGTTTCCTCTCAAGGAAACAAGTGTCCGTGTCTCCCTGTGGGTGCTTTGAGGCACACAAGGCACTACGGGGGATCCCCAGTGTGGCAGTGCCCATCAGCTAGGCAGAGGCTGGCTGCCCCTTGCCAAGGCCATGCTCCTCTCCCCAGCCGTGTGGTCAGTTGCAGAGGGGTCTTGGGGAGCCTGGCCACCTCGCACTCTTCTCAATAAACATTTTTGTAGTGCTCCGTGTGGAGACGGCTCTTTGGGACACGCTGGAAAGGAAGCTGGCGAGCCCCAGCATCCAGGTACCAAGGGAGCCCCAGGGAACGGGGAGGGCTTGGCCCTGGCTGGAGACCATGCTGTGATGCTCCAGGGCTGCCCCTCTCCTCGCGGTTCTTTGGGCCCCAGTGGCAAGGCCACGCACGCTGCGGTGGGCCCATGGGACTGGAGTGCAGCAAGTGCGTGGGGGGGTTGCAGCCATGTGCAGCCCCACCTGCTCCTGAGCTGCCTCGTGGCTGTTGCCATTCATGTGGGTGCATGTGATGGAGTGGCTTTTTGCAAAAGCCCTTCCTGCCCTTCACCCTCCGGGTTACTGCTCAAAGAGACTGCTGGGAGAAAGGGGGTGGTTTAGGTCTTACAGGGGTTTGGCAGTAGGTGCTCAGGTACGGAGGTAATGTAGGCATGGAGCAGCGTGGGGGTGAAGCCTCTGGGGGGGGGGGAGCGGATCCATGGGCATGAGTCCAGAGGAGAGCCATATCAGAATTCAGCTTGTGAATGCTGTGGACCAGAATAAAACGCTTTCCTGAGAAGGCTGCACAGCCTGTGCAATTGCCTGGTGTTAGAGAAATGGCAGTAATGAGCATTTAGGCTTGAATTTTCCTCAGGAGGAGGAAAGGTTACTTGCAGTGGTTCTTTGTAACCTGTCTTCTTGCAGCTGGAAACATTAAAGGAGGGACCGGTGCTTTGGGAAGCTCACTCGCTCTCTTTGAAATAGTCTGAATGTGCCTCACAGGTCTGTTGCCGCTAGCTCCGGCTGCGGTGGCCCTGTTTCTCCCCAGCACGGGAGTACGATGGCCACCTGCTGCAGCCTGCCTCTCCCTCCTTGGGAAGGAGGTTGGTGTGGTGTGGGGGGGCAAACCCCGAGCAGAAGGCTCTGTGCTGTGGTGTCCAGTACGTCCTGCAGAGGAACTGGAAACATAATTTCCCTCCATGATGCGAGTACTGGACTCTGCATGGGCCAGGCAGCCTGGTTTCTGACCCGCATCGCTTGCAGCGGGGCCACCTGGCTCTTTGTGGACTGGGAAGGCTCGTTTCCCACAGGTGTGCTGGAGACTGCTGTCTCCAGCCGTGCACGGGCTCCGGAGCTGCAGAGGCTACCTGCAAAGTGAAGATGCAAAATTCTCAGGGTGCGCAGGCTGCCGCAGGCACGTCCCCTCCTCACCTCCTGGGAGCATCACCTGGGTTCCCAGAACTGGCCGCCTGCTGTGGAAAAGGTTATCTGCAGGCAGAGAGCTGCAGTTTGCATTTGAATTTTGGAATAGCAGGTCTAGTCTGGCTCTACGTGCGCAGAAAGCAGCCACCTCTCCGTGGGACTCGGAGCAGGCCCCAGCGCGCAAGGCAGTGCTTGGCGGCTGCTCTAGACCTGCACCAAAGCAGTAAGAGTTGTTGCGTTTTGGGAAACACTGAGTCAGCCTGACCTCAAATGGCTTTTCAAAGAAGCAACCCAGAAACCTCTCACGGTGTGTACGAGCCTCCCGTGAAGGGGGTGGGCAGAGGCCAAGGGGCGGTTTTCACTTCATAACGTCTTTGCCGCTCAGTGAGTTCAGGGGGGAATAACCCGCGGCTGGCAGCGAGCTGTCTGGGGCTTAGGGCAGAGAGGGACTTTGTAGCTGTGGTGCAAAACCCAGCTTGCTCGGGGTCCTGTTGTAACGGGGCAATGCCCTGCTAGCCAGTGCAGAGCTGCAGGATTAACGGTGGTAGTGGGAGAGTGAGCAGAGCCCAGGGCAGTGGGGGGATGTACGTGCTGAGCTCATCAGGCATGTGCAGCCGGAGAGCCGTGCAGGGGTGTGGACGATGCCCTGCAGCTCTGCCCTGGGTTGGGGTGAATGGGGTGCTGCTCAGCTGGGAAAATGCTGAGCCGGACGAAGAAGTGTTGCTGGGTCCTGATGCAGCTGGTGCTGCTAGAATAACACCGAAAACCATGCCTGAAAATGGAAGTGTGAAAAGGGCCTGGGCCAGACCTGCCGACGCAGTCATGTGGTCGGGGGACCTGGGTGCGATCAGTGCAGGGTGCCCATTAGGTGCCCTGTGTTAGGGGCCAAAGGCCACCTCTGCCCCTGGTCACAGGAGAGACGGCAGGGGGAATGGGGGCTCTTACTCCCTGGCACACAGAGGCACCGCGTCTTGGCTGACTGTGTTACAGCTGACGGCCCAGCACGTGCAGTGGTGAAGGCAGCGGGGTTTTTGACAAACAAAAGCAATTGAGATGGGGTAGGAGTAGGGGCCCCGTGTGACTTCCCTGTTTATGTTGGTCTGATCAAATTGTGAATTCAACGGGTCTTGAGTTCCAGACCCAGCTTACGTTTGTCCAAAGGCTCTCTGGGGTCTCGGGGTTTCTGCTCATAAAAGCCTTGGTGTGCCCCACAGAGCAGCAGCTCGTAACGTTTTATTGCTGTCTGAGATGGCATGCTAGAGAAACAGATCTTTTGAGAAAGAACAAAACAAAAATTGGAACCTAATAACAGCTGATCTTGCCGGAATCATGTCCCTGGTAGCGGTGCCATTGCAGCGTGTGGAGGACCTGCTCCTCTGCTGTGGATTTCACCTCCTCAGAGGTTATTGCTCTTCTGCTCTCTGAAATAGTCTCTCAAAGCAGAGAAAGGATTTAAATCGCTAATACAAATTTAATTTCTTTCTTCTAAACCTGACTTCCAGTGGTCTCTCCTCCCAGGCCCATGGAAAGGTACGCTGTGTTTTCCCAAGGGCTGAAGTTCTCTAACTGGATTAGAAGTGATTAGTTTCTTGTGAAGCTGCCTGGCCACGGCTGTTGTGCTCTGCTCTTCCCGAAGACAAGGCTGCAGAGATGAAGCAGACATCTCGGACAACGCTTCGCCTCCGCTCGTGGAGCCTTTGAGTGCAAAGGTCCTGCTGGCCGTGGGCCCAGGGGAGCAGCCTAGGCCATCGCCTGCAGCTCTTGCAAAGCCCCCTGTGCTTAGCCCCCTGCTTGCTCGGCTGCATCCTGCTCCGGAGCATCTTCCCAGACAAGGGGTGCTGAGTGTGGCCCCACATCTGGCTGGGCTGTTTCTGTGTTTCTCTATGCTTTGGAAATCACAGGCCAGTGTCCCCAGGGAACAGAAATTACAAAAATACAGTCTGGCGGGCACCATGTGAATTATCACCCATTGATGGTGTTCTTCCCACACTCTCCTTTTATAGCTCTTTGTTCTGTTGTGCCCAAACTGATTTGTTTATATGGTTTCAGAGATGATGTTTCTCTACAAAAATGTTTTTTCCATCGTTTCGGATTGGCTCCCTTCCACGGCCAGTAACATCATCACTTGGCACAGAGTCGCTGAACTTCAGCTTGCGCAATCCCCACGCTGGCTGTGCTCGACCAGTGAATACAGCCCTCAGCAGCTTCAGTACAATCCGCTGCTTTGTCGTTTGCTCCCGGGGGCCTTCGGAGCACAAGGAATGACTTCGGCCTGATGCAAGACAATGTTGCTGGGTTAAACGCAGCCATACGGCTGTATACAACTTTTGTCACTGCTTGCTTCTACCGGGCCCCTGACCAGGCCGAGGGCTGCGTTACCACCAAACGGGCAGTTTGCAAATGTTCACAAGCTTGGTGTTACAGGAAGGGAAAGACCTTAAAATTGGAGGGGAAAGTTCTGGAGGGCAAGTGGCTCCTTCCTGTACTCCCTCCCTGAGAGCGCAGGGAGGAGATGCCTGCTCCGTGGCTGCTCCACTCTAAGGCGACACACGCCGGGATGAAATCATGCCCTTGTTGGAGCTACTGGCAATGCTCCTATTGACTCAAATAGCATGAGGAGATTGGCCCAGCCCCTTCATTAGCATAAATCAGCATCGCCTGCCTGGCCTGGGTGCTGCTAGCTCGTGTTATACCAGCAAAAGATTTGCCCCAATTTCACCAGAAAAGAAGCCATTGCTCACCACAGTTCTCTCCAGCAGCGTGGCTCTGCGGAGCCAACGTTTCCTATTAGCAACTGTCGGAGCGGCTTTCCCTCCGTGGGAATAGCACAGGAGACCTTTCCCTTCCTCCCTTCACAGCAGAGTCGCTAGTTTACCTGAGTTTGTACAGAAAAACAATCCATGCTGCCAATTTTTTAGATTCCACTTGCGTTGGACAGCGCCTTGCAAATCGGTAAATAAAGAACTAAAGAAAGGAGAGCACGGAGCACGTCCAGCCGCAGCCAGCCGTGTGTCCGGGCCGCTGCCTGCGTGGCGGCTCTGTGTCTGTGGCTCTGCAGGGGCCCAGCATGCCCGCTGCAGTCCCCAGGGCATGATCACGGCATCAGAATCTTTTACTGCGTGCAGTGGATAATAACCGCTGAGGAGCGGGTAAGGTCAGAGAAGCCCGAAACTTGATTATAACTGCTTGATCCCTGCCTCACTCACTGCAGGGTAACTGACAGCCTTATCACGTTATCCCTACGCATTAAAGAGACTTGACGTTGTCCAGTCCCTCTCTGTTGGTCTGTGTCTCTCGACCCTTCTGAATAATTGCCTTGAAATGCCAGGGCTGGTTTATTTTCTTATATTTTACTGGAAACTGGGAAATGAATGCAGGATGGACTATGTGCTATTATTGTCCGATTTCTAGCGAAGATGCATTTGAGTTATTAGATGATGAACCAGCTCAGTGGCAATAGCATTGCTAAGGGGTTTTTTTCCAAGAAGAAACGGCTCTCCAGGGCAGCCGCAGGAGCCAAGCGGACCCAGGTGTGCCAGCATGGCCTGAAAGGGAGCGGTGCAGTCAGCCGCTGCCCAGTGGTGCTCTCAGCATCCTGCTGCCCATCTCCCACGGCGCCCGGCCTGTGGGAAGCTCTGGCTTTGCGTGGATACCACTGAGCAGTTTCGGCGCTGTGGTTTGCAGAGCTGTCGGGAGCTCAGGGCAGGCCCTCGTCTCCCTGCGCTCCTCCTGCGGATGCCCACAGCCCCGGGGCAGCGGCTCTGGCCAGAGCTCCAAGCCCAGCCAGGACCGCAGCTTCCCTCCCCGCTGTGGCTGCAACTGGGCTGCTCCCTGGCCACAAGCGGCTCGCCAGGCACGGTCGCTCCCTCTGGGGACTGTGCCGTGCTGTATTAAACACATATCTCCCTCCCGGACCTTGCACATCCCAACGTGCCCGGCTGGCCGGTGGGACTAAACTGGTCGGTTGCTGCAAAGCTCTACAACAGGGCGTGTGTTCCCAGCAGCAGTGGGTCCAGCCCTTCTCGTTGGGTTAGAATGCATCTCGCCTCGGCTGTCTGAAGTACATGCTGGTTTCTGACCCCCCCCAAGGGTCTGGTTTTCCGCACCTGCTAAACGCTGGCGGATCTGGGGAAGTCAATGCAGGCAGCAGGTCCCGAGCACGCCCGAAACCGAAGCCGGTGCAACCACCACTGAGCCCGGCCAGGCGGGAAGCATCCCTGCTGCCCCCTCCCCAGCAGGCCTGTCCTGGGCGGCCCCCCGAGATCCCACCGAAGCCCTGAGAAGCGGCCACCTGGCCTGGCAGCGCAGCATCCCCTTCCCCAGGTACACCCTTCTGCTCTTGGGGCGGGGGCGGCGGCGAGCAAGACAGAAAAGCCTCCGGCTTCTGTTGGCCTCGGCGAGCTCCGGCGGCCTGCTGCTCGCTCCCCGCTTTCCCCGCTGCCCCCACACCGGGTGCTCTCCGGTGCGGCAAGGGAGGGGGTTTCAAACCCGGGTAAGCGTGTCCCCCCCCTTCGCGGTCGCGCCCTGCCCCCCCGCCTGACTGGCTGCGGCGGATCTCGGAGCACACAAAGGGGCGCAAAGCTCCCCCAAAATCGCTTCGCCACCTCCTCTCCCCCCCCCCGCCCCCCCGCACCGGGGGCCGCGCTTCCCCCGGCCGCTTCCCGCGCGACCCCGCCGCCAGCAGGCCCCGCCCCCGCCGGCAAGCCCCGCCCCCACCCCGCCCCGCCCCACCCCGCCCCGTTCCGCTCCCCTTTGTGCGGCAGCCCCGCTCCGGCTCCGTTCCGTTCCGCTCCCACCCCCCGGTACCGCCCGGAGCAGCGCGGCACGACAGCCCGGCCCGGCCCGGCGAGCTCAGGTGGGTCCGGCCGGGGAGGGGAGGCGAGGCGGGGGGGGCGTCGGGTGTCCTGCCGCGGCGCGCCCGGCACCGCCCGGCGGTCCGTGTACGGCGGGGCGGGGGGGGCTTCGGTTCGCCGTGCCGCCGCCCGCTTCTGCCGGGGAGACCGTCGGGGCGCGGCCCGGTCCGGAGCCCCGGGGCATCGCCCCGCGCCTCGGGCCGCCCGTATCCCCGGGCCGGGTGGCTGCCATGGCAACGCCGGGGTGACCGTGGTCTCCCGCATCCCAGCGTTGCCTGGTTACCAGCCCCCCCGTGCTAGGAAGGATGCCCCAGCGGACCGGGACCCCCCCACTCCGCGGAGACCTCCGGCATGCCCTGCCTGCCCCAGCCCTCCCCGGGCTGGCTGGGGTCTGTGGTGTGCAGGCTCTGGGGAAACAGGGAGGTAACCCCCCTGCTTCGGTGAGGATTTGGCAGTGTTCTGCCTTCTCTTGCTAAATATTTTAGTAATGCCGAAGCAACATGGCAACGGTTGAGTGCTTTATCCCGGGAAGGCGTACCAGAGGGAAGGAAGAGCGTGTCACTCGGGGTGTGCAATTCATGCTTCCTGAAGAAGCAGATACTGGAGGCCATGTGGTGGAATGTGGCTCTCGCAGGAATATTTCTGTAGGAGGGAGAGTGACAGGTGGTTTGTGTGGACGTGCATAAGCTTTGCAGCAGGAAAGAGCAGCCTCTCGGGAAAAGCTGTCCGTGGATTCAGACCTGATGCAGTCCCCTGCACCCCTTTCAGTGAGCCCGCAGTGCCCCAAGGCGCTGTTGGGTCATTCTGGGACCCCTAGTCCCACGGGGTGGTTTCGCTCTCAGTCTGAAACGAAGACGAGCCCAGAGTCCCTGCCCGCGTGCAGTAGGAGCATGGTTCTGAGGCGGAGTGACGGGGAGCACGCCAGGGATAGCTGCTGGCGTCAAGCACAGTCGCTGCAGACCCAGGCCACCTGTTAGAGCATGCTTGCTGGACTGCCGGAGAATACCCCCGTGCCTCCGACAGCTCGCCTTGGCATTTTAGCCACCTCCTTGAAACATACCCGTTCAGGTCAAATGTCATGGAGAGCCACAGTTTTGCCAGCAGTTTAGACTTTAGTGTTGAAGACGACTCCCCAGCACGGCAGCTTTGTGTCCGGTTCTTTCCCTGTGTTTGCCTTCTGGGCTGTCTGCGTGTTTCCAAAGCATTGAGAGGCCGCCGAGCTCTGTGGCTGTCGCCTTGCCGCGCCACCCGAGCGCAGGGAAGGCACCGCTCGTGCCAGGCAGCGCGGAGGTGTCCTGCTGAGGGGTCGTGCCACCTGGCTGTCCCTCGTGGCATGCAGCCACAGTGGTGCTGGCAGGGATGATGGCCGCGCCTTCTGGGGACTTCGGTTCGCCTCGCGCTTGGCGGTGGTCGTGACTGACAGCAACAGCAAAGGAGAGAGGGAGAAAATGTCCGCCCTTTGATGCTTGGCTGTATTGTGGTACCCCAGGACACAGGGAGCGTGAAACAGCTTCTCTTACGCTGCTGGTCCGGTGTTTCCTGGTGATCTGGATTCCTCTCACCACCAGGACCTGGCAGGTAACCTCTGCTTTTGACTGACCTGTTTGATTCCCGTTGTGCTGATGCCTCGCCATGCTGGCGAGGGCTGGGCAGAGCGGGGTGTGGCGGGACAGTTCAAGCCAGTGTGCTGGTTAGGTTTACAGCACCTGATTATCTGTTAAGCAAACGAGGAGAAAACAGGAGCAGCAGACTCCTGATGGTTGTTGGTGGTGTTTACTGCTTCCCTGGAGCCAAGGGCTGGGTTCTCTGCCTGCTCTCCTGATGCCAGGCGGCCATGAGCTTGGCAATCATTGCGCCAGAGGTTTGCCTCAAAGGAAGGGCTGGCCTCACTCTTTTGTGTCTGCCCCTTCTTGTCTGGGGAGATGTGTGTCCTTGGGGTGGGCCAGGGACTGCCCGTGAGCCAAGTGTGGCCGGGCAGCTTTGGCTAAGGGTCCTCAATGTTTTCGGGCTGGTTGCCTGAAAGAAGCCCTGCAGGAGGCAGGCTTAATGCCAGGCTACGGGTGCGGGACTCAGCACAGGGTGCTGAGGTCAGGGTCCCTGTGACCTCGTTTAGCCACGTTCAGTGATTCCCTGTGATCGCGTGCTCTCGCGAGCATCGACCCGGCCGGGGCTGGTCCATGGGGGTCAGCGCGTGAGTCTTGTTCTGCAGAAGCAGGGCTGAAGTTTGGGTTCCTGGGGCTCCCGGAGAGGGTTTCCTTTGAATAGCTTCTGCTTTGGGGAGATAGCCCGAACCTGCAAGAGACGATTAGATCTTAGTAAAGTCAGTTTTCTGTCATCCATCCGGTCAGCCTTTGACTCAGCACCACATTTGGGAAGCGCCGTCCATATCAGAACGGCGAGGGCTGGAAATCTCCCCTCTCATTTAGGAACTAGGCACAACAACAGGCACATTAATAGCCCGATTGATGCTGACGTGAAATGGCAGAAGAGCACATCTATGCATAGCTGGAAATGTCCATTCACACATGCACGCTCCTAAACGCTCCAGGCAACTGAGCGCTGCTGTCACGGTCTTGGGGGCTTTGCACAGAAACTAGAGATTTTAACTAGGTCTGATCTTTGGGAGATGCCCTGAGGACTCCTGACGGAAGGAGGAGGCTGCCCGGCATTATGCCATGACGGCTGAGACTTGACAGGGCAGATCTACGCAAAACAATGAAAAGGAAAAGGGGACTTCAAGATTCAATGCCGTTACAAATTTACCTGCCTTGCTCTGGCATGATTTGCCATGCTATGGAGAGCTAATTGGTGGGCAGGAGAGACTGGGTCTGCCTGCCCGGACTTCCCCCCGCTTCTCTGTCTCACACACACACGGCCTCCGTGCGTGCACACACGCTACGCCCAATGACATGCGGAATCACAAGGAGGGATTATCCAGGAGCAAGAGGCGGAGGGAGAGCTGTGGTGAAGTGTGGAGTGAAGCATGTCAGCTCTGAGCTTGGTGGGAAGGCAGCAGGGCACTGAATCACGGCGGGGCTGTGCTGGGTGGGATGGGACTGAGCCCCAGTGGGGTTGCCACCCACCCCGAGGTGCTGCTCTGGGGGCTGCCAGCCCCGGCTGGTGGCCACAGGGACAAGGCTGCGTCGAGGGGGCGGCCACAGCTGCGCGGGCTGCGCCGGTGCCTAGCAGCGCTTTCCCAGGGCAGGGAGGGCATCCCCGGGCGGAGGGCTGTGCCAGTGTGCAGGGCCGAGGGCGGTGGTGTGGGCACCACCTGCAAACCCTCACCGTGGAGCAGGTCCAGCCGTGGCTCAGCCACGTCCTGCCAGAGAGGGGTTCAACAAAAGCTCTGGTAAGCCCCTAACCAGAAAACGCCATATACTCCCTCAGTCTGCATCGTTCCTTCCTTCCTTCCCCCAGGAGCCTCTGCCAAAAGCCTGATGTCCTCCTTCTGGCACCCGCTCAGCCATGCAGACAGGGATGGGGGGGGTAAATATTTGGTTTGCCCTCTTAAAACTGCCAGCTGGGTCGAGGCGAAAGGGAAGGAGAGCTCCGGGCACCACTGCCCTGCGTCCTCTGCCGCTCTGCCTCTCTCCGTATGCAGGCAGATCTCGCAGTTTCAACAGGAAAAAAAACATGTTTTGATTCAAGTGGCACGTGAAGCGCTCTGCGCTGCCCGTTCCCCGCGGTTTGCATGGGTGCGTGGCTGCTCGGTTTGGTGACAGCAAACTTTGTGTCACTAACAGGGAGAAAACAGGGAGGTCTGAGCCCAGTGGGGCAGGGCGGGCGAGGAGCAGGCTGTGCAGACGTGGCCAGGCGCGGGGCTGCTGTCGCTCCTCAGGCAGCTGTTGTTTTTCCGCTGCCTTTGTGCAAAGGCACAGCTGGATTCCGCGTGAGCGGAGGGCAGGGAGCGGCGCCTTCATGCCTTGAACTCTGTGGTCTGAAGGCGTAAGCCGGGGAAAACGGCAAACCCTTTGCAATGTTTGCTCTTCTCGCTTTATTTCAGCTTCTTGAAAAAGTGGGTGGGCCAGCTCGAAACAACCCAAAAAACCTGTGGCGCTTCGCAAAGCATATGCTTCCTTGGAGGAGACCTGGGCTCATTTGCACTCCGGAATGCTGTGTTTGTTTTTCGAGCAAGGACACTGCCAATCCTGATGGTTAACTCGTGCGGAGATAAGTTTGAGCGTGTGGAAGTGTGTGAATTTGGGGGATTGAGTTAGAAAAACAAAGAACATATGTGTGCTGTGTGCTTGGCTTGGCGAAAAAGCGACCTCTGCTGCACTAAGCGTGAGAAGCCAAAAGCTGAGCACAGGACTGGAAACAACGTCTGTGGCCAAGCGGGGCCCCAGCGCTGGCCCGCTTCCTCGGGTGGCTGTGGAGGGCTGGAGGGGACTGCAGGAGAGCAGGGAGCGAAGCCTTTGGTGGGTGCCGGAGCTGCAAGATGTTCGCTTCTGTTAGTGCTGGCAAAACACGCCCAGGCAGCCAGCAGCATGGCTGTGGTGTTTTTGAAGCTTCTCTGGAACCGGGGCCGGGGGGTCGGACCCTCTCACCGTTGCAGGCAGGGCTGCCCGTGCTGTAAAGCACCTTGCCAGGCATCAGTGGGACAGCTCACGCGTGACGAGGGACTGGGGCCACAACCGAGGGCTGTGGGGCGTGGGTGAGAAACGCTGCCTTCAGGAGTCCCAGGGCTGCCCGCTGCAGGAGGGGAGTGTGCGTGGGGTGAGCAGGAAAGCGAGAGGGTTCCCATGCGCCTTGGCTGGGGTGGCAGGGCTCAGGGCAGGGCAGGGACGGTTGTGAATAATGTGAAGTCCC
The DNA here is from genome assembly GCF_964188355.1 of Buteo buteo. Classification (NCBI taxonomy): domain Eukaryota; kingdom Metazoa; phylum Chordata; class Aves; order Accipitriformes; family Accipitridae; genus Buteo; species Buteo buteo. The sequence goes on from NC_134179.1 coordinate 7,184,593, forward strand.
CCGAGTAGGTTCTCCAGGGGATGTCACTGAGCTGCTGCTGCAATAGTAGTTGAATAACAGCAAAAGAAACAATAGAAATCTAATGATTTGTTCACAAAATAAAGGCATCATTAATACCCTACAAGAGCCAATTCATACTGTTCATCTAGCAGTGGCAAGCACTGTATTGCCTCTCCTTGTGTGCATACAACACCCTCGTGTTGGGTAATGACACTGATTTTGCACTGGCAGCCTCAGCAGTAAAGAGATAAAGGATGTGAGGTAAAGGACATAGGAAAATCGGCAACTAGAAGTTACTGTTTCACCAGCTGTTGGGTTCTTTGTACATGTTTCTGAGACCTGGTAATTATCCAGAATTACGTGCCTCAGCAAACGAGGGGGCTTGTCTGGGCGCAGGCAGCCAGCGGCACACTCCAGCGCGGCGTGGCAGCGCAGCCCCACGCTACACAATGGTGGCGGCAGCTGTGGGCCAGTGAAATTAAACCCTCTGGCGTTCGGATGAAACGCGTTGACTTCAAAATGACAAGATGTGGAAGGGAAGGGAAGGACGTGAGTTATCATGGGAGGCAACTTGTTCCGATGAATAAATGGGCTTCTGGAAACATGCTCCCCGTGTTGGCGGGGCCGAGCGCAGTGCAGGAGGCCGCTTCCTCCACAGACGCGACAGGAGCTGGCTCCCGAAGGCAGCGCTGGAGACCGGCCGCCGAGCGGAATGCTGCTGGGGCTGGTTTTGGCAGGCTGGTGGGCGCCGCTGAGCCCACTCCATGCGTGCCGTTCCCGGGCACCTTCGCAGCACAAACTGGGAAGGGGGGCCGCGGCAGGAGCTGGGGGACCCTGGTGCCCTGAGGAGCCAGCCTGGGGCAGCTGAGCTGCCTCTCCGCCCCCGTCACTGGCTGCCCAGGTGGGCTGGGGCGGAGGTTGCATCCGAATCAGGTCAAGCTCTGGAGGGGCTGAATAGCAGCACGCCAGGGATCTGCATCCATCAGCTAGCTGAATTCCTGCTCTGTTGAGGGCCCCTTTCTTATCGGCACTAATCCAGCGCAGCAGCTGCAGCAGCTCCGTAGCGCTTGGTGCTATCAGTGCTGTGCAGCGTGCCCGATAACCCCCCTTCCTCTCCTGTGCCAGCAGCAAGCCCTCTTTGCATTCCCGCACCATGTATGGCCACCGAGCCCTATCGCCGGGGCGCTTAGCGACTGCCTGACGGCAGCAAAACACAAACAAGCAGAGCCCTGTGTGCGGGCAAGCCACGGGTGGCTGGCAAGGCAGCACCCAACCTGCCCCTGCACTCCGGAGCTCCTGGCTTGCTCCCTCGAAGGAAGCGCGTCCACCAAGCCTGCTCCGTCCTGGCAAGAGGCATCGCAGCCAGCGGGAAGGGGTAGCTGGGTGCGCACGGTGCCCTGTGCCAGCTGGCAGGACGGAGAGCAGCCGCTCCCCCAGCCCCTGCCCATCACGACGCTTCGGGGCCAGTTAATAGGTACCATGTGTGCTGGCAGAGCAGCAGTGCCTGGCACTGGCTGGTCCCAGCAGCCAGGGTGCCCATCCCAAATGGGTGCAGCAGCTTGGGGCATGGAGATGCGCACCCCTGCCCGAGCTGGCAGGGAGCATCACAGCCCGGCCACAGCGTTGTTACACCCAGGCTGGCATACCTTGGAGAAGGGTCCATGCTCTGGCCGGGTGCCTCTGCACCAGGGCAACGTTTTGGTGCTTGTGAAGGGACGGGGACAGGCTCAGCTATGAGAGGGGACTGAGGGAGTATTTAAGGTCTCTCCTCACTGCTGTAGGTTAGTGTGGGAAGCCGGGGGGGGCAAGCATGGCTGTGAGCTCATGTCCCACCAGGGCTGCTGGCCTCATTGTAGGAATGTGCCATAATTGCTATGCTAATTGGGACAAATTAAAGTATGCTCTGGGTGAAGGACACGGTATTGACCTTGATGGAGAGATCACAGCCCTCGTGCTGGCCCCATTGCCTGCAGTGCAGCCTTGCGACTGCACAGAGATCCATGCCAGGAGCAGAGCCAGTGGTGCAGAGGTGCCTGAAAATGTGCCGCAGTACCCCACAAAAAGTCCATCCGTCTGTCTGCTCAAACCTTTCCCCTCTTTTCTGCCTGCGAGACGCCATGTCCCCACTGGGCTGGGCACAGCTATGGCCCTAGGTATCGTGGCCAGGCCCCTGGGTGTTTCCTGGGGCCAGCCTGGCTCCTTCTCCCACAGCGTGGGCTGCAAGGGCTGTGCAGTCCTGCCTGCCCGCACAGTCGGGCATGGGTTGCCCATAGTTGTGCACCCCAGTCCCATCACGGTGCCCTCCGTCAGCCATCTGGGTGCTGAAGCCCACTTTTCCCCTCTCTCGCAGCGGCCATGGAGGCAGTGCTGATCTTCCTGTGCTCTCTGCTGGTGCCGGCGGCTGTGGCAGACGGTAGGTGCCAAGTGCTTTCCGCATGCAAGGTGGGTCACAGGGGCACGGGAAAAGGCTGCAGGGTCCTGGCAGACAGCCGCTACTTCGATCCAGGGGAGGCTGGAGCGGGCCGTGGGGCAGCAGCAGTGCCTGTGCCAGCGGGGGGGCCGTGGGGAGCTGCAGGGGCTCCACCGGCAGGTTCGCTCACCTTGCACCCTTGTCTGCTTATTTCCAGTGGCCACCCCAGAGAAGGAGGAGGACCCCTTTAACTATGGTGAGCATCGCCATGCATGAGGATGGGCGTGCTGGTGGGGGACATGCGTGCATGTACGATGGGGAGTGAAAGAGGCCGCCCCCTTCCCTGAAGCCAGCAGGAACAAGCCCCTGTGTCTCCTCCCCCCAGATTACCAGAGCCTGAGGATCGGGGGGCTGGTGTTTGCCGTGGTCCTATTCACCGTTGGCATTCTCCTTATACTCAGTAAGTTGGGGACCATGCGGTTGCTGGGCTTGTGGGCCAGGGCACTGGGGACCGTTCTCGTGGGGGGGCAGCCATTGGAAAAGGCGTGGCCCATTCCCACTTTGGCCATGCTGATGGTGTTTCTCTCCCCTTGCAGGCAGGAGGTGCAGGTGCAGTTTCAACCAGAAGCCCAGGTGAGTGAGGGCAGCCTGGTGGGGAACATCTCCCTTGGTGAGCCTCTCTGCCCAGCGCTCAGCTCTTCCTGGGCTCCCTCCCGCAGCTGGCAGAGTGGCTACACTCCCGGAGCATCCCGTTCGGGTGCCTGGTGCCCAAAGCTCCGCTGCAGAGCTCCTGGGTGGCAAAGCAGCTCTGCACACTCCCAGGGTACCTTCCTCAGCATGCCCCTGCGCTGTCGGGCATCCCACCCCCAGGGACAGGGTGCAGGTCGTAGGTCGTGGCCGCTCTCAGCGTGCCCCTCTTCTTGCAGAGCTCCAGGGGATGAGGAGGCCCAGGCGGAGAACCTGATCACCTCGAACGGTAAGGTCACCTGTCCCGTCCTGCGCGTGCTCTGCTGCCGCTTCTGCGTTACCCTCGCCTGCCTGTGGAGCACGCAGCTCTGGGCAGGCGCTGCGAACCGCTCTGCTCTTCCCTTTGCAGCAACAGGAGCACAGAAAGCAGAGAACTGAACAAGAGCCATGCGGTGAGTCCCGGGGCTGCCACGGATCAGTCGAGGCCAGCATGTGTGGTGGCACTAGGGCTGTCGTGGCTGCAGTGCTGGGAAGGAAGGGAGGGGCAGCCGGGGCTGTGTACAGGGGCAATGGTGGGGCTCCGAGTAGACCCCTTTGCTGGGACCGGGCAGCCCTTCATCTCCAGCATGGCACAGGGGCGAGTGCTGGTCGGGGCCGTGGCAGGGAAACATGCAGTGCTGGCAAGGTCCCCGGTGTCCTGTGCTCGGCAAGCCCCAGGCAACCCAGCGGGAAAAGGAAGCATCTGTCCGGATTTTCCCTTGCATTATTACACTTCCTCTCCTTGTGCTCCTCCACCCCAAGGGGGTTTTATTTTTAGGGCCTCTAGAGAGCTGAGTGCAAGCCCCCTGGGGCATCTCGCTCCTTGCCCATAGTCAGAGTTGCCCTGAGCTCCGCATTCAGAGAGAGCGGAGGCCCGGAGCCCATGCTGGCCGGCAGGCAGTTTGCACTGCTGGTGGACGAGCCCCGTGCAGGGAAAGGCGGTGGCGGTGCTCCCAGCCTGACTCGCTGCTCTCCTTCGCACGCAGACCCAGAGACCCGAAGACAGATGCTCGGACCGCAGATGCCAGTGGTCTGCGAGGAAACTGAAATCGCAGCAACAGGTCCCTCTAAGGAGATGCGAAGCTGCTGTGTCTGTGTTACCCTCTGTACTTCAGCACCGGTTCTCTGTTTACTAACCCGACTAAACTCCACTCACCGTCCTCTCTGCCTCCAGTGCTGTGTAATGTTGATGTGAGATGATCATTACCTCCTAGGGCTAGTCGTTGCTGATGTTGTAATAGTGACTTTCTCTTCACCTTTCTCGTTCTGTGCGTGTGATTCGGGCTGTGTACAACTGGCAAGCGCTCCCTGGAACGGGAGCCGCAGGGCAGGGCGGCACGGGCCCAGGGGAGCCCCACGTCCCCCCCCCCCCCAGAGTCAGAGGCACTCAGCACGGCCTGCACGGTACTGTCTGCATGCCAGGCAGTGTCACTGGCGGGGGCTCGTGGTCCACCACCCCGGCTGGCTTCGGGCAGGGCTCGGGGACCAGTCCCGCAGCGCTCTGGGGGCCTGCCCAGCCTAAGCCTGGACCGCGCGTTGCAGTTTCAGCAATAACCCTCCTGTGCACACCCCCGGCCCGAAGGCAGCCACAGTAGGGGGCGAGCCAGGCAGGGACATCCCGCGGCTCCGCTTCCCTCAGTGGAGGCACTTGGGTGCTGGATTTAAGGCTGAAAGGAGCTCCCCTTTCTCGCCTGCTTGGCACTCCCTGTTTCTGTCCCTGGCTACGACCAAGCCATCAGTGTGGGTTGCTGCTTTAAAGGTGAGGAGATGCTGTGGTGGCAGAGAAGCCCATGAAATCCCCCGGCACGGTGACACTGTGAAAGAGGGTGGCTGCGCAGCGGTGACCATGCTCGCCAGCGCAAACCAGCTCCTTGCCAACGCTCTGCCTGCCTGTGAGACGGAGGTGGGCAGATTAAACAGTCTCTGAGGGCTAAAGAGAAACATGGACTGAAATAAAGATCCTGTCCTTGCTTGTCTCCAGCAGGGAAGGGGCAGCGGCGTTTCCTCCTGGTGCTCCCTGCCCTTCGCGATGCCTTGTCGCTCCCTGCGCCATGGCCCCCCTGCATCAGTGCTGTGTATCATCCCGTGGTGGTTACGTGTTGTCAGCCCCGCCGATGCCAGCTGCCCCTTCTCCCTGCGGAGCAGCAGCTAGCAGTGGTGAGCGGTGCTCCGGGGCTTTGCACACCTGAGCTTGCACAGCGGGGCTGAGCCCAGAGGCTGTTGTCACCTTGTGTCCGCTCATGGGTTGGAGGCAAACCTGTGAACCTGGCCCCTTCCCCACGCCCGTGGGCATGCAAAACTGTGGCCTCAGCTGGGCCTGGGGACTGCCGGCTTGGTCGAGGGCGCTTGCCAAGGCAGGTCAGCCTGGGCAGCAGCGGGGGTCCCCAGGGCTGCACTGAAACACATTGGAGCGTGTCCATGCAGCAGGAAGAGGTTCTTGTCCTCCAGAATGGTTTTGAGAGGGGTTTCTGCTGTGTCCACCCCGCCACGCTGGCCCTGCCTCCAGGGTGGGCTGTGTCCCTGCGTGCTTTGCGTTCCGCGGCGGCACTGGGAAGCACGCTCTGTCCCATCTGTGCGAGGCAGAGAGACCCTGTCTCCAGTACCTTCTCCCCTTCCTCCTGGCCGTTGCAGAGAGCTCTGCTCACCTCCTGCTTCCACGCTGCCCTGCAGCCTCGGGCAGAGCAGACCCCGCGCAGCCCAGCCCCCGAGCGTCAGCTGTGTGCGTGTCCCGCGTCGGAGTGCCCGTGGTGTCTGTAGCGTGCCGTCGGTGTTAACGTGAAACAAAGAAATCCCTGTGGTGTGTAGAAATGGCAAAATCCTGACTGTTGTAAAATAAACTGACCTATTGTGTTTCCTTTTAAATAGGCGAGTGTGCTGCTGTGGTAAAGGACTGGTGTGTTCTGTGCTGTGACCTAAGGGGGAAAGGAATAAAATATCATTTCTATCTGTGCCTGGCTGCGTCGTCTCAAGGGCCATGGCGTTGCCAGGGCTTGGGGGAAAGGCTGCGGGGAGCGGGACGGGGTCCGAGGGCTCCAGCTCTGCCGGGGAGGCTGGCTGGGGGAGCTGGCGGGCAGCTTCTCACGCCGTCCCTCTGCGTCGGGCGCCGGGCTGGGGCGGGGGGGAGCGACTGTGGCTCATCCCCCAGGCAGCACAGATGAGCTTTGTGCTAGCAGCGGTGGGCTGGCCGAGCCCCTACCCTGCCGCGCTCTTTCCTGCAGCCAGCAGCAGTTTCAATACCCAGAGGCCGTGTGAAGGGAGCGTGTGAGCGGCGAGCCTGGCTGCACGGCCCCAGGGGAGGCCGGCACAGAGCCCCCTTGTCCCTTGGCCTTTCGGGAGCTTTGGCGCGGATCGAGGGCGATGCTGGGTGCCGCCTCGGCTCTGTGACGGCGGGGCCACCCGGACGGCCCCACGCACCGCCCTCCTGGGGCTTGGCTTTGCCCCACGGCGCCGAGCTGCTGTGGGGGGCTCCGGGGGGCCTCGGCCTGGGCCCAACCCTGGGCACGGCGAGGGGAGCGCTCCCTTGGGGCCGGCCACTGCGGCGCTAATCGGCTTGGGCGCGTGACTCCCGCTCGCCGATTGCGAGATTAGAGCAAACTGGATTGAACAGCCTGCCTGGCAGCTGGCCTCGCCGCCCCCGGGGCCGGCACAGCCTCGAGGGGCGCAGCATCCTGGTACCCTCGGCCGGGCAGGGATGCACCGCGGACGTGGCTGTGCCGGGGTGCCGCAGGGCCCCCCCGGGACGGCTCGACGCGGGGCTGGGAGGCACTGACCCCACCGTTGCGGGGACCCGTGGCGCCAGGCTGCAGGGACGGGGCACGCCGCCCGCTTCTCTCTAGCAGAAGGCAGTTGCAGCCTGTACCGAAGCCCATCCCTCTGCCCCCCACCTCGGGCTCGCCTCCACTGTGGGAGGTGAAGCCCAGCTGGCCTGACATTCAGAAAGCGAGGGAGGACATGCCACCCTGCTCCCGGCTGGGGTAGGGACACCCGCGGCTCCGGGGTGCCCAGCCCTCCCTGCTGGCTGGCACGGTGGGTGTGTGCCCTGCCCTCCCCTCCCCTCCCAGAGCCTCCTTCCCAAAGGTGGGTGGGAGCCCTGTGCCTCCCCTCGTGACTGCGATAAACATTACAGCGAGGCCGTTAATGTTTAATGAGGTTTGCCTCCCAATTAACGTGCTTTCCCAGGGGCGCCCACTCCCAGAGCGAGACGCCTGCCGGACGACACGCCGACACGATGGGTGACGGTAAGGGTGGCCAGCAGGCACCAGCAGGTAGCACCCCGCTGAGCCCACGGCAGAGGGGCTTCCCTGGGAGGGCAGTCACCTTCACGGGGGCATCTCCATGCGAGGAGCAGCGCTGTTCCCTCCTGCCGTGTGGGAGCTTGCGCGGGGGCAGTTCTTGCGGAGGATTCAGGGGAGATGTGCGGATGAATCCCCAGAGCTCTGCAGCCTGCTGGCGCATCAGTGCCGGCTGGCGTTTGGCTTTTTGGGGGGATTTCTCCTTCCACATGGCTCCTGGCAGAGGGATGCACAGTCAGGTAAGGGGGCTCGAGTGGTGACACGGAGCTTTCAGACAGACAAGCCTCCCAGCATGGAGAGAGGCTGCCAGGATGCACCCCAGTGCAAGGTGTCAGCCGGAGGGGTTGTTCAGTGCTCCGTGCCGCAGGAGCAGAGCCACCACTGCTCCACCGACTCCTGTGGGCAGCGGCACTTCCCGAGGGCACCGTGTGGGCTGCTCTGCTGACAGCGCAGCCTTCACAAATAGCAACCAGCTGCTGCAAACAATCGAGCCGAGTCTGTCTGTAGCTTCCCCTGGAGCTCGAAAACTCCCGTGCATCCTGCAAATGCCCTGTGAACGTTAAACTTCCTGGAGTGAAAAACAGGAATTTGGGAATCCTTTATTTTCTCAGCTAGACCTTAAGGAATTCAGAGCGCTCTTGCTTGCAATCTTTGTTCCTGATCTTTCCCACCTCGCCTCCCCATCCAGGCGTCCACCGCGAGCCCAGCGCCCAGGCCCTGGCTCTCACTTGGGTTTCTCCTCTTTTCCAGAGCAAGCGCCCGAGCAGGGCCTGGACAGGTTCAGCTACGGTGAGTGCGTGCCGCAGGTAGCCCGGAGGCTACGGGCAGCCTGCTCCCACGCCTGCCCGTGGGCTCTGTGCCGCGGGCTCAGCCCCGCGCCTCGGCCGGGCTGACACCGGCTCGGCTCTCCTCCTCCCCAGACTATGAGACCATCCGCAACGGGGGGCTGATCTTTGCCGTCGTGGCTTTTGTCATTGGGCTCCTCATCATCCTCAGTAAGTGCCTCGGGTGGGCCGGATGCCTGCCTTGGCTCTCTTCCCCCACACGTGGCCCTTCCTCCGCTCACCTCCCACCTTGCCCCGTGCCAGGCACTGGCTGGGTGCCGGGGTGGGGGGGCCACTGACCCTGCCCCACCGTGTGAGGGGTGGGCATCGTCTGCAGCCGGGGCTGCCTGGGAATTTTCCATCTAGGCAAGCTCCCAACAGAAAGCGAGTTGGGAACAAGACAACGTAAATGGTTCACGTCTCCCTGCCAGCATCAAGGCTTCGGAGGGAAGGTCACTAATTAAAAATAGCAGAGAAAACTCTGACATTTCCAGAGTGAGAAACCAGCTTTCCCAGAGCCCTCAGACCTCGGTGGCTCCCAGGGAGACTCGGTGCCGAGCGTGCAGGGCGCCCGGCGACCCTGCCTGTGCATACAGGGACTGTCTGCCTCGCTCTGCATGGCTGGGGGTGGCCGCAGCATCGCAGCTGCACGCTGTGACATTGCACAGCGGTTTTAGGGGGCAAGATAAGAAAATCACCTGCATTTGCAATCCCAGGGGCAGCTGAGGGAGAAAGGCAGACATCCAAGCGGGCTCTCGTGGCTGGCGCCTTGCTGGGCAGCACCAGGGACTGCGGCTTCGGGATCCAGGGCAGTGCAGGGGGGCTGGCCGGGCAGCGCGGCTGAGCCGGGGGCCAGGAGGCAGCATGTGGGGTCAGTGTCTCCCCACACCGGTGGGAGCTGGGCAGGAGGCCAGCCCCAGCGTGGAGGCAGGGGGGCTCGAGGCTTCCCTCAGGAGCCAAACCCAGTGGTCCCCGGCGGGGGACAAGCCCGCCGAGCAGAGAGGGGCGGGCGAGATGGGACAGGGGCGGGGGGGGGGGAAGGCTCTAGCCACAAGAGGCCTCAGTCGCTCCTCTTGCCCCCAGGCCAGCGGTTCCACTGCGGAGGGAAGAAGAAGAGGAGGTGGGTATTGCACAGTTTTAAGGCAGCCTCCTCTCTCCTCCCCATCCTAGTCCTGCCAGCGGAAAAGGCTGGAGTCTCGGCTCGTACTCCCTCCCAGCTCAGCCACATTGCCTAGCATAACACATCTCCCCTTGCTTTTCACTCCACAGACAAGGAAACGAGGAAGACCTGTAGCTGCAGGTAGGTTGCACGAGGACGCACCCAGCTGGCAGCCAGGCTCCCTGGGTCTGCCTGGGCTGGGCAGCAGTGCTTCGAGGGAAGTACCTACGTGGTACACCATGCTTCAGGGAAGTACCTACGTGGGGGTCTGTCTGGGGAGGAGAGGGGCTAGGGCACGCTGGCCTCTGTGGCCATGTAACCCTCCCGTTCTGTCTGATTTCAGAGCTGCCATGCTGCCATGGAAGCAGAGCTTCCTCCAAAGCAGCGAAGTCCTTGCCAAGGGCCACCCCTTACCCCGCTCCAGTGGATCCATTACCCTGCTCACCCCAGACGAGGCCAGGACGCAAATTGCCCTCGTGCTTTTCCCTCTGTTAGATGCAGCAAGAGTTTCTTGGCTAATAAAGTTCAAGCTGAGAGAGGTTAAACTTTGTGCCCGAGGCATCTGAATCGCCCACTCTCCTGGCCCGGCACCAATGACCTTTCTGCCCTGCAGACATCTTCCAACACAGACCCAGGAAGGGTTTCTGCTGGCTCCTCCGCACACCCGTGGCACGGAGCAGCTGGCCGCCTCCGCTCTGGGTTTGCACCAGGGCCTGCAGAGGGAGGGACGTTCCTGCTCTCAGCCACCCTGGCTGCTTTGAGGAAACATCCCTCTTGGCCGGCACAAATGCTGGCTGCGGGTGCCCAAATCCTGAGGCAAATGCCCTTCCCCTGGGCTACAGGGTGAGGGGTTTGGAGTGCTACCCCATGCTGTGCAGGCTGCAGGCCAGGTCAGATGCAGAAGCGAGTGTGTGCTGTTCGCAGGGGGCCATTTTCATGCCTGCTTTCTGGAGTGCTTGATCCGGGCATCCTTCCTGGGCAAGGACGGGGCTGGGATGGTGCATCCAGCTCCTCGGTTTCGCTGCCTCTCTCCTCTTCGGATACAGATGGCAGCAAAAAGGAAGAAAACTCTCCTGCAATTGGGCAGTGAGTGAGGAGGGAGCTTTGCTCCCGGTGCCTGCCTGCAGGTGAGTTGGACAGACACAGACATCTAGTGACCAGGCAGCGGCCCCACTGATGGCTCTGCTGCCAGCTCCCCAAACCACTGCCCCCCAGCACCCACGAGCCCTTCCCTTGCAGGCTCTGGGGCTCAAGGTGTGCATCGGGTCACCCTAAGCAAGCAGAGAAGTAGAGCTTGCAGCAACGGAGGCAGTGGGGAGCTCGCTCCCAGCTCCAGCAGTATGCGGGGGGTGCTTTGCCAGGTAACACTGCAGGTGGGGAACGCTGCAGGTGAGGACCAGCAGAATGTGGTGCTCTGTGGGCAGCGGGGCAGGAGCCTTCGCTCCTCCATGCCCGCAGTCCTGCATGGGCACCCGTTCTGCTAGCAGTGCCGTGGGAGCGGGGAGTCCGTGGGGGCCCAGCCAGTGGCGGCGGAGGGGCCGGTGAGGGGCCGGTAAGGGTCCTTGCCCAGCTTGGGCTGGTTCCCCTCATCACCTGCAGCCCCGCGGGGTTTGGGCGTGCACCGCGTTGCGTTCTGGAAGCCTGAGCGTCCCGGCACTGCTGGCGGAGGAGAAACCGGCTCGCCTGCTCTGTTTGGGCCTCAATTGAGGTCAGACATTGACAGTGAAATAGGATTAGCTGAGGGAAGGTTATTAGACAAAATCCGTGCAATTTGTCTAATCGGAGGTGCTTATTTAACATGGTAAGGAGATTATTTTGAAATAGAATTTTGACTTGACACTGACCCACTAATAAAGCCTCGTGGCAGCTTTGCACAGCTCGAACGGGAACCAGAGGCCTTCAGTGGAGGGAGAAGAGTACCTGTTTAGCAGCATAGACAAGCCGAAAGGTTTGCTCGCAGCAGAGCTGGCCCTGCCCTCCCCCTGCTCCGACCTCCCGGTCCTCACCGGCAAGGCGTGTGGCATGGTTGTGGTGCCCTAAAGAAGGAGCTAAAGGGCCCAGCAGCCAGGAAGGCAGCCGGTGTACGAGACGAGCCCGTCCTCAGCAGGGTCCCACATCCTTGAGGCCCAGGGTTCCTGGGGCTCCCTGTCCTCCCCAGCGCCTGGCCGTGCCAGGGCTCAGGGCACAGGCGTGCCCTTCAGGGTGCGCGTCCCCTGGCACCGGCCCCCCGGAGAGCCCCGCAGACAGAACCCCTGCAGCTCGAAGGCAGGAGATTAAGGGGAGCGAAAAGCCATGTCTGGCTCCCTGAGCAGGGGGATCTCTGTCTCGGCACCAGATGGCATTAATAGCATTATTCTGCACGGCTCGCAGACACCCGCGTGTGCACGCACGCTTGCGCAGCCCTTTGCACCCCTGGCTGGGGCTTGGGGGCCATGCCACGGGTCGGGGATGCTGATGGGGTGTGCGGTGGCAGAGCGGGAGGCACTGCCGGCACCTCAAGGCTTGCACCGGGGGTGACATTTGGAAGGCAGGCTATTATCAGAGCTAAACTGCGAGCAGCCTGGCTCTGTGCCCCTCCAGGATGGAGGCGGGGAACCAGGGCCGGGGGAAAGGCATAAGCAAAGTATATGATGCATGGTAAATGTGGCCTCCCTGGGCCAGGGGCGGCGGTGCTGCCAGTGGCCCCTGCTCACCGGGCCGGCACACGGGCGTGAGCCACCTCTGAGGCAGGGCTCTCTGCTCCTCTCCGTGTCTTCACGGTCCTCGGCTTTGGAGGTTGAGCCCAGGAGTTATGGGAGCGGGAAGACCACAGGAAAAGGCTGCCATGTCTCCGCTCGGCTGCCTTTCTCCTGCTGCTGCCCTGGTGAGAGGCTTCTGCTCTCCCCAGGGCTTGGGCAGGGGGAGTTGTGGGCTCCATTGGATGGTGGCCCATGGGATGAGCTCCAGCCCCACAGTCCTTTCCCTGCACCCGCGGCCCTGCGGGTCAGCTGGGAGCTGCGGCCTCGGTGAGGACACGTTCGCCTTCTCCCCTGAAGCAGGCAATCTTGGAGGATTTCTCTCACAGTCCCTTGAGCCATTAATCTTCTCAAAGTAAATCTTTTTGGTGACACAAAGGGGATTGGTTAAGTAATACAGCGGAAAACTGGAGTGTCCTTTTCCTCTGGGAAGCCTTCCAGTTGTGAACAGCTTCCCCCTGGCACTGGCTATTCCCTGTTTGCTTTGCCAGTCCCTGGACGGACAGGTACGAGGGAGAGGGGCTCCGACCGGCTGTGGCTCGGCCAGCTTCTGTGCTTAATCCATGGCTGAATGTGAGGAGATGAGGCACCGGGGCAGGAACAGGAGGAGCAGCGGTCAGGGAGGCTGGCTGCTCAGCTCGCCCAGCCTGGAGGCCCCCAGTACTGCTCCGCCATCTCCGTCATGCCAGGGATGCATGCAAAATGTCTCCTCATCATTAGTTAAAACAGGAGAGCAGCAAATGGTGACTAATGGAGCCAAAGAGGAACACTTGACAACACGAGAGACGGGGCTGGGCTGGCAGGGAGCCAGCCACACGCCTCGTTCTCCCTTTGTTCTGCTCCTGAAAAGGCAGCGCATCCATCAACAGCAACGCGTCTGCCAAAACAGCAGCGTTCCGCGGTCTGAAATTATCTCCCCGACCAAAGTAAATAACATTTCGGCCCTCGTTTCCACGTTGCAGGTGCCCCAAAGCGGTGGTTTTCAGAAAACACCTGCTCACGCCAAGCCGGGCCCGCAGAGCAGCCCTGCGGCAGCGATGCCCTGTGAACGCAGCCCCACAGCTCGGCTTCGGCGGCGTGAGCCCGGCAATGGGTGGGCCGGCTCCTCGCGGCCGCTTTTGTGGCGGGCTGAAGCTGCGAAGCGAAGAAGGGTCCTCGTGAAGCCGGTGCCTTGGCCCTGCTAAAACTTTGCCGAGCCGCTGGTGACTCTCCAGGCTCGCCCTGGAGCCGGCGAGGACCGGAACCCTGCTCACCCCCTCCTCGTAGGGGGGCTTCCCTCCGCCGGGCCTGAGCTGCACCTCCCGCACCCTCACCTCTGAACTACCGCCCAGGGAGCGGAGCACAAGCCCTGCCTCAAGCCCCGGGCACCGCGGCCAGGCTGCCGCCGCCGTCGCCGGGAGAAGCGGGGCCGCGCTTCCCCGCTCCGCGCCGCGCCAACACTAGGGGGAAGCAAAAATCAAGCTTCTGCCCTGGAAAGCGGCTTCCCGGCGAGGCGGGAGCCCCGTCCGGCCCCGGGGGGGACGGGACCCGGCGCCCTTCACAAGCCACGGGGCGGGGGGCGGGGGGGGAACCTTCCGGAGCGGCAGCGCCAGGGAGCCGAGGGGCTCGGGGAGGGATCCCGTTTCCAGGCACGCCGGGCCGCCGGCCCCCTCCGCCCGGCCGCAAGCCCCTCGCCGCCTCCGGGCCGTCGGTCCTCCCGCGGCAGCCGCCCGCTCCCTGCCTCCCTCCCCTCCGCCGGCTGGGGAAACTGAGGCACGGAGCGGGGCCGCCACGCGGCCGCAGGGGGGCGGCTCTCCTCCCTTCGCCGGGGTCGCCGGTGGGAGCGGGCTGACGGGGGGGCGGCCGTGCGGGGCGAGGCCCGGGCTTGGGCCTCGGCCGGGGCTGCCGAAGGGTCGCAGCAGGCCGTCTCTGCTGGCCGGAGGGGTGCTGCAAGGCTAAGTTGGTGCCTGCGTGGGAAGCGCTTTGTAGAAATCGGCTAGGACCAGATAAGTAGCCCTGTTGTTTTAATGACCGCTTCCTTCCCCGGGGGGATTTGTCTGGGAGGGCGGCTGAGGGCACGGTGCTGGGGACCCACGGCGGGAGGGCCGCTGGGGCGAGGGACATTCCGCGCCCCTCCACCGCACCCCGTCCCTGGCATGGGGCAAAGCATTGGCCTGCAGCTGGCCCCGGGGGCTGCAGGGGTGCCCGTCAGGACCTTTTTTCCCCAGTGACCCTCTGCGGGCGGGCATGGAGGGTGGCTTTTTTGCGTATCGGTGGAAGAACTCGCCTTAGGGGAAGGCGCCTGGCTGGCCAACAGGGCAGGTGAGCCCGGGGCATCCCTGTGACCCCCAGAGCTCTGGGGCCCGGGGGAGCCCGGAGCTGAGCGTACAGGCTGCCCAGAGCTGGAACAATCGCTGGAGAGGGGGAGGTTAGAGGAGGCTGGGTGGCTTAGAGGCGTTGTGGCAACAGCCCCCCTTGCCCTGGGGGAGAGGTAGATGCGCGTCTTTTGTGGGAAAGACCCTGCTGTATGTGTCCCGCTGCGGTGAAGCATGGAGGGTCCCTTCTCCCGAAGGGACAAGCCTGCTGGGGCTCAGAACCACACACGGGCACGTGTTGCTATAAATTCTCCTGTGTCTCGGGTGGAGCTTGGGCCAGGGAAGGAATTCCTTAGTAGGAGCTTTACCCTTGAGCTTGCTGTGCAGCTGGGCTTGCTGCTGGCTCCAGCAGGTTGCTCGCTCCCTGTTAGCAGGTCAGTGGCTCCGTGAGACACACTTCTCCCAGCGTGTTAGTGCTAGCCTTGCTTCCTGGGAGGCTCCTATGTGCTGTCAAAGGGCAGGTCAGTGCTGCCCAAATAATTAACATGATGACTTTCAGCCCTTCCTGATCACAGCTGTGTGAAGCACGTGACACCACACCAGCCTGCTGACGGGGTGGATGTTAGCAGGATACCAGCTTTCTGGGCTGAACGCTTGTGCAAAGGTGATGCACAAACGCTTCCTGCATGTATTCAGCCATGGGAAGGCTGACAGCCCTAAACGGTGGCTACTGGGCAGGAGCTGAATCCCAGGTGTGGGCTCACAGGAGCCAGCTCTGGGGA
Source organism: Buteo buteo (assembly GCF_964188355.1). Lineage (NCBI taxonomy): Eukaryota > Metazoa > Chordata > Aves > Accipitriformes > Accipitridae > Buteo > Buteo buteo. The sequence goes on from NC_134179.1 coordinate 7,199,815, forward strand.
GCACCTGGCTGCCAGACCCACGTGTGCACCTGGGTGCGGGAGGCTGACACACAGCCTGGGCTGAACAATCAATGGAGGAACAAACAGGGCCGTAATGAATGGCACAGACAGCTCAAGGACTTGCCACGGCTCCCTGAGTGTGACCCAGGGCAGGTCATTCACCCTGTCAGCCTTTAGTTGTTGTCTCTTCTTGGGCTGCATCCCATCTTGCCAAATGCTGGCCTGTCCTGGAGGAAGGAGCTCTTGGCAGGGGGATGTTGGCGCTCTGGGTAGAGGCTGGCTCTTGGAGCTAGGGATGATGAGGAAACTCACTGGAGATGCTAAACAGCCAAGGGAGCTAAATAGGAACCGGCGAGCTAAATATGCTCCCCTGCACATGTGCCTCGAGTGGAGATCTGTGAGGCCCTGCGGGCGCTGTGCCAGCAAGTGCCCTGCCAGCCCACGTGCGCCCGTTTCATTTGCTTCTGGGCATAGGAGGGTAGAAATGGCACCCAAGTCCAACACCTTGCGTGCTGGATAGCAAAATGCTGTAGCAGGTTTTGCGGCTGTAAGATTCCCATCAACAGCCTGGTCTGTGCTGCCATCCTGCAGCAGCTGCTGGGGAGGGAAGAGGGCAGATGCCTGGCATGTGACTGGGGCTCCCCAGAGCCTGGGAACGCTCGTTGCCTTGGGTATGGGCCCGAATACCGATTTCCTCACTACATATCGGCTAACATCTGTATACGGATGTAGGTGGTGATTGAAATGCACCTCGATTCCTAGAGGGATGTGTGGGCACCAGGCGTGCATCAGCTGCTGCTTCATCGCCTCTCGGGACGCTGATGGCACGGCCAGGGGTACGAGTGAGGCAGCAGCAGGCGGTGTGGGGCCGGGGAGGAGCACGTGCATGCGTGGGAGGGCTGTGTGCTGGGGACACCCACGCACCGTGACAGAGCTGCTGAGGTGGCCTGGGAATGGGCTGAGTAGGGGGTGGTGATGGAGCTACAGAGCTTGGCAGCACCGAGGAAGGGGAAGCATGTCCTCGGGGCAGGGGGGGGGGAGGAGGAGGAGAAGGAGGAGGAAAGGCTGTGGTGTCAAACCTGTGCAGCACGGGCACTGCATTTGCTCCTGCCTCTGCTGTTGGCTTTTCAGCACTGAGGTCTGGGCAGGTGTGCGTGCACGTGGGTTAGGTGACAGCTGGCCTTATGGTGCCCATTGCTAAAACGTGGGTGTCTCTGGTGTGGGTGGCCTGGAGTAGGGAGGGGCAGGGGGATGCGGGGCAGGTGTGCTGGAGCCTTAGCCCTGCCAGCTTCTCCCCATCCTTCAGCTGTGTCCCTCTGTGAAGTGGGAACTGCTCGCCCACGCTGTGCACGTACCACCTCGGCAGTGTGGGTGAGCTCCCTGGCTCTTCCAAGGGACTCCCTCCCAAGCGTGAGGAATTGCAGTGAATGGGTGCAGGCTGAAGCTGGCCGAGGAGCTGTTGTGTTTTCTGCTTCTTTGACTGGGTGATGATGGTTGGGTTTTCAACTGAATCTAAACAGTGCTTTTTTCAAAATTGGTCTGTCATGCGTTGTCGTTTTGTTTGAAGTCGGAATGCTTCAGTCTTTCTTTCTGTTTATTTTCCAACAAATCGGGATTGGAAAGGCTGCTTTGGAAAGCCAAGAAAACCTGCTATAATCGCTTCCGGAAGAGGCATTCTGAACCGCTCTAGTGGTCCAGACAAATTGGCTTTGGTGCGACTAAGTCGCCGGGAGTGAGATCCTAGGCTTGAATTAAGCCTTCGATAAGTACACCCCAAAGCGAAACATTAAGTGGAGTTGGTTTGTTACTTGCTGGCTGGAGGGATGAGGGGGTAGCGAAGTCTGCCAGGCCCCACCGGGCTCGTGTCCCCTGTCGCAGGAGCAGCCCGGGCCGGTGCAAAAGCCGCATTTCTCTCCTCCGGCGAGGAGGAGAGCTGCCGGCGGGGCAGCCCGGGAAAAGCCGGCCAGGTGCGGGGGCCGGAGGGAGCCCGGCCGAGAGCTCAGCCTCGGCGGCGGGGAGCGGCCCGACGGGGGCGGGGAGAGCGCGGGAGCCCGGCCCGCCCTCCCGACGCCACTCGCCGGGAGAGGGGGGGTGGAGGAGGAGGAGGAGGAGGAGGAGGAGGAGGAGCGGCTGCGAGCTCGGCGCTGGGCACCTCAGCCTGGCTGGCAGCGCGGCGGCCGGGAGCGCGGCACGCCGGGGGCACCGCACCGCCCGCTATTGCGCCGCAGCCCGGGGCCAGCGCTGCTCTTTATGGCATGTGGCTGGTAACTTTTTTCCTGCTGTACTCTTTGCGGAAAGGTACGTCGGCCCTGGGGCGGGCGGGCAGGGGCGGGCGGGGGTACTCCCGGGGCTGGGGGAGCGCTCGCCCCGGGCGGAGCGGGGTCCCGGTGCCGGCGGCCGCACGCAGCATCCCCCGGCGGGGCCGGCGCTCGGGCGCTCCGGGTCCCCGCTCTCCCGGAGCGCTTGGAGCAAAAAGCTTGAGCCCGTCAGGCGGGAGGAATCCAGCCGTGCTTTCCAAATCGCATCCTGCCCTCCCGGCAGGCTGGATCAAGGGGAACCCAGCGGCTTGCTAAAAACCGGGGGCGGGGGGGGGGGGGAACCATGGAACCAGCGTGTTGAGGAGACGCACCCTCAAAGCTTAGAGATTGAATTAAAGTTGGAGATTAAGGGAACGCTGTGCAAATCTATCGAGGGAACACTCCAAACCCAGTCTCTGCTATAGATGCAGTTAAAAAAGGCAGGCGAGGAGCCTCGCGTAACACGGGTAGTTAAATCTCAGCGCGTTTGTTACAACAATCAATCGATGTTACATAAAGGAATTGCCCGTTTCCGAATCTGTGGGAATTTTTAATTGCGTTCCGGTAATAAATTGCCTCTTTGCACATGACCCGACTCACAGATGCGGCGATGGAAGCGCCCACCTCTTGGAAAATTGTCTGCTTGGAGGACGTGAAATGACATTTGCCCTAATTACCTTTTTTGACGTTTGACAACGGCAAGGGGGAAATTTTAGGGAAGGAGGAAAGTGAAAGAAAGGGACGGAGCTGCCTCCTTACTTTGCTTGCCACCTAGTACGTTACCGCTTTCTCCAAATGTTGATCCAATGAAAAATATTTACCGAGGTTTAATAGGGCATCCTGTCCGGTTGTGTGGTGGTGATGATCAATTATTCCATCAATTATTAATTATGGAATAGCTGCTTTATTCGAGCTGGAGGAAAGCTGCGTTTGGGGGCTTTACCCAAAATCGCTATTGTGTTTAGGGTCTGCTGAGCCGAACGTGCCAGCGTCTGCTTTGCTTACATTTGCATTTTTTACTGTGCTAACAGGAAAAAACAAAACCAAAACCAAATAACCATCGAGGATGCTGCGATTCCCCCCCCCCCCTACCCCAGCAGTCAAAATAATAAAGAGCTGCACTGGGCTTAGCGCTTTTGGTGTTTTCAGCCCCAGCTTCTTGGAAAATGGATCTCTTCCCACAGAGCTATCTCTTCAGAGAAGAGCAAATTAAAAGCCTCCATTAGCACAACTCCTCCTGGCCTCATTTTCTCTTTTTTGAGAACTAGAAGGTGTCTTCAGTATGGAACAGTCCTGGTGATGGAAGGTGTTAAAGTGAAACGGTTCCAGAGAGAGGACAGCAATACAAAGGAAGTTTCATTAGAATAATAGGATAAAACCAAATGAATTGCTTAATGCACGATAAACCTTTCAGATACTTCATATTTCTGGGCATCGAAGCACATCCTTTTAACGTGTTCCTGCTGTAGAACAAGAGCTCAAGTAGAAACTGAAAGCAAATAAGCATTTGATCCGGGGGACCGCTGAAGTTCAGAAATCCCTCGATGGGCTGTAGCAGCTTATTTCTTCCCCGCTTCGAAAAAACACAAAAATGGGTGGTGGGCAGGCAAGCAAATGGGGAGTTGAGCAGAAAGACAGTCTGGCAGTGTGAGTGAGAGCAGGCGGGCAGAGGAGGAGGGGAGGTGAGTGGCGAGTGGTGTGATGAAGAGCAGACTGGGCAAAATTGAGCGGCTTGGAGCCGGGAAAGCGTCTCCCTGTGTGCTCTTACTGGATCTCTCTGCCGCCTGATTTATATTGGCATTATATTTACATTATGTTCCTGTATTGGGTGCAGTGAACTATGCAGCTTGCGTTCTTTAATCTATCCCCATCTCGGCCCCCCAGTGTGGCACAGCGCTCGTTTGTCTCTGAAATGAAACATGGAAACCTCATTAACTGCACGGAGGAGAAGCCTGCAGTGCTGAACTCCTTGCCGTGCCATGCCCGGTGTTTGTTTATCCTGCGGAGAGCCAAAATTTCCCAGCACAAGGAGCCACGATGGCAACTTGCCCAGAGCCCTTACCTGCACCTGCCGTGGGTTTAGGGCTGCTCTTGCCTTTGGACCAGAAAATCGATATAGGCAAGCCTCACGTTTCATGATGCATTTGCTCTCCAGAGGAATACGCTGTGCCTCGCGCGAGTGCCTCGCGCCAGGGATGCGCTATCGAGCAGCCCTGCCCGGAGATGGGGGCTGTGTGGGAGCCGTAGGCTTAGCTTTGGGCAGCCGTGGCACAGGGTGCCTTTCCACTACACCGCTCCAGTCTCTGCCCATATGGTCCCAAGGTGGAGGGATGGGGAGCGCTTTGTTCTTCGAAGCAGCTGATGAGCCGGGTGCGAGAATCAAACTGGAAGCCTTTCTCTGGGGCAGGAATTCTCCTGCCGTGGCAGCACGCAGGTTCTGAGCTGTGCCTTGGGTAGCATGAAGGCATCTCGCACCCAAATAAGCAGGCTGGTAGCAAGTGCATCTTCCTAGGAGGGCACGAAGGAGGAAGGTGTTCGGTTGTTGCAGTTGTTACAACGCGTGCTTTACCGGGAGGCTTCTGCGGCGGCAGGTTTGGGTGCAGAGTGTTTCTTGTCTTTGAAATCTCGATTGTAGCCAGCTACGTATTTTTACATAACCATGACTTTGTGAGGTACCCTTTCCCTGCTTGTAGATCCGTAAGAAATAAGCCCCACCACATGCAATCTGCATATTGCCGCCATCATCTGCCAGCAGAGCTGTACCAAATATTTAGGAAATCCATTTCCCGACTCTTGCTAATGCTTGCTGCCGGCCCCAGCTGCTGCCTCTTGGAAAGGGCTGTGTCGGCGGCTCCTCTCCCTGAGAGAAGGGAGTAAGCACAACTGAGAGGGGGAAAGGAGAAGGTGAGTGAGGTTTCAGAGCTTGCTCTATTGATCCCTTCCCCTCGTTTCTCATACCTGTCGGCCGCATGGTGGAAATCCTCATCTCCGCCTTGTCAAGCGAGCGTGCGGGCTGCGGTGTGCTGGACGGCGGGGACCGGCGGCTCTGGAGGAAGCCCGGCAGCAGGCGTGTGTAGCCTCTGGCGCGTCCCCTCGCTCGCCCCTCGAGGCTGCTGGGCTTGGCCCCGGCCTCCCCAGGGGGGACCTTGCTGTCACCCTGGCTTGGCAATGTCACCACGTGTCCCTTAGGACTCAGCTGCAGCTCCTCAGGCTTTGTATTCAGCGGGGCTGAGATGTGGAGGTGGGCTGTGGAAAGGGAGGGAGAGGCCATCGCCTGTGGTCCCCGCGCTCGTTCCTCACCCCCCAGAGCAGAGGGCCCCTGGGGGGAGCTCGGGCAGGTTGGGGGGCTCGGGAGGTGGTGCGGAGCTGGGGGATGTCCAGCTCTGGGTCAATCCCTGGTGCAGATGGGGTGGTGAGACTGATGCCTCCAGCAAGCTGATGGGGGAGGTTCAGGGGCCAGGCAAAGCAGGGGGGAGATGTGTTTGTTGTTTTTTTTTTTTTTCCAGGCAAGGGTTACAGCCTCAGCTTGGGTGCTGTTGTAATAGCTGGAGGTGGTTCAGGCCTTAATTTCCGTGCAGATGCATTAAGGAGCAGGCGGCTTGCGCTCCCAGCGTGTTTGAGCGGTGCCCTTACCTGGAGAGCACCAGAGGCAGCGTTCCCCTTTGCTCCCGCTTCAGTTCGCGGTGACGGCAGCCGCCAGTCGGGACCGACCGCGGTGCTCGGGCCAGAGGGCCTGTGCCACAAGGGTGGGACTCCTGTGGCAGCTGAAATGCAAGGCCAGGGCACGGAAGGTGCTGCGACAGGTACTTGCCGTAGTGCTGGGCACCAGCTGAATGCCCCAGGCTGTTGCTCGGCATTGTGGCAGTTTCCACCCCCCCCCCCCCATCCCCAAGGGGTGCAGCGTGGGGGAGGCCACTCAGCTGGAGTTGTGGCTTTAACCCTTTGGGCTGGAAAGCCACTGCAGGGGGGTGGCATCCCGTGGGGCCGTGCTGCGCTCCTGGCGGGGTGCGTGCACCTCTTGTGCTCCGCTTGAGAGGGTACCAGCCTCCTCTTTCTCACCTCGTCTCGCTGCCTCTCTCCCCATCCCTTCCGTGATGCTCAGAGATGCCACTTCTTGCTCTGTCAGCTCCAAGGTCACTCCATTCATTAGGAGAAAGGCTATTAAAAGTGTCCTGAAGATGAGGGCTTGAAGGAAGCTCATGCCAGGGCGGGCCAAAGACTGCTCCAGCATTACAAATGTGCGGGTGGTATGTGATAGAATTACTGTCATAGTTTAAAGCGGTAGAGAGGAAAGATTAGGACTTGCCACCTACCTGTAATTCCCACCCGGCAGTGCGTGCCAAGCTTGGGTTCACTTTCTCCTTGAACAGGGCAGGTGTCAAGCACCCTTAATGAGGATAATAAATGAGTGGCGAGGTGGTGATTAGCCTGCTGTTCTTCACGGCATCCCTGCCGCCGTTACAGCTGGTGGCTGGAGAAGCCCCAGTGGCTCCTACAGTCCCTTGGCTGGTCTGCAGGTGGGCTCTCTGCTCTGGTGCTGCCTCGGCAGCATCTCATCTGGCCTTGGAGGGAGGGCTGGGCTGGGCACCTGGGTGGTCAGACCGCCAGGCCCAAGAGGGAGGCCCTGGGAAAGGTGCTGCCAGTGGGATAAGGTGAACTCGAGCCTAGCGCCTGCCCTTTCTGAGGTTCTGCGAAACCTCCTTTGGAATGCCAGCAACACACTTAATGACAGCAAACGGTCAAGCTTCCAGTGGCCGCTCTTTTGTAAAGAAGTACCCGGGCAGTCACAGGCCTCTGCCACCCCTTGAGAGGAACAGTGTCAGCCCAGACTGGATTGCCCATGCCCAGAGGATTGCATGTACACCCTTGAAACACAACTTGTTTAACCTTTTCCCATCTCTGTCAGGTTTCCACCCAGTTACTGATGTCCAAAAGACCTTGCTCAGCCTTGAGAGGCTTGCTGGGTTTGGGTGGGCATGGGACTGGCTGGGGGTGCTGAGCAAGTAGTGTGCCAACACAGATGATGTACGTGCACCACAGACAGAACAAGCTCCTTAACGCAGCGGAAATGGCTCTCTAAATTGCGCTAGCATGAAGTTGGTTGTTGTCTCAGACCAGTCCTAGATCCACTTCCTAGCAAAGGAAGGGCTCTTCCCGTGAGGTTTGGAGGAGAGGAGGGGTTGCCTTGCTGGGCACTCGCCTGGGAGGTGACGGTGTTTCTGTGCTTACGCAGGCTGAGGTCAGCCTGTGCCGCTCCTCGTGCAGGACTCGCACCTACATCTTGGCTGCCTCTTCCAGAGATCCGTGGCTTGGTGACAGATCCTGGGGTTAGTTTACGGCTGCTCTGCCTTAGCCGCTCGTTAGAGCAAATGAGTGCTTTCTGCACGGCGCAGCGCTTTGCAGTGCCGAGGTTGGCCGTGCCGCTGAAGGTATTGGAGTTTGGAAAGTCCAGCGATTTAGGCTGGTAAATATTCCAAAGGGATGATAGCAAAATGACTTGCTTCTCCCAGCTCTGATAGAGATATTAATATTTCAATACCTCTAGGTTGTAATTTACTACAATTTAAGAAGATTGCACTCTGATAACTTAAAATACATGCCTTTCAGAGCAAGCTAGACGGTGCCTGGCTACGCACTGGGCTTCATGTAGCTTCCAGCTACCAGCAGACTGATCTCCAGCGTCAGTGCTGCGCGCCTGCGTTGCTGCATTTTCCCCAGCAGAAGCTGTTCTGTTTTGGCTCCCCTAGCCTTCTCTTTTCAGGTTCATGTGAATTAATGCCCTCAATATTTAGGTTAGGGTCAGCACATCTGACCAGATGTGAGCAGTGATTTCTGGTTTAAAAATATTGCAGTGCTATTTCTAAATTTTTAATCTCTCTCAGTGATTTGGAGACAGTTTTATGAAACGTGGAATTAGGATGGTGCTCAATGCTAAATGGTAAAGGAGATTATATGGATTTAACTCTATGCGTCTGTCACATAACTATTGCCAATCCCATAACTTCCATTTTCTATTAAAAATCCATTTCCCCCTTTGACCTGAAAAAGCTTTACGGGTAATCTGAATTTCTCTGTTTACGAGGTATTTTTCCACTCTCTGCCCCAGCCCCTCACCCGTCCATCTCTAAAGCTTCCTGGGCGCTGCCTGGGAAGAAGAGATTTCCCTGTCAGGCTGCGGATGCTCTCCGATCTCTCTTTCGGCAGGAGCCTTCTCAAACTGTGGTCAGGGATCTGGGGTGGAGATGTTGGATGGAGCCTGGGGCAGAGCTGGCTGGGTGATGGGGTGCTAAGCACAGCGGGGTGTTCCTGGACCAAAGCCGGTGGGTGGGCAAAGGGTGGCTTTTGCTGCGTGCCTGGCACGCTGTGTGCCCTGGCTCCGGCCGTCTTCTGCTTTGCTCAGGTGACAGGCATTACCACAAAGAGCATGCTGCTGCTCGTGCGTGCTTTGTTTTCCTTCCTCTGCCTGCAAATGTGCTTTTTCTCTGTCACGTATTTGGGAGAAGCACCGTGCTGTTCTGATGAAGGGAAATGCTGATTCATGACGACAAACCAGCCTGGAGATGTCACAAAATGACATCTGCAGGGCCGTGCGGTGGCCTTGTAGCTCTGCAAAGCCTGGCACTGCTGCATGGGAGGCTGGGCTGGAGCGCTTTACTCCTCTGGTCCATCGCTCTTTGGGTGCTTGTCAGTGAGGGAGGAAAAAATAAATGTCTTTCTCTACTTCTACCTGTGTGTGGACATGGGGAGCTGGTGTGTGTGGAGGTATGGAGATGCTTTCATGACCTATAAATCTGTTGTCTTGTGTGGTGGCAGTGCTGGACCTTGCTAGTCAGCTAATCCAGCACATGGATGGCTTTGCTGGGCAGCTCTGGCAGTGCAGTGCCCCTGATGTGGGGCCACAGGGCTCCAAGCAGGCAAAGGAGGGAACTGGGTCATTTAGGTGACGATTCGGTGCAGAGTATGTGGAGAGCAAGAACCAGGTGCTCTCGCCTCTGATTTCCTGGGTGCTGAAAGAGGCATGAGGTTGGACATCCAGCTGGGAGCAGGATGGAGAGGGGACTCTGCTCTGGGAAGAGCTGAGGTGTTTCGGGGTTTCCTGTCTTGACCTGGTCGAGGACGGCATGGAGTGGGCTGGTGGTACAACACTGAGGCAGGAGAGGCCTGTGCTCGCTGCCACCGGGCACTGGAGGAAGCTTCGTGGGGAGATGCAAGCGGCTGTGGCCAGGGACACTCAAGCAGCCTTTCCTCAGGCGAGCACCCGCGCTGCGCTCGCCCTCAGAGCTGAGGCAAGGCTGTCTGTCCTGATGAGGCTTTCCTTCTCCCCTGCTCCTGTGCCCTCCTCCCCAAGTTAAGAAATCGAGGTCACGGAGGGTCCCCCATGACTCGTTTTGAACTGGCGGTACGGTAGTGATCCGCTTATTGGCTCTGCGGCACCACGAGCGGTGTTCTCAGCCAGAGCTATTAATACACCCGCCGAGGGCCGCTTTCTATATCCCCGTCCTTCCGCCCACTTGGAAAGAGTGTGACTAAAAAAAGAAAACGGATCTAAGTGACTGGGGGCCTCCTCATCCTTATTTATAGGCAATCTTGCTTGCTTTGGTTGAGAAGGGGGAGCTCGTGGTCCTGGAGAGTGGGAAGGAGAGACTGGAGGAGATGGGGGAAGAGATCCCTTCCCTCGTTTTGAAGAAGGGAAGAGCTTCTCTGCAGGACTTGTGGTGCCCTGGAAAGCTGCTCCTGGGCATCCGGGTGGCTGCAAGATCTGCTTTGGACTGTGCCCTTGAACCCTGCATGTCTCCGTCTTCGCTTGGGTGGTGCAGGGATGCCTCGTGCCAGGCTGCGTGGGACTGGGCTTCCCCTCCTTCTGACTCTGGGAGTGGGGAGCAGCACTGCACCCCGTTTTCCTGCCCCTCTCCTGGGGGCTGCCGCAGTGTTTGGAGGCAGTGGTAGGGTGACAGGAAGGATCTCTGTCCTGCTTGGGAGAGGCTTGCGCTGGATGTGACGGCATTGCCAATGGGCAGCTGCAGCTGCGGGCTGGCTGGGGCCATGCTGGGGAGCTGATGAGGCACAGGGGTGCTGGCTGGCTCCTGGCTGCTCCGGGCTGGGGGACGTCGGGGTTTGGAGGAGAGACGGTGGTGGTTTGCAGTGCTTGCTTTGTTGTCAGTGTTGCACATGGGTGTCCTCAGGCCCGTGGGCACCGAGGCGTGGTCGGACCACGTGCTCAGAGCCACCTAGGTGCCTACGGCCACCCGGGGAAGCCTTGGGGGGGGATACCCTGGGTACCCTTCCTTGCTTGCACAGCCCCTACTTGTCCTGCTTAGGTGCCTGTGATCCCTGATCCATGCTGCCAGCAAGAGCACTGGCCTGTGAAGGTGGCCTTTATGCTTCCAGCCCAGGCACTGACAGTCCTCCGCTCCCCTGCTCTGCCACGCGTGGGGGCCAGGGGCTGGGCTCGGGGCAGCTGTGCTGGGGGATGCTCACTGTGCTAGTGGGGACTGGTGATTTCTGCAGTAACCCCCTGCTATTGTGGCCTCTGCTTCCTCCACAGCACACACTGAAGATGTTGGAACCAGCCTCTACTTTGTGAACGACTCTATCCAGCAGGTCACCTTCTCCAGCACAGTGGGGGTGGTGATCCCCTGCCCGGCAGCAGGGTCACCCAGCGCCGTCCTTCGGTGGTACCTGGCTACAGGTGATGACATCTACGATGTGCCCCACATCCGGCATGTCCATGCCAATGGGACTTTGCAGCTCTATCCCTTCTCGCCATCAGCCTTCAATAGCTTTATCCACGACAACGACTACTTCTGCACCGCGGAGAACTCGGCTGGCAAAATCAGGAGCCCAAATATCCGTGTTAAAGCAGGTAGGAGCTCTCTGTGGGTGCTGGGGTTTGGACAAGGTGCTGATCTTCTCCGTGGCCTGCCAGTTGGCCTGGTGAGCACGCCCTGCTCACCTCTGTCTCCCTGGTGTGGGCCAGTAACACTGCTGACCGGCAGCATGCCAACGTTGGGACAGCAGCACCGCTGTCCTACCCGTGAAGCCAGGCTGTTTTGGATGGGGATGGGAGCAGGCAGTCCCACTGCCAACTGGGATCATCACCATCCTGCGTGGAGCAGTGGGACCAAGTGCCTGCTGCCTCGTGAGGGCTGCCGTGCTATGCCGCTCTGCCTGCACCTTGGGCTGCACTGGCAGCCCTGCCGCAAGGCGAGCGCTGCAGCTGCCCGCCCCGGGAGCAGAGCACGGAACCAGGGCTGCTGCATTGGACTCTTGCGAGGGGATTGATCAATGCTGCATGGACGGAGGGCAGGGAGAAGGGCAGGGTGCTGGGTAAGCAGGCCTGCTAATACACGTTTGCAAAACGGCATCCTGCCCCAGCTACGAGCTGGCTCAAACTCGGGCTGATTATTGGCTGGGGGAGGATCGGGGTGACCAGCAGGGAAGGGATGTGCAGCTTGGGGGTCTCCAGCGAGTGCCTGGATGCCATGGTGCAGTTGTGGCCTTGCGGCAGGAGAGGTCCTCTGCCTTTGAACCGATATTGTCACACCCAAGCACGCGTGAGGGCTTTTCACAGCTGCAGGAGGAGCTGGACCATGTGTGTCCGTAGCAGGGAGACCCCCACTGTGTCCCTCAACCCTCCTCGAGCCTGTCTGTTCCCACTGTAGCATCCAGCCCCAGCATGCCAAAGCTTATTAAGCAAAGAAAAAAGGAGGAATATGGCAAAGAGCTGATTCCAAAAGCCATTATAGTAAATTATTGACCAGGCTGAGGAGGGCTAATAGCCCAGGAATGGCTTCATTATGTAACCTATTAAAAGCGGGGCTAGCAGAGGGAACATGACAGAAGTGACTACAGGGTTTTTTATTTTAATACCTTGTACTGCAGAGTAAATTGGTATTAACCCCCTTCCGCAGAGTGAATTATTTACCAGCACTATCAGGTTACCTATAAACCACAGCTCGGTGGAGGAGGGACGGCGACAGATGGAGTGTAGTAAAGGCAGACGTGCAGCGTGGAGCTGTTGCCCTCCTCGTGCTGGGCACCACAGGCTGGGCTTCCCATGGGGCAGCCGGGCAGCGGCGAGGGCCGTGGCCAGCTGGTGCCTGCCAGCACCCCAGGGCACATCAGGGCAAGCGGCCCCTTGGCGTGGGGTGACGTGGCCGTGTCCTGTGTGGCACCGCGTTCCGCGCTGCAGCACCGCGGCTGGCTCTGTGCTCTGCAGCAGGCAATTACCGTCGCGGGGATGGCTTGTGCTTCCAAGTGGACGATCATGGCCCCTCTGGTGCTGGTGACCCTGGGCTCAATGTGGCTTGCAACTGCAGAGTTCTGCAGGGGTTGCAAAGGCGATGGTGCTGGGGGCTGTGGGTGCCCTGGGGTTGAGCAGCAAGGATGGCAACACTGGCTCTCCAGAGAGTTGGTGCTCCGGATGCGCTGCAGGGGAGAAAGCTTGTCTTGGTCCTTGCCTTCCTGCCAGGCGGGTGACCTTTGCTTCGCTCTTCTCCCACATGCTGAAGACTTCCTTGGGATCATGGCAAGCCAGCAGCAGAGCTGAGTCCTGGCTTTCATGGCACATTATCTTTGTGGGAATTATTCCCAGAGGCAGCCAAAAGCCAGAAGCCCCAGTGGCAGCTGGTGCAGGGCAGAGCTGCTGGGGCAGCCGCTGGTGCCCCTGTGTGAGGGCTGCTCCAGGCTGGGGCGGCTGTGGCGGGGGTGAGCATGTGGGAGACTGGGCTGGATGCTCCTCGTGGTCCCCATTAGAGCCCGTGAACAAAGCTCCTGCTCCACGTGATTACGGGGGCTTTTGCTAGCTAGTCTGCTTTGGGTCTGGAGCCCCTTTCCACGGTAGGCTTCTCCCTGTGCCCTCATGGCACAGAACTTCGTCCTCCCTGCCGGGGCACCGGGTAAATAACCGGAGCAAGCCGGAGGCCGCTCCGAACCCTCTTCCCTGCTTTCCCCTGGCACGGGCAGGTGGCTGAGCTGCAGGCGGGTGCAGGAGAGGTGAAGGTGGGCCAGCCCTCTGCAGCTTGGAACTGAATGTCTCATGGCTGCTGCTGGTTTCCTCTGCCAGGCAGCTGGTGCGCAAAGCTGGCCAGCAAGCGTCACTGTGCACCCCGGGCTGGAGCCTGGGATGTGCCCCTGCTTCTGTACCGACCTCTTGCAGCAGAGCAGGGTACCCTGAAAGCCTGGGAAAATCGAGGTGGAAATACTGTCAGCTGCTCGCTTGTTAGTGCGAAGCATGCCATGCGTTGCCAGCGGGTGCTTTCCACTCAGGGAAAATGCCTTCCTTTTGGGGCTGCTGAGGAGCTCTATCTTAGGACATTTCTTGGGCTGCTTTTGCTCTGGCCAAGAGGCGGTGTTAAATGGCGAAGTGAATGCATGTCTCTTGTGATAGTGATGCCCAGGTGCCCATGTCCTGCAGGGCACAATTATTGTCCCCCTGAGGAGGCACCTGCACTCACTGTGTTTTATACTTAAACTTCAGGAGTTTATGGTGTCTGCATGTGTTACTGGGCGTGGTGACATCTTTTTGTCTTTCTGAAGAGGCTGGGGTGGATTCACCTTACCTAGCGAGTGCCGCTGGAGGATTGTGGCACTGGGGAGTTCTTTCTCACAGGTCCAGGGAGCAGTGTGGAGCTGTCAAAGAGGATCCTCTCCCTGAGGAATAGGGCACGTGGTGGGGACAACTCATAGCTCCCACTGTGGCATGGCTTGGAAAATTGTCATCTGCTCTACTAAATTGCTTGCCTCAGTGGCAAGCTCAGGTGATGCTGGGGACCGTTGCAGGGTCCCAGCCGCAGGAACTGGGCCAGACGTCCCCTCTGCATGCCGAGCATGGGGCTGAGGTCTCCAAAGGAGAGCCGCTTTCTTCCCCAGGAAGGTGGGCCAAGTATTTTCGGTGGAAGTAGTTTGTGGCTGGGTAGGTTGGTTTGTTTGGGAAACGTGGGATTAAAGCAAAAGGAAGTGTGTTTTCCTCCAGCACTGTCATGCTACCAACCATCTGCTTTTCTCTACAGTTTTCAGGGAACCGTACACCGTTCGGGTGGAGGACCAAAGGTCGATGCGTGGAAACGTGGCTGTTTTCAAGTGCCTCATCCCCTCTTCAGTGCAGGAATATGTTAGTGTTGTGTCCTGGGAGAAAGACACCGTTTCTATCATCCCAGGTAAGAGAGGAGCCACTGTTCTCTTGGAAAATCTGACCTGCTTTGCCATGTGTGAAACTCGCTGTCGTGGAGGGTCTTTTTTTGGCTTATCGTCCGTGCCCATGCTGCCCAAGCAAAGGCTTTTATTGATGACCGTCTTGCGGCTTCATACTCAAAAATGCTGGTGGCGTGAACAGACGTGTTGTGTTAAGGCTTTCCTTGGTGCTGTGGTTGGTACTTTGTGTATCTCTGGGCTCGGGGACGGTTGGTGTAAGCGTGACAGCAGGCGTGCCCCATCCTGGCTTCTCCCACACGCCTGCGAGCCAGCTCGCTTTGGGTACCTGGCAGATGGGGCTTGGGCAACAGGAATAGAGCCTGCCTGTGCTGTCCGTGTCCCGACTCCTGCAGTGAGAGCTGGTTTTCATGTTGTCAGCATGATGCACAAGTAAATATTCTAGCTTCTTTTGCAAGTTTTCACAACTGTTTCGGCCATGGGGAAAGGAATTCAGTAAAAATGGCATCGTGCACCTCTTCCCCGTGCTGGCGCCTGGAAACTGCTTGCCCTCCCTGTCCCATGTGCCTACCTCATAGCCTGGGAAGTGTCCCGCTCAGTGCTGACATTGATCTGCGGGGAAGGGGCCTGTGGGAGAGACAGCAGCGGCCGTCTCTATGCAGGGACTTTGCAGCTCTGGCTGTTTCGTCCCTGGGTAGTTCCCTGTGACTTTTTGGTAGGTGCAGAGCACCCCAGGTTCCCATGGGAGCAGAGAGCCTCTGAACCCAGGGTCTTCCCCCAGCTGGTCCCCTGGGGAACAGGGAGGAGAGGTGGCTGGAGCACTGATGGGACACGGCCTCCCGGGCACCTCTGTGCAGCTCTGCAGCGGGGGAAAGTAACCGGACAAACTTCTTGCTGAGCCATGCTAGTACTGTGGGCTCTGGCTCCTGTGCTCCTGCCTGGCTTGTCGCAGGCTTTGAAGCAGCGCAGGGACTGTGGGCAGGTGCTGGGTGCAGCATGGGGCCAGTCCCCTGTCCCCGTGTACCGGGGTGACCTTTTGGCTCCCTCCTCAGAGCCGGTATTGATGGCAGCGCTGGCTGCCCGGCACAGCATGTGTAAGCTAGTAGTAAAGCGATCAATACTGCTTTCCCCAGGGGGATCCAGAGAGAATTAAAGGATTTTGCCCAAAGTGAATGCTCTGCGCTTGATATTTGCTCACAGGTCAGCAAGTCCCGATGTTCCTCCTGGGGCCGGTGTTGCCGTGCTGGCAGTGCCGTGGGGAGCAGATGCAGGAGGGCAGACGGCACGGGGAGTGGGCACAAGCCTGGCGCCTGCTGGGGCAGCTGCTGACCAAGCATGAGAAGCCACTTGCTCTAATCCCTCCTGCAGGGGGGATGTTTCTTTCTTAAGGAGCTTAAGGAGCAAGGCGCTTCACCTGGAGAGGGGTGACAGGTTCTCCTGAGGGCTGCAGTGGCTGTTGCCGCTAGACCATGGTGCCTCCCGAGTGCAGCTAATCGGCTGACTCTGCACAGCCCTTGCGCTTGGAGGCAGGCAAAGGGAAGCAGTGCTGCAGGGCTTGTGCCGGTGAGCGATGGCCCCCGGGGCTGCAAAGCATCGGCAGGGTCTGCGTGCAGCCCCCTGCACGGCAGGGGAACCGGGCTGACCTATTGACAGGGGAGCACCGGGGACCCTCCTGACCAAGGCTGTGCCCTTGCTGGTACAGAGCCTGTCACGGTTTGCAACGCTGGGACTGGGAGCCAACTACCTTCCCACAGTCAGGACCCGAGTCGGCAGAGCCTCTCCTCCCCAGCGCTGACCCCTTTGTGACGGTCTTGGGATGAAATATGATGTGAAACTCTTTGCCTTGGGAACGTGGTCTTCCCCAGATAGGCATTCAGAGTGACGAGCTTGCGTTGATCGGCAGCCAGCCCACGTCCACAGCAGCCTTTTGCCTGGAAAGGGAGATTCTTGTTTACAAATGGCCTCCTTGAGCATGAGCCTGTGTAAGGAGCTTCTGGCACTTCAGGGTGTTTTGGAATACTGTGGAAATGTCCATTTCGGTTCAGTGGGTGAGAAACCTCAGGGTGGTCCAGGAGGCCTGTTTAAAAGTGTGTTTGGGGAGGCCTACCCTGGAGGCCAGCTGATGTTTGGAAAAGGCATGGCACCCTTTGGTAGGGTGCAGACTGGCACCACAGCCTTGCCAGCCCTTCCCTGCTCGACTCCAGGAAACGGTTGCATCTACGTGCATGAGTGAGCGCAGGGTGGATTTCTGTACTGTGGATGGGATGGAGGATGGAGTGGCACTCATCTCCTGGGCTAGTGAGGTGCTTGGGTGGCGATGCTCTGCCCACCCCAGGCTTGTGCCATTTGACGAGTGGGGCACAGCAAGGTCCACCAGCACAAGAACCTGCGGCGTTCATTCCTCAGCAGCTGGCAGTGCCATGCTGGCTCTGGCAGCGCTTTCTGGAAAGGCGGGGGTTGCTCACACCCCTCGGGATTCTGCAGGACGGAGCAGAGCGGTGCCCATGCTCCTTGTTTGCAGAGTGTGACTGGTTTGCTTGGCAGCAAGTTTGTCGACCCAGAATCCGTGCACTTGCGTGATCTTAACCAGACTTGTTCTCAAGTTTGCTGTGGTGCTGGATTTTTTTAATACAATGATTTAATTAGAGTGGAACGATTTTAACATTCTAAAGCAATAATTACCCTAAAGACAGAACATACAAATTGTGTTACAGTGCAGAGTCAACACAAGCAAACATGTTTTGCCGTTGGATTACAAATATAGTATCTGCCTGAAGCTTATTTTTTTATTGCTCTTGTGTTGGAGCTAAAACTGGCTTTGCTGTTACCAAAACCATGGTCTTTTCTTGACCTCTGGCGAACGTCTGCTTCTGTCCTAATTCTGAGCAAGGAAGATGAGGAGAGGAGGAGGTCCCTGCCATTCAGAGTGAACGGCATGAAGGCTGAGAAAAGCTGAACTGTGGTGCTGAGGCCTAATAGTTCCCCTCAGTCACGGATACACTTTCTGAATGGTAAGATCAAGCAGTTGTGCAGACACAGCACTGCACAGCTCTCCTCCAGTCAGCCTACAAAAAGAAAAGGTGCTTGGAAGCGCCGCAGCTCTTTCAGAAGTACGTCCAAGCTGTATTTACAGCTGGCTGTGTAATATGGCGTTCGTTCCTGACTTTAGTGTGCCAAACTCGCTGCTATTCCCGAAACTTGCCTCTTGTGCTTCCTCTGGCAGACTGGACTTCTTCCCAGCAAGTCTTGGTGCAGCAGGGGATGAGCGGTCCTAATGTGCAGGAGCAGGAAAAATCTCCAGCCAGATCCCTCTGTGGCAGAAAATTCTTTTTAAGTGACTGTTTTCACAGTAAATGTCTGCTTTCCTTAGCATCCCTGGTTTTGCCCCCGCCAAACCAAAACCCTGTGTGTCTCAAACAGGGGGTGCGAACGTTTCCCCTGGGGTGGCTGTTCTCGTGAGCTCAGGCTCAGGCCTCCGGCTCTGAACATGGGCCGGGTGGCCCTTCTGCTGCTTTCATGGGTTCTTTTGGTGCTTAATTGGGATTACAGGGCTCCCAACCTCTGCTGCTGGGCCCGTGAGGCATGTCTTTTCAGACAAGCCTTGCCGCTCTTTTGATGGCAGTTTGCTGGTGGGTGAAGGACCTCTGTGGGGACAGGCTCACGTCGGCAGCGCTCGCCAGAGGCACCTTGCCAGCAGAAAGCCCCGCCAGAGAGCCCTCTGCTCTACCATGGAGGTGCCTCGGCGAAACCCTCCATCCCCATGGGGGTCTCGTGGTGCCCTGCTGCTGGCACATGGGCTGGCGTGGTGGCAGCAGCAGGATCCCGCGTGGCACAGGGAGCCTCGGCTGCGTGCTTGGGCTGCTGCTTACTCTTACCAGCCCAGGAGCGGTCCCCTTGCAGAGGGTGCCTCTGCCAGACTTTTTTCCATCCGAGTCCCCGGCAAGCGTGTTGTTTTGGGAGCACATACTGTGTCTGTGTTGGAAGGGATCTCAAAGCGATTGCAGGGGAGTGCTCTGTGTCTGTGTGGCCCTGCTGCGGTAGGGGGTTTGGGTGGCGAGTTGCATTCTTTGGTTAACTTGGCAACACTGTAACTTACCCTGAAATCACAGATAAATTCTTTATGGAAGGTTATCCTGCACATAAATCATCATTAGTGCAGCTCATTTTTGTTTAATGCCTACCTAACTGTGCTGTAGTCTAAAAATGTGTGTTTAGTGAAGTCAAGGGTTGCAGAGAAATTATAGGGTTTTCAAAAACCCATTTGCTTTGCTGGTGCTCACATCAAAATCAATCTTGCCTTTTGTTCTCAGCCTTGTTGCAAACATGCAGCACCACTCGCAGGACTGGGGCATTTCATGTAGGCTAGTGCTCACTGGGAGCAAAGCAGCAGTGCTTACGGAACCAGGGGCTGCGTATAAGATTGCACTTCACACCCAGGCTGTGGTTGCAAACTCTGTTGCTATCAATGAATTTGGAATGTATTTGGGGGGGAGCAATGGGAGGAGGGTGGGAGGACCGCAGCCAAGCAGAATGTTTTACAGACCCCGCTCCCTTTTCCATAGCTAAAGAGGGAGAAACTCCTGCTGCAAACTGGTTTAAGAACTCTATGTGGTACACAGCTTTTTTGTCGTTTTTAAAGCACTATCACCAGACTGGGTAACATGAAGAGTCTCACAGGCACGTGTGGGACTTTGATTTGTCATGGAGGAAGCATGTTGCCTATGCGACAGAAGCTGCTTTAGTTACTGTGGTCTGGCTGTTGTGGCACAGAAATGGAAATTCATGGCACTGACTTGTCCCCTCTTCAGGTGCCTTGCACGGCTGTAACTGGGTGTTGGCAGTCACAGGCCCTGCAGAACTGGGCACATGGCAGTCGTGCTAGCGCAGATCCCATGTGCGTGGGCACTCTTGGAGTGGGTGTCCAGCTGCAGTTTACAAAAGCAAGTGGTGATTTGGGGAGCTACTTCAGATGCTAGAAAGAGTGGATTTTTGAGCACTTGTCAGCCCCTCCCCTGTTGTTGCAACGTGTTCGTTTGAACGCTACTTGGCTTTTGTAACCCCGTGAGCACATGCACACCTGTACACTTACACCCAAGCCGTTTCTCAGCTGCCTCGGTGACGCAGATGTATCTGGCTTTGCCTTCCTTGGCACAAACGTGTCACCTGCCCAGGCTGTGCCTGTTGTGCTACCAGGAGCACCGTGCAGGTGGGAGGGACGGCCCGGAGGATGTTTTCCCGGTGGCATTGGGCTCCGGTCCTTCTGCTGTCGGTGCACAACCGCGCTGGCACATCCCATGAGCGCGGTGGGATTTGCCTTGGGAGGTTGTGTGCTTGGCTGGGACGTGGGTGCCACTTGGGCATGCGGGCCTAACATTGCCAGGGGTGGCTCTCTGTGGCATCCCTGGAGAACAAAAGCAGTGTCCTCACAGCTGTAACGGCATCGCATTAGCTGCAAGGGAAAGCTGATGGCGTTTGTCGTCCTACCGTGCCTAGCCTGTCAGTAGCCTGTGACTCGCGAGGGCAGCACAGAAGAGCAATGATTTGGAGGCAGTAAGTGTTACTGGACTGGCAAGCCCAGAGCTGAGCTGCCACTTGATGCTTCGGTGTCATACACTTGATAGATTGTGTTGGAAAAAATCTAAAGACAGCACTTCTCAAGGTACAGATATTTCTAAGGGTGCTGCTTTTCTCAGCAACCCTAATACATATCTTCTGCAGGCTGCAGATACTCGCGTGTACTTACTTAGTCACTGGATATCCACAAAGGCCTTTTTCTGGAAAGCAAAATGTAAAGCTTGCCAGAAGGATGAAACTGAAAGAAAATTAAGTTCTGTGAAGTTTTTAGGTAGGTCTTTGCGTATGTTCTTGATCGAACAGCAGCCTTTTAGGAGTTTCGAAAATACTGAAGCTAATCTGTTTGCGGTGATCCAGGTGTGAGCTTAATTTGACCTGAGTAGCCCTTTCTGCAGTGCTCAAGGCTGCGCATGGGATTCTTAAACTCGTCTCAGGCAACTGTTTAGTGATGTGGGAAATAAAACTGCAGCAGCTTTCTCGTGGTTAAATGTGGCCATTCACCCTGAAGATGTATGCTCTCCTCTGCTGTACCTTGCAACATCCGCCACCTGTTACATTTTTCTCTAAAATATTAGAATGGTAACCATACACAAATTCCACTGCAATCCATCTCGAGATGTGGTGTCTAGGGATGCAGCATCAGGCTACTGGCAATTAAACACCCAGCAAGGATTTATTGGTGCAGCATTCCCTCCCCACCAGGACGCTGCATGCTGCGTGCCCGGGGGGCACGGAGGGACGATCCGAGGGGCAGAAGTGCCAGGGCCTGGATAATTCAGCATTGTCCTCATGTCAACAGGCTTGTTCTGGGGGACATCAATCTCCTGTTACTGGAGAAAAGCTGGAAGCTGGGACAGAATAAACACAGTGAGGCGAAAGGCGGTTCTTGTTTATGTGTTTGTCTTCATTGAGATGGCTCGGGGACAGGAGATAAGTTACTGAGGATCGTTACCGGCTGTTAGCATTTTTATTTGGTTTTGCCTGAAGACAGAATAACCCCGCTGGTTTAAAAGCGAGGTGCCTGGGAGCAAGCAGCCTGCAGGTCTGAACGTGTCAGGCACGAGGTCACCCTGCTGCCCCGTCCCTGGTGTCACCTGCAGCGGAGCACAGGGCTGGTGGCTGCCTGTGACCCGCCACCTCCCCCAGGAGAGGAGGGAGCCCGGGCTGCTGCTGTCTCCTGCCCCGCTCCCTCCTGGCGCATGCATGGAGCGATCCGCACTAACAGCTCCGAGATGAAAGCTGTGACCGTGGGGCAAAAGGCTGGCGAAGAATTGGCCTTTTCAGTTAAATTTTGTGGCTTCTGCCTGGGACAGCTTGACTCGCAGCGTGGAGCAGCCTGATGTGATTTAAACGAGCGTTGTCCTACCCTACCCTGTCTAGGGGTGCTGCAAAACCTTTTCCTCTGTCGATCCCGAGATCTCTAAAGGTGTCCTGGCTTCTCCCCC
Source organism: Buteo buteo (assembly GCF_964188355.1). NCBI lineage: Eukaryota > Metazoa > Chordata > Aves > Accipitriformes > Accipitridae > Buteo > Buteo buteo. The sequence continues at coordinate 7,221,281 of NC_134179.1, forward strand.
ACCCCTTGCCACCCTCTCTGGCTGCGACATGTGCCCAGACCTGTTACAGAGGGAAGTAGCTCCAGGCGTTCTTCTCACCAAGTGGGGTGAGATTCTGTCTGAAATCATTTCATCCTTCCCCAGAGACTTGGCGTGAATTTTATCTAATTGCCATGGCAACAGATAAAAAAAGGTGTGAGCACATCTCCTTTTGCTGTGATAATTCAGATTTATATATTCAGATCAGATTGGAGTTAGAGATTTTAAAAGGAGCAGATGCAGCAGAAGGTGTGACTGCAAATAATGTGGCGAGAACGTTTGATGATCCTGCCCTTTAAGAGGGGAGAGAGCTTTCCTGCAGGTTTTTTTGGAATATAATTATTCCATCAAATCCACTTTAACAAGGGCTCATTACAGCCCTGATAATGCAGAGTCACGTTGGAGACAATCTCGCACGCGCCTGCACGCACACCGAAAGAAGGGACCACAACAAGTAAATAAAATGCCTGTGAACAGCGAGGCGCGAGTGCCCTGTCGCTGCAGGTGCCCCGCGGAGCGGCGCCCAGGAAGCGTCGCGGGCCCAGCAGGGGTTAGCCGAGGTCTGGCTGCCCTGGTCCACGTGCCGCTGCGGCGGAGCACCGCCGGGCGCTTCCTGGCTGCCGCGTGCTCCTGGTGCCTGGCTGCGCTGTGCTGGCCCTTGCGCAGCTGGGGAGATGCTTGTGGGCAGCTCTTCGGGTGGATGAGGTCCTCGGATCCTGGGAGCGCTGGGCAGCTGAGCGCTTGCTGTGAAAGTCGGGGAGCTGTGGATTTCCAGAGGCCCCCAAAGCTGGGGGCGCAGCTTTGGCCCCTTTCACCTGGTGCGAGAGGCCCGATTTTGCAGGCTCCCAACCTGGTCGCCTGTGCAGCAGATCCCAAATGAAGAATTGCCTGAAACCGAGCTTGGGCTGTCCTGAACCAAAGCTGTTTGGTGCTTTTGCTGTGCTGTTGCAGCTTCTGCAGGAGGGGAATGCTTCGTCCGAGAGCAGAGCAAGGAAGGCTCTGACTACCTTCTCTGCAGGGTGCAGAAGAAAGGATGCAGAGGGTTTTGGAAAAGGAAAGGTGCTGTTGATCTAGTACTTGGCATCCCAGTCCCGTGTGATGTCCTTGCCCCCACTCCAAGCCCCGCGGGGTGATACAGCATGAGCCAAACACGGCATGACAAGCTCCGAGGCATGACAGAGAGAGGAGCAGCAGCTCTTGGAGCTGCTATCTCTTTGTGTACCTGTAAGTGTAAATCTTGGGCCACCCTGAGGAGCAGTTGCGCCGTGGGGAAGGGACAAATGGCGCGTAGAGGGTGGGATGGATGGCTGAGGGCTTGGAGCAGCTGCAGGAGGCAGGAAGGCTGTAAAGCACTGCCTGGTGCCCAACCCAGACCCAGTGAGAGGTTCGTTTCCTACATTGCGCCGCTGGCCCCCTATCTGCTTGAGCTGCTGAGGGCTTGGGATCCGTGTCAGGCTCCTCGGTGACGGAGGCGAGGGGGGCGATGAGCGCCAGGGAGGCCTTGCTGCATCCCCACAGTAAATCAGTGCTGCCTGGCCTGGGCGCGCAGAGGGTCCCAGCCGAGGAGGGGAACGTGCGCAGACCCCCGGGAAGCACGAGAGCAAAGGGCGGTGAGCGTCCTCTCTGTGGTCCACTCGCTCCTTTGCAGGGGAGCTACCCAAGGAGTAGGAGGGGGGTGCCTTTTTGGAGACAACAGCCACGATACCCACTGGGCACAAACCTTCAGCAGTGGCTCTGGTGTGAGGATTGAGATGATTTATATGAAAGAAGTCACAGGAGTACAGGGAGCAGGAGGAGGAAGAGATGAGCAGGAGGAGATGCATAGAGGAATGGTCTGCTAATGGCAGCCAGCAGGATGCTTCATGTGGGCTCTCCTGAGTCCCAGGGTGACTCTGTGCACCGTGCTACATCGTTCCAGTTATGCCCTGAATGACAAATGGTGATTTTGTGGGAAATTGCCAAGCAGTCAGGAACTAGAGGAAAGTCCTCTGGAGCACCCCTCTGGTGGCATGCAGGGAAGGGGAGCGACCTAGACGGGAGGGGTTCGGAGGTGCAGCCGGCGGCTGATTAACCTCCCGTGGTGACATGTGTTCTCTGCCTTACGAGTTGGCTGGGCTTGCCTGGAGGAGCTCAGAGACCCTTGGACCGTGCGCTGCATATCCTTGTGAGAGGCTTCTCTGCTGAGAGCCAGCCCTTGGAAAAGGTTATGGGGCCCAGCTTGCAGTGGAGCTGAGCTGTATAATGAAATCTGGTGCTACGTGTGCCTTCTGCACCTTGCTGAACCTGCTGCTGCTCCTTAACTGCCTGCGTAACTGAGCTTAGAGGATACAGGGCCTTGCTGAATTACAAGGGCTACAGTCTTGTCTCCCTGTTCAGAAGGCATTTGCTAAATGGTAATGCTTTTGTGCATTTTAAAGACCTTCCTGCTGAAGGAGAGCTGAAATCCTCTGGGGTGTGAGTTTCGGTAAGGCACTGGAGCAGCTCAAGCTAATGCCGTGATCACCGCTCCATGTGCCGGGCAGGACGGTGTGTGCACCAGGCACGGGGGTGGCAGCTGGCTGGGGCTCAGGGATGCTACAGTAGCAGGGAGGGCTCTGTGCGGGGGCTGCAGCCCATGCCTAGCCACGGGCCACCATGCCTAAGGGATCCATGGGAGCCTCCCCCTTTGCCTGGAGCACTCTGCAGGGCTGCTACCAGCTTGATGGGCTTGGAAAGCACCAAAATCCCTTTGAAAACGCCCAAACCAGCTCCGAGAAATGGGCTTGGAGGGAAAGGGTTTGCGTCACCAGCTGTTTGCTGGCATGTTCAGGTTCTCCACCCTGCCCTCCACCCTTTTTCCTTTTATACCTCCTTTTTAATTGTCATCTAATGGAGTGCAGACAGTGCTGGCTCTGGTCCTGCTACCCCAAGGTCTCCCCAGGGAGCTGCGCCTACCAGGGCAGCATGGCAGTAATTGCTACAGCAAAGCCAAGCGATGTGAAAACTGTACAGGTCACACTTCTTTTCAAACCACACGTTTTTATGAGCTTGAGCCACCTGCCCTGGGGGCCTCATGCTGGGCTGCGGAGGGAGAGGAACCGGTGCTGCGTGCCATCACTGCGGCTGTGTCCACTGGGGAGGCTCGCATGTGCGTGGCCAGCTCATCCTGAGTGGGCAGGAGCAGGGTCGGGGTGCTTGCCCATGGGGAGGGTGGCCATGGTGGTGGTGGCGGCGGTGGCGCGGGTGTGCGTCTTCCTTCCCCCTCCTCCCCGTGCACCCGCGCACATACACAGATGCAGAGACAATCACGGTCATTATTCCTACCATGGTGACAGTGACAGTGGCAGAGATGCCAGCTTCCTAACACAGACGGCTTTATTTCATCTCCTCTGTTTTTCAAAGCCTCTTTCATTTTGTATGAGGAGACAGATGTGAAGGGCTGCAGGCTGATAAATTCTGCTGTCTTATGAAAAGAGAGGGTGGGTTTTTGTTGTGGTTGCTTCTCTTCCTCCCTCCCCAGCCCCCTCCCGGCAGCGCAGCGGCAGCCTTTTCTGTAGAGGATGCTCCCCGCTCCTGATGTGGGACGCTGATGGTTGCCTCGCTGGGCAGGGAGGGCTGAGGTCCCTGGGTGAACTTCCCAGGGGTTAGCAGGGCTGGGGTTTGGGTGAGGACCCTGGGGTTGTGGTGGTGGGCACCTGGTTAGGAGATGAGCACAGTGGTGGAGATGCCTCCCTGAAATGCACCCGCAGTGCCTGGCCCCGGTGTGCTCCAAGATGCTACTGAGACTGCACGTTTGCTGGGGAGGAGTTGAGCTCGGCTGGCGGAGTGAGGGCTAAGCCGGGGCATGGGCTTACAGCCCAAATCCTCTTCCTTCTTGTAACTGTGCCGAGGCCCTGGGGTCGCTGCGTCGGGGCGAGGGCCGGTCAGAGGGCTCTGGGGCTGCTGCGGTTGAGGTCTGTGCCGGCAAGGAGCAGCTGCCAGGATCGGGCATGGAGAGCAATGCAGCCTGCACACCTTGGGGGGGCCTTGGCTCGTGGAAGCATGCGCTCTGCACCCGCTGGGTGCAGTGCTGCTGCTGAAAAGCCCACCTTCGTGGAGTACCTGGCCGTGCGGCTCCAGTGGGCTGGGGCGTCTGCCCTGCGCGGTGCTGGGCATGGTCCCTGTGCAGCTCCCCTTCCTCCTCGCCCGCTCTGCTGACGATAGTTCTAGTTTAAAAATAAATTGCTCCATCTTTAATTGCGGTTTAAATAACTGCTTCATTTTTATTTAAATGTGGCTCTGTAAGGCTTGGAGAACAATTAGGAGAAAATACAGGGCATTGCTCTGGTGCATGTGTTGAAGCATATAATTAATTTTTTTTATTATACTGATGTTTGCCGAATCTGGAAAAAGATCTCATTGTTCCTCTTGATTTAGTCACGCACAAGATCTACAAATACACCAGCCATTTCAGGACTCCATTTCATAAGCTATGAAGCCTTGGTGCTAACATGCTGGAGGAGGGCTCCTCGGAGCGCTAGCCTTTGCCGTGTCTGCTGTGACACAGGCGCGTGGTGAGCTGTGGGCTGTGTACCCAGCAGTTTGCGGCCTTAAAGACTGGTAGAGTGCTTTCTCCCACCCCAGGGCTGTCTGCAGGGGCTCCGCACCTCTCAAGTAGCAGGCTGGTGGGCGCAGCCTGGGCTGGGGCTGTCGAATGTCTCATCAGCCCCTTCTGAAGGCTGGTGGGAGCCCCTGGTGCGAGGGGCTGCTGCTGCAGACCCAAGAGCCTGCTCTAAGTGCTTGGCTGGGGGCTTGCTGGGGCGAGAGTTTGTGCTTTTGGTGGATGACTGGTATTAAAAGGCTAATAAATGACTTGGGGGCGTTGGGTGAAATCTCTGCAAGGCTCTAAATGACCCAGGGACCTCTTTCACAAGCAAGCTAGCCATTCAGGAATATAAATCTTGTTCAGAGTCGACAGGGATTAGGTTCCTAAGTGCCTGACATAGGAAAAGTGCTTCTGAAAATGTTGCTTGTTAGAGGGTTGCAGAGGAAGCTGCATGTGGTCTGGCGGGCTATAAGCTTATCAGTCAGAGGTGCTTTACTTGGTGACAGAAGCCACTTGTGGTAAACAACCTGCTGGCCCTTTGGAGTCCTGACAATCTTTTAACCATTTATTAAAGCAGCTATGGACTCTTCTTGGAAATGAAATCTTAATAGCAAGCGTGGCAGAGATTTTTCACAGATGGCAGCACTGCCAAAAGCAGGCATTCAAGAAAACATTCATCAAAAACATTCATTTCTTTCAAAAAGAAATTGACGTTTATAGCGTAGACAAATTTGGGACTCATTTGCTTTGCCTTTCAGTTTCTGAATTTTTAGAGGTCACGTTTTTCTGCACCTTGGAGGGCTAGAAACTGCTGTTATTTTTAACTGGAAACTGAGATTCCCATATAACCACATGGTACTAAGAAATGGGACGTGCGAAAAGGCTGCATACGGCAGGACCCCGTGCACAGCTGGGGCAGAGGTGGAGGGTCCCTCCGGCTGGCTACACTCCCCAGGGCTCCAGCCTCTGCCCAGGCTCCCGTCCTTCTGCTTTACACCCTTCTGCCCCGCTCGGGCTCCCTGCTCTGCTGCCCTGCTGGCCTGGCGTCCTCGGCACCGAGCACGGTCTGTCCCTGGGGCTTGCCTCCACCAGAAGCCGTTGCTGTTGCGGGGCCACAGATGTGCGTGGAGACCCTCCCCGGGGTGGCGGTGGGTGCTGAGCTGGGCACTGCGGGTCGGCGCGGGTCTCCCGGAGACGGCGGTGATGGCAGGGTCTGTGCATGTGCTGTAGCCCGTGGTGCAGTCAGGCAGAGGACTCCCGCATGCTCCTGCTCCGGTGCCAGAGAGCAGCCCTGGACCGTGTCCCACCCTGCCCAGGCACCTGCCGGCACTGGCTGTTTGGTGAGGCCAGGAAGGACGTGTGTGCCCCCCCTCTTTAAAAAGCCAGAAATTCCCTTAAGAGGGAGCAATTCATTCGCAGCTCATCTCCACTTCATCTGAAGGCTGCACCATGCTGGGTTTCAGCCTTGTTATGTTTTCTCTTGAGCAATACCTTTTATTTCTGCAGTGTTTAATATTCCTTTCCAGAGCCTCCGTTGCCTGTTCTGGGGCTTTCCACCAAAAGCAGCTCTGAAGCTGTAAATTGACATGGCCAAGCTGTACCTGTTATTTGTGTGTCACAACCAGCTGGTTCCCTGCCTGCATTGTGGCCGCCGCTCCCCAGCCTCTCCCTGTGCCCACTTTTCCCTCCCTGTCTGGTGTCCCCATGCAGGGTACCTTTTACAGGCAGCGCTCATCTTGGTGCGCAGCTTGGGCTCACCGAGTAGCTCTTTCTCTTGCCCCAGCCAGCCCGGTGCTTGGTGCCGGGCACCAGGAGTGCAGGGCTGTAAATGCTGCCGTGGGTCTAGGCAAGCAAATACCTGTGCAGGGAATGGCTGTGCAGCTGCCACCAGGCAATCCCTTCCCCCAGATGGCCACGGGCTCCCCAAGCACATGGGCACAGTTCAACAGGCTCATGGCTGCCTGGAAAGAATGGTCAAATCTCTTGTTCTGCTTGAAGTCACGGTCTGGTGTTGACCCCTTGTGCAGCAGTCAAATCGTCGGGTCCTGGGAAGCTGGCAAATTGAACTGGCCCGACCTGGGCTGGTGGCACTGAGACCTTTCGTGGGTTGGTCCAGGGGAGGCATGGGTCTTTGTTTCCCCATCGCTGGGGAATTTTGATCGCAGCTGAAATGAGAAGCTTCCTGCTAGTTATTGCACTGCCTTCTCCAGAGCCTGCTTCAGACCCTGACTGATTGCTTGTAGCTGCTTCTCCCTGCAAACCAGATCTCATTTGCATCTTGGAGGAACAGCATGCTGCAGGCAATGAAAGCTGGTGACACCACTGGAGATTGCTTGGTGTATGTCATTTAATGTCCATTTGACTTGCATCTCTTGCATTTTGTTTGCGGTGTTATACTATGAACTTAATGGTGTCATATGCTCAATGGGTGCCTGTTACTGTAGTGTGTTGGTTAACGTTGCACTTTCATAAATGCTTCCTGAGCATATAGAAGCATTAACCTTTCTACGTCTTGTTTTCCACACTTGTATGTACCCCAATACAAAAGCTGTGCAAAGAAGTGAGCGTTCACAAGAAGCTGGACTTAACGGCTGGGGTGTACTGGAAGGGGGCAGAGCCCGGCTGCCGCTCACACAGGCAGTGCCGGTCTGCCCCGCATGCCAGGCTGAGCAACGGCTGCCAGGCCCAGGGATCCGCTCTGGGGCTGCAGGCCATCCCAGCGGGGGCAATTTGCAGCTCCCTCGTAGCACCCCGTGAGCTCCTGTCACGCCCAAGGCAGCCGGGCATGGTCCCTGCCACGACACACTTGCCATCCCTGCACCCCCGGGCAAGGGCTGGTGCTCACCCGGGTGGCGTGTGCCCAGCCTGGAGCTCCCCCCACTGCCGCTGGTCTTGGTGTGAGACGCGTGGCTCCTTCCAGGGAGATTATTGCTGGCTTCTGCAGGTGAAGTCACTCTGCCTCTTGGCCTGCTTCCACATACTTAGTGCTGCTCCCCAAGCTCAGCTATTGTAGAATCGATCAGACATGCTGGCACGTCCCATTGTTTAAACAAGAGCTATGGCTATTGCATACAATATATGTACAACACGTGCGTGACGGTGTCAAGAATTAACTTCATAATCATCTCCGTGATCTTTCTTGGCAGAGCTCTGGCATAACCTGTCGTGTCTTATCTAGCGATTGTGTGTGAGTTATAGTTACCTCCGTCCCGGCTGTCCAGATGAGATTGATGGCGGGCGAGGTTTTATAATGCCTGTATCAGGCTTCCTCCCTGCCATTCGGCAAAGCCTGGAGCAGCCACTTGGCTCTTCTGGTGCTCTGGATGCTGGGGGCACCGGCTCCAGTTTGCAGCTGCACAACGTCCGCTTGACACTTGGCGGGGGATCTCCTGCCTGAAGGCTGGGGAAGGGAAGGAGCCAAAGCGCGTGGCCCAGAGACAGGTTTGCCTCTTTGTCTTGGCCCTCCAGCCACCCAAGGGCAGGACAGAATCAGATCTTCATGCGCAAAGGGAGCTGCTTAAGCAGCACGGGTGTGGGAGCCTTCAGCAGCTCCTCTGAGTGTCGTTCCCATGTGTGTGGCGGGAGAAGCAAGAGGGGGTAGTCGAGGGGGAGCTGTCCCCACTTGCCTCCCTGAGAGGTGGGCCTTGGCATCCACCATGCTGGAGAACGGTGCTTTTTCTAATTGCCAGGAAGGCTCCCGGCATGAGCGGGTCCCGCAGGGCTCCCTGCAGCACCACGCTGAAGCCCCCGGCCTGTTTGGCAGCCCTGCACCCTGCGCTCCACACGTGGCACTCAGCATCGTCTTGGTATTTAAGCCTGTGACTCCCCTGGTGATTTTTTTGGTTTTGTTGGGTTTGTTTTGTTTCTGGGGTTTTTTTGTTTCCTCGACAGTGGGACTGCATTAAAGAGAGCAGCTGTAGGAAGGGCGTGCAGGTAAGGAGCCCACGAAAAAAGCCTGAATGCCATAATTTGTAGTTCTGGTGCTGACATGGAGCCTTCTCTCCCTTTCCTAGCCCGTGTGGTGCGCCAGGAGCTCTGCTGCGGGGAGTGCAGCCTGCTGTTAGCAGGACGCTGGTCCCGGTGCCTGGCCAGGTGCTGTTTGTCATGGTGCCACCCGGCTTCTCCTCGCCTCAGCCCTGCGCAGCTGAGGGTTTGGGGTCCCGGGGGCTCAGCTGCCTCTGGGCTGCCTTCTCCACCCCGCTGTAGGTGTGTTTCAGCGTGATCTTGGGGCAGCCCTTTCCATGTCCATCTGCTCTCTAGTTGAGCATCTCTTCTGTACCTTGAGCACTGCGACTCTGATAGTCTCATTTCCAGAAGCTGTTAAAAACACACATGCGGGGTTTTTTTTCTGCAGGGAAGAGTTCTTTGGAGATTATATTTTTGTTCTAGTTGAGACCAGATGTAAGCAAATGCCTGTCTCCACCATGTTGGCAAGAGCATCTTGCGATGCCAGTGTCCTCTGAAATGTGAATGGCTGAATTTCTTTTTTATTTATACATATATACACAATGTATGAAATAAGGAAGCTAAAAATGATGAATTGCGGCTAATGCTGCTGCATGATGGAGATAAGAGTGTAATTAATTGTTTGGGCAGCTTAAATCAACACCAAAAGCCTGATGGAAAACAAAGCGATAATTTAAATCTCTCTGTGTGGGTCTCATGGGCTGTGTGACCAAGCGTGAACTTATATCATAGGCTTGTATGATTTTTGCGTTCGTGCATGGTTAAAGCAGGTCATTTTAGCGTCACGCTTCATGTGCCACCCTTAGAGCATGCCTGGGCCCGTGTTCAGGGAGAGCCACGCTTTTAACTTCATTCTGGCAGGTTGAGCACCTCTGCGCCACCTCTATCTCGGCAATTTGCTATTACTATTATTGTTATTTGTGCTGCAGATAGGACTGCAGCCCCTGCACGTCCTGTCCGCTCCAGAGAGGTGGCTGGGTCTCCCACCCGAGCCCAGCCCGTCCTGGCTTGTTAGGAGAGAAGACAAGTGGGTTGAGCTGGAGCTGTCCCAGCTCTGGATGCACCTGAACCCGTGGCAGAGGTTGTAAATTTTTACGTTCATTATGTTTGTTTTGCTTCAGTTTAATTAACTGATCGATGAAAGCCTATCGAGCTCTGACCTCTCTTGCTGCTGCTGTAAATCAGCTCCTGCTGCCAGTGGAGCGGGGCTTGGGCATGGTCCTGCCTGCCGAGCTCCGCGATTGCACCTTGGGGGGCTGAAAAGGCCCTGGACAAGTGGCAGAGCCGCTGCAAGTGGCAGCACGGTCCTGGCCCTGGCTTTTATTTTCCTCTGTCTCTTGTACTTGGTCTCTGCATCACTTAGGCAAGTGTTTAAAGCCTCTTGGCTCACGCTCTGGTGTATGAGCAGCTTCCATGTTTTGAAAGGAATCCTTCACTCCCACCTTCTTGCTATTCCCCCTCCACCTCTCCCTGTTCTTCACCTCTGCCATGAGGGTCTCTGCCCCTTCTGCTCTTGAGCAATTGTGTCTAGAAGCCTTTGTTTTCATAGCGACCCTGGAGACACGTAATTTCCTTGGAAGGGAGATTTGGAAGCCCCCACCCTGCTTCCCTTTTGCCCTGCCAAATCTTGCATCTCCAGCTTCCCCAGGCTGGTATCTAGCTCGCTCTTCCCCCCCCCCCCCCCTTTTCTTTTTTAAAACATCCCTCATGATAACATCTCTGCTCAGCTTGGCTCAGCTATCAGCACTCTGAAGGTTATTTCTGTTGGTTTCCAGTTGAAAGCGAGAGGCATTGGGACCAGCAGATGCATCCTCTGTAATTAGACCCCCTGAATTTTTAGCAGGGAGGAGAGACGCACCCATAAAAATAAGAGGGCTCTCTTGGACTGCTCTGGGAGAGCCAGTGCTGCTGGGTACTGGGATGCAATGCCATCGTCTCTTCCTGGAGACCTGCCGCACCTGCAGCAAGGTCTTGTCTCCTTCCTTCAAGCTGCAAGCACTCTACCAGGTCCTGAGAGTTGTCCTGCCGGCTGCCGTGTTTGCACGTGTGAAGAGATGCTCTGGGATATGCTGAACTAGCCCCAGGTGGAGCAGCAGGGAGGGGGCTGGTTCCCTGCGTTCCTGCCACCGATGCGCTTGGAGGGTGGCTGTGTCCTCTGTCCCCACGTGCCTTGCAGGGGAGCCAAGGGTGGATGCAGCTGGCACGGGCACGTGCCTTGCAATGTGCTTGTGCTGTGTTGGGGCTCACTGTGGGAACCGGCTTTTGCTATCTGAGTTCTTTGGCTTTAAACAGGGCCCACAGAAACCCACCATTTCGCATTTGGAGAGCTGGATGCGTCCCCGAGGTTGTAGCTAGAGCTCTGAGTTACAGGGTTTTGCATTTAATTATAATGAAAATTTCAATTCTGTAATCTGTGTTTAAAATCAGGCAAAACCTCTCTTGTTCCAGCACTGATCCCTCCTGTCTAAAGACTACTGACACTTAAAGCATCTTCCCTCGCAGAGTACCCGTGGGACGCCTGAGCTGCTCCAACACCTTCCGTTGCAGCAGCAGCACTGCATGGCTTCTGAAGCCAGTAGTTGAACCCCTTTTCACCACCCTCCCTCTGCAAGAGCCATTTCAGACTGCACTATTCCCTCAGCAGCTCTCTCGCTCGGTGCTTTTCTTCCCCCCGCTAAAGACAGGGATTCGGCACCTATAGCTCGAGCCATTAGCCGCATCTCTCCTTTTTCAACCAAACTCTGCTTTGCTGAAATCTGGAAAAACCGAACCGTGCCGTATTTGGAAGGCGTTCCTCTTAATCCCAGCTTTTATTGCAATACTTTTTCCTGAAGAAAAGCATTTTGTGGAAAGGAGGAGCTGCTGAGGAGAGAGACTGGTGAATCTAAGGGTCAAATCGGAGGATCCGTGGTGGATCGCTGTAGTGTAGAAAAAGCTTTTGCATCTTGCATTACCACCATGTATTTATGTTTCAGTGTAAAGGGAAAAAACGCACATATTATCAAATGAGGCACTTTTTTATCTTCTTTATGGCTTCTAACACTATAGCTGGTTTTTTAAAACCACTAAAAGCATAAGCATTAAAGCAATTTTCCAGAGTAATATAGCAAGAGGTCTACAAAAGCTCTGCAACATTTGATAATAGTTGCCATCTTCAGCTGAAGATAATGATGTTAACAAATGTAATGGGAGTAATGAGCGGAGATTCAAAAAGCAGCTTTTGTTTAATTTTTTTGTAATGCAAATGAGTTTGGGAATAAAGAAGGAGAGCAGAAAATAATGAAAACTTCATTTGAAATGAGTCTTAATCCTTACAGCCAACCGCTGCAGGAGTGGGAGAGAAGGAGAGGGGATGGGGAGGCTGGGCTGTGTGTCTGAGCGGACATCAGGTAGTGCTGTGAAATTTTGCAGGCCCGGCAGGGCTGGTTCAGGGGGGCAGGAGGAGCGTTAGTCATGCGTGAGGCAACGCTCCGTTCTTGCCTCTGGCCTGTGGATGGGGTGGGATGGAAAAAGCTGGGCCCCAGCAGGCAGCAGCGCAAGGCTGGTGTCTCCTGTGGTCCTCACCGCTGTGGGAGAATCTGTGTTTGTGTGGAGTTTCTGGGTTCTCTCCTGTCCCTAAAGAGAAAGGAATTCAGCAACCCCGCTCCTTGCAGGCATGGGTCTGGGGCTGACTGCTGTACCCTGGCACAGCTGCTTTGAAGCAAAGCAAAACTCCTTTCCTCTTGCTCCTTGGAGGCTGGAAATACTGTGCTTTGTGTTGCTGCAGCACCTTCCACTTTAAAATGATGCCAGCTGAGTTCAACCTTATGACAGCCCAGCGACTCTCTCTCCCCATCAGAACAAGGGAATATGCTTTCTTTAGATTGACTCCCAGCCAAAGTGATAGGTATGAGGCTGGCAAATAAGCATCCTTGTGATGAGGACTGGCACTTATGCATGTGCAGAAGATTCAGGTCTGTCAGCTTGTGTCAGCTCGCCTTCTATGGAGTGTTTAATCTCCTAACCCTTGGCCAAGAAATGCATTAAGAGATCCGCGGCAAGTAGGAGCTCAAGAACTGAGGGATGCTGCTGCCTGCCCCTCTTCTGTTAGTGTGCCCGTGAAGTGATGGGAAGAGGGCAATGGGAGGGAGCACGAGGCAAATGAGGTATTGCGCCTGGAGGACAGCTGTAGGCAGTGGAGCTGGGAACTCGGAGGGATTGGAGGCGCCTCTTCCTTCTCAACAGGGTCTTCTTAAGGGCTGTCAGCGAAGCGCCGGGAAGATCTCATTTAGGGTGGACCTGTGGAAGTGCAGGGAGCAGTGGGTGACCCTCGTGCCTGCTTTAACTCCAGGCGATGCAGTCGTGCTGGAGCCCGAGCTGGCTTGCGCTCCATCAGCGAGCAGATGGCAGTCATGGCTGCGTGACTGTCCTTGGGCACAAAAGGCAGTAGCCCCAGCCCTGGGCAGGGGATTGTATCTGTGCCCTTTCAGTGTGGGGGGCTGCCGCAGCTGCGTGGGGCAGCACAGTGGGATCGTCTCCCGCCGGCGTTGCCCCGACTCTTGGAGAAAACAGAGCTTGGTCAGATGGATTTGGGCGGCTGCGAGACTCCTCTCCTCCCCAGGGACAGGGCTGCCTGTGGCAGGGTGCCCTCCCCAGCATCGTCTCTCCCTGTGTGTTGGACGTGGAGCTGGAGCACGTGCCTGTGTGTGAGCAGGCAGGCGTGCTCTAAGCAGCAGCATCGTCAGTGGCCTCGCTGGGGTAGCAAGTCAGCATTACCGGGAAAGGAGGGTAACGCTTCTAGTTTTTTGAGCATAAGTCCCTGGCACGTTTAAGTCATCTCTCAGGGCTCTCGAAGGCAGTGTCGCTCAGCTTGCTGAGTTGCAGCGAGGATGGAGTGATGTGGCTCCAGACCGAATGCAACATCTTGAGGGGACAGGCCATGCTCTAAAAACAAGAGGCCTTCATGTTCTCCTTGTCTTCCTTTCTTTTGGAGGTGAAGACGTGAGTTATCACATCTGGCTGTGCAATTTACAGCTTTTAATTAATCTGAAATTTCAACATAGATTTTTATGATAAGCAGAGGCATGTCTGCAAGCTGGGGAGGAACCTTAACGATGATCCGAGATGAATCTGCAGGATGAAATATCAGTCCAATAAACAAGGCTATACAGAACAGAAATGCAAAATAACAAAATGCCCGAGATGTCAAAGCAAGGGTCTACAAATGAGATTCCTTTCTGAAGCCCTTCCCTGTCACAACAAGAGTGGTCCCTGCTTGTGGGCATTTGTCATCTGCCCATCAGTGTGATATCTAGGCTAATACAATAGCCGTCTTTTTAACAATTTGTTGTGTTGGCAGCGGTCACAGCAACACTGTTCTTTGTTTCAGCATCTAGCAATGATGAAAAGCAAGTCAATGAAACCTTAGCTGTCCCTGCGTGACGGATGCTCCATCTATCGCCAGAGGACTATTAGGCCAAGGGAGGGAGAGAGGGGTCTGTTGAGTGAGGATGTGTGGTCTGGGACCTGGGTTTGGATGCAGTGCTCTGGGTGTGCTCCGCGCAGCTCCTTCCCCCCTGCCTCCATTGCTGCCTGCAGGCAGGGCTGAGCAGGGCCGGGGGGTCGTGAGGTGTGCCCCTGCCCAGTGAGGCACAGCAGGTGCCAGGAGGATCCCTCGCGTTTTGGGCCAGTCGTCCTCCCTCTGTCGAGGTGTACATGGCTACAGTACTTTGCTGTTCTTTCTGAGCATGTAGGGTCAGGATCGTGCGCTTTCTCCGAATCCCGGTACGATAATTTGCCTTTGCGGTATAACAGGGCTGGCTTAGTCCCTCCAGAGGGTTGTTTGCGGTTGCTAAATGAACTGGCACTATCAAACTCCTCGTTATCTAGTTTACCCTTCCATGCTGACCTCTGTCTCGGTGCTCCTGCAGAATAAACAAGGGCCTTCTGACCCGGCCGCAGGGGCTGTGCTGGGGCTGCCTGCCTCCAGCAGCTGCGTGGATGGGTGCGGGAGCGAGTGGGCGATCTGCATCCAGCGCCGCCTCCTGATGGGAGCTGCGGTGCCGGGGCGGGTGTTCTTGCAGGAGTGCGGAGGTGGGTGCCAGCTCGTGGGGCACGCACTGCTCTGCCTGCTGCCGTGCACTGGCACATGGGTGCGGGGGCCTCGTCCGAGCCCTACCCCCCAGGGATTTCTGCCGTTGCTTTATGGAGCTCCCTGTGCCGCCAGGAAGGTTGACCGAGCTGGAAATGGCTTAATTTGCCCAGCGGCGGGCGCGAGCACATTAGAAATGTGCTGACATCTACCTTGTTTGTTTATGAGCACAGACCCCAATTACCGTGTGGATGCCGCGATGGAGCTGCAGAGCCAGCGCCTCCCATGTGCCCGTGTGCCCGGTGTCACTGGTGCGGGGTCAGGGTGGGCGGCGCTGCCTGGGCTCGATGGCCCTGACGCCGTGCTGGACTCATGCTGGTGGGCTTGCCCTGCTAGTGGGACCTAGCTGTCCCCCGGGAATGCTGCCTGCAGCTGGGGACCGTGCGTCTGCCTTCCCTCCCTCTAGCCCTCCCAGCATACCGCGGCTTGCGGTGTGTACTGAAGCTGGGCTCGGTGCTCGCAGGTGAGCGCTGTCAAGGGCTGGTGCAAAAGCCAGCCAGTTGCAGGCAGCGTGAAGAGCCACTGCGCTGCTGGTGCCCTTCTGTGTGGGTCCAGCAAGCTGCAGGTGGCTGCCGGGATGCTGAGAGGAGGAAATCAGATGTTGAGATTATTGAAATGCTTTGGCCAGAAGGCTGGAAGTTGGCCTTGCTTCTCTCCCTGGTTTTCTTCCTGCAGCTTTCAGAGTGGTGCGTTATCCTCTCTTTTCCTTCTCCAGCCACCTAAAGTCTGGAAAATTGCAATAATGAAGGGCAGCGATAGAGTGGGGGGAGCAGGCTTCCATTTGAAGCCTTTTCAAGTTGTATAAACAGAAGCAGGAAACATTTATTTACAAATATTTTCTTGTGAAAAAGAGAGGGGGAGAGCAAGCTCCTTTTGCCTCCGTTAGACACATCCTTTCATTCCGTGAGCCGCCTTCTCTGCCAGCACCCCACCGGTGGGCCGATGGGCGCGTGCCGGGCTGAATCCCTTGGGAGCGGGAAGGCGGCAGGGCGGGCACTGGGATGCTCCCCAGCCCCAGCTGCCTGAGGCACGTGGGGTGCTTCTGCTGCTGACCCGGCATTGCACGCTCCAGACCCAGTGTCAGCGGAGCTGCTGTGGCAGTGGAGGTCCCTCCTTCCCCTCAACGTGGTGGCGTGCCCGACGGCAGCGCCTGATGGCTCCGCGGGAACTTGGGTCCTTGTGGCGTGAAAATCTCATTTGAAATGCAGGCGAGGGGCAAGCCGGGAATTTGCTTTTAACATCAATATTCAGAAATAGCGCATGTAAATAATTGATGGTCCTGCGAGCTGGGGCTTGTCTGTCTGTCGCAGCAAAGCGGAGGCGACAGAGTGACAGGCTGGGTTGGGGGGAAACTCCTGTCCCTCCCGGGGGCACCACCAGGGACTGGCATGCACAGGCTAGGCTCTTGCCTGCATCTCGGCAAAGGCTGTTGGGCTGCCTTTGGCTGGTGCTGGCATGCAGGGGAGCCTGGTGTCAGGCAGGGCTTCTGTCTGCTCGCCGTGGTCCTGGTCTTGGGCAGGGTTGCCCAGTTCTCCAGCATGGGCTGTGGGGCTGCCAGCAACTCCACCAGCTGCTTTCCGGGTCCTGCTGGGCTGCCGTGGCCAAGCCACTGATCTGGATGTTTTAGGTGAAAAATAATCTATCAGCAGGATTTGCCTGACCTTAAATTAGCTCTCACAGGAAGAGCTTAACCCTCATTGCTCCCTTCCTGGGTCAGTGTCTCCTCCCTCCCCCAGTCAGCCCTGCTACGTGCTTATGTTCCCCTCTCTTTTTAACACCTATTTTGATTCCTTCTTGTGGGCATCCTTTGTCTTTACGGTGATTACACAGGGTCAGTTCTGTTCCGAGCAGACAGAGCCTGCCACGTTTTCTGTGAAACACCGGCAATTAGACCAGAATAGCTGTCTCCCTAATGATAACATACTGTGCAATATCGCTGCAGTGCTTACCGCAGCAGAAGGTGGGGTGGTGCAGGACTTGGGCTGGGGAGAGCTGGACTTCTGCAGGAGTTTCAATCCGCCTGTTCCCCGATGGCCCCAGGGCAGGCAGGGTGCGGTGGCACAGGACAGCCCAGCTCTGCCTCACCCTTTGCAGAAGCTTTGGGGCCTCTGCGTGGCTGTAGGGGATCGGTTCTGGCTTGCTCCGGTGGGTTGGATGCGGAGCACGGTTTGGTTTGAGACCTCTTTCTGGCTTAAGGTGCTCAGCAGCACCTGCAGCCGCTCCGCTGCTCCTCGTGGGAGCCGGCGGGGTCTCTGTCACTCGCAAAGAGCGAGCAGTCACATTGGGACGCGTGGTGACACCGTCCGTGGAGACGGTGGCAGCTGGGCGGGACTGGCCCTCCTGCAGCGGGCTTCGCTGGAGCCAATCCAGGCCATGCAAGGGCTGTGCCACCGGCGCGGGCGGCTTACCCGCTCCTCTGAGCAAGGCTGCTGTCGCCCCACTAGTAGGACAGGCAGGTCGCTCGGTGGGGCTCAGCCTCCTGCCAGCCTTGGGATACAGCAAAGCCTCGCAGTTACCCCTTCAAAGCCTCTGGCACTTACTGCACGAAGCAGGGGGAGAAAAAAAGACCTCCCCCAGCCAAAACTGCAAAGGAGAAGCGAGAGCTGGAGCCTTTATTGCAGGAACCCTGAACGGGAGGGAGGAGCAGGGATTGAGCTCCCTGCCGGTTTCTCTGAGCTGCTCTACAAAGCAGCCTCCCAGCTTGGCGAGCGAGATACAGCGAGAGGTTTTAAAGTTGTGACCTTAGCAAATGTATTAGACGGGAGAAAAGAGCTTTTCTTCCTTTCCCCCGTTACGGTGTCAGCGTAGCCATGGCTTTTAAACCACATTACACAGGCTTGTCATCCAAGATAAAATGTTATTAAGATAAAATGCTACACAGGGAGCAGTAGGGGACTTCCCACCGCTGTATTTCAGCGCAGCCGTAGGATCGTGAGACTGTGCTCTGCCGCCAGCGCTGAAGCCGTCGCCCGAAACTGGGGTGGCTGGGGCTGCCGGAGCCCGTGCTGCCGCAGTGTGCCGCCTCCCACTGCGTGCTTGCGGGGCAACGGGCACAAGGACTTGCTCTCCCGTGCGTGCCAGCATGCCCGAGCATCACCTTCCCCTTGCTGGCTGTGGTGCAGGGCTGGGCTGTTGCCCGCGGGCAGGCTGGCGAAGCGCAGGGGGAGGCAAAGGCATCAGGGCACTGGCCTGTGTGGAGCTGACAGCAAGCATGTGGGTGGCTGAGGGGCCTTCCTGGGGCCCCTCCTTCACGGGTCAGGGGACTTGCCGGCTGCCTCCCTCTTCTCTGGCCTTTGTTTGCCTTGCGGCCCCAGCTCCCAAGGATGCCGTCTTCACGTGCCGCCAGCAGCTCCCATCCCGCCCCGCAGCCTGTGGTCCCAAGCCGCAGCCAGTGCAGTCAGTGTCTTGCATCCCGTGCTGCTGTTGGGCACGCGCCGTGTGTGCACAGCACAGCTCCTGCCACGGCTCTGGGTGCTGGCCACTATGCTGCAAAAAGTGACCGAAGATAGGCACAGTACATAGGGCAGCACTGAGCTAACCCAGTGTCACGCTGCCTGGCTTTAACCAGCCTGGATCCCCCGCTTAGGGATGGTGGAGCCTATTCAACTGAACCGACAGCCTGTCAATAATATTAATGTACTCCGGTCTAATGTCTATGCTAAGTCTCCTCCGGCCCTTTGCCATTGCTTTTCCGACGCTGGACGTTTGTGCGGTGTGACTGTGAGCCTAATCTGCCAAGCTGTGCTCACAGCAGTGGTGTGAGAGGCCCTGGGAGCACGGGTGCAGGTGGGTGGCGTTTGAATTTCAGAGAGCTTTCCAGACCTGCCTGCCAGTGACAAAGACGTTTAGGTGAATCCTTTAACATGGCTTGAAAAAAGTAGGGCTGCCATGCCCCGCTCCTCAGCAGCTACAAAAGGAGAGGGCAGGAGGCATCTCGCCTCGGCTCCAGTGAGTCTGGAGTGAAGGAGGGACCCCGAGGCGCGTGTGTGATCTGCAAGCAAAGCACAAAACAAAACATGGAGAGGGAAGAGCTGCTTTGACCTGACACCAAGGAAGAACAGAAAAAGGGAAGAAAGGGGAAAAGAGGCGAGCTGTAGTTACAAGGCTGGGTAATCCCTCAGTTGAGCCCGGCAAGTGCTGTAGCTGGAACATGAACTTGTCCCGGGCATGTTCAGCTTGTAACAGGGATGAATGTAAAAGCACTGCTGTTAGCTGCCTTATTAAAGGCTTGGGTCTAAGTCAATATGCATGTGTCCCAGGTGGCTCAGTGCTGTGATTCCTAAAGCTTCGCAGTTCTTTGCTAGCACTTTTTGCTCAGAGGTTCCTCCCTGCCGTTTAAACCCTCCCACCGCTTTGCTGTCCTGGGTTTTCATCTTGCGCATGGGAAGAGGACTGACCTGGGGCTGGGTAGAGGCTGAGAAACCCATCTGAGCGCTGCCAGCATGGCTGGCCCTTGATGTGGGTCTCGGCCCAGCCCAGAGCGCTGACGCTGCCCAGTCTCAGACAGTGCTGGAGGTGGCAGTGCCAGGGCTGCCCAGCGGTGTCACGGCTGGTGAAACGTTTCTAGGTCCTGCCCTGTGCAGCCCTGGGGAAGCCCCCATGTTGCCAGCGTTGTTTCCAGCATCGCTCCCTCCTGCTCCACCCCTGCG
Source organism: Buteo buteo (assembly GCF_964188355.1). Lineage (NCBI taxonomy): Eukaryota > Metazoa > Chordata > Aves > Accipitriformes > Accipitridae > Buteo > Buteo buteo. The sequence continues at coordinate 7,240,608 of NC_134179.1, forward strand.
TGTAAAATGGGCCTTGGGCTTGTGGTCCTGAGCCCCAGCATGCAGCGCCCATTTGATTGCCGAGCCCGCGCGATGAAGCCATAAATGGATCCTGCAACCTTTGGTCACTGCACGATTTATGAAGCTGCCAGAGTGCATGTGATTGCATGTGTAAGGCTGAATGTCTGACTGGCATCTGCTGTATCGGCTCTGGTGAGCAAATATTTGCAGGCAGAAGGAGATAATCCCTGCCGATACAGGTATTTACCCATCCCGTCCAGCTTCTTTCCGCCTCCCTGCCTGCCAGGCTGAGCGAGGGCCTGCACATTACCTGTCCCTGCCCGCTGGGGAGGTCTCCTCTGCGAGGAAAGCAAGCTCAGCCCCAGACCCGCAATCTTGGTTCAGCCTCACACAGGCTTTCACAGTCTGGGTGTTTTCCACACTTTTATCCCACTCTCCTTTCCTCTTCCATCCCCACTCCTCCATGCCGTGCCCTGTGCTGCTGGAAACCGCTCTGTCTCCGGGCAGGGGCTGTGCTTCAGCGCTGCCGTCCCTTGGGCTCCTCCCCAGCTGGTTGGGAGGGTTGTGGAGTTACCGTCACCCTCGGTGGAAAAGCCGGGCGATGTTGTCCCCATCACGGGGCCGGAAGCCTGCGACTGGGCTCTGTGCCGGGGCAGCGTTAGAACCCACGGGGGGCTCTGTGCAGAGTGGGAGAAGCGACGCTGTTTGTTTTAGCGAGGGCAAAAGGCGTTTGGGGGGATTAGGAAGGGGAAAAAGCCCGCAGCACGGAGTCGCAAGGCTTTCCCTGGGCTTTGGCTTTGCTGAGCTGCTGTCTGGCTGTCTGGGAACAGGGAGCTGCTGTGTGCAGGGGCTGCCCAGAGCCAGGAATGCCTGGGGTGTGCTGCTCTGGCCCTCTGAGGCCCCGGGGACCAAACCCTCGGGGCTGAAAGGGACAAATGAGCATTGTCATGGGAAAAGCTGCCCTGTTCAAGGATGCAGACAGTCAGCACAAGGCATGCCGTTCTCTTAAGTAATGGGATTTGGTTTTAACCCGGAGATGTCCCTTGAAGCTAATGAAAACGCGTATTAGTGCAGACTGCTTCCTTACATGTACAATCTTTCTGTTTGCCCTTCCGCCCCATGTACACGTGAGTGTAAAAACCCACAAACTGGAGAGCCCCGCAATGCCGGGCCGGGGGAAGAGCTTGGCAAATGGAGGGCTGCTGGCTGGGCAGCTGGGGCGGATGCAGCCTAATGGCGATTAGGGGCTGATTGCACACACGCACAGCTGGTGCCAGGGAGCTGAACAATAAAGTAGCCACTCTGGACTGATTGGGCTAATCCGTGCTGCAGACCAGGGCCTATTTTCATTAGTTTTCCCCGATCAAATTAGATTGCCAGACGACAGATCCTATTAAAGGAGGGGAGACCTCCAGCACGGTGTGTCCTGCTGGTCCTGGGACGCCGGCCATCGCCGGCTCCCGGAAGGGAGGAGGGGGCAGGCGATACGGTTCCCGGGCATGAGGATGCCTTTGCCCGTGTCCTGGGAGCGGAGCAGAGACCATCCCTCGAGGGCACGTGGCTCTGATCCTGCCTGGCACTGTGGCAGAGCCTCGTGTCCTTCAGGGAGAGAGCTGCCGTCTCTTGCAGGTGCATCACTCCACATGTCCCTCACATAAAACATCCTTGCTGAGCCTGCACCAAGCTGGCTCCTGGCCTGTATCAATTTAATTTCATTTTTAACTCTCCCTCCTCACAGGCAGGGCGGCCCCAGCTGCAAGCTTTGGCACGAGGCTTGTGTGCTGTGTGCTCCGAATAGCAGATTACGCTGTCCTTAATCCGGCTGTGCGTTCGGGGACCCAGCACTGGGTTTGGACTAAAGATACACGTAAGGGGATTTGGTCCTCCTTGAAATATATTTACTAGCAGAGGTGATTGATCGGTCTATTGATGAACTGCGATTGATTAGCCTTATGTGGCTTTGAGACGGCCAGGCTTCAGCCTCCCCATAATCCATCAGTAATTACTTCACCCTGCCATGAGATCCATTGCCATCGAAAAGATGTTTGTGGGGCTAGGGGTGCACCTAGCTGTTTCTATTGACGAGACCGCGACAGTGCTGCCGGCCTTTGCCAAGAGCCGCTGGCTACTCTTCCCAGTCGCTCAGAAGTTGTTTATACACCCATAAAAGTAGCTGGGAGAGGGGCCGGAGAAGAGTGATACCCGTTCAGCTGCAGCCCTTGGTTTGGGGCTTTCAGGGCAGAGCTGTGCCTGTGGTGTGGGTTCGGGCATGGCGTGGCGTTTGTTTCTGGCGGAGCAGAGCCGCAGATCGCTCTGTGGTGGGGTCAGGCTGCACCAGCTTGCTTGCTGCCTTTGGAAAGGGTTGAGCTGTCAAGGAGGAAAAGTCTTGAGTGTGAGGGACCTCTTGTCCCTGTGAAACAACAAGTCGTGGCTGTACGCGTGCTGAGGGTCTGGGATCAGCCGGTTTTGGACGTGAACCTCGTCCCTTCTGCTTTGAAACTGTAATTTCATCCCGATGCTGGGGATGAGACTTGTTTTATGCAGCTGACGTTTCTTCTCCTTGATTGAAGAAAGAGGCAGTGCCGGGGAGGGACAGAGTTCCCAGCAAGCATCATTAATAGCAATTTCGCTGCCCTGCTTATTGATTAATCGCAGAGTTACCTCTTCCAGGAGGATTTCCACTGTTACATTCGTGGTGTTACTTTGTCATCTCTACAAAGCTACAAAGCCAGGTCCAGTTTGGCTACGGGAATATTCCCATCAGAGCCTCCGGTGGATCTGAGCTGGTGCCCCAGAGCACTGTGAGGTGGGGTGGCCCTGCCTCGGCGGCACCCGGAGCTGGGCTTTGCCTGCTGGCTGGGTCGGTGCCACCTCGGGGCTGCCCACGGGGAGCCATGTCCACCCCGGCACGTGGGGCCGAGCGGCCAGGCACAGGTTGCTGCTGGGGATTCGCAGCAGCGCTTGCTCCAGCTCACCGGAACACCGGTACTCTGGGTAGTTCCGTGTGGCAATAAATGTTTCAGTTGCACTATAAATAATGGAGTGAGTAAAGATGTTGTGTAAGTGGTGCTCTGGGTTTTGCCAGAAGGTATGTAGTTTGTTGAGGGGGTTTTTTGTTTTGTTTTGTTGGGGGTTTTTTGTGCTCGTGTTTCAGCTTACCCGCCCCCCCCTTTTTTTTTTCTGAGTCCAACACAGATAGCTTCACACGGGGGACTTGAGGGAAGGCAGCCCTGCTGTGAGGGAAGGAGAAGATTAAACTGTTGAAACTAAGTAAATCAATTCTTGTTGGTGTACTTTGCAGTGCTGTGAAAATGGCAGCGATGCTTCCCCGTGGACAGGAGCGGCCTCCCAGATGCACAGCGGCCGTTTCGGTTTGGTTCGGCTTTTAGCAAGTGGTTTTTTGCATCGCCTGCATCCAGAGAGAGAAAAAGCCCTGAAAGTTAGGCACTGGCTGCTGGAGCTGAGCTGAAGCCTGGGTGCAGAGGGCAGTAATTGCCTGCACTTGCATGGGGTCTGTCTCCTCCTGATGGGATGCAGCTGGGGGAAAGAAGGGATGCCGGGGCAAAAGCCAGGCTGCTGCCCCAGAGCCTGCCCTGCTCGGCACAGAGCGAGCACCCTGGGGTGATGAGGCCTGTGCTCGTGCCCGCACAGGTGCGAGGGGCTGGCAGAGGTGGTCTGAGGTGCTCTGCTGATGTCCCTTGGGAGCACTGCCAACTGCTGCGCCTTGTGCCTTCGCAGGGAGACCAGTGTTTGAGCGATGAGGGCTTTGGTGTTTTGTCTGATACCCCTCTCCGTGCGTCCCGGGATTTGTGTGCTCCGCCTTGATGCTGCTGCAGCCTTGTTTCTGTTGGCCATCGAGCCAAGGTCGGCCTTTACCGTAAACACTGCCAAACCCTGAGAGCTTGTAGGTGGTCTGTCTCTGTGCTCCTTCCGAAAGGAGAGCTTTGCAGAGCTCCCCAGGAGGTGCCATCCAGCCTGGTGCAGCTGCGCCTGGGGAGTGTGCGGATGCCCTGGGCAACTTTCTTGCAGGAGGCCCCCTCCTGCTTTGCAGGGCTTCTCAGTGTCGGTTGTGGTGGTGGTGGTGGTGGTGGTGGTGGAGTGGCTTGGAGGGTTGGAGGGGCTGCTGGGGCGGTGCGGGGGAGCACCCTGGGAGGGCTGGAGTGGCTGGGCTCCCTGGGGAGATGTGCCTGGGCACAGGGAATGGCCGCGGACTGCAGGGGGTGTTGCCTTTGCTTTCTGGAAGTGTTAAAACCATAAAGCTGTTTTTTAATCACGGGGTTTAAGGAAGGAGGGGAGGGAGCAGCGCTGGAGCTCGCAAGCCGGCGTATTGCATTGGAGTCAAAGCTTTGAGGCTGCCTCCGAGATCCTGGCTCCCACAGTGCCCACCCGCGGAGCTGGCCATGGGCAGCAGGCATTGCTGCTCCTGGTTGGCACGGGCACCTAATGCTGTTTCATTCTGAGGCTTTTTGTCCGGCTTTAATGCAACCCAAAAGTGGTAACGAGGAAAAGTATTGGAGAGGATGGCCTGCAGGAATGAGAGGCGTGCCTGGTTTTGGGGTGTAAAAGCAAAAGGTATCCAAGCTCCATGCTCTTCCACGGCAGTGCTGGTATGAAAGATGTCCGGCAGAGCTGGCAATTGCACGCCTGAATGTACAGCTCCCAAACCCCACCGAAAGGTGGGTATACACGAGGGTGTCCATTGTGCCTGTGTGCGTGTGGGTCTGCTGACCAGTAGCTCCTGGTCTCGCTCTCTGCCTGGGGCAGGGCTGTGGCTGTGCGTGGGGTTTCCGTCATGCCCGGCACGGTTGGCTCCCGGTCCCGGGTAGGGCCTCTGAGCGTGACTGGAATACAGGCACTTAAAAGTAACTACCCCCAAGAAAAAGATATTGTGTAATTGTGACTGGTCATATTCTGTTGTTGGAGCCAGAAGCCCCAGCTGTGGGTAAGCACGGGCTCGCGTGTGCTGTGAATGCAGGATGACTGGGAGCAAGTGCACGAGGCGGGGGCTGCTGGTAAGTGGGGCAGCCCGCTGCCCGTTTGCAGAAGTCCAGGGCAGCCAGGGTGGACTTCATTTGCTGTGCCTGAAGAGAGCCAGCAAGCTCTACCTGGGTTCTTATTTCTCATTCACCTGCATCTTTATTTCTCATCATCTACCAGTGACGATGAATGGTCCCAGGTACCGCAGGGCAGCTCGTGCTGGCAGCCTGTTGTGCCGGCTTGGCTTCCAGGGGCTGAGTGGGGCTGGTTTTCTGCTCCGTGATACCCGGGGTGACCAGTTTGGCAGTTTGTGACGCACTGAGCAGTGTCTGGCCTGCCAGACATGTCGGGTGTGCTGTTGGGCGGGAGGTGGCTGGAGGCAAAGGGATGCTCAGGGCAGCCGGGAGGAACCGTGGGTTTCAAAGGCACCCAGCTGGACAGAGGCACTCCTAGCAGCTCCCAACGCTCCTCCTCCTCTTCGTCTTCCTCTTCTCGGGGCCCGGGGCAGGCAGCAGGCTGTCCTCCCCCCTTCTGGGGGTGAGCGGCTTTGCGGACCGCCCAGCAGCCCCTCGTTCTGAGGGGGAGTGGATTAGGAAGGGGCTTTACTTTTCTCGTAGATGAGTGCTTTTAAGCACTCATGTGTTGTTGTGCTTCCTGCTGAGCATAAGCCAAATGTTCAGACAGCTGGCCAGACCCTGGATTGGGTGGGATTTATCTGTAGGTGTTGCAAACAAGGTCTTAATTGATTTATCTGGACACATGACTTTTAATTTTATGGTGGAGTTAAGAGCATTGCCCCAAATCAGGAGGAAGGGGAGAGAAATGAGGTGATGCGGTGTCTCCACATCCACAGGCGCGGACGATCTGGGTTCCGATGGGCCTGTGTATGGCAGGGATGCCCCAAATGCCCTGCTCCTCTGGGGCTCCCACCCTGCCCCAGAGCTGGGCAGTGACAGGCATGGAGCTGGCCGGCTGGCCGACCGCAGGGCAGTTCGGAGAGGAGGGAAAGCACCGAGGAGACCTTCTCCTCTGAGCGGCAGAAAGCATGAATATTTCACAGGTCTCCGCAGGCCTGGTGGGAGCGGATGGATGTAGTTATAATTTTGCTTGACAGGTGCCACGTTCCTGGGGCCTCCCGCTCCCTGCTGCCCCTTCCTGAAATGCAGGACCCCGGGGAGGGGTGAGCTGTGTCCGCCCGGATGTCCTCTGGCACCACATCGGGCTTTTGCCAAGCTCAGCCCGGCCGAACGCTGGTGACACTCGGGCCCTTTGAGGGCTCCCGCGCAGTGGAGGGAAGGAGTTTGGTTGTGCAGGGTGGGCCCCTGAGAATTCCCGATGGGACCCCGGGCAGCTCTGCAGGGAAATGTATCACCCCTGCCTGCTGGCGCTTAGTTTGGATGCAACTTTCTTGGCGGTTGTTGCAGCTGGCCCCAGGTCCATGGCTGCCACGAGTGCCGCTCTTCCAGGCGTCTCCCCTGAGCACTTTACTCCTGCCCCTGTCGCTGCACCACTCCCCGGGCGGGTGCGGGGTGCTGGCCCCGCTGTCGGCTCGGATGCTGGCTGCGGCAGCTGGCACGAGGCAGGCTGGGGGGCTCGTCAGCCGGAGACGGCCGCGGCCCCGGCTTCGGTCTGGCCTCCATCACTTCCTGTAGGAAATCACTTCACTTACCCAGATGCGAGTGTACAGACGAGCTGCCCGCGGGCTGCCCTCCTCTCCCCCGTGAAGGCCGAGTCTCTTACGCAAATCGCTTTTCACGCTTCCTTAATTGAAACTGTCAGATGGGCTTTACCTTTTTTTTTTTTTTTTTGCGGCGATACAGACGTATTAATTCCACTATGGATATCCCGGCAGCTAGGAGAGATCAATAAAATGAGGTTGCATCTGTGACATATATATTACAGGAGCAGCACCAGCAATATTTCATCGGGAAAGCCAAGCCAAACGCACGCGTGCAGAGCCCCGTAGAGCGCATTTGGCTGTGTAAAAGACAGAGTTATTGACTGGCTTTAGCAGCACTGTTTTTCTGTGCCCCATTGCAGCTCGCAGCCGGCATGGCACGGGAAAGGAGTGAGAAGCAGCACTCCCCGCCCTTCCTCGCTCATGTCTCTGCACATCTCCTCCTACCTCTATCCATGGGACCCCAGTCCGAGGCTGCGGCCAGAGTTATTTTTTGGCGTGCTCTGACTTCATGTTGGTCTGGGCTTGAGAGTGCCTGGGCACGCGGCGGAGTCAGTGGGCAGGGTGCTGGGGCCATGGTGCTGGGCTGGGTGCACTGGCTCCTGCCACTTCCCACCCCCTACTTGCCTCCCTCCAGAAATCCCCGCAGCAGGGATTTGCGCTTTGATTATTTTCAAATACTGGTTTGTGTAAAATTTGATTTGAGGAAACATTTTTCTCCCACATGCTGTAGGATTGAGGGCGTGTAATCCCTCCTAAATCGCCTGGACGAGGTTTGTATTGCAATGCCAGTATCAGAGCTAACAAAAGGGGATTAGACGGGAAAATTCTGCGTGAAAACCTGCCGCTCTTTGAGGGCTTTTAGTACAAAGAAGATAAGATAGGTAGAGCAGAGCCATTTTTAACCCAGTTTTTAATGCACTCGGTGCCTCTCCTTTCTGAGGCAAAGGAGAGGGGAGAGGGCATTTGTTTTAACCCTTTCCTCTGACTCTGGGGTACGGGCTGATGCCTTCCTGCAGGAGCAGCGGTGCAGGTGGAGTGCTCCGAGCAGTGCTGGGCAGAGAAGGCTGCTGGGGGGATGCCCGTGACAGGTTTTTATTCCCTGGGGCCATTGCCAGCTCTGAAGCATGGCACGCTCTGCGGCCGCGCTTTCTGAGTGGGCAATGGGGGCCCCATGGGACCCCCTGGTCCCCGGGCTGCATCGGCGGCTGCACATTGACCTGCAGGTGCTGACTGGGCCTCTCACAGCCCCTTCATGCTGCCCAGCCCGGGAGCAAAGCGCGTTCCTGTCTCGCCTGCCCAAAGCCGGGCACTGTGTCTGCATATCCTGCTGGGGAGGGATAGCTGTCCCACCATCCCGCCGCCTGTCAGATTGCCATCAGTCAGGAGGTGGCATCGTAACGGAGACAGCTGTCAACCTTTGCGGGCCGATTGCCGCCTGCAAATGTATTACAGGAGCTCAGCAAGTGCCAAGGCACATCAGGCCAGGGGAAGAGATGCTCCGGGGGGAGATGAAAGGATCCCTTCAGTGGAATTCATGTGGAATAAGCTTTCCACAGGAGATATTTCCTCCTAATCCTCCTTAGCGCTCAGCTGATGCCTTGAAGCATCAGGGGTTTATATGCCTTTTAAAAATTCATTCTCTCTGCTATAACAGCAGGTGTGTGCATTATCAGGTGCCATGCCCAGGCGCCACTGGTGCCGGGCTGCGCTTTTGGAGCCGGTGAGCCTCCTGCTGCAGCGAGTTCCGTGGGTCACCTGCATGCCGGGCGAAAGCAGCCTCCTGCTTCTGTTGGTTTTAAACGCACTTCCCTGGTAGGGTGGTGGGGTGAGCTGGGTCATGCTGACTGTGTGTTTTTGATGGTGAGTCTATTGGGGGCAAGTGGAAAGGCATTGTGGGCACCCGGCACCACGCGCTGGCATGTGGGATGGGAAAACGCCCTTACTGCTGCCTTAGCCCCTGTCCATCTGCCCCTGCTAATTGCAGCTAGACTTCAAACATAATATTCCACTTATCTGGTCAAGGATACATGTTCGTTATTACAATTGATTATCACTAAAACCCGTCTGATACCCAGATTTACAGCGTGGCTGGCCAGCCACGCAGTCTCCAGCCCCAAGCAGCCAGGATCTGGCACGGTCTTCCAGCCAGAGCCATCTCTCCACAGGCGTTTGGCCAAGGAGAAAAGGTAAACACTTCGTCCTCCCGTAACAGACAAGAGATGGCTCGGGAGCTGCCTCCCCGCTGCACCTTGGCTGTGCTGGTGCTGCAGCCTGGCGTTTCTGCACCACCCGGCAGAGGCCCCAGAGCTGCTCTTCCCTCTGCGTTTCTCTCACCCGTGTGCCTCTGGTGTGGCCTGCTGAGACGCAGGGGCATGGCTCCCAGGGCGAGCAGAGCGAGCGCTGCACTGCAGCTCTCACACTGCAAAGTGTTTTACTGTGGTGGTTTACAGTCCTGGACAGGGTGAGGACAATGAAGTTGTGAGAGCTGCTGGGTGCCAGGTTGTCTTTATTCTGCCATCTGCGCCTGAGAGGTGGTAGATGCCTGTATGCTCAGCCCCGTGGTGGGATAAGATCCTGCAGATGTTCTTGCTCGCAGGCTGTGTTCAGTAACGAGTGCTGCGTCGAGAGAACCATCATCAATCTGCTGCATATTAATAGTCACCAGCAGGTTGGGCTCTTGGAGGGGACTTTTTCCGAGCGGCTGAACAGAGAGCTTTGTTACCTTGAATGGGGCCATGCCCTTCTCGGCCACTGGAAAATCCCATGCGGCTCTGGGAGACGTGTTGTGGCCCCTGAGGGTGCTCCCTGTGCTGTGGGTGCCCAGGCGGTAGTGATGCTGCTCGGCGCGTCTCTCTCACACCCAGCTTGTGGCTGGAGCCATTAGGAAGGGTGTGCGATCCAGCTGGAAACTAGGCACATGGTGGCCTAAGAGCATCCGTAAGAGCCTGCGCAAGGCAGAGAGGTGGCCTCTGCAGCATGGCACGCTCGTGCTCTGCGTAAATGGGGTGGGAGGAAGAGAGGAGCCCCTGCGCCTCCTCGTCTTTGCAACAGCTCGATGGCTGCATGATAAACAACTTGACAAAGTGTTAAAATCCCGAAGGCGGGGCTGGCAGGAGAAGGAGAAGGGAGGTCATAATTGCACGGGAAAATAATGAACTGCGCTCTTCTTGGAATATGCGGCAGTCTAACAAGAATCAGAAAATTAATTATCTTCTGTAATTAGTGTAATGACCTACACTATTAGAGGTTATTTACAGCAGGAATAAAACTTCCCCCTATAAATGTCAGGCCGCGCTGTTGGAATACAAAGGCTGGTGCAAACCCTGTGCCGGGTGCAGCGAGAGTCCGGAGGCAGGGCAGGGTGCAGGCTATCTCCACTCAGCTGGCCGCAGGGTGCCAGGGACTGGCCCTCACAGGTCCGGCCAGCAGTGCTCCTTCATCCCTGGCGCTGGGGAAGGCTGGCTTTCGCATTACCCATTGCTCTGTGTCACCCAGGCTTGGTCACTGGCTCTGCTGCTTCATGGCGACTCGTCCCGTCAGCCGCATCAGAGCCTGTCTGGGGTGGGCTTTCCTATCCTGGGGCTTGTGGCTCCTAAACTGCCCCTGCCAAAGAGTGCTTACCTCCCTCCAGGGTCCTGGAGATGTTCGGATCTTTGCCGTTACCCTGAATGAGCAGGCCCTGCTTCCCCCAGAGCTCCCCCCGTGCAGCCCGTGCTGGCTCTGGAGAGGCCCTTTCCCTGCTGGCGGCACATGCCAGCTGCGTGTGCACGACTCAAAATGGAGACATTAGCCTGCTATTGTTCCTCAGCCTGAAGCCTTCGTGGCTCTAAAACACTCCTTTTCCGTGTCTGGGATGCGTGAAATGGGTCCATAAGCAGCGTCTTTCCAGCACGGCATGTGGGGAGCAAGGCACAGCGCGCGGCCTCTGGCAGCACCCCTGGGGGCTTGCGGGAGGGTCTTTCTTCGGCATGGCGACGTGCATCTGCGGCCTGTCTCACATGCTGCTTGCTCATCGGCTGTGCGTGGTCTAGAGGGGCGGTCAGGACTGGGAGCCGGGGCAGAGCAGAGGGCACGCAGCCACAGGCGCAGCAGCTCCTTGTGGTAGGGCATCTGGGCGCGATGCTGTGTGCCCCCTGTGCTCCTCGGCAGGTATTTGCCTTCTGCAGTTGCTTCGGAAATGGGGCACTCTGGTGAAAATGCCCAGCGCCGGGGGATGATGGTGTGAGTGTCATGCAGTCTTTCAGTGGTGATGGAACCATCCACTCGTGTTTCCCCACAGGGAAGCAGAGGACAGCAGCTCACCACCCAAAGGAAATACTGGGTACCTCTGCTACCAGGTTGAGGGTGTTTTGGCACGGCTGTGCCAAAGAGACAGGCAGCAGCGCACCAGTGTGGGTGTGTGCAAGGGAGACATTTGGGGTTAATTCTCAAAGGTACCGGCAAGCTCTGGTTACCCCTTCTTTTTCCTCTGATCATGTTGCTGCTCTAACACTTGCCGGCCAGGCTGCTGGCCTGGGTGCCACATGGGGGTCAGATGGGTCCAGTGGGGAAGGCAGCATGACCGCGTTCTGGGGTGCTGCCCGGCGGTGCCGTCTGCTGTGGAGCAGATGGGCGCTGGTGGTGAGCCCTCGGCGCCCGCAAGGAGGGGCAGGATGGGGAAAAAGTTTTCTGCATGGTGAGGGTAACCTGAGAATTACTTGACATTTCAGCATGAAGGATCATGACTCCTGCATTATTAAAGATGCGGTGATAAAATGCCTTACCTGTCACTGAGAACCTACATCAATAATTTAGTTTGGCACCTGGTGATTAAAATGAAATAAGCACTGGCCCAACTCCCTTCCCGGGAGTGGCAGCAGTGCTGCCATGTCCACGGCAAGACCTGATGCGACACCTTCCCTGGCTCCTGGGCCTCACAGCCAAGGGGCTGCCCTCACACGCGTGCCCAGAGAGACCGGGCTGCTTCCCTCAGGGCTGCCAGGCAGGGCTAGCCAAGCCCAGCCGGGCCAGGCATCCATGCGGTGCCCAGGCACTGAATGGGGCCTGGGCTGCTGCTGCAACATCTTAATGTCTGATGTAACCTCATTGTATAAGCAGAGCGAAGCAGGGCTCTTGAAACCACGAGTGTGTTCCTTCCAACAGACCCTTAATGTAATTTGAATGTACAATCGAGGGTTTTTATAGCTTAATATTCCAGTGTTTGTGGTGCATCCTGGAATTTAAGTGTCTTAAACGTAATTATTGTTAATTGCTCACACGATTCTATAAACTCATCCAATTAAAAAAAAGTTATTAACTTTATAAAATATCGCAGGCATCCCACAGTGCAATATATTTGCAGGAAATAACAGCTCAAGCAGGCAGAGCTGAAAGGCACCGAGGTAAATCGGTGATATCTTGTACCCTCCCTCTGTTCTTCCCTCTCCTTAAAGCGCTTTGGAAATGCATTGTCCCCTTAGCTCCGGAGACCATGTGTGCCCCGTGCTTGGTCTTTGTACGGGTGTGTGAGCAGAAGGCTGTGGCCGGCGGGACACCGAGAGGCATTCTGTGGCATGGGAAGTGGCCTCCGGCACTTTGCTATGGACCCAAGTGGGAACCCACTCCCCGTTTGTGCTGAAAGCGCCCCAGGAAGCACCCGATCATGTGGGTGAGTTCCTGAAGAGGGGCGCGAAATGGACAGAAGTCTCTGGGGAAGATGAGCGGGGCTGGAAGGTTGTTGGTGGAGGGAGAGGGCCCAAGCAAATGTTCCTCCTGCATCCTCCCACTCCCTGTGCTGGGGGCCAGTTGCAGCCGGCCAGGGATGATGATTATAATCTTACAGTCTAGTGCCAGAATTTATAGCTAGGGATTTATTGTCCCCTGATTGCTCTGTGCTGCCATTTAACACATGCCCTGGAAGAGTTATTCAATGCGCAGCAAGCAGAGTTGTGCTAATGCTGCCTTATGCCCAAACATCTCCAACCTCCTCCTCTTGTTTTCCTTATGAGATTAAAATCCTGGGTGCCAGTTAGTGTGGATCCAAACTCAGTCGGGCAAGGTAGGATTTCGGTTGGAGCCGCTCAGCTTCGGAAAGATTGGCCGTTTCCCTTCCCAGATGCCCATTGCCTCTCGCGTTGGCTCTGCCTGAAATATTGCTCGGGTGAGAGCTAATCAAATCCCCTTGGGGAAAAGAGGGAGCTGAAGGGGTGTGCTGGGCAGGATCTGCCCACTCCCGGTGCCTTCTGGCCCAGATTAGAAGGTGTCTTTTCCCCTTTCCATCTTACTGCTTTTCCAATAGAGAAACAAATGGTCTGTAGAAAGGAGAAGAGATGGGGAGAAAGGAAACTTTCTCTCAAATGAAGACAAAATTGAATTCAGTTCGTGACCGAAATGAGAAATTGCCACAAAAGCTTCATTTTGGTGACGAAGTATTTCCTATGGGATTGCTCCTATACAAAAGCCTTGGTAAGAAGCTATTACAGCTGGTCAAATGCTTTCTCTGAAAGCTATTTGTGACATTTGCCTTCTCCATCTCTATTTGCATCCCTCGCTGGAATCGCTCTCCCCTATGGTCCCAGCCAACCAGGGCAGGAACAGAGGCTGCCGGCTGGGATGGCTTGAGCAGCCAACGTGAGAATTGGTGACGATTAATCCGTTCTTTAAACAGCAGGATTTTGCAGGTAGATTTTCCATCCAAGGTAGCTGGAGATATAGTGGCTTCTGGGACAGCAAAGGGCTGACGGAGAGCACGCATGAAGCAGCATTTGTCAAATTAATGAGGCATTATAAATTATATCCACAATTTTCTCTTCCATTTCCTGCCACCCCCTCCTGTCGCTGGCAAGGAGAGGGGACCGTGTGGAGCCACTCCCAAGGTCCCGCGGGGGCCAGGGCTCTCCGGCCGAGCACCCGCCTGGGGCCAGGGCACAGGCACAGCCCTGTCAGAAGGATAAAAATGCAGGCAGCTCCCTGTTTTCGCTGGGAAACTTGATGTAACTAGTATTGATCTCTCAATTACCTCTGTGAAGGGCAGCTTCATTTTTCAAGTAAAACAACCTTTGTATCTGAAATATAGAAATTGATTTTGAAGCAGGGGCTGCTGGCACTGGCGGGGAGGGGGCAGATAGCAATGGGTAGGATGAGGCTGAGCTGCAAACAAGAAGAGAGTCCTTCCAAAGTCAGGAGAAATGTCTGCCTTGTCTGATCATGTTACCTGCGATCCAGCATGGAAATAACGGTGTTGGAAAGTCAGCAGATAAACTTTGCTGAAGGTCCTTTCCTTTTCCCTGCTGGAAGCAGAGGGGGGAGGCAAGGAGCTGGGGGGGAGCAGAACAGGTTCGGGAAAAGAACCATCCCTGGCCCTGGGAGGGAGGTGTCATGCAGCTCCTGTCTGGGGAGCTCCTCGCTCTGGTAGTGGCAATGGTGCGTGTCCTGTTGTAGCACAGCACTGGGAGCTGTGGGAGCTGGGATAGACTGGGAGAGAGGGTCTGGGAGCAGCCGGGGCCCGGGCACCACGGGGAGCACACCCGCGCCAGCTCTGCCAACGGCTCGGAGCTGAACTAGGCATGCAGCTTTGTTTTAGGGTTGTTACAGTCCTGCTTAATTGGCTCTCGGGCTCCCTGTGCAAGGCGTCCGGTGCATCTTAATGAGGGATTCTCAAAGACCAGCTTTTTTTCCCTGGGACTGGAACGAGGTGGTGTTTAATATTCATGTGTAGCTCCACTCATTTGAAGGGTAACAAGGGAGTTAGATTCCCTGCTGGCAATGAATCGTAATGGGATCCGGGCTCCTAAATCACCTGCGCATCATGGTGCTGCCTCTTCCCAAAGCGGGCTGGGTTGGAGGCGGCCGCCCCACAGGCATGGTGACGGTGTGGTCTCCTTTGGTGAGCCAGCACGGTGCTCGGCACGAACCAAAGGGTTTCCAGGTCAGTGCTGGCACTGGGAAGTGCTTTTCCACACCACTCGTGGTCAGGATCTGGAGCGTCTTGCTACGAGCAGTCGTGGAGGTCGAGTTATTAGCCAAAAGCAATTGGATGTTGACATGACAGGGAGACGCTGCAGAGTGAGAACAGTTACTGACATACGTTCTGACAGAGCTGTTAAAGCCCTTGCTGCGGGGAGGGCTTGAGCTGATCTTTGACCGTTTGGGTTAGTCCACATCTGCCCACGCTGGGATTTCTTGTGCTTTCGTGCCTAGTGTCCGGTGCTGGATGCAGGGAGAGGTGTTAGAGGGGCTGGGTGCTGGCACCATCCGAAATGCAGACGGCCACTGATATCACCAGCATGTGTGTGGGGTGCCTGGGTGCCGGGAGCGTTTGCTGATGAAGGGGTTGGGATCTGGAGCTGCCCAGCAGGGTCCCCCGCTGTCCCCCGTGCCCTGTCAAGGATGTTGGCCATAAGCTCAGCCATGCTCCCCGGCAGCCCTCCCCTCAGCAAAGGAGGGCAACACCACCTCCCCACATGCTGCATCAGCCTGGCCTAGGCGAGGAGGCATTTGTGAGCCCTGCTCGTTGGGAGGAGACAGAAAATAGCCATGGGAAGCAGAGCTTTCATGGGGCTTTTGCTTTCCATCTGCTGCCCTGACTTTTCTGCCATCCCCAGCTCGCCGTGCTTGGGGAAGATGGGAGGGAGGAGGCACTGGGTGTGTGCCCATGCCGGGGAGGACCTCTGGGCATCTGCTGCTTGGCTGGACTGTATGTGCACAGCAAAATGGCGGCTCCTGGAGCCCTTTCTGGTGGATGATTCTGTTGAGTGGATGCTGGCTGTGCAGAGGGGACCAGACCAACGTCATTTGAGCGCACTGTCCATATGCACTGCAACACTCCCTCACTTTCAGCCTGCCCCCCATTGCCCCCATACAAACCTTTGGAGCACTGAGCAGAATGCTTGTGCCTGTCTTGTCGGAGGATCACACTCTTGTTTATGGAAGAGATGCTTTCCCATTTCCCTCTTCCTCCCTCCCTCCCTCCTGCTTTCTCTCATTGCCATTTTAGCCTAGATTAAAGAAAATAGGGTGCAGTGCTGTGCGCATGTTCTGAGCGGTGTCTTTTCACAGTGCTGTACTGATGCCAAGCAATAATGACAGGTTCAAGCTTTTCTGCATCACAAATGAACTGCATGCAAATGGCTAGTCCTGAATGGAGAATAATTGTCAGCGTGGAGAGTCCTGCCTCTGCTTGGCTCCACCTTGCCTCAGTGGGGAGAAGGCTTCAAACAGTTAACGGGAATGGAGACGTGGAGATAGCGGGGAGCTGCCGTTTCCACTCTGCTAGAGCCTAACCTGTTAGTGCAGAGCTGTGTGAAGAATGTCAGGGATTTGTTCCAAGCGTTATCGAGATGTGGCTTTACATCTGTAAATCCTTTTACGCATCACAGCTCAGCCGTGAGGCTTCCCCACGTGACGGGCAGCACTCACTGCCCGGCCCGTGCCAGACCGGCAGTGGCGCCCAGGCAGGGGCAGCCACCGACATTGGATGTGATGGCACTGTCGGGGCCCATCGCACGGACACTCCGCTTTGGGGTGAAGCGCCCACAAAACGTTGTGGCTTGTTACATAACTCTGGCTGCAGATCAGCCACGACCTGCTTGTTCTTGTGTACTGAACCATCTCTCTCTCTAAGCTACTTCGGTGGTTTCAATATTGCCCATTAACATCGTACCAAACACGCCATCTCCCTGTCTCGCACGCGTTGATTATTTTAAGTCAGGATCGTGTCTGCGAGGAGCTGAGGGGGGGAGGCGCACAGCTGGTTTTAGCTGACCCTTGGGGAGCTTTTCCAGCTTATGTCAGCTGAGGATTTGACTTAGCGCTACTTGCTTTTCTACCAAAATGTTACTAGCAGAACTGGATTTAGCAAACGCTTGTGACAATCTCCAGCACTATCAGAAAAACATGCTCTATCATTCACTGTGATGTGTGCTGATGAGGGGGAAAAAAAAGGCTTGTTCATCCATCAGAAATTCAGTGATGTTGTCTCTAGGTGAGCAATTTGCCAGCGTTACCTAGTGTCACTCATTAGACATGAGATGTAACAGTCTCATTTACTCTTCGGGCTTCCTGCCACTTAGTTACTTCTGCGTTTGACTTTGCATGCAAAACTGAAGCTCATTTTTAGCCTCTGTCGAACTCTGCTTTCCAATTCTTGCTCGTTAAGCCCAGTCACAGTGTGTGGGCTACAGGCACAGGAGAGGGCTTTGGAAGCCGAAAAACTACCTTGGTGCCCATTGCTGTTAGGCTTTGCAGAGCAGCGTGTGTGTGTTTCAAAGACAGAAAAGGAAGCAGTTTCTCCTCTCCCATCCCTAGGTCTTAACTTCCCCAAATGCCTTGGCTTTGACTGCATTTTAGCTGTAATTTTTACAGATTTGTGGGCTTATAACTTTTTAATATATCCATGTTTTTACACTGAATTTGGTTGATGCTCTTAGCTCATTTAGGTTTCGGGTTTTTTTACTCAGACATAAAAGAAGGGGGGCAGAAAGTGCGAGGACTTAGCTTCCTCTGAGGAAGCAGAACCAAGGGCTTGAGTGGGTGTTTCATGACCAGAGCTTTGCTGGTGTCTGGGAGCAGAGACACCAGAAGATGCAGGTGGGGGCACGTTTCAGTACCGAACCTGGGTGTTTCCCTTCACTGCTTGTCTCTGCTTCTGTATTTATATGGGTTTAGCTGCTTCTCTGGCTGGACAGAACATGTGAGGGTGGGGTGGGGGAAAGGTGAAGCTGTGGGTGCTGCTGGCTCACATAGCTCCCCTGCACGCAGGGATGAGGCAACTGCTGCCATTCCCTGAGCTCCCCAAATTTCCTGCAGCCATCCTGGCTGTTGGGGCTTGTAGCTAACCAGGGCCTGTTGTGCAGCCCTGGCAGGTGTTCGAGTGGCTGTCAGGGTAGAGCTCATTGATGTCCTTGTCTTTCCACCCTGTTTCTGTGGGCAGGAATGGTCCTCTTTGTTTTTAAGAAAGTCCCTCCTATTCGTCTGTCCCTCACTGCATCATCTAAACTGCATCCTATCCTTGCTGATTTACATGCACTAGCTTATGATGAATTTCAGGCTTGACACAGGCAAAGGACCAAGTAATTCAAGTAACATTAAACCGAACTGGAGGATGTATAAGCAATGGCTTGGGAATGATTCTGCAAGATGCAGCTGGGAAACCGGTGTTCAAGAGTGCTTGGTTTTGTGCCCAGACAAAAAAGCCTGTTAGAAGCAGCCTTTGTATCTTTACACCGTTGCTTCATTTGTCACTGCAGCTGAGCTCTTCAGGAGGGAGAGGGTGAGGAACAGTTGTAAGGTGGTAATCCCTAGGATGTCTCTGCACGTGGCACTGGAACGTCAGTGTCTGTCTCGGGCACCCTAGAAGGGACTGATTTCCTTACCCTGAGCAACATGAAAGCCTACGGTGTTTAATGTGGTATAGAGCTTGTACTAATCACAGTGGAGGGACTGCTCTTGAGGTATGCATTACAGTGATAATTCTGCAAATTCCAGAGCATTAGTGTTATTAAAACATCAGGCTGATCTCTTCCTCAGCATTAAAACTCTTCATGCACTTTATCCTTTCAAACTCATGGTGCTCCAAGTTAAAGTGTGAGAAAAAATTGGTTACAGAGCAGAGGATTAACAAGAAAGAAAAGGGAGATGCCCAGTTGCAAGGCTGCTGTGCAAATACCTTCCTTTAGCACTTGTGCCTTTCAGTCAGGTTAAACTCCAGCAAGCCATGTTCACTTTTGTGACAACAGTCTGAAACTTGCTCGTGTTGCCCAAAGGGAGCATTAGGAGCAGTTCTGAGCTTTTAGTGTTGGAAAAGAGCTGCTATGGTCAGATTTGGCCAGTAATCCCAGGTGCTCACACAAACTCATCCTGCCCCACAAGCAAGTGGCAGGAGGAAAGCTCTTCTGTACCTGCAGGTACAAAGCTGGCCCAGGGCTTGTGGCCATTGGTGGACTCTTGCGTATATCCAAGCGATGTGTCAGGGCAGAAACCATTCAGAAAAATACAAACTATTGATCGTAACTCCTTACATCCGTGGTGCATGAGCTGGGTGGTTGTACCGCTCCTTCAGACCGTCTTGGATGGCACTTCCTACTCCTCGGAGCTTCCCAGGGAAGTCACGGCGTCCGTAGGTGGAAATACATGCTGGCAGCTGACAGGTTTTTGCAGGGGTCAAGAGATGAGCAAGTGAATTCTTCCTCTCAGAGCCCCCCGAGCACGGAAAACCCCTCTCATCGCTTGGCCGCAAAACGCCCGGCGGGGCTACAGGCGCTGTCCGCGGTGCTGACACACCCCCCCGCGCTGTCCGCGGTGCTGAGCGGGGGTGGGTGGAAGGCGCTGTCCGCGGTGCTGAGAGGGGCTCGGGCGCTGTCCGCGGTGCTGAGCGACCCGGGGGTGGGGTGGGGGACCCGAGGTTCGTAGTTAGGTAGCGGCCCTTCGGTGTCTGCAGTAGATCCTGCCTGTGCTGAGGTGACTGGGTTACGTCGTTCTTTGCGACCCCACGGAGTGTAGTTGTCTCCAGCCCTGCACTCCCCGCCACGCACCGTGCCCCTGTGCCTCCTGCCTTCCCCCCGACTGCTGGGGGATGCCAGCGGGGCTGCTGAGTGAGCCCGGGCAATGCCAGGTGACATGGTTTCCAGTTTCTGCCCTTTGTTGTCTCTATTTTTCTTGCCTTTAAAGCCGTTCACCTGGAAACCTAGAGTTTGCTCTATGTTGTAAGCACGGGACTGGGCTTTCTTGTGCCCTCAGTACACGTGCTTTGCACTAGCTTACTATTTTTCCACAATAAGGTGGGCTCTTCTTGAATGTAATTGCACAGTACTGCTTTCAGTGCTTCTCCTCATACAGCAGCGGAGAGGAATCCAGTCCCCAGGCAGCGAATTAGGAGGTGGTAGCTGCTCATTTTTCATCTCTCTGATAAAAAATCTAATGCAATCATCAAAAAATAAAGCTGCGTTTTTCATGTCTTCGCCATTAGGAATGTCTCTTGCTACTGCTCTCTTTTCCCTCCTACCCCCAAATTATTGAAGTCTCAGTAGTGTTTAAAATCTCGTGGAAATTTACTTTTGGATGCCAGCAAAGGGGTGGGAGTTTGAGTAATCTCTAGGGCCATAACATTCCAGAAGCATTGTGTTCCCTTAATAAAAACATTTTTTATTTGGAAGCATAAATGTTATTTTTCCAAAGGCATCATCCTGAATGGGGCTATTCTTTCTTGTCCTTTAGCTTAAGATATTACAGCTCTTGGGAGAAGTTCTCCTGGTTTAGCAGCCATAACCTTACATTTATTGCATGTGGGGCCACAGGAGCCCCCTCAGATAATTTTGTTTAGGACTGTGAAATTTGCCTTCAAAACTGAAATTGAATCCATTCTCTGCTTTCAGCAGCATGATGGGTTTCTGCATGTCTCTCTTTCCCAAGGATGTTTGCAGTTATTGATGCTGAGTGTGGCTATTTATCACAGACAATACAGAACAAAGAAGAATTTATTAATAAGTCTCCTGTTCCCATATGCCTTTCTGAGGAACGTGAAGCATACTATTTTCTCCTTGCCCCATTTATATCTACATGGTTTTGCTCCTGTCCAGTCAGATTAAATGCTTGCTGAGGAAAAGGGGTTGCTCTGCATTGTACGGACAGGTTAGATTTGGTGCATTGGGAAGGCTGTGTGGGTTATTGGCTAGCAAAAAATAGGGGAAATAATGCGGAGTCCCACGAGACCGACACCAAGATGTGACTGAGAGGCACCAGCCAGCATGCTGTCTTGGTGGCCCCAGGCAGCGCCAGGGCTCTTGGGGATTGCTGTGCTTGGCTTTTGACATGGGTCAGTTTGCATCAACTGAGGAGGCTATCCATAGGCAGGAGTTCTGCTCTGTGTCCTGCTGGGTGGCAGGAGCAATCTGGGTGGCAGGCAGCATATGCGGAATGCCTTTGGCCCTTCTCTTGCCTCACTTACAATAAGATCCTGCAAGCAGCCATGGTGGGAGCCTGGGAACTGTGTTTGCCCATCCCTCACCCTCCTCTTGGCCTTCCTGGGAGGTGGGCTCAGCGGCAGTGCAGGCAGAGAGGGAGAGGGAGAGGACGTTCTGTGGGAGCTCCTGCCTGGAAAAGTAGTCAGAGTCACTGGTGTGGGGACACTGTGATTCCTGCTGCTCTTGAGAAAGGAAGGTGCCTAGGGAAGTTCTAGTGGGTTTTTTCCCCTCCTTGTGCCTACTTATGCACTAATTAAAGGTCAATCACCATTTGCATTCAACGCATTTCTCTCCTTTCCTGGGCAGTTGCATCAGCAGAGGGTTGTTTTCCATTTGACCGAGCTGTGGCTGCAGTGGTCGCCTCAGGGTGAGAGGACCCATTCCCAATCTAGCGGAGGCCATCATGTCTCAGTCCGTATCATTGCCAGCATCTGCAGGAGAGAGGAAGAGAGCCCCTTTGCTGCTGCTCCCGCTACCCAGCCCCACAAGACGAGTGTTAGGCATTTATAGGTTTTTCTCCATGGATACATATGCGGGCATGTTGGTAAAAATATACACGCACAGAAAGTATATTTATCTGTAGTGCAGTGAAACCAGTGCAGGCTGAGAGCTGATTCCCTCGGGTGAAACACCATCCTTCCCTCCGAGCGCTTTCAAAGGAGAACTGTGCTGATAATTAGCGCAAATATTTTGAATACGGAACTCATCATGGGCCTTTGTCGCGGTGACAGGCAGTGACCTGAGATGCATTTCTCCTTTCTTAACGTACTCGGAATATGTAATTAAGAGGTGACTAAAAGATTCTTTATCATTCTTTGTTTTCTAATGCGGCAGGCTGTTATGAAATGCTGCCCCCTCCTTCCATGCCTCTCGGTTCCCCATGACAAATGCGGGGATTGATATTTGCTCTGCTCTTCAAATCACTCTGAGATGGTTCCTCTGCTTCCGAGGCAGGGTACCTGCCTTCCGTTTGGCCCTGGTTTTTGAAAGTCAGAACTGCTGAGGAAAAGGCAGGTGGTTAGTAGGCAACTTGTGTGCAGGTGCAGGGGGCTGCTGCTGGACAGGCGCAGCAGTACCATCACCCCAAACGCCTGGCAGCTTGGGTCGCTGGGCGCAGGCTTGGTGCAGCAGTGCTGCTGGAACCGAAGGGTGGGGGGAAGGAAACTGAAGGTGATTTGTGGAAATAAGCCTGAAATGCAGGGCAGAGAAGGCAGGACAGTCGCAGCAGAGGGGCGTAAATACCTACAGCAATCTCTCGCTAGCTCCCGACACCCTGAGCCGTATGGTATTAGGGATCTGGGCTGGCCCGACATTAGCATATGCAGTCAGGCTCTGATACGCTGCGGTAAATGCAGCGTGACAGCACCTGAGCGAGTCTACGTGCAGAACAGATGTCTTCTAGCTGGGGCTGGGGCTGTAGCACATCGTCATTTCATCAATTATATATCGCTTCCCTTGCCATGAGCAGGCGCTAAGAAGCGGGACTGTTAAAGGATACATGAAAAGATGTGAGAGCAAAAGAGAAACTTGCGTGGGGAGAGCTTAATATTCGGGCTTGCTGCTCGTCAGGGAGATGGCAGAGGGTTGGCAGTCCCTTTGGTTGCTCCTTGGCCAGCCACACTGTGCTCTTCACCGCTGTGCTCTCCGACTTAGCGTCCCCGTGCACCTTTCTGTGACGGGACCCTTGGGCTGCACACTGCAGCGACGGGAAGGGGCACGGGCTCCTCCTTGCCCTCCTGCTCCTCACTGGGGAACTGGAGCCCACGGGGCCGGACCCTGCTCTGTGATCCCAGGATCGCTACAGGAGCCCCACAGCCTCCTGGCACCGCCAAACCCCCTCAGGTTTTACTTGCCTGCTTACTTATTTGTTTGTTTAACAGTTCCAGCTAGCTGCCTTTACCTGGCAATCCCACTTCATTAAAGGGAATGCAGGGCTTTTATTATGACTGTAGAGTGTCGTCTAGTGTTTTCACCGAACATATAATTTGCCATGTATGAAAACCATTTCCAGAATTAATTTACCTACTGCAAACAGTTTGTATTAATGAAAATGCATTTTTCATGTGGGTTTGCTGGAAAAGCTGGCTGGAGCTCAAGAGCTCACTTTATCCATCCGGCATGAGTAGGAGATGGAATTTGTTTAAAAATTAAATAAATAACACACCCACCCCCCATTTTTAATACAATATGGCCCAGCAATAATCTCTGAGGCAGACTGCAAAGGCTGCAGAAAGCTCCATCTGTGGCATTTTAATATGCAGCATTGTCTCCCTTTTTAATATCCCGCCTTTCCCGGCTCGTGTTTGTGTAAGTGAGACGCTAGATGCTGTCATCTTCCTGGGTCACATTTTGATGCTTGAAATGAACAGAAGTGGAGATGGATGCAGCCGTGGAGCCCTTCCCATATTAACACGCATATTTTAGAATAATTGATGCCGAATTCATTTTGCAGCCTCGTTTCTCCTCAGCCTTCCCCCGCCCCCTCTTTCATATATGCCTGGAAAAAATCCCGTTATCTGTCCAGATGGCAGCTGGGTGCTCTCAGCTGAGCTGGGCCCTACTCTGTGTTTCAGAGGCTCCTCCTGGCCAGGGAGGGAACAGGGGGCTGGAGGTGGGATGCCGACTGGTGCAGTAGCTAGCGTCGGGCAGTGTCTGCACCTCCCGGCGTGGTGCTGGAGGGCAGGAAGAGGCTCTAGCTTAGACAGCACCCTGCCGATGCTCGCCTGGCCTTGGGCTGTCCTCCTCTGGCCTGTGCTGCTAAAGCCAAGCTTTGCAGGTGGCCAGGTCCAACTTCTAGGGGAAGGTGGCATGAGCAGAGCTGCGTAACTTTCGGCAGAAATGCGTTACTCAAAATGCTGCCTGCAAACTTTACAATACTGTGGGGAGGGGCAGAATGAGGCTTTTGCAGACACTTTAAAATAAGAAGGTTGGAAAAATATTGCAAGGTGAGGCTGCTTTGAAATTTTGTTCCCGTTTTGGAATTGTCTTCAATTATTGCATGCTACCAAAAGACCCAAACCAACCGCTTTTGTGTAAATGACTCAGAATTAATACAGGGTGGTTGATTTTTTATTTTTTTTTAAGAGAATCAAGGAAAGAACTTGAAAAAGCACAGATGTGTTCAAGTACGAGGTGGTTTGCACTGACCGCAGAGTTCTTGGCCTTTGTAAGGAGGTTTTGACTAGCTGGGTTTCAAACCTTAGTGGAGGTCTCTGTGCCGAGCCGGCTGGATGGGGCCCACCCTACCATTTTGCTTATACCCCCCACTTGCGGGCTTTGTCGCTGTTTTTTGCCCCTGGGGTGCGATGCCAAGCACCCCTGCCCCTCACCTGCAGAGCACCGGTGCAGGCAGCTGAGCCTGCAAATAATCCCTTGGAGATCAGCAACCATTTCGGGTGCTTAAAGTTAAGCCTGCGCTTAAGTGCAAGTAGGACGTGGGCTAGTGAGCTCGGCACCGTGGCAGACCTCTGTGTGCCACTCTCTGTGCTGTGTGTGGGTGATGGTGGGGGCCAGGGACCCGGGACAGGGGGATGCCTCTGGGCAGGGGCACTTGGGGTGCCACTGGTAGAAGTACTGGGCAGGTTGCCAGAGGCAGCAGAGCCCTTTCTGGATGCACGCTGGTGCCCTGTGCCGTCCGATGTGCAGCTTTTGAGAAATCTAATGGCACTCTCCCCTGTAGCTTGCATTTGGAGGTTGCAGCTCCCTAATTGAGGACCATTACTGAGCACATGTATCACCTGCCACTCTGCACTTGTATTATTACAGCCTAACCTCACGCGTTATGTTTATCTCATTCCAGGACTACTGTCAGCAATGCCACTCTAGGCATAAACTTAATTATATCTCCTCAGGTAGCAGCAGGGAAGTGATTTATTGCTGCCTTTTGTTTCCATCCTCCCCTCCCCTCTCTGTGATTACACTCCGGAAGACCTGCACTCCTGTTTGCTGATACAGAGACACTAACACTTGTCTGCAACTTTGCTGAAGTTGCAGAGCCCGTGTCTGAAAGTCGGTGTTGGTCAGAGACCTGTGATCCGGCCCCAGGGCTCTTGGTGGCCCTGGAGCTGAGTCTTGGTGGCCCCAAGGCTCTCGGTGACCCTGTCCTTACACCCACCTCCTCCCCGCAGACCAGCAAGATGACACAGTGTGTCGCTGTGCTTGAGTGCACAAGGCAGGGGCTTTCAGTTCTGATGGTCCATGGTGCTTTTCCACACCATTTTAGTGGATGGTTTTATTTTAAAATAATTAGTGTGCAAAGGCAATAATCCCCTGGCTGAAGCACCTCCTCAGGAACAGACGTTCTGGCTCTTCAGTGCCTCTTCAACCAAAAATCCTGAGATTTCCTGTCCGCCCTCTCATGCCAGCTAGTTTTCCCTTCTTCCTTCTTTCCCCCTTTGGGCGTGTGCTCACAGCAGCATCCCCCGAGGAGGCTCCTCGCTGCTCTCCGGTGGCATGCCCTGCCCTGCTGCCAGGGTCCATTCCTAAGGAAAGGGAAGAAGTTTGGGAAATGGTTTCTCTTCCCATGCCATCCGCTAAGGCCTCTGCTCTCCCAGCACAGGCCCAAGCACCGAGCAGCTGGCAGGGAGCAAGTGCCGGCAGCCAGCGTCAGGGCAGGGCTTGGCACCGAAGGAGGTGGGTTACGGCAGTGGCAGCTCGCCCAGCCATGCTGCTCTTGTTCATGCTTCAGAGCAAGTACGGCAGAAAAAGAAGCACAAAGGGAGCAGAGGAAAGCAGGGCATTCGCCCAGCGTGCCTTGCTCAAGAGCAGGGCTTTGGCGCAGATCCATTGCCTCGTGCCACCTGTCCTCGTTCTGTGGGGATCGAGTTGAAGGTGGTAAAGGGCAGGCACGTAAATCATATCTGAAAGCGAGTCGAGTTGCCTTTTACCAGAGGATCTGTTGGAGGAGTTTCAATGTTTGGTGTCCTGTACAGGGCTTTCCTCTGCTGCAGCTGTCATGCATGGCACACGCTCTGCCAAAAGAAGCTGCAAGAGGGTAGTTTAGTGCTTTCTTGTCTCTCATCTGATTGCCCTGAACCCTGGCTGCAAACTTCCCTGCAAGAAGCATCTCTGGGAGTAAGGGACGGAGACTGCCTCTCGCCCCGCGGGTAGCTGTGTCACAGCGGGGCTTCAGCTGGCTGGCAGGGGTGGGCGTGCATGCTGAAAACGCTGCCGGATGGCGGGCACTAGTTATGTACAGGCTGCTCTTTTGTGTGTGCCGTGGGTTTTTATACGTGCAACAGCACAGCCATGCAGGACACGTCGTCTCCGAGTTTCAGTATGCAGAGCAGAGCGCTGCAATAATGCATTCAGTGTATTTCTCTGTGTGGTTTTCAACAAATTGCTGATTATTTTTCCCCTCATTATTCATCTGACAGAGGAGCAGGTTGAGTAATTACTGAATGTGCGTGAACTTTGCAGTGGTTTTAAGAATAAAACATTTGCGAATTGGCTGGGTATTGGCCCTGCTGCTTTAGCTTGCACACTGGCTAACGTGTGTCGCTAGCCCGTCCCATGCTGCCCTCCCCGCCTTCCCTGGGAGAGCTCAGCTTTTTGCAGCGAAAGCATGCTCATCCTGCCCGACTGCGGCACAACTCTCTGCTCTGCTCGTCGTGCAAGCTGAGCTCACGTTGCCTTCTGTGTCGCTTGTGGATGAGGAGCCGCTTTGCGTGGCTGCGTATGGATGCTGTGCTTGCCCCTCCTTGCTCCCAAAATCACCCCACTGCCCTTCGCCCACCCTTGCAGTGCAGCATTAGAGGCACTTGTGCAAGGCAGCAACTGCTGAAAATGGTGGCCAGCAAGACTTGAATAGCAGCTGAAAGGGATGAATAACGTGTATGCCGTCAAGTTTGGAAAGGCTTCTTGGAGGTGAGATCTGGCTGCAGCGCTGCAGGGTCAGAGGGACCTGGGCAGGGGACGGACCGGGGCTGGGGGAGAAGTGCGAGCATTCCCAGTCCGGGGAGGGATGGAGATCTGGGTCCCTGCCCTAGACAGAAGGGCTATGTTCAGTGGGGGTCCTCTGTTCAGAGTCTGTCACCAAGCCCTTTAGACGGGACTGCCCTTTGGAGCTGGACATGTGAGGCTGGATGCTGCATGCCATCCAGGGAAGCACTCTCCCGGTGCTACAGGCTGTCCCTTTGCATGCCCATGTCCGCGGCTCCCTTCTGTGCCTGCCCTCCTGGGGTGACCCAGCCATGGTGACTTCCCAGCATGGCCAGCCGTGGCTGCTGAAGCTGGCATTGAGGCCTCAAGCTGTCCTGGCACAGCGAATACTCTAAAGGCACCACTGAACCGTGCAGAGCAGGAGGGAGCCTTGGGCAGAAGGCCAGTGGCTGAGGAGGTGTCCCCCCAGGCTGGTGACGACAGCGTCCACACTGTGCTCGTGTCCCTTGCCCTGAGCAATGCTCCGACCTGGCAGGCATGGGGGTGGGCACCTCTCGAGAGCCTGGGAGAGAAGGGATTCATCCCGAATGTCACTGCAGGGAGGCAAGTTGGAGGCAAGAGTGGGACAGAATGAGCTCAGGTCTTGGATGAAATTCCATGTGTGTGTGTGCTCACGCGTGCTGCAGCTGAGCGACGTGCAGTAGGTCACACCTGAGTCGCTAGTGAATTATGGGGTCCCAGCTCCCAGGAGCTGAGCGCCCTAAACCGAGCGGAGCCCAGCATGGGTGCGGGGGGTCGTCATGTGTCTCCGTGCCGTTGTGGTGACAAACAGCCGTTCCTCTGCCGGAGGGAGCATGCTTTCTGAAAATAACGGGTGACCCAGTGGCGATGCCTGGGGGCACCAGGCCCTTGCACGCCGCTCCCCGCTTCCCCAAGGCTAAAGCCGAGTGGACTGCTAAGAGCTGTGTTGGGGGCCAGGGCTATTCCCCAGCCTGCTCCGGCCCCTGGACACTCGGAAGACAGGTGGAAGCGTGTCCTAACAAAATCTCATCACATTTAAGGACTTTGAGCCACATGGAGTCCACTCGCTCTCCTGGTAAGCTGCCCCAGCCTCTCCTTAGGTGTTGCTAGGAAATTGCATCTTATTTGAAGGGTGAATTTGCCAAAGTTGAGCTCCCAGGCCAGGGATACTGTTGTGCCACTGTCAGGAGGACACAGGATCTCTCTTCTCCGTGTCTGCACTGACCAAGGCACCACTTGCAGGTGGGCGCAGGGATTGTGCTGCATCCCACAACATCTGACTAATTCTTCCAGCCCTGAATCATTTTGGTGATCCTGTTTTGAACTATCTGGAGTATTTCCCCACTGTCTTTGAAGCATAAACTGTTACTCACCGAATCCCCTGGTGCTCACACGGCAAGCCTCCCTGACACTGGGAGGGGATCGCTTTGACAGAAAGTGCCCATGCTGGCACCAGGTTGTCAGCTTTGCAGCCGCAGAAGACTGCGGACACAGATCCTGTCACTGGGGTTGAGAGGGATTGATTAGATCTGTCCATGGACAGCGGATCTATAAGCGGTTACTAAAAAGACTAGGCAGGGATGTCCCCACTTGTGTCCCTGATGTGACAGGGGATGCTGGGCAAGCGAGAGGGAAGCGCACTGCAGAAATATCTGTGCTCGTGTGCCCTCCTGGAGCAGTGTCTGCTCTTGCTGCTGCCGGGGCAGAGCACTGGGCAGATGGAGCATCACTCAGACCCACTATGGCATTTCTTAGATTCTCAGATAATTTGGTACAGCAATCACATTGGGTCTGCATATGGCTGCGGGGCCGCTTGCCTCCTCCTCACTGACACTTTCCTTGCTGTAGCATTGCCTTGGCACCCTGGCTTGAGGGAGCTGTCTGCTGGGGCCACCCCTCTCCATCGTTGGTTTTCTGGGTGAGGTCCTCAATCCTGGAGGTACTGCTTTCCTTCTGAGGGCCCACTGGCATCCTCACGAGCCCCCCGAATCAAATGCCTCATGGTGGAGCATGACAGTGTTGGCAAGCTGCCGGGATTGGATCATGGCAGCGCTGTCCTGCCCTGGTCATTACTTGCTGTAGGTCTCTACTACCTGGCAAAATTTATCAGCAAGGATTTTAAAAGGGCCAACATAAGATAAAGAGCCAACAGCAGTGGGCTGAGACTTGGTGGGCACATTGCCATTTCCAGCCAGACTAGGCTGAGTCCTGGAGACCGGCGGCAGGAGGAAGACGACCAAAGTCGGCGGCTGTGCAGCGAGCGTGGTCCCAGAGCCCGGGCACCCCAGCTCCTGCCCTGGCTGTCGGATCCCCTCCATCCTGCTCTGCCAAAAAGCAGCATGGTCCTGCCATGCACCTGGCTCCTGGGCTTCCTCTTCAGCATCCCAGTCACCAGCCCCACACGATGTCGTGGCAGAACAGCCGGTGGCCCACCTCTCTTCTCGAAGAGGGTCCCTGCTCGCAGGGAGAGGAAGCACGCAGCCCTCCAGCGTGACAGTGCTCATAGCCCCGCTGAAGGAGGCAGGGCGGCGCTTGGGTACGTTTATGAAAGCCGCTACCTTCGGAGAACAGCTAAATATGCTGACAATAATCATGATAAGGTGGCCCCAGTAGCACGCACTCATCCTCATTTGCTGTGGAGAACTCTTCAGCGGGATTACAGCTCAGATGCAGCTTGCTCGTGCGGTACTGCAAGTTTGCAGAGCCAACACCTCTGCTCCTGCTCTGAGCGCTGCTGAGCGAGCACTCCAAGTCAGCCTGCTCTGCTCGGCATAGCAGTAATTTATGGTCCAGGTACCAAATCCATACATAAAATCCGCTAGCTAAGCAGGTACCGGAATTCTTCCAGCCTCCCCTGGCAACGTGCTGGTCCGCTGACATGCAGACCCCTCTCCTGGGGTCTGCGGCAGGACCGGGGCTGGGCGCAGGCACCGGGAGGCCTGCTGCACCTTTTGTGTGCTGCTGTCTCCTCTGACCCGCTGTGCTTTGGGTGCTGCTGGTCCTTGTGGGGTGCAGGTGTTAATGCTGAGGCTCCCCCGGCGACTAGACAGGCCTGGCTCTGTCAGAACTGCTGGGTTGTTAAACAAAGCCACCATGGCTGGTTTTTGTTGTTGGACCTCTAACTAGGTCAGTGTACATTTGCCTTGTCTTAATAATTATTGATAAGATGCGGCGGATCGTGTGCCATGCGGGAAGGGGGCTGCCGCTCCTCCCAGCCGCGCTGCTGTCGCTGCAGCCCCCACATGTGGCAAAGATGCTCTTCAGTGAATTTGTGCCGCACCTCTGGTGGGGGGAACGACGCTAACACGACACACGGGTTGGTTCCCCCTGAGAAAGCATGCAGCTCCCCAGTCACTCTCTGAACCTTTCCAGCACTGGAATGCGGGTGAATGGAGAAGGGCTGGTGGCTTTTGTGGCTGTGGAGACGTTTCTCCCTTCTCTCCTCCTCCCAAAGAGATGGTGTAGTTCACCCGCATTGCAGTCCCCAGGCTTGCTGTTAGCAGTGAGCGGTGGTCCTCAGGGAGCAGCCGGGAGGCGAGGGCAGGTGACACCCAGCAGCCCCCTCCTCTCCCAGCACCGGCCCCCACAAGCACTCCTGGCTGCAGTGCAGGCAGGGAAGGCCAGGAGAGGTGGTTTTCCTCTGGAGTCACCCGCTTCGGAGGGGTTGACGAGAGGGAGGGAGGAGCAGGAGCGTGCCACGGGCCAGGGAGGGTTGCTGCATGCTGCCTTGAGCTGCCGACAGCCCCCAAAACTGGGCAGCGATGGGGCTGTGCCCATGGGAGGGACTCGTGTGCGAGAATCTCTCTGCCCCAGGGCAGGCTTTTGCAGACCCAGCACACAGGCCGTGTGGTTTTGGGGGTGCCTTTGTTGGCACGGGTTCCTCTCTGTGCCTTCTGAATAAAAACGTGGAGGCCAGCTTTCTGAGCAAGGTGGAAAGAATAAACCCCACTGCCCTCTGCAAGCCATTCAGACTTCAGAGCTGAAGAGGAGGTTACGTCCCGGGGATTTTTTTTTTCTGTTGCTTTTCCAGCACTAATGAGCGGGGAGGAAGTTCTGCGCTTTGTTCAAGTTGCCTTCACTGATTTTTTTTCCCCTGGTGAGTAGTAGGGAGGGGAGGAGGGGATGTACCGCCCATGTCTGCAGGGACACGTGGGACCCTGGCAGTGAACGGCAGCGTGGGATCATTCCGCTTTACTCCTGAGTTTTAGGCAACGGGAGTTCCTTTTGCGAGGCTTTTGGTTTTTCTCGTCGGATCAAAACAAGGTCTTGGCTTCAGCGGGATTCACTTAAGCCTGGTGCAGGGCAGCGATTTGCAGCACTCTCGCAGTCTTCCACATTGCAGAGGGAGCTTTCTGGCCTTGCCCCTTCCCCCTGCAGGCTCTAGCAAGCTTCCACTCTGTTTTCTGGAGAGCCAGAGCATCCCCAGCATCAACAGTTTGGCCTTTGCAAATAGGTCTGTTTACGCTGCTCTTGAACGGCCAAGTGTGTTTCTGGCTGTAGAAATACAGCCTGTAAGGGGATCCCAGCCACGTGCTTGGGCTCTGCTCTCTGTTCCCTCTAACTCAAGGGGTCTTTAAGGACCAGCTGTCAGACTCAGAGCATCCTCTATGTGAAAATGGGTGCGAAGGCTGAGTGCTTGCCAGATGCCCTCATTCAGGTGGCCGGCAGCCACTGTCTCATAAAACTTCACCCAGCTCTTCCCCTCCTCCTTCCCCGAGGACAGTGGCGGTGGGGCTGAGACGTGGCCAGGCCGGGCTCGGCACCCTTGGCACAGACCAGCTGGAGGAGGCACCGGTGGCAGCGCGCTCACCCTTACTGATGTGTTCTCTTAGGGACTTGGTGCCTGAGAGTGATGGGTGCTGCCGCCTGCCCTCGCCCATCCCAGCACCGACTGCCCCGCCGCCGCCGGCTCAGCACGACTTTATCATAATGCAGCATGAATTTCATTAGCTCATTTGTCTCTGGCGCTCTGAGCCTGGAGGTAATTTAATCCCGGAGTGGCTTACAAGGAGAAGCGTGGTTTAGTCTGCGAAGCTTAATAACCCCCTCTGGCTGCCGTTGGTAAAGCCGAGCTTTGGGCTAGGCCGGGGTAAGGCCGTTGGCTGCGCTCAGCAGTAAGGGCGGATGTGCGACTCTGCGCCCTTCTGGTCTCGTTAGACAGATTTTGTAGCGTGAAATAATGACTGGAGCTGCCGCGCAAGGTTTGCACGGACTGCTGCGGCTGGAGCGAGGAAGTCGGGTCGGTCAGGAGGAGATGGTTCTCTTGCACGTGCATCTGATTTTCCCTCCATCTAATCAAGGGAAGGTTTACTGAGCAAGCTGCAAAAAATCATTACATATGCTGCTAGTGGCCTGGTTAATTAAGATCTACGGTTCTCTGGGTAGGAAAAGACGACCTATATTTACTGTATGTAGGAAGACATCTGTCAGCTAGAAGCACTAGATATCCCAGTGCAGGTTCGTCCTGCTTTCTGCAGGCTCTGAATTGCAACTGTTTTTAAGCTCTGATGCAGACCAAGTTAATTTTAAGATGACTGTTACTATTCTAAACATAAGGAAGGGCATATTTAGCCTCTCAGTACTCAAGAAGGCAAAACCCCCTGCATGTTTCTAGTAATTTTTCCCTAACAGTTTGCACAAAACAACAACAACAAATCCTATTTGGTTTCTGCAAAAGAATATGTTCGAGGGTGATCGTAAAATAGATTATTTTTAAATCTGCAGATGGTTTCCACATATTCCTCCTCAGCTCACTGCAGCTTTCCACCTCAGTAAACCGGTTTGTAATTTAGCCGAGGGCTGTGGAGCAAGCGTTCTGTCATCTTGTTTTTCTTGTTCGCCTCCTTTACCCCCCACCTCCCCCGGCTTTCTGTCCCCTTTCTCTTTTATTTCCCCTTGCTTTTCCCATGCCGATGGGTGGTCGGTGTTGGAATGGGTGCGAAGGCCTGGCTTGTGATGGCTGGCTTTGTGGTTGGCGGTCCCGCCATCCCGTGGCTGAGGTCCCCACGGAGCTGGGGGCTCAGGCTGGGGCTTCGGGGCTGACGGATGATGCGGTGGAGCTGTGCCTCCCGCTCCTCCCAAAGAGGAAAGGAAACTCCGCCACACTGGGCGTGGAGGTGCCTGCTCCCATCGGCATGGTCCCCTCCATCTGACAGGGTTATCAGGGGGCTCGCCTGGCTGCTTGTGCTGTGGAGAAAGGCAGTCGAGGGTTTCTTGCCACTCAGATGAGAGGTGCACAGCCCTGGAGAAGATAATTAGAGAAAGGACGAGCTTTCAGTCCTGCGATCGCGATTCCCCCCCCCCCGAAGAAAACACCGCTTTTTTTATTTCTTTGTTCTTTCACAGTTCGGCATTATAATTATTGAGATTTCACTGCAGGGCAAAACGATCATTTGACAACGTAAGTGGGGAGAACAATTCTCGTGTTATCCAGCAGCCTTATTCTTATTATAATTACGGCGAAACTCCTGCAGACTGAAGTGGGGGCAAAGAATTTCCTCCTATGTGGGTATTTTTCTTTTTGAGATTGCTCAAGATTTGATTGCAGACGTGAGGATTTTTTTCCCTCCTGTATTTTTAATAACCCGAGGTTGATGATGGATAGCAAAGGACTGAAGTACCTGTTGTTTTCCCCTTTGTTTTCATTAGGCGTTTTCCATTTCTGTCATTCTCGGCGTTCGTGATGGATTTTTATGAGCAAATGTCTTGGTTAGAGCTATTCAGAATTGTTGGTACAGTAACGTCTGCAGTGGCGACCAAACCCCATTTAAAAATCAGGGGAAAATTGATGAAAAACTGCAAATCAGCCCCTCTCAAAATGGGGGGCAGCGATTGCTTGTTCTGTGCCGCCAGTTTCTGCTGGGCAGCCGGTGCCAAGGCAGGTGGGCTGGAGGCGGCCGTGTGGCTGGGTGGGCGGTGGGATCCCGGGCTGTGTTTGCAGCCTGGCAGAGCAGTGTGTATTCACCATGACCTTGGCCGGGGCGGGCTGGGGCTGGGCACCTCGTAGGGCTGTTCTGGGGGAGGGCGTAGGTACAAGAAGGTCACGGCTGAGATAACACCAGGGTGCTGCGATAACACCAGGGTGCTGCAATATTTTCTTCCTTTGGGTGGGCACGTGTGCCCATGGCGTTGCCGGTACCATTGGAGAAGACTGTCGAGGTGCATGTCCTTTCTTGCAAGCCCTCCTTCCTGGGGGAGCCAGTCTGCCACGTGCCCTGTGCCGTACTTCATCCCGCGCCGCTGGCCTGGCTCTCGGCATCCCTCGTGCCAGCCCTCTCCCTGCCTGGCTGCACCGGGGCTGGGTGCAACGCGTCTCAGTGCTGCAGCGAGGGTGGTGAAGGAGTCTGTTGTCCCCCGTTGCCCTGGGGCTGATGGAAATGAGCTGACAGAACAGAGGCAGCATTAGCCTAATTATGGCCATACAGCTACCTCGGTGGTGGATTTTCCTTTCTTAGCGACTTCCTGTTTTCCTCTTTGAGATGCAAATTTTTGCACAGTCCTCGATCCAGATTCTCTTCTCATTAGCATGAAATCTGACTAGTTCCGCAGTTTTTTAAATAGTGAATTGAAAAAAAAAATCAAACGCTGCGCACAAAGTCACAGTGAAGGCCCTGCGACTCTCGGGCGCAGAAGGTGGAGGGGCTGTGGGGAACGTGCTGTTGTTTCTCAGGAATTGCTAAGCCGCGGCGGCACCAGCACTCCGCCGTGCCAGGCTGCTCTGCTTCGCTCTTTCACGGCTGAGCAGGAGACGGGCGGCACTTGGCGAGAGCGGGGCGGCCAGAGCCGCGGCACAGAGGTGCCAGTGGGCAGGCAGTGGCGGGCAGAGACCCTGCCCAGCTCCCTGAGCCCACGCCAAAGCCCCTGCTGCTGCTGCCGAAGCGATGACAGACGCACACTCAACTTGTGGACTCTGAAGCCTTTCTTTTTGCTTCCTCCTGGAAAACGAGGCTCGTCATCATAGGAGGTTAAAAAAAAATTATGCTCGAAAAGTCATTTCTTGAAATGAGTGTTATCTCGATGGATTTTTTTTTTTTTTTTTTTTTACGCCTGCTGTAATCTCTGCCCGCTGCAGCTCAGCGCTGGGAGAGGACTGGTAATACATCTGAAGCAGACGGCACTGTTTTGTGGTAAATGTCACTCTAGTAATACTTAGCTCTCCCCCCTGGAAATAGAAATACAGTTCTGGCTAAAGCGACGTGCGCGATACGGAGACACAGCGTCGCGGGCTGGGCTGGGGTAGCCGCGGGGCTCTCCTGCCAGCCCCAGGTCCCGGTGCGCCCGGGGGATGCCTTTTGCCTGGCGTCGCCCTTCCTCCCCCCTTCCCCAGCCTCCCTTCCCAGCCCCTCCCTCCCCTCCCACTTTCTGCCACATAATGAGTTTGATAAGAAATTGTCTCGTTAACAGGATTAGCCATGGAAATCTCTAGTCCCCTCCTATTCATTTTGTAATGCTCTTCATCCTGTTCTGTAATTTTCTGCTGGTATTAGATGGCTCCGGACCACCTCGGGAGATTAAGTCCTCCACTGCCTTTGACAGTGCCAGCGTGGCTGGTGCCGGGCGCCGCTCCGCAGGCAAGCCTCGGCCCTGGCCCTGGGTCCAGACCGCAGAGCTGTCCCCCCCACCGGGGGAATTCCTCCTCCTCGGGTTGTTTCAGTGCAACCTTGTTGTTCTCAGAGTCAAGGACACAAACAAACGAAAGTGTCTCCAAACTCTCGTCCTTCTCACGGCGTGCACCCGTGAAAAGCTCCAGTGGCTCAGAGGCAGATTAAAAGCCAGGGAGGCAAACTCCACTCTCGTTTGTGCCCATGCAAATCCAATTCTGCGGGTAGCATAATTCTGGATTTACTTCTAGGAAAACGACTTGCGAGACTGACCCATTGGTAAATAATTACTCTTGATTGAATAACTCCTAGCAGCCCTGCAGGATACCTTGCTTCCAAGGGAGTTAATAGAAAGAGATCTTTCTTAACATCTGTTTTCCCAAGTTTGCCGACTTGTGAGCCCTTATCTGGGAAACGGTGTCCAGGCAGCGGCAACTGCACGCTGTGAGTGAGCCAAGAGGGCAAGGAGAACACCTGGAGCCACTGCTCTGAGTGTGGTGGAAACAACACCTGTGTGAAATGGTATGGTAAATAGCAACGTTTTTCATTTTCTCAGGTGAAATGAAAGTCACTTTGGTGATTTCCTTAAGCACTTACCTGGATTGCATTCGCAGCTCTAAAAGGCGGCCCTTTGCTGACCCTCCCAAAAAGCTTCCCATGCACAAAATCGGGACTTCTCTTACACCTTCATTGCCCAGGGAGAGAGAAATGCATGTGGTAAAGCCATCGCACCAAGAGTAAAGTGGCAGAGATGCTAATTGTTACGTGGACTGCAGGATTTCAGGAGCTAACGCATACTTTAGGATGGGGAGAGCAGGGGCACCGCAGGGAGGGAGGGAGCTTTAACAAGGTGATTCCCACCCAGCAAATTCCTTGCGGAGGCAGTAATTTATTCACCGACTTTCGCTCCCTGCGATGTGAGTGTCCGTGAACAGATTAACTTCCTCTGCTTCATTGGAAACTATTTGTCATGCTGCTGATGATTAATTTTTGCAGTGGGGATTGCACCCGAGCAGCTGGCAAGAGCCGCGAGGTCTGGAAAGGGTGGGTTTGGCTGCAGTGCTCCCAGTGCTCCGCTCAGCGCACGTGCGAGCCACATGCTGGCTGCTCCCGCCCCAACTCTGGGGAGTAGGATCGCCGATGTGAATATCTGATTTTACCGACTCCGTATTTGTTTTGGTGCACGTTTTCCTAAGCCCCGCCAAGAAAATCCCTGGCTCTAGAGGCTGTTGCTGCCGGGAAACCTGGCTGCCACTGCAGCAGCTGCCGTTGGTGCTCCTCGGCTGTGGCGATGCCCCGGCCCACAGCCTCCGCAGCAGCAGGGGACCCCAGCGTCCCGGGCACCCCATCTCTGCGGGGCAGGGTGGAGATGCTTGGCACTGTGTGCCCCTGGCTGCTGTCCTCTTGCAGGCTGCCTGTGCAATGGCTGAGGGCGTGGGAGCCATGCACCTTCGTGCATGCCAGCTGCAGAGCTGCGTTGTGGCCGGGAGCTGAAATCTGGCAACTGCCAGCCACAGTCCACTGTTAACTCCTCTCTCCGGTTGTTTGCGGAGGGTGTTTGTACACCGCCACACCACCGGCTCTCTCCGGGCCGTAAATCCAGCGGTCAGAGACAAACTCGATGCTTGGAAAACTCCCGCGGCATTTCCTTTTGTATTTGTTGACTTGTCAGTGGCAGGCTGGGCTTCTGCAGGTAATTCCGTTGCACGTTGGGAGCCAGCACGCCGGAAAAGGAGCTGCTCGCTGCTGAGTGGCAGCTCTGCCGTGTGCTGGATGGGCTCTGCCAGGGGGTGAGCGAGCAGAGGAAGGGCAGGTCCTGTCCCCCAGCTCGTCAGAGGGCTTGACCCTGCCCTGCGCCCGTGCCCGGGAGCGGGGACCCAGCACTGCGGCTGCCGGGTAGCAGCGTGACAGGGACGTGACGATGACATCCTCCTTTTAAAACTTGCTGGCTTTTTGCTTCTCTCTCTCTCTTTTCTGTTTCATCTCTCCCTCTTAGAAAAGCCATTTAACTGTAATTCCATTCTTAAAACCTCTCCCTCATGCATGCCTAATGAACATCGGGCAGAGGCGCCAGAAACGGGCCCGAGCAGGATCCAATCTCGCCGAGTGTCGACGAGTCATTGGGAAGAAGCCCTGGGAGCGTGCCAGGTTTTATTACAGCGTAATTAGAAATAAAATCTCGTTGCAGGAGGAGAATGAGAGATGGGTGTTAATCCTGTAACGGGAGGAGATGGAGCCGTGCTTATAAAGGAGATTAAGGAGGGGAGGCAGAAAGCCCTTCACGACTCCCCGACTTCCACCCCTCCTCTGCTCTTTCTCCCTCTCTGGCTCCACAGCCCCCAGCAGCAGCAGGCAAGCCCGCGGCTGGCCTGCCTGCCTGGGCCTGCCCACGCTCCTGCCCACGGCCGGCCGGGAAAGGGCTCGCGCTGGTGTCGGTCGCGTTACAGATGCCCACGAAACTTCAAGGTGGGAACGTTTGGGTGGCTCTGCTGGCTCGGCTACGCGGGAGAGATGCGCTGCCTTTGAAAGGGCTGGGGAGCGGCGACTGCCTTACACCTCCCCTGGGATCCCGACTGCAGGCAAACACGTAAATAAATCTGTCAGATATCGTGCGGCTCTTATTAAATTTGCATTGGGCTTGAGTCGCGGTTCCTCTTTAACATCTCTGGGCTGGCTGGCTGGCTCTTTAATCTCGGCGCCCAACCCGGGCCCCGTCTGCTTTCGGCATTTGCCGTGGCACGGAGCTGGGCTGAGCCTGCTGACATGAAAGGCAGCTCTGGTGTGCGGCCACTGCCTGCCAGCCCGCTCCTCTGCCCCGCATCCTCTACCCCAGCTGGGCGCTGCGTCCCGGTGCTGGGGCCCTCTTGGAGAGGCGGGTGCGTGCAATCCATCCAGCAGCTGGCACAGAGACGGGGGCGAGCGGTGCCGCGCCATGCCGTGCCATGCCACAGGGGTAGGCAGGAGGTTCCCCTCTGCCTGGGTTTGCTGGCCTGCCCCAGGGAGGCTCCTCGTCCCCGGGCGAGCCCCGTGCCGGGCTGGTGGCATCATGGAACAGCAGCCACAGCAGAAAAGCACCGTTACAGCAGCAGCGGAAAATCACAGGCTTTGTTCTTTGGGGCTTCCCCCTCCGTGCCTTCCTCCTGGGGAGGCATTTGTCACTTTAAATGTGGCCAGAAATAGCACCAAACAGCTACTGGATTTGTCCGGGATGCCTTGGGATGCATACGCTCAAAGTATGGCTAATTCATAAATGCTGGCACCTATTGATTCTCTAGCAGTACCAAGGGAAAGTTATCTCATTAGTCTTATGAACTATAAAATGTGCTCTCTCCTGAAGCCCTGACCCCATTGTTTTTATAAATCTATGTTGCATAGAGCAGTAGCTAGTAACCTGTATCGACTGTAATTTTTCTCTTGAAATTGGAAGGCCCTTGGGACTGATGCTGGACTTTCAGGGCCACCACAGGCAACTGGATGCTGGCGAGGATTTCGGTAACAGCAAGTACGTGTCTGTGTGTGTGTGCGTGCACATAGGCAGCGAGAGACCCTCCCAACATTAGCCGTGCAGGAGAACCCCCCTCTTGCCCTTGTGCTTTTCCCTGGGTGAGGGGCAAGCTCCTGGGGGCTGGCAGGGCTCTTGGCTGCCCTGCTCCGCTCTTGCAGGGCTGGGCAAGAGGCATGTGAGGGATTTGGCGAGGCGTTTCCAAAGGCAGCAGCTCAAGTCTAGCTGGAAGAGTTATTAGAGGCACATCGCTCCGATCTGGCCACGGATGTACTTAATCCTCTGCTTCCCGTAAAGCTTTTCTACCTCCTGGCAGGCACAAAGATCTGATTTTATTCGGCGACCTTCGACGTTAATCTCGCTAGCAAACTCAGCAATAAGTCACTTTGGTGAGGTCTCTGTTGGAGCCGTTTACATCAATTATTGCCCTGCATCTCTCCCTTGAGCTAGTGCAATGCTCCTTAACGGAGTTATTTGCCCCCTTTTTTTAGGGGGGGAAGGAAAGGAAGCTGTGCTGTCAGGTTGCATAGACCTTCTGTTTCATGTAATGGCATCTTTAAAGCCATGGCTTGCAAAGGAACAAACACCTCCCACCACTGCATGGTAGAGAGGTGTGGATACTAAAACATGCAGGTTTTCTGCCCATGCCTTTCTCTGGGCCTGATGCTCTGGCTCGAGCCCCATCCAGGAGCCTTGATTTCAGGCGCGCGGGCTGTAGAAGCTGGGGAGCTCCGGCAGGCTGGGGGTGGCTGAGGGCACTAGGTCCAGGTGGGGCTTAGTTTGCACTCCTGGTCAGCAATGCTCTCGCCCTGTGTTGCTCTCCTTGTCATCTCCTGCTGTCTGGGCAGAAGCCCGAGGCTCTGCTCCCCTTTGCCTCACCATATGCGGGAGTTTGGCTCTCGTGGGCCCTGCTGCTCCTGCCCCAGGTCCCGGGGTGGGGGGCACCCAGCACCGCAGCTTTCTGCTCTTCCACTGGCTCCTTGCACGTTTCTCCAGCTCCCGCAAAGCTTTGTTTCCAGAGGAGGAGCGCAGCATGTCCGCAGCCAGGGCTGCAGTTAACCGTGCACGGACGTGCGAGTGCGTGCGTGGGGAGGGGGAGGCCAGTTGGGGCTGCTGAGCACTTTGCAAAATACAGCCCCTGTTACCATGGAAACTGGCTCCCCCCATCTCAAAGTCCAGCGCAGCCAATATTCTTCGCTTACTGGTTTGATGGGAGATGAAAAATTAACGTTTGATTTGCATGTTATTTCAGCTGCACTTGTGGGACCGCTCCCCCCTTCCCTTTTACGGAGCTTTGCACAAATCCCTTGGTGGCTCCAATCGGCGGCGCGGAGCACGAGACTCGCGCCACTGCACATCTGGTCCCAGTTGCACACTGGTGCAGCGCACGTGCTGCCGTGCTGGCGTTGCCATGCTGCAGCGCAGAGGCAAGACTGCGCCTGAGGTTGTGGCTGGGGACCCCTCCAAGCAGGGACGGAGAAGCGGGTCCCGCGGTGCCGCAGCAGCACGGAGCTGCACAGGAGGCTTGCTGGAGGTATGGGGACGGCCACCGTGGCACCCTGTGGGGCTGCCGGACGGCATTCCCACTGCTTCCAGGGAGAATCTGCACAGGGCTGCCAGCCCGGCAGTTGCCTGTGCCTCTGTTAACTGCAGCTAGGCTTGCTTTTTAGTAAGGTCGCTATTTCTTTGCCGTCTGTGTAGAGTCCCTAATACTCTCGTATCAAGCAATTGAGTCAAACACACACATCTAGCTAAGCTGCAGCTGGAACGGGACAGCGCCAGCAGAGCTTGGGGTTGCCATTGCCTTGGCTCATGCTGGGGATGTGGTCCAGTCCCCTGAGCGAAGAGCCCTGTTTCCTGCCAGTCTGTCACCTCAAGCGCTTGCAGGGCAAGGCTTCTGTGGTCCTGCCCTGGGAGCATGGAGCTGGGCTGTTCTGGAAGCATGCGCCTCTAGTTCCGTATTCCGCTCATGGTTCTCCTGCCCTTACCGGCTTGACCACGGCACTTTCCTCCACCTAAATTGAGAATATCCAGGTGCTTCCAAGAGGTGCTGGAAGAACAAATAGTTGATTAGCCTCATCGACTGGCTCCTGTTTTTTTACCGGGCTCGGCGCAGGACTTGAAGGAGCCACTTGCAGCCGTTGCTGATTTAAAGACTAGGTTTAAAGGTTTCAGCTCTGAACATTCAGCTTGACTAATTACCTTCTGCTTCTCTGCATTTGCTGTGTTCGGTAGGGGGTGGCTTGGTTGGCAACATGGTGCAGCTGAGCAGATGGACCACTGCGTCCCAGCTGAGGCTCGGTGGCGCCTGGTGCTGGAATAAACCCCAAAGGCCCCACAGAAACTGGGGTCAAAGGCTCACCATCACTGTTAGCACTGGCAGTGGGGCAGGGGAAAGGGGTTTCCGGGCACACAGGGGAGCTTCTCTCCAGTGCCTCCACTTACCCTGCTCTCTGTGTAGCCACTAAATTGTGCTACAGTGCGGGTCTTTCTATTCACGTTAATTACTGTTATTATTCAGGACAAATTATAGGGGTCAGGCTGCCTTCATGAGCAAGTCGAAAACTTCTTTCCCCATGTGCACTGGCGTGTGCCAGGCTCCAAAGCCTGCTGGCCGGAGCCGGCTGCTCCAGCAGCGCTGCCCAGGGCTGTGCTGCCCTGCCATCCTCCTCTCAGGGCTTGAATATCAGCTCAAGCCCTTATTTGTTTTCACATGCTTCGAAGTAAGTGAAGCTAATTATTAACTCAGCAGGACGGCTTCACTTTAAATTGCCGCGTTGCTATGCGGCACAGGGCGACATGGCGGTGCGGTGGAGCATCGTGCCGGCGGAGCATTGTGCTGCACACCCTCCTTGCCCTCTGCAGCGACTCCACAGCCAGAGCTCATCGTACCGGGCTGCGGGCAGGTTCCCCCTAAATGCCGGGGAGCGCGGGCTCGTGTAAGGACACCCCGAGCCTGTCTTTGTGCCTGGGCGGGTGTGTTTGCCACAGGATGAGTGCTGGAGGGAGGCAGGCTGCGCCCACAAACATGGGGGCTGCTGTTGCACACGCGAGGCTGCTATGGCAAGCGCTGCTGCTCACCCGTTTTGGCCCGAATTTGCCAGCCTGCCTCAAACTTCAGCCCCTGAAGGATAAGCCAGAGACTGCACCCCAGTGCAACTGGGGCGTGGGGAGGCGGAGGGACCTGCTTTGCCTGCCTGGCTCCTGCCCGAGGTGCCGGTGCCTGCCCAGAGCGCAGGGGCTCTGCCTGATCCAGGCGCCAAGAGCCTGGGAGATGACGTGCTGGGTCAGGGCTGGCTCGCTCACCCTTCTCCTCTCTTTGTGTCTCCAGAAAATAGGTTTTTTATTACTTCTTACGGAGGTTTGTACATATCAGACGTGCAGAAGGAAGATGCCTTGTCCACCTACAGGTGTATCACCAAGCACAAGTACAGCGGGGAGACACGGCAGAGCAACGGAGCCAGACTCTCGGTCTCAGGTGAGCACGCGGCTGCCAGCGATGCCGGAGAGGGGGAGCCCTGCCCCACAGACCCAGCGTGGCTCCTGCGCCCGTGAGGGTGTCCAGCCCTCCGTGCACGCCTGCTCCCCTGCCTGCTCGCTGCAGTGCCTGTCTTCCTGGGGTGCAGGGGGGAGCGATGGCATCACTACCTCCCACCCCCGCGAAAGGACATCCCGGTCGGGGGGTAGGAGAGCCTGTCGGGGCTGCGCGGGGGGTTCGAGCCACCTCACGTGTGCCCCCTGAGCAGGCAGCCCCCCGGTGCTGTCTGCGGCAGGCGGCAGCACTGCGCGGCACCCCGAGCGAGAGGCGATGGGGTGCAACGCGATGCGATGTGACAGCCCGCGATGTGAGCAGCCTGACGCGATGTGACGAACATGCAAGCGATACTGCAGCGGAGGCAGTGCAGTCCGTAGTGCTGGGTGTCTCGGGGCGCTCCCGGCTCCGCTGGCTGCCCAAACTACTCTGCTCGGGAGGGAGTTCGTCTGACTCGCAACCACGTTGCCACTCCCGCTGCTCGGCTGCAGCGTGCCCGCTTTCTGCCATACGCTTTTTCCGTCCTCAGGCATGCAGGCTCTGGCTCTCCCGTGCTAGCTCCTCGAATTAACCCCACAGAGGGCAGGGAGGGGGTCTGAGACAGCTGGGCTGGGGCTTGCCTGACCTTGCCCTAGCCTCTTAGAGACCTGAGGGTCTCATGTCCCACCTGTGGCCGTCCTGCCGCACGGCCCCAGAGGAGCGCAGGGCGGCCGCCGGGTAGATTATCCCCTCTCCACGCGGGTTCTATCTGGCCTGGTCCCTTCCTGGTCACTGTCATTATTTACACGTCACAGCATTTTACTTCTGCTTGGGAGTAATGAAAGAGGTTTCTTTCCCCTGGAATTTAATTTCACGCCTGAGACTTAGTGATTAATTTTCTCCCTTCCTGCTGCCTGATGGGCCCCTTTGCTTGTATATTTTGAAATGTGCCACAGAATTTGTGTATTTTGCACCAGTTAGATGTCACCTTGAGTAATTCCTCTGGTGCGGAGTTTATTCGTCCCATCGGCTAGTAAGATGTGTTTCCCCCCCCGCCTCCCCGCAAGCCTGCTGCCCCGGTCACCGAGGGCTGTGCCCGTCATCTCGGATGGGACGGGCCACCCCCACCGGCGCTGGCCCCCTGCCCAGCAGAGGATGTGGCTGGCCTGCCGTGCTCCTGCCTGGCAGAGCTGCCGGCTCACGGGGACAGGGAGAGCTGCTCTCTCCCGGCCGATGCTGAGGGGGCACGGTGGTCCCTGGTGTCCCTGTGGGGGGAAGCCTCGCCTCCTCCTCCTTGCCGCGTCAGCCTGTTTCCTCTCCAAACCCAGACCCGGCGGAGTCCATCCCCACGATGCTAGACAGCTTCCAGTCCAGGGAGGTGAAAGCGGGCCGGCTGGTGGAGCTGCCCTGCATCGCCTCAGGCTACCCCAACCCAGCCGTCCGGTGGATCAAGGACGGGCGCCCGCTCCCCGCCGACAGCCGCTGGACCAAGCGCATCACGGGCCTGACCATCAGCGACCTGCGCGTGGAGGACAGCGGGACCTACATCTGCGAAGTGACCAACACCTTCGGGTCTGCAGAGGTCACGGGGACCCTCACAGTCATAGGTGAGAGCCAGCAGGGAGGAGCGGGGCACAGTGGCGGGGAGGCTTCTGTCCTGCTGCCGCCTTAAACGTAAAGCCTTTATAAATATAAAGCCTTAAAGGTTTTGTACAGCCATATAAATTACGAGGCTTGTATTTCAGCGTGGTGCGTCGCACGCTGGAAGCCACCGTCTTGTGACGCAGCGTGTCCAATGTGGTGCTCAGAGTGCTTGCAGGAGGTTTATCATGCTGCAGCAGCGCATCTACAGACGTCCCCTGATTTACCGCTTCAATTGGGGCAGGGAGAGGGGCCTCTGGAAAATTCAGAGCAGTACTGGGGGATGTAAATTGTTGGATGGCGACGTCACTT
This sequence comes from Buteo buteo, assembly GCF_964188355.1. NCBI lineage: Eukaryota > Metazoa > Chordata > Aves > Accipitriformes > Accipitridae > Buteo > Buteo buteo. Next base: position 7,284,670 of record NC_134179.1, read on the forward strand.
TTCCGTTAGGTGCCTCTGTGCTTTGTTTTGTTAATTTACATAAAACAAGCTCCAGCCAAACAGTAAATACCATCTGGGCAGGCCTAGTATTTATCGCATGCTTTGTTCCTGGGGGTTCCTCCTGTCACCGGGATCCCGGCAGTACCGGAGCCACCGGGGCCAGTATGCACCATGCCTGCCTTACCTGGAGCAGCACTGCAGTGAGCACACCACTGACCGGGCACAAGCAGCCTGCTGGGAGCCACTCTGGCACATCCCCAGCTCAGCACTGTCCCCGTCACGCTGACCACGTCTTCTTCCAGCTGTCCTGCTGCCTCCCTGACAGTGCCCACTCTGCTGGCACCCTGCCGGTGGCCCGGGGCTGACGCTAAAAGCAGGGGCTGTCAGCAGCGAGGACGGTGTGGGGGCCACCCGCCTTATTGCGCGGTGACGTTTTACGTGTAGCGGGGCTGGTGCTTCCAGGGCCGGAAAGGCAGCGAGAGTGCAGTAACGACGAGATGCCTCCCGCTGGGCTGCCCGGCACCGCCAACCCCTCGCCCGCTCTTGCCCTTTCTCACACAGACCCTCTGCGTGTGACCCTCACACCAAAGAAGCTCAAAACAGGCATCGGCAGCACCGTCATCCTCTCTTGTGCCCTCAGCGGGTCCCCTGAGTACATCATTCGCTGGTACCGCAACACCGACCTCGTGGTGGTGGATGACTACATCTCCATCCGGGGGATCAGCAATGAGACCCTCCTCATCACAGCTGCGCAGAAGAGCCACTCTGGGGCCTACCAGTGCTTTGCCACCCGCAAGTCCCAGACGGCACAGGACTTCTCCATCATCATGCTGGAGGGTGAGCTGGCTTCCCTGGGACAAGGGCTTTCCTCTGCCCCTCTCTGAGCCGCCGCATCCCTGGGGTGCGCCGGGATGCTTTGCGCGTGGCTGGAGGGCAGCAAGACCTGCCGGGGTTGGGAGCTCCTGGGGCCAGACCTCTCCTAGCCCACTTCCTGGGCTGTGCAGGCCCTCTGCAAGCAGCTCAGGGACACTGCACCGCCGGGACGGGGAAGGACCAAAATAAGGGTTGACTTGCCCGTCCCCAGCCCCTGGGCCGAGGCACCGCCTTTCACCGGGTGTCCCCTCCCCGATCCAGACGGCTGGATGTTTGGACAAGGGATGGGCTCTGCCGAGCCAGGCGTCCCCTTGAGCCAATGTCTGTATCAACCAGTGTGCCCCCTCATCCCCTCTCAGCATCTCCCTGCTGCAGGGATGCAGGCATGGCCGTGCACGTGTTGCCGACGAGGGCTCCTCTCCCGGCTGAGCTGGGGCTCCCACCCAGGGGGGAGTTCAAAGCCATCCCGCCAGCGGGTGACTTCTGCTGCCTGTGGCTGCCGCTCCCTGACCCCCCTTCCCCTGGGTGCCCCCCAGATGGGACCCCCCGCATCGTCTCCTCCTTCAGTGAGAAGGTGGTCAACCCCGGGGAGCAGTTCTCCCTGATGTGTGCCGCCAAGGGGGCCCCCCCACCAACCGTCACCTGGGCGCTGGATGACGAGCCCATCCCACGGGACAGTGGGCACCGCACCAACCAGTACACCATGTCGGACGGCACCACGGTCAGCCACATGAACGTGACGAGCCCGCAGATCAAGGACGGCGGCGTGTACCGGTGCACCGCGCGGAACTCGGTGGGCAGCGCCGAATACCAAGCGCGAATAAACGTAAGAGGTGCCTGTCTACTTTTAAATATCAGAATAGGACTTTTACCGGGCTTTTGGTTTTATTCTGTTCCCTGGCCGATCGCTCCTGCTCGCCTCTCTGGGCTCTTCCCAGCCGTACAGGTCTCCCTGGCTGCCCTGACCCCATTCCCTGAGCTCCCCGCTCCTGCCCCACTCGCTCACACGCCTGCCTGCAGGGCTGAGCCTCCCTGCCATTTAAAGCAAGGAGTTTAACGAACGGCAAAGCGGTCCTGTAGCCTTGGAGAGCTGGAGCTCGGCTTTGCAGGGGCAAAAGGGCAGCGCTCTCCCCATCAGGGTCCGCCCTCACCCTGCCAAGCCCCTGCCTTGGGGTCTGCGGAGCATTGGCAAACACTTTCCCAAGGGACTCTGTGCACAGGGAAGGTGGTGGCGGGCCCAGAAGTGTCCCAGGCCCCCCGTGCTCTCCCAGCCACCCCCTGGTCCCAGTGGGAGCCCGGCTGCCTGGCAGAGAACGTGCCTGCTGGCACAGGGACCTATGTGGCAAACGTCGACAAGGCAGCACGTGAAATTGTGGAAAATGAGCTTTGATTTGTCACGTCTGTATTTTCTTTGTCTGCTAAAAGCCATGGCCGCGTTAATCGCCGTGTTATTACGGCTGGAGCGTGTCGCTCGGTGCGTTACAGGGAGCGCTTTCAGGCACAGGGTATGGTATAAGCCCCTGCCCGTTAATAATCACCAATTAAAGCTCACAGGCTTCCAGGTGGGAGCAAGATAGAGAGAAGGCAGCATTTATTTGTCTGCTGAGAAAGAGGGTTTAAGGGCTGTGTTTGTCTGTGTCTCAGGTTTGAAATGGATCTAGTGGCTTTTTGGCTGGGATCCCAGGAGAGTCTGAATTTTGCTGCCGCTTACTGCTACATTTGGAGCAAGTTCATCCCTCAGCCATGAGAAGCCGGAGCTTATCCCGAGCGCCTGTTAAGCTGTTATCCTGCTACGCCCTTAGGATGAGGAGTCAAGATAGGGTTAATCTTTAGATTAGTTTGCTATTTTATGCAGTGGCCAGGAGAACAATGTAATTATTGATGCATGAAACCTCTCATTGAAATACTCACCTGCAGCGTTCTCCTGGTCCTTAAGCCAGCACAAGAGCCAGCCAGAAAATGGTGACTGGCTTTTCAGCCCTACTCAGGTTGCCAGCAGGAGGCTCAGAAAAGTATATTTTAGGGGAGGGGAAATGCGTTCGCCAGTGGAAGTCAGGTTCCTGTAGCAGGTCTTGTCAAGGATGTTTGGCACAACGCAGGCAGCTTCCTTCTCCTAAGAGAGGTGGAGAGTGGCTGTGACCATGGAGGAGCGCTCCCCATCTCTTTTACAGCTCCTGCGGCCGCAGGCGCTGCTGGAGGAGCTGTGGTGGAGGTGTACTGGGAGGCCACGGTTCCCATCGCAGAAACATGCTGTGCTTCCAGACACCATCCAGCCTCCTCTGATGAGCAGCAGCGGTGTCTGCGGGCTCAGCTTCCCCAGCACTGAAGCTGCACCTGCAAAACCAGGGTGGGATTTGCTGAAGTGCGGCTGTGATGGAGGACCACGGCCCCCGTTGGTAGCTGCGCTGTTGTGGGCGTGCGCCAGTAGCTCTAGCTGGAGGTTGCAGCCGATGAGTGGCTGTCCCCACACACGCTCAGAGAGGAGCCCGTGCCTGCTCCTTGCCCAAACCCGGGCTGGGTCCCAACTGCTCTGGTTACCTCCTTGGCCTGTGAAGCTCGCTCACTCTGAAATAGCAGCAGATCTCCACGCAACCAAATTGCACTTCGGAATTAACCTAGCCTGCCTCTTCCTTCCTCCTGAATATGTAGGTCCTCCGAGCATCCGAGCGATGAAGAACATAACGGCGGTAGCGGGTAGGGACACTTTCATCAACTGCAGGGTGATCGGGTACCCGTATTACTCCATCAAGTGGTACAAGGACTCTTTGCTGCTGCCCGATAACCACCGCCAAGTGGTCTTTGAAAATGGGACTCTTAAGCTGATGGACGTCCAGAAAGGCATGGATGAAGGAGAGTATCTGTGCAGCGTGCTGATCCAGCCCCAGCTGTCCATCAGCCAGAGCGTCCACGTCACGGTGAAAGGTAAGCGGGTGGAGAGGCTTTCCCCGGATCAGACGCCCTGGGGACATCTGTCCTGTGGGACAGAGGCAGAGCAGCATCACACAGGGGTCTCCACGGCCAGGTGGTGGCCATGGTCCACAAACGCTGCACCGATGGGAGCTCAGCTCCCACCACAGCAGCCCTCGGGAGTCGGCTCAGCTCCTGCTGGAGGGGCTACCTGGTCTTGCCTGCGCGCCTGCCGCTGCCCCGAGCCACACCGTATCCATTTCCCGTTACAAGCGATGGAGCAAGGATTTACGGTGTAAACATAACGTATTAAACCATCTAACCTTTGCTCGGATCGCCTTCACCGATGTTTTTCTCTGTGTGTTAGCTTTTAAAAAAATAATACTCTCGGTCTTCCGAGCACACAGAACATCTTAAAAGCTTCTCCAGGCCATCAATTATTCAGCCCCATTGAGGGAGCTATCAGTCCTAATGAATTGAGCCGGATGCATTCCCTCCCAGTGACTCGCTGAGATTGTGCTGCCAGCGTACAGTGCTCCCGTATCTCCCGTCCTCAGAGTTGTCGGGTCGTCTCTGCCCGTCGCCAGCTCGGTGTTTGCAGTAAATCATTTAGACAAACACAGCCACGCTGGGGACGGAGCTGGCCAATTGTCTTTCTCCGTCTCACCCAGCAGGGTATTTATGGACTGGATTTTACTCTGATCCCCCTCCCTCCCCTCCCATCCACCATTTTCGTATTAGGAATCAGGTTAGCAAGAGAGTGCACCAAGCTGATTATAGATGCTACTGCTTGATTAGCAAATGCTCTTCTCCAAGGCTTTGTAAAGGGAAGAGTAGGCTGCGGATAACCCATCAGAGGGTGGCGTGGGGAGGACTTCTCTCCCCTCAGGCCTGCAATGGAGGGCATGGCCAGCCCTGCTTTCCTCGCCTTATACGAAATCCCCATCTGTGTGGGAGCCCCAGGGCTTGAAGAGAGGCTGGAGTTGAGTAAACGCTGGTCTTCTCCTGGGACGAATGGGACAGGCAGGGCTGGTGCGGAGAGAGCATCTGTAGGGGGGTATGCATGTGAAGTTAGATAACGGGCTTTGCTTTTTGTCCATCGCTGCGATGTGCCATCAGCAGATGCTGGATGCTGAAGTTCAGCCGAAGATCCGTATATTCTGGGAAGCAACCGCTAGCGAACCCTTGCAAATCTGAATTTACTGCCTTGATTAGTGGCCGGTGACAGGCCAAGGAAGGCGAGCGGGTGGAAGTGCTGTGCGGGCCAGTGGCACGCCGCTCTGCCGTAGCCAGATGTCTTCATTCCACCTGCAAGTGCGGCTGCCGGAGATTTACACCCGGCTCCACTTGCTGGATTCCTTGTTTGCTCTGGCCATCAGATAAAAGGTCTGCAGAAAAGAATTGCAAAGGCCCTAGGAGACAGTCAGGGCTAGCTCCGCGGAGCGGAGTGAATAAATATAACTGCATAGAGCAAGGAGCACAGGATGGCGTGGAGCACTGTAAAGCTTTTATTGCCACAAGTGCCTGGCGCCCACATTAAGTGCCACAAGTGAGTTATGCAGGTCTTTCCAAGCACGCGGCAGTAAAAGCTTTACAGTTCCCCTCCGGCGCTGCTCCCCTGGGGATCAGGGATGTGCGGGCAGCCCCCAGCCCTGCTTGCGAGGCATTGCCCGCAGCCACGGTCCCCATCTTGTGTTGAGGGAAATTCCCGCCCGGGTTTAGCTGCTGCTGCTTAGCCTGGGGACCCCAGGTCCCCCAGGTCCCAGCTTCAAACCTCCCTTTAGCTCCTCGGGACTGCTGCGGCTGCCTGGGGATGCTGCCAGGGCCTCTTCTCTGGGCTTCCCCAGCAGCGCAATCCGAGCACCTGGCCTCCTCCAAGATGCCCCGAGAGCTCATTGATCCTGCAGACATCTTGGAACGTTTTAATTCATCACGTGCAGGTTTGGTGCTGGCCTGGGGCTCTGCTTGGGTGCCTGCGGCGATTCGGGGAGCGCGGTGCCGACGCCAGCTACAGCTGCTCCACAGCCGGCAGTGCCGGGGCACCGTCGGGGTGACGCTTCACCCCGTGGGAAGGCAGAGACTGTTCGCTGGGGCTCCCCTCCAGAGCTGAGCTGCTGGGCAGGGCTCTGCGGCAGGTGCTGTGGGCAGGGAGATCCTCGTACGGTGCCCTGGGCCGCGGCCGTGTGGCCGGCTCCTGTTGCAGCTGCGCACGAGAGCCTGGAATCCCTGGAGAAAGGAGAATTGCAGGGGGAAGCGAACTGGGAAGGAGAGGCGAGTTGCAGGCTCCGGTTGTGGGGAGCTGGAGCAGGGAGAGCTCTTCTGTTGAGGGAGCCTGTCCTTTTCCTGGCAGCTCAGAAGCGGCCAGCGGGGCGTGTTTGGAGAGGCGCGGATCCACAAGCCCATCCCAGCTCTGCAATAGACTGCGGTGCATTCCCAATTAATTATTCATTAATTATGGAAAACAGGCAGTGCTGGTTCCATGCCTCTGGCAGCTGGAGCCGCGTCGTTGGAGCCGGCAAAGGGGCAGGCCAGCCCTGCCCGTACCTGCCGGCCGGCCTGCCTGCCTGCCTGCTGGCAGCAGCTTGCAGCCCAGGGGGGTGGTGAGCAGCTCCCCGCTTGCCCGCTGCTCCGCAGAGCTGCCGGGCCGGGGCGGGCAGAGGGGCAGAGACCTTTGCGATGCACGGGGTAGAGGTGGGAGCCCAGGGAGGTGCGTGGTGGGGCGGGGAACTGCTCCTGCGCCTGTACAAGAGGGCAGCTTATTTCTGCCAAGGGGGCGATTGGCAGCCTGCTAATTTAATTATGGAGGCTGCAGAAAGAGGATCTCATCTACCAGGTGCTGAGCCTTGTTAAGCTAATTGTCTCCCTCTCTCTGCTTTCCTCCCCCCTCCCACATTGCTAGAGATGCTGCTGCGGTTGCCTAATTAAGTTATCCGAAAGATAATGGCTGGTTCTGAATCCAGTGCCTTTAAGAAAAGCATCCATCTAATGATCGCTTTTCTGCGAGCAGATAAATGCTGAGGCGGAATTTTGGCTGGCACGTGCGGGGCAGGCAGCTGGGGCTTTCCCCAGAGCGGGGCCTGCTCTTCTTGGGAGGTTGGCGTTTCTCCATCCCGCTTTCAGTGTGGTGGCCCTGCCAGGTGGGAGACGTCTTCTGCTGTTCTCTGCTCGGCAGCACCTTCCACTCTCCCCTGGCCATGTTCCTGGTCGGAGCAAAAGACAGCCTTAGTTTCTGGGCTGCTTTTCCTCCCGGGGCAGCATCTCTGCCGAGCACCGCTGCGGCCCGTCCCCGCTGGAGGAAGGCTTTTCCCGGACAGGCTCTCCAGCATGCTCTGCCTCTCCCTTTGACAGTCCCTCCGCTGATCCAGCCCTTCGAGTTCCCACCAGCCTCCATCGGGCAGCTCCTCTACATCCCCTGCGTGGTCTCCTCCGGGGACATGCCGATCCACATCACCTGGAGGAAGGATGGGCACGTCATCCTCTCCGGCTCTGGAGTCACCATCGAGAGCAAGGAGTTCATGAGCTCCCTACAGATCTCCAGCGTCTCCCTCAAGCACAACGGCAACTACACCTGCATCGCCAGCAACGATGCCGCCACGGTCAGCCGGGAGCGGCAGCTCATCGTGCGGGGTGAGCACCACGGGGCTGAGCCAGCTGCACGCACAGCCCAGCCTGGTCCCCAATGCTGCTGCCACGTCGGGCTTGGGAGGGTGACAGAGGGGTAGCACGGCATGGAACAGAGATAAGTTACAAGGCTTGAGGAAGATAACGCTCTTCCCCAGTTTTGGGAGTGATGCAGAAGCAGGCAGGGAGGATGAGGAGTAGGGCTGAGCCCAGGCACCCACATGCCCGCAGACAGGGAGGAGTCGCAAGGAGCTGTGATGGGGTTTTTGCTACAGTGACCGTCTTTTCTCTCCGATTGCTCAGTGCCTCCTCGTTTTGTGGTCCAACCCAACAACCAAGATGGCATTTACGGTAAAGCCGGGGTGCTGAATTGCTCCGTTGACGGGTACCCCCCTCCGAAAGTCATGTGGAAACACGCAAAAGGTAGGGGTGAGGCACGGCAGCATGTGGGGACCTCCATGCAGGTGGGGGCGAGTCCCCTTTAGGCATGGCCGCCCCAGCACCGAGCCTCACAAGCGCTCCTCTGCCTTGGCTGAGCTCCGTGTCTCTGTGTTGCCTCATAGGAAGCGGCAACCCCCAGCAGTACCACCCCATACCCCTCACGGGCCGCATCCAGATCCTGCCCAACAGCTCCCTGCTCATCCGCCATGTGCTGGAGGAGGACATCGGCTACTACCTCTGCCAGGCCAGCAACGGGGTGGGCACAGACATCAGCAAGTCCATGTTTCTCACCGTGAAGAGTAAGTAGCCAGGGCCATGCCGCGACAGTGGCGAGGGGCCGGGGACCTGCTCCCGGCACGGCTGCAGCGGTGGCTGGGGGGAGCAGGGGCAGGCGCCCACCCCATGTGCCAGTAAAGGCAGCTGTGGCTGTGGGGTGGGTGCTTCTCAGCAGACCCTGCTCTGGCACGGCCCCCTCCTCCATGTGGTGGGTTCGCACCAAGCCAGCCTGGCTCTGCCCTCCGCACCGCGCATCCCCATGATCAATGCGCGGGGCATGGGGAGGGCGTTGATTCCCTTCCTCCAGGGACCCGCTTCCCTTTTGCTATTAAACACGCTTTGTCCTTAATAAAACTGAGCAATCGATCTACATCATACAGGAGGAAAGGAAATAGCTGGGCTAATTTGACAGGGATGGGCTGGGAAGTGTTGTTAGACACCGTGTTTGAACTGCGCTTATTATTGGATTCCTCTCCTGTTGCTATCAACAGAATGCAGAATCTCCAGCTCCTCTTTATTTATTTTGATCGTTGCTGCCGTGAGCATTCAAATCTCAAAAAGGAGGTGGTGGAGGGGGGACCAGCCCCGTCACTCTCGCTCCTGTGGCTGCTCCCGCCTGTCTCCTGAGCAGGGCTTGGCTCAGCAGGGCTAAACTCTGCCCTGCCTGCGCCGAGTGGATGAGTCAGTGAGGACGCTGGCTGCCTGCCTCGTGCCGGCGGCGATGGAGGTTGCCGGCAGAGCTGCGGGATCCACCGCCACCCTGGCTGTGCCCTGGGCAGGGTGCTGCCAGGCAGAGGGGATGCGCAGCCCCCCCCCAGGGAACCACCGAGTCCTGGCGAGGGTCTCGTGCCGGGGGAATCGCCCAGGACGAGACAAGGAGAGAGCGGCTCTGGCTCGGGCAGCCCCCTTGCTGCCTCCCCTCCCCAGCCAAGCGCTTTATTCTCTGGCATCAGCAGGCGTTTCTCTCGGGGCTTCTCCCCTCCACAGCCAGCCTCTGCTTTCCTGGGTTGATGCTCCCCTCCCTGTCAGCTGTTTAATTTCTCCTGCTGACTGATGAATCAAAACGAGTGACTTCAAACAACGCACTTCAATAAGGCGCAGGTACAAAGTCGAGGCGATTAATCCCAAGTGAGCGTGCAGAAGTCTCGGAGCCTGAACTGTTGCCTTGTCCCTGCTATCTGCTGTAATTGCATCCCAGGACAGGTTGCTTGCTGACTTGAATAGCACATAACCTTATTATGCATGTGCCTCTACATTTCCCGGAGACCTCGCAGCCTTTGAAAAGGTTTGGATGAATAGGTAGACGGAGCACCACAGCCAATTAAGCATTATGCGGGGCTCTTTGTTTTGTTTCATTTTGGGGTTTTTGTTTGTTTAGTGAAATGTCAGGCCAATTAAAGTGAGATCAGCGCCGGCTTTCCTTGAAAGTCAGGCCACCGCGGACGAAGTTAAATGAAAGTTAATCAGAGCCCAAACAAAGCGTGCTGGTGGTCAGCAGGGGAGAGGCGAGCGGCCGTGGCAGCCAGCCTGCAGCCGCACATCCCCTTCCCTGATGCCACAGCGATGGGCTCTGGGGGGGCAAGCCGAGACAGCCAGGTAACGCATCAGACAAGCATCTGCAGACCCGCCAGTGCCGGAAGGAGCTGGCCGCTGCTTTTGGCAGGTGGTGGGCAAGGAAAGCCGCCCAGCTTTGCTTGTCCCAGCCTGGGAGTGTAACCCTCGGGGCCCTGGTCATGCCCGGCCCTTGCCAGCGGTGCAGCCCGTGGGGCTGGGGCTTTCCCGTCCTGGGGTGCCCATGCCATGCTGCTCCGCTCAACCCGCAGCACAGGCGCGTGTCTGGATGCAGGCAGCAGCTTGCTGCCTTGCCACGGTGGCGTGTCCTTCCCTGCTTTGAAAAGAAGCTCGTTAGCGTCTGCTCAGGGGTACTGCAGAGTGGAAGGCAGCGAATGCAGGAGGACGGGAGCGTGGACCCGGGGGGACGGCTCACTGGGCTGAGCGCAGGTGAGGAGACCACCAGCGCGTGATAAATGCCATTTAGCACATGGCTGCATGCCTCCCCGGGTGTTGAGAGCAGAGCGTGTGGGATGGAGGGTGTTGCGTCCTCAGGGGGTCCTGCGGGCTGTACTGGGGCTGCTGGAGTGGCGGCAGCACGGTGGGCAGTGCTCGCTGGAGGGGGGGCTCCTCTGCTCAGTCCTCCCTGGCATGGTGATGCTGGGGAGAGTGGGTCCGGCGGGGGGTGCTGGGAGAGGGGCAGCTGCCCGCACGTCGTGGGCACAGGCGCATTTGGAAGTTCCCTGCCGCACGGCAAGAGCGTAACTGATTGCTTCCATGCAATTTGAATTAATCTCATGCTTCAGGTGAAACTCAGCTAATCAGTGGAGAAAGGAAGCTGAAACGGGTGCAATCAAATTAACATCACAGAGCTGGCTCCAAACAAGAAAGAGGGGGGCGAGGGAGGCAGGCACAGCCCTTGTCACCCTTGTCACCCTTGTCATTCAGTTGTCAGCAGCGGGCCGCGAAGCGGCTCGTGCCCCAGCCTGGCGCAGGATGCCAGAGCGTGCCGGGGGCTGTCGACTCCCTTTGTAGCCAGTCTTATCTCTGCCCAGCAAGCGGGACAAGCCTCTTGTTGAGGCCTTGTTAACAAGGCCCATGGGCACCAGCAGAGCGCGGCAGCAGTGCAGGGAGGATGGGTGGGCGCAGAAAGCGTCGGAGGCAAGCTCTCCTCAAGGGAAGCCCGTCCACACAGCAGCGCTGATCTGGGGCTCTGGCTGATGCTCTGACAGGCAGGAACCAGCCTTACTGAGGTTGCTGCACCTGGGGAGGGGGCTGTGGGCTGGCCGGGAGCAGCCCCCAGCAGCCCTCAGAGGGTCCTGTGGCCAGTCCTGAGCGATGCTGTCCCCCTGCAAGTGGCAGGGCAGGTGTTGGGTACCAGCATGAAAGTGGTTCTGTCTCCGTGCCCCGGTCTGTGCAGTCTGCACGGCTGGTTGGGGTTTTCTTTTGGTTTGTTTTGCTGCTTCCCCGACTCTGGACTGCGTGCCGCTCTCCTGGGACCCCAGCAATTGAGAGAAGTTGATATGTTTACATCCAAGGAGCTGCTCTTAATCAGACATCAATAAGTGCATTTCAGCGAAGCAGAGCCTGAAACGGAGCTCCTCTCCCGGGGCCGCCGCTCGCCGGGAAGGGGACCGGTGCCTCCACAGCTGCCGCAGCCCTGTGGGGCTGTCCTGCCCCTGCGGCCACACGTGCCCACTGTGCTGCACCGGCCTCTGGCCCGGGCTAAACAAAGGCTGAACGCAGGGAAGCAGCTCCCTGTGCCCCCGCCTGCCAAATGGCAGGGTGGCCTCTCGATAGCTTTCCCGTGGCAGGAACTGGGGACAGCAGGCAGGAGCCCGGCAAGGGCTGCCGTGGTGCCAAAACCGAGTGCCGAGCCCCTAACCTGGCTGTGGGTGCCCTTATGCCGTGCTGTGCACACTGGGAGCCAGAGTGGCGGTCAGCCCCGGGTCTGGGGTAGGCGTAAGAGCCCCCGGCCGTCCCTGTGCTCTGCCTTTGCCCCAGCAGGACGCAGGAGGCTGGGGCTCGGCCGGCCCTTCCCACACCTCCCCCTCTCCCTGGCATAGCGCTGGCATTGGGGCCGGAGGAAGATGGGTGTGCAGGTGGGGACGGGGCAGAGCTAGATGACTTGCTCTGTTTCTGGTAGGTCTCGGTTTCCCCTGCCCTGGACTACAGGTCCAGCAGCAACGCACCACAGCTCCCAGCCTGGCCCCAACATCCCTGCTCTTTGCCGCATCCTCGTGCCGGCTCACCGGCGGCCGTGCTCTCCTCGGGGCAGGGTTGCCATGGGGCACTGCCAGCGGGTGCCAGGCTGGCACCGCTCTGTCCCAGTTGCGTGGGCGCCTGCCCTGCACCTCGCGAATACCGGCAGCTCAGGAGGAAAGGTTTCCTTAGCTGTTAATTGAATTACATTGCCACGGAAAGCCGAGAAGTCGTAGCTCATTAGATCCTCTTGTGTCCCATTATAACAGTGTGTGTTGCCTTTGCGGATTGTCATTATCATATATTACTGCGGGACTCAGCAGTGCTGTTTGTTTATGCATTACATTTTTTTCTGCTTACCCAGGCTGCCCTCATCCCCCCAGCCCATTTCTCCTGCGTGGTGCGTGCCGCGACCGGCTTGCCGCACGGCGGCACCGGGGCGGCGCGAGGGCTTGGCTCTTGGAGCGGCGAGGCTGCGGAGGAAGGAGCCCGACAGGGCTTGTTACGGCAGTCCCTTGCAGCAAGGAGAAGCGCTTCGGCAGAGGCTGCTGCAGCGGACGGGGACGGGCTGGCGTGCCTGCCCTCCTCCGCAGCAGTGCTGCTGCCAGGCCAGCGGCCCAAGCACCCAGATGGGAGGCGACAGCTTCGTGCCAGGGCTGCGGGCGCTCGCTAGCAGCAAGAGGGACTGGCCGTGCTGTCCCAAGGGCCATCCCTGACCGTGCTGCAGCCACTGCTTGGGCAGCACCAGGATGTGCCTGCGCTGGGTGCTGCAGGCTGGTGGGGTGGTGGGTGCGGCGTGGGGCCTCTCCACCGTCCTTGTTTGCATATTGGGGTGGCTATGGAAAAAAAAAAAAAATCTCTCTGGCATCTGCAATGCAAAGGCAGCCTTGCTGATGTGAAATCGCACTCTATATTCTGCCCAGGTTTATACGAGTGAATTATGCAAATCTGTGATGGAAAACATTCTTCCTCTCATCCTCGGGAGTGTAAAACCTTAGTCAATAATTCATACCCACACGTCTCCGACTGGAGGCTTTCTCTTCATTATAGTGTGCGCTTGGTTATTTGTCTTTCACGTTTTATTGTCTACCCCAGTGTAATGCTATGCATTATAAAATTTATCTGCTTCATTATTTTATGATCCCGAGCTGTATAATGCAGCGAGACGATTCCGCTTCGGGCTGCGTGGCCTCTTGGTGAGACCCGCATCCGCCGCCTCCCCAGTGGGGTCTGGGGGCTGTGCCGGGGCCGGGCAGCCACAGGTGGCACCTGGCCCTCCCCCGGGCGCACAGGTGACCCCCTGCCTCCCTGCAGTCCCAGCCATGATCACCTCCCACCCCAACACCACAATCGCCATCAAGGGGCAGACCAAGGAGCTGAACTGCACCGCCCGGGGCGAGCGGCCCATCATCATCCGCTGGGAGAAGGGCGACACCGTCATTGACCCTGACCGCAACATGCGCTACGCCATCACCACCAAGGACAACGGCGACGACGTCATCTCCACCCTCAAGGTGAGGAGGGGTAGGGGTCTTGCACCCACCTGGGCTGCCAGGTGTCTTTCTCGGGTGACGGAGGCGGGCAGGCAGCACAAGGGGGTGCCCGGGGACGGTGGCGGTGGTCCCCGGTGGGTGTCGCAGAGGCTGGTGCTGTGGCTGGGCTCCCAGGGTGCCAAAATCGAGTCCAGTGGGGAGGGATGTCCGAAGACCTGCCAGAGGGATCGCACCTCCAGCCATCAGCACCATGTGCTGGCTGCATCTGCCCCGGCCCCAGCACTCTGCGGTGCAGCCAGGCGAAGCACCTTGCCGGCTCCTGGACTTTTACAACCAGTGTAAGCATTAGCACTGCCCTGGGCCTGCGCAAGGAGCAGCCAGGCTCCCAATTTTAATTACACCAATTAAAAAACAGCCGCTGTCTGCTTGTCGTGACAAGCCCCTGGATTTTGCAATAAATCTCAGCTGCCTGTACAATGGGTTCTGGTCGCAAAGGTGTTTTGCAGCACCAGGGACACCTCAAAGAGCAAATTCTCAGTGCAGACCTGAGCCGGAGGACTGGGGCTTTGGGGGGTGACCTGCCTCCACGGGCACAGCTCCTGCCAGGGCTGGTGGTGGGAGCAGGCTGTGATACCAGGGAAAGGCAGGGGCATGGTGCTCAGGGTAGGTCGGTCTGAACTGGCTCCTCTTCTCTCCCCGACATGTTCATAGCTGAAACCGGCTGACCGCGGGGACTCGGTCTTCTTCTCCTGTCACGCCATCAACTCCTATGGCGAGGACAGAGGTTTGATCCAGCTCACCGTCCAAGGTACTCGTTCCCCTGCACACGAGCCCTGGGGCACAAAGCCTCGCTGCAAGGGTCTCCCTGCTCCTGGGGGGCTTCTCTCCCCGTCGTCCCTAACCTGCCCATGTGTCCCCAAGAGCCCCCTGACCCGCCGGAGCTGGAGATCCGTGAGGTGAAAGCCCGGAGTATGAATTTGCGATGGACACAGCGGTTTGACGGCAACAGCATCATCACTGGCTTCGATATCGAGTACAAGAACAAGTCAGGTAGGTGACGGCTGACTTCCCCTCCCCTCCCCGTGCCGCCGTGGCCCCCGGCAAGTGGCGGGGCTGGGGGGCTGCTCCGTGGCCACCATGGCCCGGGGCCAGGCTGTGTGGGCAGGTGCAGAGCTGCCCTGGCAACGCCTCCAAGGGAATATTCTGCATCTCGGTTCCTTTGATGAAGAAAGGAGAGAGAAGCGTTAATGAAATATGTTAATTTCTGTTGGATGGGCGCATTTGAAAGGGAATATTAAAAGAGACAATATTTGCGAAAAGCCGAACCCAGGCGGCACAACAGCGAGGAGGGGGGAAGGGGCACCCCTTCGCGGGGTCCGGGGACAAAAGCCAGAGGTGCTTGGGGACTTCACCTGCCTGAGCATGGCCCCCTTGGTACTGCGGGCCCCGGGACGGGATACAGGTGCTGACCCTCCTGTCTCTCTCCACCGCTTTTCCAGATTCCTGGGATTTTAAGCAGTCTACACGCAACATCTCTCCCACCATCAACCAGGCGAACATTGTGGACCTCCACCCAGCCTCTGTGTACAGCATCCGCATGTACTCCTTCAACAAGATCGGGCGCAGTGAGCCGAGCAAGGAGCTCACCATCAGCACGGAGGAAGCAGGTGCCGCTCCCGGCTCGCGGCACAGGCGCTGGGGCCGGAGGGCAGGGGCAGCCACAGGCAGCGGGGGGGCTGTCGCCTTGAGTGAAGCTGGCTGCGACAGAGCTCTCTTAAAGCCGCATATTTTCCCGACGAGGCGGTCCTTTCACTGATGCTTCTCAACGTGTTCTTTTGGGTCTGTTTCTCTGCAGCTCCTGATGGACCTCCGATGGATGTCACCTTGCAGCCAATGACATCCCAGAGCATCCAGGTTACCTGGAAGGTGAGCGGGGCCAGGGTGGCACGTGAGTTTTCCCTGGCCACGGGGGCTTGGGCAGTGCCAAATGCCGTCCCGAGCCTCTGTGGCGGCAGCTTGTCCTGGGACCCAGCATTCCATCAGCGGCCCAAGTGCCAGGAAGAACTTCCCAGGCAAAATGAAAACCTGATGGCTGGGTGCACAGCTCGGCTGCGTTGTGTGGGGTCTTTATTAATCATGCTTTATAACAAGCTCATTATCTCATAGGATGTCCGTGGGGGGTCATGGGAGAGAGAGGATAAATATGTAAGAACCGAGACGCTGGGTTGCAAAGGGCTTGAGCAAAGATCAATAAAACTTAGAATCGGATTAATTTTTCCAAAGGTGCATAATGAAAAATAAAGTGGATTATAAAGTTAGGACTTCGGAATGAACTGGTAAGTCAATAAATTTAGGGTTCCAGCTTCTCCCCCCTCCCCTTAAGCGCTGAAAAACAGATTAATGGAAAATAAGATTCACTTGAAAGATAAGTCACTTTATTTTAAGAGTATTCTAGTGAGATGGATCACCCTGGCTTTATAACATAAATTTGCAATCAACCCTATTGATTTCTTAATGCTTCAGAGAAATATTGTTAAGCTTGATCTCAGCCTGGCCTCACACATTTTTAAGGCTGTCAGACTTGGGGTTTTTCCCTCCTCCTGTTGAGTTGCTCCAGTTGGGGAATGGTGCTGGCCAGACACATCCCACTGCCTGGCCAGCACCTTCCTCTCCGGTGGCCTCCGAGGACCAGCTCGACCTTTTCCACGGTGCTGCTGTGGGGAGAGAAAACTTCAAAGCATTGAGAAGAGCCGTGGGGGAGAGGCGGTCGGGGACAAAGGAGCCCTGCAAGCCTCCCGGCCCTGGGATGTAGACCTGCCTGACATGGCTCCATCTTGCACCCCTCGTTCCTTAGGCCCCGAAGAAGGAGCTGCAGAACGGGGTGATCCGTGGCTACCAGATTGGGTACCGGGAGAACAGCCCGGGCAGCAACGGGCAGTACAGCATTGTGGAGATGAAAGCCACGGGAGACAGCGAGGTCTACACACTGGACAACCTGAAGAAGTTTGCCCAGTATGGAGTCGTGGTGCAGGCGTTTAACCGCGCGGGGACGGGACCGTCATCCAGCGAGATCAACGCCACCACGCTGGAGGACGGTAAGGCTGGCCCCGTCCCCAAGCCAGGCGGTTTTCCTGCTCCCTGGTGCCAAGTCCCACCTGGGGGACCCCCAGTCTTTCCACCCTCAGCCGCTCCCGGCCCCGTTCCGAGCGGATCATGGGGTGGTTGCTGCCCGCTGGCAGCATTTGGCTCTTGGCTGTGTGCATGTGCGTGCATGCTCACAGCTGCCCCGGGGAGGAGTTGTGAACAGGAGGATGCCAGGACACCCATGGCTCTGGGGTTCTGGCACAATTAGAATGATGTCAAGGTGGGTTTAGATGTTGCTGAAGTGCCACAGAGGTTTCCATCTGGGAAGGATCGCCGGTGGCCTCCGTCATTTTAAAACCGACGAGAACAAAGTTTTGCAGTGCATTTGCTCGGCAGTTTTTCATACTTAATTAAGGCTCTCGTTAGCCTGTCAAACCGTGATCATTTCCTGGCTACATTAGCACTCCTCCTGGGGTATTCAAGGGCCCCTGTTTTAGCAATAGTGTCTTTTCCGTAATTATATTACCTTCATTTTGTTCAAACGGACTATCTGTATTAGTTTATTATACTATGTCCCTAATTACATGGTGCTTATATTTTTGCACCTAAGTAATATGAAACAATAATCATTTTCAAAGAGGATCGTTACAGTGATGTATTATCATTTAAACACTCATAAAAATTAGAGTTACCTCTTACGGGGCAATGGGATCTAATTACCTCGCATCCAGGCAGCTCTCCCACTCTCCCCTTGCTGGGAAGCGCAGCGTGTCCCGGCAGCCTCGCCGTCCCCATGAGCACGGGGGTTGCACCCGCCTCGGTGGTCCAGGAGGAGCAAAACTGCGCATCAGAGGCAGACAGCTGTGTTTGCTCAGCCCTGGTGCCCTGCGTGCTGGGCAGGACCAGCTCCAGGGGCTCGAGTGGCTGGGGGAGAGGGGCCAGCAGCATCGTGGGGTACCACGTGGGTGCAGTCAGGGCGGCTGACCCGTGGGACCCGGCTCCTTCAGCTTGGTGTCTGCCAGGCACGTACCACGTCTCCATCCTCCTGCTGATCCTCCTCCCCATCCATTCCCTCCTCAGTTCCCAGCCAGCCCCCCGAGAACGTGCGGGCCATCTCCATCACGTCAGACGTGGCCGTGATCTCCTGGTCAGAGCCCCCGCGCAGCACCCTCAACGGGGTGCTCAAGGGATACCGGGTCATCTTCTGGTCCCTCTACATGGATGGAGGTGAGGGCTCGTGGAGCGCAGGGGACACGGGGGACCTGGGCAGGTGGCGACGTGGGGCTGACGGGCCCCATCTCCCCACAGAGTGGGGGGAGATGCAGAACATCACGACCACGCGGGAGCGAGTGGAGCTGCGGGGCATGGAGAAGTTCACGAACTACAGTGTGCAGGTGCTGGCGTACACCCAGGCTGGCGACGGCGTCCGCAGCAGCGTGCTCTACATCCAGACCAAGGAGGACAGTAAGCCGCGCTCCCCGGGGCAGTGGGTGTGTGCGGGTGCGCTCTCCTCTTACCCCCGGCTGATGAACTGTGGCAATGCTGGTTAATCAGAAATGGGAAGATGGAGCGTTGAGTAGGAGCCGTTAGCAATGAATAAAGAAAGGCAGCTGCACAGCCCCCAGAGCGGGCAGTCAGGGCCGGACAGGGCTTCTCCTTCCTTTTCGTTTCCTCCCTGCTCCGTTTGCCAAACTTGCAGGCAGGTCCTGTGCCCTGCAGCCCGCTGTGCGCCCAGAGCCGCCCCTGGCTGGGTGAGGAGGAAAGGAGAGCAGGAAGGCACCCGGCGCTGCCCTGCTGCATGCACATGGTCCTCGGCCACGGCTCCGTGGTAGCAGTGCCCGAGCCAGCCAGCCCCCCCCCCAGCCCCAGCCCGCTCAGGTCTTACTGCCGTCACTTAGGGTTGCGGTGCACTGTAGCTGACTGATGCCGGGAGATGGGAGCACTCGCTTGTGCCACGGCACGTTGTGTTGTGTTCCTGCACTGGCGAGGGAAGGACTGGAGTGGCTGCGGGGGCATGGAGGAAACCCCCCGGGTACAGCCACGGGCAGGGCATTTCCCTCTCTCTTTTTTTCTTTTTCTTAAGTGTGGATATTTAAATATTTAGACCCCTGCGTGCCCTACTTTAATGCCATTAACTCGGTAGTGGAGCATTTCCTGGGCCTGTGGGCCAGCGTTGCTGCCCGCCCATCCTGGGAAGTGCCAGATGCTGGGGAGGCACAGCTGGGCAGAGTAAGGCTGAGCCACTCTGGAGGATTAAGGAGACTAAGGAGACGGCCATTAAAAGCCAATCACGGTTTCTAAACGAGAGCCTGGGCTGCAATTAACCCTCCTGCCTCCGGCTCGGCACAGAGCCACCCGTGGAGAGGTGTCCCACAGGCAGCAGGGTGACCGCTCACCTGCAGACCCGACCCCGCTTGCACCTGCCCAATGCTGGGGTGGAAACGCCATTGCAGCTCCTCTGCAGCGCCAGGTTGAGATGCCAGCCCTGCGGCAGGGTGCTGCCGCCTCGCCGGGCTGGGCAGAGACCTCGGACACCTGCTGGCGCCGGCTCTGCCACGCTCTCCCTCCTTCAGTTCCAGGTCCCCCGGCCGGCATAAAGGCCGTCCCGTCTTCTGCCAGCAGCGTGGTGGTGTCCTGGCTGCCGCCGGCCAAGCCCAACGGCATCATTCGGAAGTACACCATCTTCTGCTCCAGCCCCGGTTCGGGGCAGCCGGTATGGGACGGGGACAGGGGCGAGGCTGGGGAATCGCCAGGGCGTGCCGGAGGAACGCTGAGCTGGCTGAGCAGGAACGGGAGGGAGGGCTGATGCCAGGTGGCGGTGGCAGCAGCAGCAGCAAAGGTCCCTCGGGCCAGGTCCGCGCACTGCAGAGTTGCGAGGGCACCTGTGGACGCTCTGCATCAGGGCATAGTGCTGTTGTCTGTTCCCTTCCTCCGGCATCCACGCTGCTCAGCGCTCGCTCCAGAATGGGAAATATGCCAGTGGCTGACCGAAAATAAAATGGAAATCAAACCTGGCCCCATCCCTCCTTCATGAGGGAGAGGTTGATGGGAGGTCTGCAGACTAGTGCTTATCAAAAGCTCCTTCTCAAACTCATTTCGCTATCTGAGCCTCTGGTTTCCAGGGCAACATAATCTTTTCATCAAAGCAACTGGTAAAACCGCTGGGATCCGATATTGTTTTCTTGGCATCTTGTCAAAACTGTCATTTGGGTAAAAAAAAATTATGTATACTATACAATATTCATATAGGTGTCTGCTTGTGGGGTACACTTCCATCTGCAGGCCCCACAAGGGTGCGCGTTCAAAGCCGGTGAACGCGCAGATACCTGCGCGCAGTCCCGCGTTTGCACGCGTGAATACCGCATCCGTCCCGTGCAACAGGGGTTGTTGAGCTCCCATCCCCTCTCCAGCGCTGGCACGGCAGGGCAGCCGGGTGCCGTGCAGGCCAGCCCTTTCCCACGCGGTGTGCTTGGGCCCCGACACGATGGAAACCGGCGCTTGCGCTCAGCCTTGCTGCAAGGCTGCGAGCCAGACCTCTCTGGAGGAGCGCTGGCGGGGTCCGAGACAGTCACTGCAGGCAATACGGGAGGTGAGCCCGCGCGGGGTTTTAGGGACCCCCTGGACTGCAGAGGGTTTTTGGCAGCCCGGCTGGGGTTGCCTCCGTGCTCAGGCCCCTCTGCAGCTCGGCGGGCGGCCGGGGAAGCGTCCTTTCCCGGGAACAAATCATGCCCTCAAAGCCATCTGTTCCTCGGGCTCTGACCCGGGCTCCCTGGAGAAATTACGACACCAGCCGGTTTACGCTGGCATTGAGAAACGCCAAGGAGCTGAATGACTGCTCGGGAGCAAACCCACAGCACCTCGAGGAGGTGGCTGCCGGGCCGGCCATGGGCCCTTGGAGAGCGAAGGGAGCTCCCCAGGGATCGCTCCTGGTGGAGCAGGGGGACGGGGACCCGTGGACCACCTTTGCCAGCTGGTCGGGGATGGGACTGAGGGCACAAGCCTGCTGGCAGTGGGACAGTAGGGATATGCCCTGGGTTGGGGGTGCTGGGGGGATGCTCACGGGGAGGCAGCTGGCCCAGAGGCAGCTTTTCCTTGCTGACAGCTCAGGCGCTGCTCTGGCCTCTGGGCCCCCGCTGCTGGGGCACCCAAGCTGAGGGTGATGGGGGCGGGGGTCTCACGGAGGCTGTACCGTCTCCCGTCTCCCTCTCTGCAGGCCCCCAGCGAGTACGAGACCAGCCCTGACCAGCTCTTCTACCGCATTGCCCACCTGAACCGTGGGCAGCAGTACATGCTGTGGGTGGCCGCCGTCACCTCCGCTGGCCGTGGCAACATCAGCGAGAAAGTCACCATCGAGCCTGCTGGGAAAGGTACGGTGGGGGCCGCTGGCTCGCGGCGGGGATGCACACCCTGGCTCTGCTGTCCCCTGTCCCTAGAGTTGCTTCGGCTGCTCCCTATCAGCGTGCAGCAAGGGACAGCTGGGGTGACTCGTGCCCAGGGCAGAGGAGGGACAGCATGGGCAGTCTCAGCTCTCATTACCTGTCGGGGGGGGGTCCGCGCACGGGGCCCGCCTGCCGGGTTGACCTCCTCCTTGCCCCCAAGCCCCTGCCAAGATCATCTCCTTTGGAGGCACCGTCACCACCCCATGGATGAAGGACGTGAGGCTGCCATGCAACTCTGTTGGGGAGCCGGTCCCCGCCATCAAGTGGACCAAGGACAGGTACCGAGGGGGGCTGCCAGCCGTGCCACAGCTGAGGCTAGGTGGGGGCCAGTGCCGGCTGCATCGCCTTTGCTGCATCATGTACGGCTGACGCGCCCTCTCCTCTCTCCTCTCGTCGCAGTGAGGACTCTGCCATCCCCGTGACGGTGGATGGCCATCGCCTGATCCAGGCCAACGGCACGCTGGTGCTGCGCTCGGTGAAAGCGGAGGACTCCGGCTACTACACCTGCACCGCCACCAACACCTGGGGCTTTGACACCATCATCATCAACCTGCTGGTGCAAGGTGAGGGGTGCTGGCGGGGGGGGTCAGCCTGTGGTCCCACACCTGCATCTGGGAGCAAATGCCTCACATGGACACGGTCCGTCTCGGCAGGCAGCATAGCGAGCCTGTGCACTCACTCGTCCGCTGCTCTCAGTGGGGTGAAGCACCGCGGGGGCTTTCCTGTGTGAGGGGTTCTCATTGGCCCAGGGCTGAGCGGGAGGTCTTGCTGGCGTTTCCCCTTTTTGTGGGGGCATGGGTCGGGGCACTTTCAGCCAGTGCATGCGAGGTGCTCATGGGCTTTTCCTTCCTCCCCAGTGCCCCCCGACCAGCCCCGCCTGACTGTCTCCAAGACCTCGGCATCGTCCATCACACTGGCCTGGATTCCTGGGGACAATGGGGGCAGCTCCATCCGAGGTACGGCTGCTGCGAGCGACAGAGCCGGCACCAGCACCACAGCCCCCCTCCTGGAGCCATGGGTGCCTCTGGCCCCGGTGCTGGGGGATGGGACTCGTGGCACATGCTGTGCACGTGCTTTTGTCTCTGCGCCTCAGTTTCCCCCTCTCTAAAACACCTCAGAAACACTCCAGAGTAAGGTTGATGCTTCTGAGCTTGTGGGAGGGCTGCCAGTCCTAACGAAGGGGGTTGCAAGGTGTTTTGGACAAGACGCAGTGGTTGAAGTAGCTAACAAAGGGCATGTCGTTAATTGCTCAGGTGCTGGTGCCCGGGGCCTGCCCCAGTGGCTGCTCCGCATCTCCTGGCATTGGTGTGACTCTGAACCCGACTGGGCAGGATTTGTGCCCCGTCCCTGGCAGGCTGGGGGCTTCAGCAGGGCTCCGGGAGCATCCCTGCTTTCCAGAGCCTCCTTTCTGCTCTGATTCATCTCATGAATTATACGTTGAAACAGCTGCACACGGAGGGGGGAGCGGGGAGTGAGGAAGGAGACCTCGCTTACAATTAATTAAAAGCATGAAAGTAATTACAAGCAAATCTCCCCAGCCAGCAGCCTTTCACTCCAGCGGACTCTGTTGATAAATTTGGTTATAATTGGATTAGAAATATTAAAAACATGCTGCATGTACAAAATAAATAAATAACCGGTGGCAGACACCAGGGTGCCAGGCACTGTGGGCGGTGCGGGGGTGCCGGGGCTGGCTTCGATATGGCCGGGAAAGCGTGTGCCCACAGGCAGGCCCGCACCACCCCAGGAGGGTCCCAGTACCCCCATCCTCTGGCTGTAGGGAAGCCTTGGCGCTGGGCAGGTGTGAGAAGCGTCTCTTCCCTTGGCACTGCTCTGCCTGAGCCGGAGCTGGGCGTTCACAGAGCTGACGCGAGGCAGATGCGCGCCTTCCTGTAGGTCCTTTGGCATCGCCACGCTGGTACCCGGATGGCCTCGGCACCTGGAGCGGTCCTGCAAGGTCTGCATCGTGTGGCTCATGACACACGTGCAAAGGCAGAAAGCCTACTCTTCTCTATGATTTTTATTTGAGAGTTGGCAAAATAACCTGCAAAAATAGGCAAATCTATCGCTGCACTGCAAAAGCTGGGGATTTTGTATAGCCAAAAAGGTTGGAACAGTCAGGGCAGCAAAGACACGCTGCCCTGAGGGGCACCAACGTACGAGGCGGCGTATCCCTCGCCCAAAGCTCCGTGCGTATGCACGTGCCTCTCCCTGGGAAACCCTGGCGAGCCGTCTTCAGGCGTCTTGTTGATGGCAGTGTAACAGGTTTGTTCATCTAGGACACAGTGTGCTTCCTAATACTCTTAATCATGGGAGAGGAGGCGGCATGCAACGGCAAAAGCAACTTCCTAGCAGCTTCCCGAGGGAGCTAGTTAATTCTTGCTTTCCCTTTATAGCCTCGCACCAATCAATCACGTTTCGCACTCCCCACGCTCCCGTGCGAAACTGAGCGATGGGGGCTGTGCCGGCGGCACTGGAGGCAGGCGGTGCGCAGACAGGGGAGCGGATGGGGGGAGTGGCCGGGGGGCTCTGGCAGAGCACTCGGGAGGTGGCTAGCTGCTGGGGGTGCCCACGTGCCTCTCGCCTGTGGCTCCTGCCTGGGTCTGCATGGCAGGCAGTGCCGGCAGGCGAGTCGGCCTCCGTTCAGGCCGCACGCAGGGTCCAGCAGGGCAGCAGCTCGTCCCTGCTAGCGGTTTTGAGGTAACCATAACCCACATCAGCAGCGTAGGAGTAGAGGGCTGCGTTTCCGTCACCATCGGGCAGGAATCGGTGTGTAATGGCTGCCCTGGCACTGCAGCGGACGTGGCCACGGGATGTCCCCGAGGCAGGCGCAGGGTACCCCGCTGGCTCTGCGTGCCAGCAGTAACCCCTTCTCTCGCCCTGCCTGGGTGCCGCTCGCCTGCCCCGGCCGCCTGTGTGCCCAGAGGTGACCACCCCATCCTTGCACCCACAGGCTTCGTGCTCCAGTACTCAGTGGACAACAGCGAGGAGTGGAAGGACGTGTTCATCAGCTCCTCCGAGCGCTCCTTCAAGCTGGAGAGCCTCAAGTGCGGCACCTGGTACAAGGTGAAGCTGGCAGCCAAGAACAGCGTGGGGGCTGGCCGCATCAGCGAGATCATCGAAGCCAAGACCCATGGCAGAGGTGAGCCTGCCCCGCAGTGTCCTGGCCCCACTGTGGTCCCCTCTCCGCAGCGGTCCCCTCTCCGCAGCAGCCCTCCTGACGGCTCCTCTCCCGCAGAGCCCTCCTTCAGCAAGGACCAGCACCTCTTCACCCACATCAACTCCACGCATGCCAGGCTGAACCTGCAGGGCTGGAGCAGCGGGGGCTGCCCCATCACCGCCATTGTCCTGGAGTACCGGCCCAAGGGCAACTGGGTCTGGCAGAGCCTCCGCACCAACAGCTCCAGTGAGGTCTTCCTGACGGAGCTGCGTGAGGCCACGTGGTACGAGCTCCGCATGAAGGCCTGCAACAGCGCCGGCTGCGGCAACGAGACCACGCAGTTCGCCACGCTGGACTACGACGGCAGTGAGTGGGAGGGACGGGGCGGGGGCCGCGCCGCCGAGGCAGGGGGCTCTCGGGAGCGCTGACCGCCCGTGCTCTGCCCTAGGCACCATCCCCCCTATCAAGTCTGCCCAAGGCGAGGGTGACGACGTGAAGAAGCTCTTCACCATCGCCTGCCCTGTGATCCTGGCCACGCTAGGAGTGGCTCTGCTCTTCATCATCCGCAAGAAGAGGAAAGAGAAGCGGCTCAAGAGGCTTCGAGGTGAGATGGGGCTCTGAGGCACAATGCCCGGGACCGGATCACAGAGCTGTGCTTTCCTGGACCAGCTTGTTATGCCCTAAACAGCTCTCAAAAAAAAAAAATGCCTTCTTGTTTTTTGTGTCTCCTGCACAGATGCCAAGAGTTTGGCTGAAATGCTGATCAGGTGGGTCTCAGAGCTGGAGGTGGGTGGGGAAGCCAGGGAATGCTGGGTGGTGGGGGTGGTCCTAGATCCTTTTAACCCCGGGTTCAGCCCTCACTCTGTTTCAGACCTTCTGGGGTTTAGACCTGTGAAGGTTGTAGCAGCCTCTCTGTAGCCCAGCAGTCTGGTGCTCCTGGCTGTTCTGGCCTGCCGGAGGGTCCCAGAACCCATGCCGGAGCTTGCCTGGGGGAGAGCTGCTTAGCTGGAGAGCTGAGCCCCAGGCAGGCTGGCCAGCGGCAAGTCCCAGCCCCTGCTAGGCTTGAGCTGCTGGGGCTCTCTCCAGTAATTGCTGGGTCTGCGTTCCCTCTTACCTCACAGCAAGAATAACCGCAGCTTTGACACGCCGGTGAAGGGTCCCCCGCAGGGCCCCCGACTACACATAGACATCCCTCGGGTACAGCTCCTCATCGAGGACAAGGAAGGCATCAAACAGCTGGGTAAGCACCATGCTCTCCCTGCGGCGTGGGGCCCCAGCAGCACCTGCCTGGGGAAGGGATATGGGCCAGCGTCCTGTCTGGCCCCGAGAAGCCTGAGGTGTCCCCAGGCTGTCCCCTTCCTACCCTACAGCGGAGCAGGGTGCAGAGGCGTGCTTGCGGCTCCCCTTATGTTGCTGCTGGCACAGCCGGCAGCACCCACAGTGATCTCCCCGGTCAGGCTCTGCCTCGGTGGGGGTTACTGTCACGCCGCTGCCCGGGCTGGAGAACAGTCAGGCAAATCTCCCATCCCCATGTGCCCTGGCATGCCCCATGTGCCCTGGCATGCTGACAGCCTACAGCAAGGTCCTGGCTAGAGAAAGAGGTCTGAGCTCCAACTTCTTCCCGCAGGGGATGACAAAGCCACGATCCCAGTGACCGACACGGAGTTCAGTCAGGCGGTGAACCCCCAGAGCTTTTGCACGGGTGTCTCGCTGCATCACCCCGCTCTGATCCAGAACACGGGGCCCCTCATCGACATGTCGGACATCCGCCCCGGCACCAGTAAGTGGCTGTGGTCGTGTGGGGCTGGGCTGGGTTTGCTGGCAAGTGTGGGGTGCTTGCAGACACGGGCACCAGGCAGGTGCGGGCGAGCTGGGCACTCACCGCAGGGACACCACAGCCGGTCCCTGCACATCCCCTTCCAGAGGGGTGCTCCTGCTGCCCCACAGCAGGGTGCTGGGGTGCAGGCCCTGTCACTGGCCGTGCCTAAAAGCAGCTGTGGGTAAGACAGAAGGAGCTGGGAGTGCCCCAGGGAGATGGGACAGTGTCCTGGTTGTCTCTGGGAGTGGCCCGCTGTGACTCACTCTGTCACCTTTGTGCCCCAGACCCCGTATCAAGAAAGAGCGTGAAGTCTGCGCACAGCACCCGCAACCGGTACTCCAGCCAGTGGACCCTCACCAAGTGCCAGGCATCCACCCCGGCACGGACCCTCACCTCGGACTGGAGGACAGTGGGCTCCCAGCATGGCATCACAGTCACTGAGAGCGACAGCTACAGCGCCAGCCTGTCTCAGGACACAGGTCTGCCAGCGCTGCCCGGGAGGCAGGGCTGAAGGCAGCCCCTGGGGCTGTTGCTAGCAGGGATCTGCTGGTTTGGGGGACGTGGATGGTGATCCCAAACCACAAGTTTAGGGTGACTGTGGAAATAGGATTTACTGTCAGTCAATGGGAGCGTGGAACCAGGACTTCCACGGCAAGAGCCAAAAAGCAGCAGTGTTGAAATGCGTACTCCAATTCCTAGTAAAGATTATCAATAGCATCCTAAATCGGACAGAGGCAGGTAACAGGCCCTTGGCTCTTGTGCTGGGTCTTGCCCTCTCGGTGAGTTGCTGGCAGTGGTGTCCCCTGCCCTGTGCAGTGGTGTTGAGCTCCAGGTTAACTGATGTGGCTGGTGTGGGGACTGTGTGCATGTGCAGGGCTCTGTCATCTCCTGGTCCCCTCCAGAAGCTCTGTGGTGGCTCCTGAGCTGCTGCTGCTGGGTTGTGCCCAGCTCTGGGGACAGATGGCTGGCTGTTTCTCAGCAGGGAGAGCCTGGGCATTCCCAGGCCAGGGGAGCTTCCCAGGTATGTGACATGTCCTCTCCTCCACAGACAAGGGGCGGAACAGCATGGTGTCGACAGAGAGTGCCTCATCTACCTACGAGGAGCTGGCACGCGCCTATGAGCATGCGAAGCTGGAGGAACAGCTGCAACATGCCAAGTTTGAGATCACAGAGTGCTTCATCTCTGACAGCTCCTCAGACCAGATGACCACTGGCACCACCGACAATGCTGACAGCATGACCTCGATGAGCACACCGTCAGAGCCTGGCATCTGTCGCTTCACAGCCTCCCCGCCCAAACCCCAGGACAGCGAGCGGGGCAAGAGTGTGGCTGTACCCATCCCACACCGTGCCAGCAAGAGTATGTATACATGGGCTTTGTCCTTAGTTGTACAGTTCCTGTTTAATGTGTTGTGTAATGCAGAAAAAAAATACAAAAATAAAGGTACTGAAAGAGGCAGGTCACGTGAAGAGCATGGGAAAAGTGGGAAAAGCATCTCTCTTCCACCCTCCACAGTACTGATCTTTCAGTATCATCCGTTTCGTTGCTGTGTTCACTTTCTAGATTTTGTAAGGCTTTCTATTGGAATTGCTAGGTGATTTCAGTAAATTCTGCAGTGATCTTTTCTAGATGCCAACACAACCTGGAAAAGATCCCCACAGGACCTACTCAAAAATCTAACAATTCTAATTTTCTCTCCTCTTGCTCTCATCTCCTCTTTCTCCCTCCTCTCCTCAGTGCTTTGCTCCTCCTTACATTATTGCTGAAGGCCGTGACTCCCAAGGTTGTACTCAAGTGCCTCAGCAGTGTCAGTAAGAGACAGTCCAACCCTTCAGGACTCATCTTTCACCAGCAGCGACCATGCAGTAGAGTACAACCACTCGAGAAATGTCTTTCTGCCACAAAGACAATACAGTACAACCATTCTAGCACCAAAGATGTTAAAATACCACTCCCGAGCTGTCTTTCAGCAGCAGAGACCTTACAATAGAATACAACACAACCCTTTGAGATATTTCTTCCAGCTAACAGACATATAACACGTGTTTGAGCTGGCTGTTTGTTACAGTACACAGTATTAGCTATAATACATAATATATTGCATTATGAAAAAAATACAAATATATCTAAGAAATATTATATTTCAAGAAAATACATATAGTGGATAAGGATGTCGTACACAAAATCTATTTTAAAAATAGCTGTGATAATTGGGAATTAATTTATATACACTGAGTATATTATGAAATATACAGTATTAGATAATTTTTTGTGAGACAATATACTTTTATGATACATTTTAAATTGTATAGTGTACATTCTAAGACAATATAATACAGTATTATAGTTTACAGAACATATTACAAAACATATACCATTAAAAGCAATAGTGTTGCATTGGTTTGTGTTACATGTCACACAATATAATAATGCAGTGTCTTATACATACACATAAATCCTTAAAGTAAGGTATTAGTTATATATACTGCTATATAATACAACAGAGCATAGTATATTGTTTATTGAAATAAAAATGCTGTTTGCATAGTATAATAGTTGATAGAAAATACTATATAACACTGACATGTACTGTATACTACAACTGATGTGACAAACATAGTAGAAATGTTTGCGCAACATACATTACAGACCAACATACAATATATATGCCCATGGATCCTACTGCCTTGTATCATACACTCATAAGTAACATTACACACTACATTACCTATACATACTATATTGTATTATACCTGAAAACATAACAGAGAAAAAGGCAGAATGTTTGGAAAGTGTTGTATAACATTGTTTTATTACAGCATACATTTAGTATTACACATTATAATACTTTATAGGACGTTACATAAAGCATTGAACACCATAGTTTGGTGTGCTAGATGCGTTGCATCGCCGAAAGTATGGCATGGTATAGGATGATTATATTACATGTCTCGTATCATATTCCACTAACAGAGAGGGTGGGGGCCAGGAGGGGGCCCCCAGGGTGGGCAGGGCCCCTGCAGAGCCTCACCCACCACGGCTTCCCCTTGCAGGCGACTACTGCAACCTTCCACTCTACGTCAAGTCGGAGGCCTTCTTCCGCAAGCCCGACACCCATGAGCCCTGCCCAGTGGTGCCGCCGCGGGAAGCCTCCATCCGAAACCTCGCCCGGGCGTACCACGCACAAGCCCGGCACATGACGCTGGAGCCTGGCAGCAAGCCCCTGGGCCTGCCTCCCCCAGCCTCTGCCACAACCACCTTACCTCAAAGGACTCTCCCCATGCCCAGCACGACGAGCACAGCTGCTGCGCCCACCACCAGCGCCGCCCCGGCACCCCCCGCCACCGCCGAGCCCCCCGCCACTGCTGCCGCTGAGGCGCGGGTGCCCACGCACTCCAAAGTGGGAGGCTCCAGGGACTCACTCCTAGAAATGAGCACATCAGGTGTAGGCCGGTCTCAAAAACAGGGCGCCGGAGCCTACTCCAAGTCCTACACACTGGTGTAGGGCACCAACCAGAGACCACCCGCAACGGACGCTGCTCATTTCCCTGCACCATTTATATTTAATTAACAAACTTGTACATAATGAACTCTTTTGTATAAATGAAGCTATTTTCTTCTTCTCCGAACAGAAAAAGAAACCAGGGCACAAAGAATTTGATGTTACAGATTTAAAAAAAATATAATATATATGTAAACATATATATATATTTCACATCATTTTGAAAGGGGCACAAGGAAAGACTCAGCGACTTTTCCCCCCTCCCCCCCTGATCTTGTCGGTGGTTTTAAAAAGGAACGTCTCGAAGACATTGCATGCTATTTTACTGTTCTGAAAACAACAGGAGTTGCTTCAATTTGCAAATGCTTATGTGTTAATACCTTTTTCTATGAAAAAAAACCCAGCGCTGTGTGCAATAAAGGTTATGTTTATATGTGGGTGTCTGTAAAGTGAGCAGGGCGGTAGGCAGTGCCAGGGCTGGGGCAGGACGCCCCAGGCAGACAGAGAGGGGCAGCCCAAGTGCATCCAGGCAGCCAAATACATGCTGCAGGAGCCCAGAGGCACACAGCACCAAGCACTGCCCACTTCCCTACCAAGCTGTGCCGCCCTGCAGAGCCCCAGGGCAGGAGGAGGGGAAGGGATGGGAGCAGGGTGTGGGGAACAGTAGCGCCAAGCAGGACATCCCAGCAACAGCCAGGCTGTGACACAGCACCCACAACCCCAGGTGAGCAGCACCTACTTACCAATAAGCACAGGCCAGCCCTGCTGAACCACTGGTTAGCTCTAGCCCAGGATGAAGCAGGACAGTGAAGCCCAATCCAGTTTGGCTGGAAGGGTGAACTGCTACACAGACCCTTGCGAGCCACAGCACGGCTCCGGTGCAGCACATCATTGCTCTGGCAGTGCAGGGTAAGCACGGTGTAGCTCTGGTATCGTGTGTGAACGCGGTGAAGCACAGCGACTGGCTCACAGCAGGGCTCTTGTTCTCTGCCACGTGGCAGCACTGCACAGTACCGCACAGGAGCAGGAGGTGAAGCCCAGCGCGCTTGTCCTCGGTCACAGTTGAGCGCAACAAATCACAGTGGAGCAGTGAAGCACAGTGCATCATGGCAAAGCACAGCCGAGCACGAAGCCCAGCGAATCCAGCACCGTGCCGTGAATCACGGCAACGGCAACACTGCCTCCTGTCATGGTGAATCATGGCACAGGACAGCAAGATGCCACATGGCTCCCCCAGGACGCAGGGCATTGTGGCACACTGAACCGCAGCACAGGTCTGCCAGGTCACAGCACAGTGCAGTAAAGCCAACTGAAGCACGGCACTGTGCCCCACCTTGATTTGGTCTTATTTTTCCTCTCAGCTTTTACCACCAGCCATAGCAATTAACCACCAAGGACATGCAGATTACACCTTCCCTTTTCCTACGTGCACATCTGACAGTGAAAGCAAAAGCAGCTAGAGCTGAGGCAGGCAGCCTGGGGCCAGCAGCCTTCCTTACCTGTTTGGCTATCCCAGGAAGACAAAACCAGCTAAGGCTGTTACTAACAGTTGTTTTAATTACCCAAAGTAGAACTTTGCCTTCCAGAGGAGGTTCTGGTCTTATTTGAAGTCCAAGTAACTAACTACATTTTCATTTCCTTATTTCCTCCAATTTATAAGCTAGTGTTTTCATCACTTCTCCATCCATGCTTGTTCCCCACAGGCTCCAACTCTTCTTTCCTTACAATGAAGGAATCGGCTTCCTATTGTAGCTTAAACTAGCAGTTGTAACTTCTATGCAGAGATTTTTAGCAGTCACATTTTTTTCCTCTTGACAGAAGTGCTGTTTTTAAACACATTGGTTATAGTCAAGTGCTACAGAGTTAACAAAAAAAAAAACCCCAAAAACTAGGAGAGGTATTACAGGAACCCCAACAATGACATGCAAATGAAGTGATTGGTGTTACTGGTGAGATTACCCACAATTCCCACTTCCAGCATGCAGTTCCATTACCTGCTTGTGTTGTCACCCTGGTCAGCAGATCCTCCTTTGCCACCTGGTTCTCACTAACATAACATCTCAAATCCAGTAGAATTCAAAGTGTCTTGGCAACAGCCTGGCAGCTGCTCACTCTTGGGGCTCAAGAAATGAGCCATTATGACAATTTTTATCAGTTTTGGCGATTATTCAGGTAACACTCAGAGCCAACATCTGCCAAGAAGCATCCTGCACACAGAGGAGTATGCTTCCCAAAATATGCTGGTAGGAAGGCATCAAAGATCACACTCAATACCACAAATGCCTGGGTTGATATTCCCCACTCGTGTTTCTGCATCGAAATCCCCATTGACACCTTGCTTCTCAGTAAAGCTTTCCTTAAGGACAGATAGAGTTTGCTTCTGGTGAACCAGGACATTGCATTTCCTCTGCCTGAACCGCTGCTTGAGTGGCTCTGCCTCTGCCAGCAGGTTCCCACACTCTCAGCAAGATGATCTGGGTTACTGCCCTGCATCTGGAGCCTCTGGTTTTGGTGCACTGAGGATTCATGTCAAGAGCAATCAGCCAGCCTCCAAATCCACACATGAAATAGGGTTAGGCTTCTGCAGTACTTGCTCTGGGGTTTTGTTTGCTTTGGGTTTGTTTTTTTTTTTTTAAATGAATCCCAATGTCTGTTCTGAATAGCCTTTACTTCTATGCATGAATTTCCTTATTCATTCAATTTTAACAGGTTTTGGGAGACAAAACCATGGTGAGTTTCCAATTTCACACGCCAGGAGTGCATGGATTTTGTACGGCATTTGCACGCGGAACATGAGCAAGGCAATCAAATGCTGAAGATCACACTATGTGGCTCTGACAGGGTCTCTTTGAGCCAGAAAGAGCTTGCTTGACTTACCTTAAAGCAAGTCATCAAGAGAAAATACTGAGGGGCCAGAGAGGCTGGGGGACATGCAGCAACCGGTCACCAGCAACTCAGCCTTTCGCATCATCCTTGGAGTCCTGGGAACCTCCTGGCCGCACGGCCCCTCACACCCTCCCAGGCAGGCTGCTGCCGTGCACTGATGGGCTGACAACCCTCTTGCCACTCCAGGGCGCCCATGGGTCCACACGGGAGCAGCTGCACGTCATAGCCCACATCAGCTCGTCCAGAGATCTGTCTCGCACTGGTTAGCATTTGCCTTTAAGCCAAGTGAAACCAGTCCTGCCCCTTCTGTCTCTCCCTGAGATCAGTGGAAAGTGATGACAAGAAAACCAGCATTTCTCAAGCATTTTTCTAAGGATTTCAAAAGCAGTTCAGCGCACATTTCACTTCCAAACCTTTACACAGTAGAGATTAAGAGACCCAAGCGCCCATGCCCATCTCAAAGCAGTATCACAGCTAGGCAACCATGCAGCACCTGAGACGCCAATCCCAGACTTTAAATAGAAGAGGCAAGAAAAGGCAAGTGTTCTCAGCTGTAAGAGTAAGTGGATTAGCAAAATAAAAAGAAGAACAGATTAACACAGATTAATACGTCTTTATTGTAATTGGCTAGTACAGATTTCCTTCTACATTTTAGCAAGCATTCTCCACCTTCCCTTCCCCAGCAGTTCCAAACGCTGGCCTTGCAGAGTTTAACAAAGTCCAAGTTTCCAGCACTCAGCCGTGAGACGCCAGTATCCCCCCACTCCCAGTGAGCCCACTGCCCTTCACCATGGCAGCGGGTTCTCCCCACATTGCTGCACACAGTAACGAACCGGGAATTGAAAGAGGACAGTCAAGTCAAGCCATGCTAGCCAAACTCTGCCTTCAACAGGAAGCAGGCAAAAAAGCATCAGGCTCAGAAATCCAAAGAGCCGGTTTGGTTTTAGGTCTGCTTTACCAGCTGCCTTGCACAGCACTCTAGGCAGAGCCCCAGACACCACACTACATGCACCACACACCTCCTGACATCAGCTAGCTCAGGCTGCCTGCAGCAGAGCCTGGCAGCTCACATCACCGCAGAGCGACAGACCAAACTGTTACCAGCCCTGCTCTCCCCGTGCACCTCCAGAGAAGACCCAAGAGCAGTGCTGGATGCCAACCACAACCAGCAGGCAGTAACTGAGCATGAGCAGAAGCCGGACACCAAATGCCAGCGCTCACAAGCCAAAGGTAAGTAGGGGCAGCTGGGGATGGAGCCCTTGTAAGAAGGGCTGAGGACATTTGCAGCTAGAGAGGACAGAAAGGGCTCTAGGGCCATAGCTCTGCACAGAAAATCCAGCATCAGACCCAGCAAGGCAGCAGTGGAGACCACACTCAAGCAGTCGGAGCAGCACCATTCACAGTCAGCAGCTCCTCTGCACCCTGCTCCTTCCCACAGAGCACCCGCCATGGGACAGCACACAGCACCTCCTCACTGCAAACTTCCTCCTGTTTCTGCTGGCCCAGAGCTTGGTGCTTTTGTATTCCCTCTCTCTCAACAACTCTGCACCCTCCAAAAGCCAGCACTTGAAAACAGGTGTTAAAACCCAAGACAATCTTGGGGTCCTGTCCCTGCCAGACCGGGACCAGGTCTCTGTTCAGCTTTGCTGGGCCAAAATACCAGGACAGGGTGGCTGGGGGACAGCAGGCACTAACCCAAATGCCAGAGTTAGCAGAGGGCTGTCTCAGGAAGGAGCCTGACCCAGCAGAGAGCAGGTTCAGCCTCTACACATGCAGCCACAGAAGACAGAGTCCACCCCATCCCTGCTCTGAAACCAAGGCACCCCAAGCAGTTCCCCCCCACCAAAAAAAGTAAGACGAGCTCACAGTCAGAACACAGCTCAGCTCCTACCACCCTGGCTGCCTGCAGCATACCCCCTCAGTGCCATCCCACTCCAGGCCAGCTCCTGGACACCGTCATGCTCAGCAGCTCAGCCAGCCAGGCGCCTGGAGCGGGGGACAAGGGCAGTTGTTCCACCCCAGCTCCAGAGGCAGAATGGAGGTGGAGGCACAGGGGAGGGCTATTGCTGGGCAAAGCCAGCCTCAGCTGAGCAGCTAGCCAGCCACAATCGCCATCAGCTGTACAGGACCCCCCCTGCTCCCCCAACATAGGTGCTGGACTTAAACTGGCTGTGGCCCAAGGGCCAGCCACCACACAGCTCTGGGTGCTGCCACCAAGGAAAGGCTTGTAAATGCTGTGCCACTCCCTGGGCACTGAGGTCCCAAACAGCCCCTCGCCAGTGGTACCCTGGCCCACAAGGCAACGGTGTCTAGGGAAGGACTGACCAGGAAAGAGAACTCACTCTGAGTGGCAACCAACACGAACAGCAGAGTATCTACAGCTGCACATGCACCAGAAGCTACGTTATCAGGGAGCGGGTTCACAGTCACCATGGCCGCAAAGCTCTCTGGGATACCAAGCAGACAAAAAGGAGGGACAGTGCAGGGCACAGGTGGCCGACACGTCTACTTCTTCTCCTGCTTCTGCTGCTGGTATCTCCTGAAGTGGGTCTGGATGGTGATGGCCGCCTTCTCAGAAGGATCGCTGAAGAACTTGCTCTCGCTGCTGGTGTCAGGGGTCACATTGCCTGGGACAACAACCCAGCATCACAGTGAGCACAGGTGGTGCCAGTGGCCCTAAACAGGCTCCACTGAGCAAGGCAGGGCTCTGGCATCACCTCCCCCCCACGGGGTCAGACTGGACTCTGCATACCCCAGGCTCCCCACAGATGGGAGGGCTTCCCTCCACTACCAGAGCCGAAAGAGGCTGGAGAGTCCACAGCATGAAACCATGACTCCACTGGCTCACGGGGGCATCTCCAGGCCAGAGGGAGATGCAGCAGGGAACTGGAGGCAAAGAAAAGCCCAGCCTCCCTGGCAGCACTAAGCCCTCTATTTACACAGCTTTGCTCCCCAAAGACCTCAGCTTCCCCACGTTTAATCACCAAGTATGATGCTCACTTACTTTCACACACACACAAATAAGATTAGAAAAAAGGCCCGGCACTGTACAGCAATAAAGCTCTCATGCTGACAAATGGGAGCCCTCCCCACCTCACACTTAATGTTGCATTAGGGAAGTATTGTGAAATTCAACAGGAACTGAATCAAAGCCGCTCAGCAGTGCTCCTTTAAGCCAGCATGTCGCTGCTAAGCACCCCCCGAGCAGCCATCAGAAATCCTGGTGCCAGATGCTGCTGTATAAACTCACCACTGTCACCTGAACTCAGTTTTAGTCACATCCTAAAAGAAATCGCAAAGTAAAAAGATACCTAAGAGTCCACACTAGGAATTGGCTCCCTCCTGCCCTGCTTAACAAGATCCATTGTCAGCTGTAAATCCTGCCCACTGCAAAAAAAAAAATCAAACCCCAGAGGCTGGGGAGCCACAGGGGCATGTACCACTGTACGTTTGCAGGAACAAGACCCCAGCCACACGGGCTACCGACAGCTCAGCAAGAAATACACCTGCTGAAGGAGCTCAGCCATGGCCAGGCCCATCAGTAACGCCCTGCTGCTGCACCAACACAAGTGCCACTGCCAGCCCAGGCAGCCCTGGGGACCTTCACCTACTCACAGGGCAGCAAGAACCCCCCAAAAAGAGTGATGAGGCTGGCCAGAGCTACAGTGCACCGAGGAGGAATCTCTCAAGCTCAGCACCCTGCTCGCTCTGCCGCAGCAGGCAGTTGGCAGCACCTGGCCCAGTCCTGCGCTGCCGGAGCATTGCTTCACCCGCCTTTATCCGATTGCCACCCGAGCTGTGCTGAGAATAGAAGTGCTCAAATCCTCTTTGCTGAGCACTTGACTTCAGCAGAGGGGGCAGAGTCTTAGAGACAAGAGCAAGGAAGAGGAAAGGGGGGCAAATTCAGGGTGGTTTTGCCAGGCTAAGGAGAAGAGGAAGGGGGACTGTTTTGGGGGACAGTGACCCATGCAACTCAGTGGGGCAGGTTTCACGAGAAGAGGGAGGCAAGGATGCATGCACACACACACACACACACACACAGAAGCGTGCTGTTGTATATTCACCCATGCAACAAACAGGGCCTTCACTTGTTGATACTACAGCTTTTAACAAACATATCACCATCCTGTCCATACTCACATGCCCTCCCAGGGGCAAGAAGGGCACCCTCCACAGGGAGGAGGAGAATTGACTGAAAATACAGTACAGCCAGCAAGCCACAGGCTGGAGAGAAAGCCATCCATCTGAGAAGGCTTTCTTCCCACAAAGCTGGCTTCCAAAATACCCCTTGATAATGTCAGAGACAGATTTCTTTGGAGGAAGCAAGAGGCCAAGAAGGGTCCAGCTACTGCAACACCTGCTCTTTTGTTGCATCCCACAGTCACAACCATGAGTTTCCCCTACTATGTGGCAGGGCTGTCTCCCTGCGTGCTCCATACTCACCTTTCTCTCCAGAAATCGAGTAGATGCTGTTATGCCGAGAGCTCCTGCCTTTCTACAAAGATAGAGAACAAAGATACAACAGTTATATCTCAGGTAGAGGCAGCAAGAACAGCCCCTTTTGGGCCAGCTGGGAAGCTCTGAAAGGGACAGGGCTAGCCTCACCAAGCTTTCCACTATCCATTCCCTTTGGGAAACTTGAAAATACTGCTGTTCCATTAAAGAGCACTGCAGAGCACTGACTAATTAATTTGCATTTGTGAAAAGTCCTCCAGGGAGGAACAGAAAAGAGCTTTGTATCAAAAGTCAGATCTGTGAGATATGCCAGTAGCACCTTTGGACGTACATTGGCACAGGCTAGCCTCACTAGATCTGCATTTCATAACCAGCGTGGAACCAGACTTGCTGGGTTCGTTTCCTCGACTCCAGCCCCTACCACAAAACTGCAGTGCCTGGGATGTCAGGTCTGCTAGGGGATATTTTCATTCCTAAAAAGCAGCTTGACTTGGTCTACAAATACGTCTCCTACGTTTTTCAGCTTGCCCTGCTTCCTGGCATTACCCTATTTTCTGTTTTGCAAGGGAAGGAGGAAAATATCTCCCCCTTCCCGAGTCTTCTGTTTGGTCAGTGGATGCTGGCTGCTCCTTCTGCACCAGGCACTGCCATCATCCCCCACCCAGCTCCCTCGGCTGACCGCAGGCAGAGAAGCCAGCCCTCACCTCGCTATCCCGGCTGGTGCGGCGGCTCTGTGTCACGCACTGGATCTGCCAGGGCAGGGGCTGGTACACAAGGTACGGCAGGGGCTCTTCGTGAAACAAGCTGGTCCCGAGCTGGACACAGAAAGGATTTGCAGCAGGTGAGGGGACAAGAGAGAAGCTGAAGAGCAACAGAAAGAGCTGCTCCTCCATATGCAGTAAACACAACCCATGGTGGCCTTGCCAGCTGCAGTGATGCTCAGAGTGTCTTCCCGGCACCATGCCAATGAGCAACTCTCACAGCACAAAGTAGTGGGGCTGCAGAGCTCACAGGTGATGCTGAGGCCACATGGCTCTGCACAAAGCATGGGTGGCCCAGACCTCCTGCCCAGGGTGGCCTGGTTTCGGGAGGCACAGGCGGCCATTCCCAGCAGGGCAAGCAGAGACCTCTGCCTCCTCTCCTTGCCCCAAGGTGTTTTTGGGGACAGGGAACGGCAGAGGGCAGGAGCTGGTCTAGAGACCACAGGAGGCAGCACTCGGAGCTCTGCTGCAGTATCACACCCTGACACCAGGACAGTCACTATCGCCTGCATCACACACCACGCAGCAGGGCCGGAGCACACTGCTGCGCACTGCTGTGGGACCCTGGGGAAGGAGCTACGAAAGCCAGAGGTGCAGTCAGCGGGACCAGGAACAACTGCCTGTCCTCAAAGAGTCAGCCAGGCTGGTGACACAGCCCCTGGCCAGCCTAGCAGACATTCCCACTTTTCTTCCTCTCCCCAAGAGAAAGCAACCCTAGACGGGGGAGGGTTGTTCTTCCTCCCCAACCCAAAGTGCTCTGAGGCTCAACATGCACATTCGCAGCTCTTGCTCACCAAACTGGGAAGCCCAAGCCCCTGCACTTGCTTCCTACATGCATGGGCACAACAGGGAACCATGCTCTGCAAAGCTGCCAATACACCTGCTAATGCTATGATGACAAAAACTCACACGTGCTCCCAAGCCAACACTGTGGGCAACTTGCCGAGGACATGCAGACCCACTGGGCTGCACACTGCTGCAGGGGCTCACAGCACAGCCACAGCTATGCTGGAACAGGAGCTGGGGCATCCCCAGCCCACATTCCCCACTGCTCACTACCTTCCCTAGTAAGATAACCCACACATTTCTAGAAATAAAATGGAAAGCAATAAATCCTACCTGCTGCCAGGCCAGCCCAGACTCACCTGCCCAAATGCTCTCACCACAAAGAACAGTGCTGTCATCAGGGTTGCCAGCATGGCTGGGGTGGCCGAGGGGCTCCCTCCGTCCCGGGAAGGCAAAGCTCTCGGAGCAATGCACAGTGGTCTCCAAATAGCCAAGGACTGAAGCGTACCTTCTTCAGCAGGCAGAGACCAAGCCCCTTAATGAGCTTACGGCTCACGTTCGTCTTGGCAAAGTAATCGTGCACTGTCCTTTTGCTCTTCTAATCACTGAGTTTCTCCAACATATACAGTACTGGCGTTCCAGGAAAAGCAAATCCTCTTCTCTACATACATACGCAGGCCAGTGCGCACGGACACGCAGGCACATGCCCCACACCTCGGACCCATGAGCTGGGGCAGACCTCCTGGGCTTGGGACCGATTCTCAGGAGGATTACAGCTAAGCCTCCCACAGCCAGCACGCACCTACAGTTCAGACTGGATTTCTCAGAGCTGCCCCGTGCTCTTTGCACAGCAGCTGCCTCAGGAGTGGGGTGGGGGACCTGCCCCCAAAAGCACCTACCTAGACAGTGTGCATTGCCGTCAGAGACCTCCTCCAGCAGTTCTTATCGCAGCTCTCCAGCAGGCAAAGACACCCAAGTGCAGATCATGCACAGCAAGAACGGGGGTGATTCAAGGTTTGATGGTGGTTTCCGTTTTGTTTGTAAGGATGTGCCTCTAACCATCAGCCTCCATTCCTGCGTGACCAGCTGATTCACATATTGTTCTTCCTGTGCCTCTTCAGGCCTCCAGCTCCAACAGCCTTCCTCTCTCCAGCATGTAGAGCAGCAGTCACACTCCTTCCTTTCCAGCCCTCCCTCCGCAGGCAGACCACAACCTTGCACAGTAGCATCCCAGACCCTGCACGTGTCCATTTGCCTCACGCATCCTTGAACCACGTTTGGCTTTTCTGTTGTACCAGTAGCTCAGATCACGTGATCACCCAGAGTCCCCACATCCCTATCCACCTGAACCTAGGATTTCTGGCGAGCAATGCACTATGCAGAGGAATCAGAGCTGGAAAAATAAGGGCAGGTGCCAAACTTCCCCTCTCCGCATCCTTGTGGTCACTGGTCACATTACCTATCCGCAGTGTCTCAGCACTGGAGAGTCCCCAGCCAGGACACATGCGGCAAATGCCCCATTTGGACAGACGAAGCCTTCACAGCAGTGCTTGGAGACCCAGGAGAAGCCGAGTCTTTCATGAGAGACTACTTTAAAGGGAAAAAATCCCAAAGGGGCAAACATGCACAGCTGGGAAGGGCTACTATGGGTGTCCCAGGGCTGCTGGAAGGAGGCGAGAAGAAGAAAGGAACAAGCCATGAGAAGAGAACACCACATCACCAATCCTCCCTAATTTCTGGCAAGACTGTTGTTTGGTGAGCCCACGGGCAGGACTCCAGCAAGCACAGTGCTGCAGCAGCAGCAGCGCCTGAACCACCACTTGGGGGAAAATTCCCATCTGCTCCAAAATAAATGGAGAAGTCAGTAGCAACTGCCAATCTGCAGAGTTAGTCAATTTTAACACATCCCGAGTTGCTGGAGAGCCACTCCGGAGCAAAGCCCTCTTCCCAGCCAGCACAACGCAGTTCTTCCCATTTCCCAGGGAAAGCTCCCCACCTGCTCCGGCAGAGACCCCCGCACCTTCACCCGTCCCGCAGGCAGCCCCTCCCTCGGTGCCCAGCCGAGCCAGCTGTGGACTGCTCCTGCACACAGCCCGTCCTCCAACCTTGACATAAAGCTCCAGAGCAAGACAACTGTTTTAACAAGACTGGATGACAGTTTTATGAAAAGGGCAGGATATGAGCCCATGAAAAGCTGTCCTGCTGGCTGAAAGCCCCATGAAGAATTGCTTTTGTAGTTCTGTTTTTTAGCTTTCTATCTGCCCATGCATTTGCTACCCTGGCCAGATACTTAACAGAATAATGGTAATAAAGCCACAGTGAGCTGAAGTGGTCTTGGAAATTGCCAGACATGACCTTGACAAGACAAAACACGAAACAGCCCAGAGAGACACAGGGAAGATGTGAATGGTAAGTACAAGCTGGATATCTAGGCCTACAACAGAACACCTCAACAAGAAAAAAATAGAGCTACAAACATCACCATCATACAAAACAGGCTCATGTTGATTTAATTTGCATACACCACCAGATACAGCTGCTCTCACAGGTTTTAACAGGAAAAAGGAGCATGTCTCAAACCAGGTTATTGCTATGAAAACAGACATTTCTCCGCACTAGTAATACATGTTTCTCTGAACACAAAAAGTGGACTCAGCCATGTGGCTTTGGGCACAGCATCCACCAGGCTGACAGCCTCCCCATGCCACAAGAAAGCCAGAACCATAGGGTCCCTTCTAAAATAGATAACTGTGGGCATCTGAGGTCCCCCCACTCAGTCAGCACTGGTAAGAGCTAGCTAGGATTTCCTCAGCAAGGACACCAGTGGGACATTCTCTTCTGGCAGTGCCTGCAGAAGGACTACGCTGTACTTCGTTAGTGACCAGAAGGTGGGAGAACACAGACTTGACCAGAGGATCAAGCTGTCCTAGGACAAAGGCTGGCCAAGTAATTAAAAAAATTCTAGGCAAATCAGCAAAAAAATATATACAGACATTAACAGTTTTAAAATGATGTTCATCAAAAATATATTTCTATTTGCATGTAAACATTCCCCTGCCACGCTCACAGCGTGAGCTGTTGTGGTGTTGTGCCAGTACACAACAACCGGGAAGCAAAGCAGGAGGGGGTTCTGCTTTACTCTGCTGCACATCATTAGCCACACTGAGGAACACAAACAGCACGAAAGGGTGCAGAGCAGCAGCTTTCCCAGCCTCCCTGCATCAGCCGTCTCTAAGGAGAATGGCTTTGAAGACGATTTCTCACAGATGGGATCCCTTGAAGTGCAGGCTTCTTCCGCAGACAAAATGGCAAGTGGTTCAGCATTTTTTAAAGCATTAAATATTTAAAGTCAGCTTGGAGGAAATACTGACAAAGACAACCAAATACCACATTTCCCACTCAGCAGTATGAAAGCTGAGTTCCACTCCCCCCCTGTCGGTTAGAGCAGCACCCTCTGCCCCCTCCCAGCTCCATGCGCCCCGGCAGGGTGGTGACATGCTCTGGATACAGCCTCTGCAGAGGAACACCACTGCAGCCACCCGGTGAGCAAAGCAACAAGCCACCGTCTTGCAGCTGAGGTCCAAGAACATCCCGACACCTCAGCCAGGTTTCTGGCCATGCAGAGCCCATTTCACCACCTCCTGAGACCTGCTTTCCCAGGAGCCCAGCAGAGCTGCCGCAGGAACAGCAAGACCAGGCTCCAGGCTTGGCACCAAGGGCTCCCATCTGCCTCCCCAGCCCTGCTGCGTGGAAGGAGACCCCAGCTGCTGAGCCAAGCTCTGGATCCCTCTCCCCAGGGCATGGAAGGACGCAGGTGGGGCTTTGTCTTGACATTCACACTAGGCCAAGTTCCTTCACAGCACCTGCGCCAGCAGACACCACCCCACACTCTCTTGCCATCCCCACTCCACATTGCCATTGGCACATTTGTAACACAGGAGAAGAGCTCCCATAACACAGCTACGCTGCACAGCTCCGTTTGGCGTGGCAGAAAGAGGAAGCAGGGAGCTCTTTTCCAAATCTGCCATGAAAAGCCACTCCTGGCTTAGCTCCTATTGCTTCCACCCCAAAAGAGAGGTACATTTTCCGAGAGTCAGAATCTGCCATTCCCCGAGCCTGTCCCCATGCTCTACAG
This sequence comes from Buteo buteo, assembly GCF_964188355.1. NCBI lineage: Eukaryota > Metazoa > Chordata > Aves > Accipitriformes > Accipitridae > Buteo > Buteo buteo. The sequence goes on from NC_134179.1 coordinate 7,327,062, forward strand.
CCATTTCGCTGTTCGTTCTCCCCTGTTCCCACACATGTCAGAGGCCAGATGACTTGGCCCACCTGCAATTAAGCATTGGCTAGGCATCAGTGTGGGCTCATTTCCTGACACATTTCCTCTAGCAGAGTCTCAGCTGGATTCACATCCTCCCCCTTGACCAGTTACTCAAAGTCCTCCATGATTCACAGCTCTGGCTCACGATTGCTAGAATACTAATGAGAGAACTGTTGATTTATTGAAGCCCTGATATTTCACCACTGGATTAAACAGTCTATAAAGTATATTTGGACACATTACGGGATTAGAAGAATCCACCTGGGAAGTTCATTTCTTCCTTCCTCCACTCGCTTGTAAAGAGACTTTATTTCAAGGGCACAGCACAAAGACACAGCTGAGATGGCTGGGCATCACTGAAACTCAACGTATCACTAGGGAGATTGCACGGGCCCCCGCCACCATCTCTTCAGTCCCATCTTTTAGTAATGGTACACTTTAATTTGTCTGTTTTCATCCAGTCCTAGCTGAAGTAGGTTGGGGCTGCTGGCAGGGGGCTTCTGCACACCTGGGAAGAGAGGTCTGGCAGCTGGGTGAAGGAAAAGCCTGGCTTACACAAGGAATTAGCATACATGAGCACAGCCAGCAGACAGGACAGGTACTGAGGGACAGGAGCCAGCCTTGTGCACACATGCTGTATTTAGCCTGCTGCATTCAAGTCAGATGGAATTAAAGGGGGATTAGGGAATTCAAAGGAGCACCGTGCTCAGGACAGCATGCTCTATCAGAGGCCCAAAGGATTTGCTGCTAATATCAGCACACACTGTAGGAGACACAGACAGCCTCAGCATAATGCTGTTACAACACAAGCCTGGAAGCATCCCCGCTAATAGCACAGAGACATCTCACTTATTTGATCCAACTGCATGCTACAATGCACCTCAAAGCTGAGCTGGGGGGAGAGGTCCACCAGGGAGCCCTCCCTCCCCAGTCGCAGGGTCTCCCCACACGTCACCTCACAGAGACACTGCTCCCTCATTCCGGGCTGCTCAGCAGGGACTGCCCGTGGCAAAATCCCCAATGCGGCTGGGGCTGTCTCAATGGCACCAAAAGCAGGCCTGCAAGACTAGGCCCCCTACTTCCCTGCCTCCTCCATTCTGCACTCTTTTGTTAATTTCTTTAATTTCTCACATTACCAGTTCCAACTGCTGTGTATCATGGCACTAAAGAGCATCACAGTGCAAACAGGGAAAGGGAATAGACTTTCTTGGACAAGTACAGCTCAAAGAAGAGCAAACAGGTCACTCATGCTCTAACTGCTAAACACCATATTCCTTTGCAGAACCAGACACTAAATTAGAGGCTAAGGCTTCAAAATTGCTGTTCAATGCTTTAGTGCTCCTGATTCGCTCACCTCCTGCCTCCACCTACCTGCTGCAGAAAGCTGGAGTGCAATTAAAGACCAGAGCCAGGCAAAGGATACACTTTTGAACCCCTCTTGAAATCTTCTAGCCATTTCTTGTTGGTCTCAATCATTCCTTGAATACTCATATTGTCTGACACATGGCTCTGGAACTGGGAGTGCTGGAACATCCGTATTTGCTCACTGTTGCACATGAGAGAGAAAGAGACAGCACAAGTGGGAAAAGAGAGGTCTAGGCAGAAACAATCCCAGAGCTGAGAAAGAAAGTGATGGGCTTCTACAGAAAGAGCCACAGTTAACAAAAAGCAACCTCCTCTTAGCTCAAAGTCCTCTGCCCAACTACATCATAGAGAAAAGCTGTAGCAGCCACCCACTGTCAGGCTGCTGTCCTCCTTTCCATCTGTATAGGTTCAGAAAGGTTCAGGTGGCAGCCTCCACTCCATCCACCCACACAGCATTGCCCATCACAGCAGAGCCAGTGCGGCCCAATGCCAGCACCCTTGGACCCTGGTCCTGGAATGAGGGTTATCAGCACAACTATGATGGCAGCTTTCCTGTAGAAGCTACAAGGCAGTGTTGAGCATGTGGCAGTGAATAACTAATAGTATCTAACTTGTCTACTTATTATGTAGCTTATGATTTTGTTATCTACTTTTTATACAATACATGACCTAGAAATCATTCCAGAGAAGTAAAAGCAGCACAATGAAACAACAACTCAAGGAACAAGACCCTTACTTTGCAGGTATGTATCCCAGCTTGTTGTCAAGAGGCCTGGAACTTTCACTGAGCGACGGGAACCCACCTGGAAAACAGGCATTAAGTACGGGGCCGCCCAAATCAATAGTCTTTATATCTGAGTGCATTTACTTTCTTGTACTACGGACACGCTGTCCCTACAAGCTGAGCCACCTGCTGAGGACATAGCAATGTTAAGAAAACAAAGATGGTGAATCCTATCTGCAATTCACAGGAGGCTTCCAGTGAAGCAGGGCTGTCTCCTCTTTTGCTCTCTTTTTTAGTAAAAACTGCTTTCTTATGCGCATATCAGAGGCTGAACTGCTCCAGAAGCAGGATGACAAGATCAGCCATATGCTGCACTTCCTGGAACAAGGGTCTCATTCCTTATCTCATTAGCACCCTTCCTATCAGCAGCACCAGTGGATCTGGCCTCACCAGCATTGGAAGGCTGAGCTGGTTAGAAGTTGCAGGGCTGTGAAATCGAAAGTCATATGCAAGCAAGCAGATGGATTAAGGATAGGAGACTTACCTGGGAAATACTTGTGCCATTTCTCTGCCAGCATGCTGTCCACTGACTGTCCAGCTGTGAAAGAGCTGCTAGAGCTCAGCCCAGTGCTCCAGGCCCACTGGTCCACCAGTGACACCCCAGCGCGGGGCGCCAGGGAACCACCTGCCTGGAGTCCTGCCAAGGAGGCATAGGTAGACAGAGGGACACTGTCACAGGGCATCGAGGTGAAGAGTGGAGACTGGCGATTGTTCAGAGAGCCCAAGACACCAAGGACCCCATTCAGCTCGCTAGTGATACGTTGCAGAGAGTCTGTCAAGTATTGGATCTTGTCCAGCTGGGGGGCAGGCTGTAAATCAGTTGTCAAATCAACTGGCAGAAGAGGGGGGAGAAAAAGGGATCACTGGGAAGGCAAGGGAGACACTGCCTCCCTGGCAGAAGACCCACTTTCCACCATGCGTTACACTCCGAGCTGAGTCTGATCAATCTGTGCTAAGTGGGATACAGAGGCAAAAACCTGGCTCTGCAGCCAGAGGAAACCCTCAAGTTTCACATAGAAAACCCTTAAGTTTCATGTTTCTTGACCAACATGCAGATTGTTTACTGATCAGGGTCAGAGATGATCCCAGACTGGACAGCTTGTCCATCTGTTGCCATAGGGAAGCTTTCTAAGTTTTCTTTAAGCTTCAGCCTTGCCAGCCTTTCTGCAAGCAATACAACCCTCCTGCCTTCCTGACTGTTTATGGGGAGCCCTTCTTCCCACCTGCACAACTCCAGTTACACACAACTGAAGGCAAACAAAAAAGCACAAGCAGCAGAGGGAATTGCAGCAGCCTCTCCTGCCAGAAATGTGAGGAAGAAGCCTGGACACCTGCAGAAGAGCAATACAGCTCTGCAACAGCAGAGAGGGAAGATCTGAAGCCTGATTTTATAATCTGCTCTAAAAACAAAGGCAGAGATTTAAAAGGCAAGTTCACATACAGATTCCATCCCTCTTACCTGCCAGTACAGGCAGGAAATAAGTTTTTCAAATCAAATGTTACATGCAGAGCAGTCCCAGTCACAGATAGCAGACCTGCCTTAGACACTAATAAGCACAAGTGAGAACAACAGAAGGTACATCAGAGGCACTAGAGCAAAAGCCAGAACTAGGTCTAAAACATTATATGTTGGGCACAGTGTATCGAGCCAGTCAGGCACTTACATTTAGGCTGATGTAGATTTACACTGGATGTGCTGTTTGTGTCCTCAGAGTTGCTGAGATCAAAAGTCACCACCTTCTTGCATGCAGCACTCTTCAGCGTGTCTTCATCTGAAAGCTGGTCAAAAGAAGGAAAATAATGCAAATAAAACCTGCTCTTCTGTCCCTGAAACATAAAAGTCACTGGAATACTGCCTACAGCTAGTCTGCACAGACAGGCATAGGCCAAGTGAAGGCAGACTCATCTTCAGTCCCCAACAACAAAATCTGAAAGTCAAGAAGACTGCTCAGTCTCTGGAAGCAGCACAGGTAGGCACTAGTGGCCAACTAATAACCATGTGAAAGGGCCCTTCCAGGCAGAAGTCAAAGCGTTTTGTGCTTTAAATAAGCCTCAAAACTCTCGTGCGGACTGGGTTCTTTTTGCACCGCAGAGAAGTGCTTGACCATTAAAGGTCTCATGCTTTCCTATCTGCTGCTGCCCTGCCTAAGGCCACATGGTCCCAGGCAGAGCTGAACAGACTCCAAGGCTTGCCTTGGTCAGGAAAGCAGACTCAATCCTAGCTCACATGAGGTGACCTGCCCTTGTTTTCTCTAGGCTCAAATCATGTGGCTTTTTCAGGTTGCTTTCTGTATCCACTCTGCAGCCACATGCTTAACAGTGAGTCCAGATGTTATCAGCAGAGGGAAGGCACAGTATTTGCCACCTCGACCAAGATACAGACAGTTAAGACTACCTCTAACCATTCTGATGTGAGGTTTTAGTTTATGTTGTAGGATACTTCAGCATATCAGTATTAACAATGATTAATTTCCAACCTAACAAGCAAGCTTCTCACAAGCCAGTGCACTCTGCAGGTTTTCTCCACCCAATGCCATTGCTGCCACCAGCAGCCCTGCCTGGCAAGCCACCACCGTGGAAGAAAGCCTCCATCTCAAACCCCAGCCCACATTTGTCCTGTGGACAGCAGACCTAGTGAATCAGAGGGGTCCTAGTCCAATTAGGTTTGTCATTTTCTCCAACTTTGTGACTAGCCTTCTCTTCCACCGCTCTCAGACAGACACACCATTCTGCTCTCAGAGAATGTGTTTCTAAAATCCAGCTCTATTGGCAAATGCCTGTCTTTGGGCATGAGCTAAACAGCCCTCATGGGGACCAAAAGCCCTGCAGAGACTCCAGCCTAGGGGAGGATGCCAAGAGCTCTGGGCAGGGTGGAGTGCGGCTAGGCAGGCCCAAACAACAGCAATGCTGGTGGTTACCTCCTCCAGCAGTGAGGACTCCAGCTGGCTTAGTTTCTCTTCCTTCTTCTTCAGCAGCACCTGTCCTTTCCGCATAGCCGACTTCATCGTGTCCAACTGCTTTGCTTCCTACAGTGGATCAACAGCCAAGCCGAGGAGGAAAACAAAACAAGAATGACAAGAAATAATGTATATTGGTTAGGGTGACTTTCATTATCTCACTTCTACTCAGCACAGGAAATCATGCTGCTGGAGTAAAGTTGCTCCCAAGTCTTCAAGAGCACACGAAGCAGAGCGTACAGAGCGCAGAGCACATGCCTCTAAGCAACTTCACCCCAAGGAAAAGGAGGCTTCACTTCCAAACCCTGCATGCAACAGGGTCAACAGCTTTGGTTCTGCAAATATGAATGCTCCCTATAATCCATGGAAGATATTATGACTTTCCCTGTCTTTGGTTGGCATATCAGCAGAGCTGATGAGTACTCAAGAACCCCTTTCCAAGCAAGAGTGAAATCACTTTAGAGCTACAACCATAAACTTGTACCTACTGATGGGATGGATACCTATCACTTCCTTTACTATGAGGAGAAAAGGTTATGGGATTTGCATGACACACAAATCCCTTTTTCCCCTACCTATACTTTCTCCATTTTTCAGGTCCCAAGAGCTCCAACTAACAATAAAGTTCCTGCAATCTAGCAAGCTACTGAGTGTTGGCTGCACTGCAGCGACTGCTTTGTAGAGCCTTCCTAGTCCAAAGCACACGGAGCAAAACAGAACTAGAACTATTCTACTATGCAATGCTCTGTTAGCTGTGGGCTATGTGTGCACACATAGGTACTTTTGGTCACTCATCTGATGCACAGTAACATCACTGTGATCCAAAGCCTAAGTTAGGTTCTCATTAAGCCTGTTCCTCAGACACTGCATTTGCACCATGTTACTGAAGAGCTCTCTCAGCCTTCCTGGAGTAATCCACAGCCAGTCTGAGAGAAGGACTCTGACCCTTGTGTTCTGATGAGGAAGACACAAGCAGGGACATATCTATCATAAAAGATCTGAATCTGAATCTGAATCCCAGAGCCGTGGATTCACTTGTGCAGCCACGATGCCCAACACCTGAACGCAGGCAGCGCTCAGGAGCTCACCTCTTCCAGGTTCTTGCGCACCCCCTCCAGGAGCTGGGAGCTGTCGGGATCCTGCACCACCTCCTGGGCTTTCTGCATATCTTGGCGCCACTGCTGCTTTGCAGCTTTCAGTGCCGTGTGCCTCTTCCTCATGGAGCGGGTCTGGCGCACCAGGAACTCCTTGGCATTCCTGATGGAGATCCCTTCCGCAGAGATGTAGCTCCTGATGCTACACAAAAGAGATAGGCGTGCTGCTGGCTTTCTGTGCTGACTGTGCCATCCTGCAAGCCTCATGCACCACCCTCCCCAAAAGCAGATTATCAGTGCAATGCAGGTAAACCCAAGCAAAAAAATTTGCTTGTAAAACCAAAGCAAAAAACGTTTTCCAGCAGCAGCTGGCATACAGATACTCACTGGTCAAACTGGAAGTCACTGTCCTCATGGCTTTGAGAGGGTGGGGAAGCAGGCTCTCTGGACGAGTGCTGAGGAGTTAAAACATTTCAAAAATTAAGAAACATGTATGGGAAACAGAACCCCAGGACCCCATAAGAATCCAATTAGGAGCAAATATTCAGAATGACATCACCATGGTATTGCCCAGATCCAAAACCAGTGCCAGGGATGTTTTGTGACTTCAAAAGTAAAAAACACATTTCTATCCCTGACTTGAGCCCTGCTTTTGACTCCAAGGCCACTTGAGTATCTCGCACTCCTTTCCCACCCCCCCGGTAATAACAGACAGAAATCAACAAATACTACTAAACATATTGATGTCACCGGCAAAGAAAAACGCATTACTGCATCTCAAACAAGTTCACCCAGAAGGAACAAAAGCACGGATTTTCAAGGGAGTTACAGCCTCAGATCTCAAGGCAAGCACCTTTACAGTCTGCTTTACTCACAGCTTGAGTAGTTTCTCTCAGGTCTTCAACATGGAGCTCAGCTTTCCTTCTTGGAGATTGTACACTTTCTTCTGCCTCCAGTTCTTTCAAAGCCTCCTGTTTGCTCCTGACAGCTGCTTCCAGCTCACTGCCACAAGAAAAAGCAACAGTGGCAGCACCTGATGAGACAGCAGGTCTGTCTAGCCCAGTAATCTGTCTGCAATGGTGTCCAAAGTGACCTCCAGTTTCCAGGAGGGAAAGGGCCACAGATGTGCAAGAACACCAGTATCAGGTCTGTGGTGTGATGTCATTTTCCCTGCCCAGCCAGAGGTTCATTGCTTCACACCCTTACCCAGAAGCTCAGCTGTCTTATGAAAATCTTTCCTTTGCATTTCAATGCCCTGCTCAAAGCATCTTATTAACCTCTTAAGACAAACGCAGAGACGATAAACAAATGAACCTGACAAGCAAAGGCGAAGGGACAAATTTACACAGTGAGTTATTAATAGATCTGGAAACAGACCCTTGGACCTCCGTGCCCTCAACATGCAATAAAACCACCATTAGGATTCTGAATGGATGTGGCCCAACGTACAAGAAGCTCAGAGGTAAGGGAAAGGTCCAGGTTAGGTTAGAGAGGTTTCTGTTAGGGGTATAGGGTAAATTTTTTTTGTATTCAAGGAAATTTGTCATACACACACCTGATGCGTTTTTGCAGCCTCTGGCTTCGGGTCTGCAACAAGTCCACCTGGGCCTCCAGCTCAGCTTTCTGGTCCTGGAGTTCTTCAAGAGACCTACGCAGTTGCCAGATGGACTCAAGGAGACTGGCATGCTCCTTCCTGTTCTCCTCCAGGCGGAGCTGAGAAGCTAAAGCAGCTTCCTACAAGAAAACCAAAAAACCCCTCATAGCAATTTCCCCAACACCAAAATAAGAGGCACACAACATGCAAGAGCTTGCTACCTGCACAGTTCACAGGAGGTCCCAGAGCTACAAATGCACACCCCACACACCAATCCTGGGAGGACTGTCTCTTCTTTTTGGGAAACAGCTCAGAGCTAATCAAACTCCCAGCAGGATGGCACTCTAGGCTAAGGCAGGGAGGCATTTTCAGACTCACAGTTTAGAAGCAACAGTTTGTTTTTTTTAAAGCCATAGTTCTAGCATGCTGCCCTCACCCCCAAACAAAAGCAGCACTACACCTCTCCAGAGTTAAGACATACATACATCTCTTTCTAGCTCAGTCCGTCTGTCTTCATCCAGCAGCTGCTGCCTTTTCTTTCTCAGAGACTCCTCCTATATACAGATGAGAAAGTAGGTGAGTATCAGAGCAGAGACTGCTGATGCTGAGCAGCACTTGAAGTAGAGGTCAGGCTAAGTCTCAAGACCATTTCAAAATACCTGAGGTTTGTTGTCAGTTTTGCTTTATTCCCTCCCACACACACAGGCAAGTTCCCCTCCCTTCATTTGACTTCAAGTGAGAAGCTGGGAATATTTGCATTCCTGTGGGAAGAACACCCCTTCCTGCTTAGCTGCAAAAGTATTCAAGGCACATGGCCATTTCTGCAGGATCTCGCTTTTATGAAGCCTCTGGTTGCCTCCAGCATTTCTCCACCTTTTTATTTCCTCACTTCTGCACTGCTTGGAAAGGAAGGGCTGACTGAAGCAAGGTTATCTACAGCCCTTGGCACAGCCAGGACTTAAGAGATCTGGCAGGAAAGGCCATCAGCCAGTGGTTTTTGCCAGCTCCACAGGAGCATTCGGAGTGCTTCATTCTCCCACTCTGCTGCCCAAGATCCAGAAACCCTCACTCCCTTTTCATGGCAGCAGGGAGAAAAGGAGGTAAATCAGGAAGGGATTGACTAAAGTCTGAAGCGATGCTGAATGGGACATGCCACCTTGAAAGATCCCTCTGCCACTCTCACAGCCACTTACTGTTTCCCAAAGCACTGAGCAAACCCAGAGCACTAACTTCCACTGCAAACATCAGCCATGAGGCTGTACCACTAGGAATGCTTAGCCCTGCTCTGACTTGTGATGGAAGTTTTACCTGTAACTTGGATGGCAGCAAAATGCCCTGGCTGACCATTTCTAAGAAGTCCCCCATGAAGGAGCAGCGCAAGCCCAGGAAACCTCCGCAAGCCCAGGAAACCTCCGCAAGCCCAGGAAACCTCCGCAAGCCCAGGAAACCTCCGCAAGCCCAGGAAACCTCCGCAAGCCCAGGAAACCTCCGCAAGCCCAGGAAACCTCCGCAAGCCCAGGAAACCTCCGCAAGCCCAGGAAACCTCCGCAAGCCCAGGAAACCTCCGCAAGCCCAGGAAACCTCCGCAAGCCCAGGAAACCTCCGCAAGCCCAGGAAACCTCCGCAAGCCCAGGAAACCTCCGCAAGCCCAGGAAACCTCCGCAAGCCCAGGAAACCTCCGCAAGCCCAGGAAACCTCCGCAAGCCCAGGAAACCTCCGCAAGCCCAGGAAACCTCCGCAAGCCCAGGAAACCTCCGCAAGCCCAGGAAACCTCCGCAAGCCCAGGAAACCTCCGCAAGCCCAGGAAACCTCCGCAAGCCCAGGAAACCTCCGCAAGCCCAGGAAACCTCCGCAAGCCCAGGAAACCTCCGCAAGCCCAGGAAACCTCCGCAAGCCCAGGAAACCTCCGCAAGCCCAGGAAACCTCCGCAAGCCCAGGAAACCTCCGCAAGCCCAGGAAACCTCCGCAAGCCCAGGAAACCTCCGCAAGCCCAGGAAACCTCCGCAAGCCCAGGAAACCTCCGCAAGCCCAGGAAACCTCCGCAAGCCCAGGAAACCTCCGCAAGCCCAGGAAACCTCCGCAAGCCCAGGAAACCTCCGCAAGCCCAGGAAACCTCCGCAAGCCCAGGAAACCTCCGCAAGCCCAGGAAACCTCCGCAAGCCCAGGAAACCTCCGCAAGCCCAGGAAACCTCCGCAAGCCCAGGAAACCTCCGCAAGCCCAGGAAACCTCCGCAAGCCCAGGAAACCTCCGCAAGCCCAGGAAACCTCCGCAAGCCCAGGAAACCTCCGCAAGCCCAGGAAACCTCCGCAAGCCCAGGAAACCTCCGCAAGCCCAGGAAACCTCCGCAAGCCCAGGAAACCTCCGCAAGCCCAGGAAACCTCCGCAAGCCCAGGAAACCTCCGCAAGCCCAGGAAACCTCCGCAAGCCCAGGAAACCTCCGCAAGCCCAGGAAACCTCCGCAAGCCCAGGAAACCTCCGCAAGCCCAGGAAACCTCCGCAAGCCCAGGAAACCTCCGCAAGCCCAGGAAACCTCCGCAAGCCCAGGAAACCTCCGCAAGCCCAGGAAACCTCCGCAAGCCCAGGAAACCTCCGCAAGCCCAGGAAACCTCCGCAAGCCCAGGAAACCTCCGCAAGCCCAGGAAACCTCCGCAAGCCCAGGAAACCTCCGCAAGCCCAGGAAACCTCCGCAAGCCCAGGAAACCTCCGCAAGCCCAGGAAACCTCCGCAAGCCCAGGAAACCTCCGCAAGCCCAGGAAACCTCCGCAAGCCCAGGAAACCTCCGCAAGCCCAGGAAACCTCCGCAAGCCCAACAGAGCTGACTCACCTGGCTAAGGAGCTGCAATGATCTAGCTTTGATGTTCTTTGCGCGCATTTCAAGCTCATTTTCCGAATCCTGGAGTTTTCTTTCCTGCCCAGAGATGTTGAGTTAGAGAATGGCACAAGTTCCTCGCTCACCAGACAGAGCTCTGCCACCAGGAGGAACAACAAAAATTGGGAAACATGACCTGCCACTTGTGTCACCCTCGGCTGTAGAGGGTGGCAGGTGCACCGAGGTGTGTTGGCACCCAGGCCATCCCCAAGCAGCCAAGTCACAACAACCTGCTAGGCAAAGCATTCTCCTCACCTTCTCCCTGTGCCTGTGCTGCAGTGCAGTAAGCCGCTCATCCAGCTCCACCTGCAGAGCCTTCACCTCAGCTTCATGAAGGTGTCGGAGGCGTACCATCTCACTTCTGAGACCTTCAAACAGCTCCGCTCTTTGCTTTCTCTCCTGTTTGTTGCAAAAGACAAACAAGAAAAGCAGCTGAGTGAAGCACACTCTTCTCCAGCAAACCAACATGAACACACAGGACACACCCTCTGGAAAGCCAGCCCATCACACAGCAGCTCCTGAGCAAACACTAAATTCAGCAGATTAAAACCTCTTGCTTACAGGGACAACATTGTTAAGGGAATGGCTCACAAAAGAAGAAACAACCCATGAAACTAAGGTTTTGTCACACACTGCTGACTGTAGAGTAAAAAATGGGAGGCAGAAGGCTTTCTGGAATAGGCACCTGCAAAAACATGAACAATCTCTTGTGCAGAAGTCCACAAATGCATGTGGAAGTTGCCTGCACAGAGAATATTTTGACAGCTTATCCTTATACGCCCAGCCTAAATTCACTTTACATCATGGCAACAATACCCAGTTCTCCTAAAGAAAGGAGATTTCCAATTTTAGGAGTGGCTGAGATAGGCAGGAGTGGCTGAGATAGGCAGGTCTGGCAAGCAACAGTGCCGGTCCAGGTACAGCCCAGCTGAGCGAGCCACTAGTCACTTCCCAAATTCACTGCTCTCCCCCAGCAGTACCTCCTCCTCATACTGATTCTGAATCCGTGCTAGGACCTCCTGGTGCTCCTCCTTCATCCTCTCCATTTTCCTCTCATGGTCTTTTTCCACTTCGTGGCGTTTCTCTCTCATAAGCTCGCTGAGCTGCAAGGATGACACGGAAAGATGTTTCTCTGAACTACAGTGTTGCACTACAGTGGTCCCCCAAGAGAGCAACCTCTCACATGAGCGGAAGGACTGAAGTTCAGAGTACCTTGCAAGTGGGATCAGGCTATGGCCTGGGTAGCACAAGAAAAGCACTCTGGTGAGGCGAGATGCTGCAAGGGTGTCCTTTCCCCTAAGGCACCACTATCACCCCTGGCGAGGGAATGTGGCCTCTCGGACCTCACCACACATCCAAGGAGAGAGGGTGAAGAACCTTCAGCAATCCAAGATGAATACTTGCCTCGTGTTCGTATTCTGTTACGTGATATGCTTTTTGCTGCACTTTCTGCTCTGCTCTCTGCAAGTCTTCATGCAGCTGTGACTCCTCGTTCCTCTGTGCCTCTGCTATCTGGGTTTGCAGGCTGGAAATGACCTGCCATGAAAGCCACCCACAGAGACTTGTCACCCTTCTGACAAGATCCATTTAGTGCCCTCCTACAGAGAGCAAGCAGGATGGCAAAGACCAGCGTGTGCATTATCACCACCCCCTACTTGAAGCGTGTCCAAATGCTGAGCCAGACCAGAAGCACATTTAGGAAGTGGAAAAAAATTAATGCCACCTTTAGTGAAAATGTGGGAAAAACAATTTACATTCTAAGGACACCATCTCTTACCTTATGATGCTTCTCTTCTGCTGCAGATTTCAGCTGCTGGAGTTCAGTTGCAAGCTGTTTCTCTAGCTCTTCTACTGCCTACAGGAAGACGAGCAAGACAGTCTGCTGGAAAACCTTTATGTGTGGGGACATGCTGTACAAGATGCATTTGCAATTAACATCCATCCATAAGCATCAAAAAAGCACAACAGTAACCCCCTTTCAAACCAGATTAGGTACAAGATGCCTTTACTGTCCGTGTGCTTTCCCTCCCAGGAGATCTCAGTTGTGCTGTGCTGGAACGAATACGAATGTCTCCATTCAAGAACTCCCCAGGCTCTCTGGAGGACTAAAGCAGCAGCCAAAGAGGTATTCTGGTCTGATAAAATGGCTTGGTTTTGCTTGGCAGAGACACACAGTGATCCTTCTCTTTTCTTCGGATGCCACATGGCCCCTTAAATAATTGTTATTTAATCACCACTGTAACAAAATTTGGAGGAGTACTCCTCCCCACCTCAGTCATGCATCTAACAGCATGCCTAGCATCTTTCCTTTATGTTTTAAGTGAGCCATTATTAAAGCACATGCAGGTGTTATTTCACCTCAACACTTTACCATTGCAATGCAAGCCAGGTCAGCATGAACAGCATGGGTCTGACCCTAGTAGGCAATAAAGATCTCACCTTCTTCTTTTCCCTGTCTAATGTCTCCTTGAGCTCACTCATGAATTGTTCCTTCTCTTGTTCCAACTCAGTCATCTCTTTTTGCTGAGCTTCCTCCATTTCCAGCTTCATTTTCTCCAAAACAAGCTGATGCTTCCTCTCCAGGCTCTGCTTCTCCATTACCTGCTGGGATTCCCACTCCTCTCGTAGTTTCTGCAGCATGACCTCTTGCTCTGCCCTGGTAGGTTTGCAACAAGAACACGGACAGAAGCAAGTCAGAATTTGGTACTTCACCACTGGACTCCATTTAGGAACCAGAGCCAAGAGGAGACACTGCTATAGGATAGGACATGCAAGCCAGAAGAAACTGAGAACCACAGCACACAAATTCACAAGCATATCAACTAAAGCCTTGGAAATAAAGAGCAAAGCAGTCAGGTGGAGACCAATCTGTCAACTGAGTAAAAAAGAAATAACAAAATCTAAGTTCTCCTGTGTCTGCCTCCTCCAGTTGTTTCTAATGGCTCTTAAGACCTGGGAAGATACATCCACTCAAACCAAGCTATGCTGCCAAGTGCAGCCATCCTTGTAGATGCCTTTTCTGTCATTTACATGCCCCAGAGCTGTGCCTGGTCCAACATTACAGCAACACCTCTCTTCAGGACACTTATGTACTCTATGTCCTATTTAGCAAAATTTCATTGGCTCCAAGGCAGCAGAGCTGTTACCATTAAGGACCATCAGTTTTGCCTTCTATCGACCCACAGCTCCCCTGCACATATAGCATCATGGTTAGGGCCTCGTACTTGCTACCAAGGCAGGGTACCAGCTATGGGAGGCTCAGGAGGGCCAGTACCTCCACTTTGAGCGGTTGCTGGTGGCATGCCAGCTGCTTCCCTCCCAGACCTGCAGAGTTTATGTCCCCAGGGTTGGTAGCAAAACTTTTCACCTTATCTTCTCCTTCTCTGCCTCGGTCTCCGAGGCGATTTTGGCTCGCAGCTTTGCGAGTCTCTCAGTTTCTTCCTTTCGGACACGCAACTCTTCCTCCTCAGAAACCTTTGCCAAATCTTCTTTCAGAGTCCTGAGAGATGAGCAGCCAGGGGAAAAAAAAAAAAAGAAAAAAAGGTTCATGAAGCTTTAATATCTTCAAATCACCTCCCCAAGGCCTATAGATCAACTGCTGCTCCCACTAGCTGGGCCTGCACGAGCAATGCATTCCCAGGGCTCCAGAGCATTAATTTTCCTCCATACCTTCAGAACCTGACTGCTGGCATAAGACACAGCCCCCGCGCATCAAAATTCTGCAGCACGTTTTTAAAATGCACTATATCATCATAGGTGGTAGTTGTTTTTTTGGTGTTCTCCCCCCCCCCCCCACCCCCCCCCAAGTAAATTAAATCAGCTCCTATTAAATGAAAGCAGGCTCCCAGCCAAGGTACCTGGATGCATTAGTACATCTGTAAGCTTCATATTTTCATATGACACCTTTTACTACTGCTTTATTACTGCATAGACATGCTTCCCTTCAGGTACAACTTCTGTGTCTTTCTTCACACCCAAGACAGCATTCCCATGACATTTCATGTCAAGATGCTGTTTCTGGCTGGGTTGGTGTGCTAAGAACATGACTATCAAGGCCACCTGAAATAAAATACAGGCCTCAAGAAAAATCCACCCAGGGAAAGGACACAGCTCCCAGTGCTGTTCTGCTCCCTGGATTGCTATTGGATCTTCATACACTGGCTGGGTTTCACACAGACATCCATGCACTATTCCTTAAAGCCTTGTTTGGAAGTCCCTCTGTAAAACACACAGTACCAGAGTTTCAGATAGTTCCTCTGGGGTAACCTCATCTCCTCTAACGCTCCAATTTCAAGTCCTGTTACTACCATTTAGCCCAAGATTTGAATGTCTGCCAGACGGTAAAGCTCCAAGCACTGAAGTGGAAACTTTTCCCAGGTTAACCATCAGAGACAGGTTCAGAGCTCTGAAAGCTGCATATGTACTGAACCAAAGCTAGTCTTACAGGAGATGGGAAGATGCTCTCTTGCCTGTATTGGAAAGTGCTTTCCTGAGGCAGACTGCTCTCTACACACAACACTAACAGCAAATTGCTAGTCATTTCAAGATGTGTGGATCCTCATGCACAGGATTGTCTGTGCCAGGCAAAGAGTTCTGTACTCCTCCCCAAAAGCCTTGTTCTTGCCTCCTTTGCCCACAACTCTGCAAAGTAGCACCACTTTCAAGGTGGTGGCCTATGGCAGCACAAGCCTGTGGCCACCAGCAAGGAAATCACAGCTAGGAAAGGCTCAGACCATAAATAGGGGGGAGAGGGAGTTAAAAGAGGAAAGTACCTGAGGGATTTTTCTTTTTGCTGATGAAGCTTCTCAGCTTCTTCCTCCTCCTGCTGCCTCATCTGCTCCTGGAATTGCTGAATTTTCTCCTCCTTTGCTTGCAACAAATGCATTTTCTCTTGCTCGAGCTCCATCTCCATCTCCTTGGCTATTCCCTCCAAGGATTCTTCACTAGGCTGGTTCAACAACTGCTCGTGTTTGATTTCCTTCTCAGGTTGCCTACCAAAAAGAGAAAGCTCCTTTGGCAAAAGGGTGACAGAAAAACAAGTAACAAAAAACGAGCAGCAACATCCCCCCAAACAGTATCAACTCCAAACCAAAAATCCCAGACCCACCTACTCTAGAAGCTTCACTGTCAACAAAGGACATGCAGAATCCCCACTAGACTGCAGCCGCTTGCAGGCTGCTGTGGAGCCCTCACTGTTTCGCTCACAGGAGGTAAGGAACAGCAGTGTAGGTAGGTGGAGGGCACAGAGGCAGAAGACAAACTCGCTACAGTAAAGCACACTTTACAAGGCTGTTGGGGAACATGCAGCACATGCTCAGGGTTTTGAGTAGCATGTTACCTCAGGTAACAGCTTGGGGATGCACCCACACACTGTGGTGGGCCCTCTCCTTGACTCCCACAGAAACTCTGACTGATAAAGTATTAAACCCAGCCCTAGCAGCACTCAGGTCCTGAATAACTTGTATTTTGGCCCACTAGAGCTACCCTTGCGAGGGCAACATGGGCTCACTTCACAAAGGATCGAGTAGCTATGAAACCCTGGCTTGGGCTGCCAGGCACAAAAGCAGATGCAATCAGTACCTGTTTTCGGTGCAGGAATTGGCAGTGCGCTTCTGATGGACCAGGTATTTTTCTGCAATTGCAATCTAAAGTGTGCTGGGAGTTTGCCAGCTCTAGGCAACAGAAAGCCCTAAGCACTCCAAAAATTCAAACCCAATCTGTTTCTAATTAAGTTTTTTCATACAGAGAGCAGCAAAATTATAAGGTCTGAGAGAGGCTGAAGGGGAAGGAGGGGAAAACGAAGATTAGTATAGGAAAAAAATTTTATTCTTTGCTAGTGAAAGCTGGAGCAGGAAGACCTTGTTGTGATCTGAGACTGCTAGCGTAAGGCAGAGGGACTTCTGTTTTGCCAGGAATCGGGGAAAATACAGCCCCGGTAATAAAGCCTTGAGTCAAAAGGGAAAAGGTCACTTCTGCAGCCATTAGCAAAAAGAACAAGACAGAAAAAAGAATAGTTGGGTTCTGAAAAAATCCCGCTTCGCTAGCGCTCCCCCATAACACTACATGCTCCAGGCCAACTGCAGAGATGCCTACAGAAGGTGTCATTTATCAGGCTGCTCTGCAAAGCAATTCAGCCACGTCCACCTTTTTATCATCTTCTTCCTTTTGCCCCAGTTATTGCTTAAAAAGAGATCCAGCCAACACACACACACTTACACAACTCAACACAATTCCTAATAGAAAAAGGGAGATACTGTGCTGGTCTCCACATGAAAGATTGCTTCTCCACCACTTTGTCCCGAGAGACGCGCTGCCTATTTTTTCCAATTGCATCTGCTGATCTGTCATTTGACGTAAAAAGCAAAGTCAGCACAATCATTTCTACTGAGATCTTCTATCGCAGTGGTACGTATCTGCAAAGACCATCAATTTAGTACAGCAATAGTCCACTGGCTTTTACAGGGAGCTTGAGCTCCACCATCCTGTGCTCTGACCTTATTCTCTCAAAGCAACCAATGTTCCCAGTGACTGTAAAAATGGGGTGATTTGTTGGGTTTTTGTTGTTGTTGTCCCCATCACCACCCCCCCGCCCCAACCTCAGCACCACTCAGCAAGTGAACTCAGGAGTCTGTGAAAGCAGTTATTGAAGGAGGGTGAATGCTTAGAGCCTCGTTAGCGACACTGGTAAGGAGGCTTTTCCAAACACAGAGCAAACAGCTCTTTCTCCATCCCACAGAGTCCTATGCCACAGACCCCAAGGGCTGAGCTGCTGTTCTCGCCCTCCCCAGTACAGACTGTTCGCTTGGCACTCTCACCAGCGAAACAGCTGCTCGGATTCGCATACGGAGATGTTCCAGCTCTGCTGTGCCCACCAAACCACATCTCCTAGTGTGCCGTCTTCACACACTAACTTCAAACACCACAAAGGGGAAAAGGACAAAAGCTGTTATGCTTACAACACCAGAGACTTAAATGAAGCCCTTACGCTTTCTGCGGGACAGCAAGCTCCTCCAAATTGATTAGGCTATCCAGCAATCCCTCCTCCAGCTCCTGGGCCACAGCCTCCTCCCGATCAGGATTTTCTAAAGCAAAACACTTCTCTTCTGGCATTTCACAAGCACTTTGATCCCTCTCACTTGGCAGCACAAAAGAGGTAACAGAAGACCAGATTAGCACAGATCAGAGTCTACTGGCTGCTGCAGGTAGACAAGACAGGGGAAGATGGGATGTGTGGCTGACTTAAATGGGCACCAAGCCATGCCTGCCAACAGGACCTGTTTGTCCAACATGGGGCTGCCAAAGGCACAGCAAAGCTCCAAACCATTCCCACCACCTCAAGGTCCACCAGACTAACAGGCAGCAAAGGATTTAATGGGTGTCAGTCTCAAAATGCTGAATCCCATCCCTGGATTATTCCCCCCTCTTTCCAGGTCCTTAGAGAATTTTCCTAAGAGAAGTCAAGCCCTACTAGCAATACTCACACTGTTGTCCAAATTACAGATGGAAATATTGGCAGGCATGTTTACATCTACAGTCCTACTTCATCTGGGAAGTACAGGGAAGAGAGACAAGGCAAGCACGAGCTAGCTTTAGAGGCAGAGAGAAAGAAAGGATGCACAGCTGGGAAGCAGGTACCAAGTGATAAGGAGAAAACTCTTGCAGGAAGAACATGTTTTCGGGGACCTTCTCATGTACAGCTCCTCTAAGAGCCACACTGCAAGTCTAAAGTGTCCGCAGCCAGTCATTAAGATGGACTGCAGCTGCTTCTGTTCACAGGTTTTCCTGGCACAGGCAACAGCTTCTTGGTTCCTAGTGCCCCAGAGTATATGTAACTCTATACAGAGGCTAAGAGTTTTGACACAATTCATCTATAAACAGCACATGCTGCAGCTCTCAAAGGAGGAGGGGAGGGGCTCGAGAGAGCACGGGGCTCACTGCTCAGCAGTGTTTCAACCGTTTTAAACAAGTCACCACAAACAGGCTGAAAATAGCTCCCCTAGACAGTCTAGTCCTCACAGTAGCTAAGGGTCTGGAAGCCAGCATTGCTCTTGCTTACACCTGGGCAACCAGTGACTTCCTCTAGGCCACCTCTATGGAAGGAAGTGGAAGAGAACTGCTGACATTGCAGCTGGACTCTCAGCCACCAGTAAGAGGTATCAGGCTGGCCCTGGGAGCCTTCAGCTACAGGCTCTGCCTAGTGAAGAGCTGGCAGCCCAGCAGGACCAGCACTGACCAAACCAGAAAGGTCCATCACAGGGCAACTGCCAGTGGCTAAGTCTTTCATGGTTAAAACCACAGGGCACACCACACAATGTTAACAGGTTCAGACCATCTTGGCAAGAGCGTGACTTTCTCAGCCTTAGAGAAAAGTCAGATAGCTGTAAGGGAAACAGAAGCCAGCTCCACATCTGGGGCAGTCACAAGGAAATGAAAGACAGGCAGTTTTGCTGCCTACCCAGCCAGAAGCTGAAATGAAGCTGAAATCTGCTGAGGCAGTACTAAGGAGGTGGCAGGAGAAGTGAGAGGTTTAGTGGGAAAGACCCTGTGAGAAGCTGCAGCATCTCGGGGTGTTCTACAGGGGACACCTGTACAGGTTACAGTGACTGGAGCAGAGCAGGGGCGGACAAGACAGCAAAGTCATCTGGAGCTAGAGCTGCCCATGCCTCCTTTGTTGCTCTGACTGTTTGTACCATACCTCTCAGCAGCTTTTGTTCTTTTACTTTGCTCTTCCTCTATACTGGCTTTGCTTTGGTCTTTTTCCTCTTCTCCCAGTTCCTGAGCCTGCAGGTAAAAGCAAACAGTGTGGAGTTTGCTGGCTCCTTCACCACCAAAGCCTCTCAGGACCTTACAGTGGTTCCGCTGAAGGGCACCACTGCTCTGGTCCAGCACATCAGCACTGAACCCCAGGACCAAACGGCATCCACAGACTGCTCCAGAATGCCCAGCTGAGTGTGCCAGCTTCCTCTTCTGCAGGTAACCAAGAGTCTCAAAACAGAGGAATGCCTTGCAGGAGCAGTTCCAGCAGCACAGCTGAGAAGCCTGGGAGCTCAACTCTCCGGGTTGTGTCAGGTTATGGTCTGGGGGTTGCTTTGTCAGTACAGAAGATGAGCTCCCTGCCAGCATTAAGCACTTTGGACACAGGTTTGTTTTTTTCCAAAGGTCATCTCACATATCCAAGTAACACTAAACTCCCTGAAAAGCATAGGACAAAAATCTCCTAAGAGAGCAACATCACACACACAAAACTAAAGTAACATGCTGTGGCCATAAAGCAAATGGATACATTGGCTGTGACCAAAATCACAATAGGACTCAGTCCTGCCTTGCATCCTGGTTCTCAGGCAGATTGTGATGGGCAGTATACACACAGTCTCACCTACCCAGGGATTTCCGAGTATTCACTCCACAACACATCAGT
Source organism: Buteo buteo (assembly GCF_964188355.1). Classification (NCBI taxonomy): domain Eukaryota; kingdom Metazoa; phylum Chordata; class Aves; order Accipitriformes; family Accipitridae; genus Buteo; species Buteo buteo. The sequence goes on from NC_134179.1 coordinate 7,347,198, forward strand.
CTGGGTGCTGCTAAGGAAGCCAGCCACCTCAGTAACACATTCTGAGCAACCTCAGTTGGCTTATTTATGACATAGTAAATACTTGAAATATGAATAGCAAATATTTGAATAAGTAGTCGTCAGCTGCTCCTTTTCCCACCTGCCAGGCACCTCTGTCCCCACAGCAGGCACACACAAACATGTGCTGCGCCTTTCACCTGAGGAGGGAAAGAACTTCCCTCTTCAAGCTGTCAGCCCCACATGAGAAAGCAGCAAGGGCTCAGCCTCCCTGCTGAGGTTTCTGGTCCCCAGAAGAGTAGCCCCTTCATAAATTCTTGGGGACCACAGAAACAGCAGGTGAGCTCAGCCCTTGCCATGCAGGAGCATACCATGGAGCAAGGCCAAAATAACACAGAAATAAAACAGCAGTAATGTATGCAAATGTGCAGCAGAGCAAACAGCAGAAGGATTCCCCGCAAGTGCTGTCACCTTCCATCACATCAACCTGGTCAGAGCTCTCCCAGGCAGCTCCCCCCCCCAGCCTCCCTCCTGCCCCGGTGTAACTAATGACTTCAATTCCCGAGAACCAAGGAGCTCGGCAAACGTTTCCTGGCTCAAAACGGGCTCTGTCACTGCTGCCTGCGAAAGGAAAGAAGCCAGACAAATAGAGAACGAGATCTTCCTGGGAATAGGGATAACCAGTCAGAAGGTAATGCTGCTGAGCCCACACATGGGGCCACTGCTGCACCCCTGCCCAACATGCCTTCACAGGAGGGCAGTCCGTCCCCAGAAGTCACAGGCTGCAGGAATCTCTGGACATATTTGAGAAAGTGAAGACAGCACCTGCCAGCAGGGAACCAGGGCTGATTTAAAGCTTTGTCTGTGAAATTACCAGAGACACTTGCCCCTCCTGTTGCCTCAGGATCCCCAGCAGTCTTCTGCACTGCTTAAATGCTAGGCTGCATCCCACAGAGGACATCTCACACGGTCACGATACAAAGGCAGTCTTTTGGGCACTGGAAAGTGGGATGACACATAATAGGCCATCTCCTCCCTCTGCACAGCTCAGTTCCCAAGGGAGCTCAGCAGGAGAATCTCCACACACATCAGCTTAGATCGCACGCCTGCTTCCAGCTTCTCACCATCACCCTCAGTGCAGCAGCAGGGCCAGCAAAGCAGGATGCCAGCACTTTAAATGCCTGTTAAGTGAAGGGTGAAAGGAGCAGCCTCCCCACCGCTAGCAGAGAAGCCAGGTCTAGCAGGAAGCAGCCCACACAGCCTCTGCAAGCTACCACAGCTCCTGCCAAAACACACTAACCCAAAACCTCCAATACTGTGTGCTCATGTAGCTGACCGAGGTGGTCTTTTTTTAAAAGAGAGTTTTTTGCCAATATATTCAAAGCAAGGCAAGCTCACTACATGGAAGTAAGCACATGCCTACAACCCAGAGTCACTTCAGACTAGCCTCTGTCTACAGACACAAAAGAGCAGCTGCAGTTCTGCAGGCAGCACCATTTCAAATCCACCTCTCTCCTCAAGACAGGTCTGTAACAAACTCCAAATGTGGCTGCTCCAACAAGACATTTGTATGCATGGCAACTGTGCTGCAGTGAGAGGGAGAGGGGGAGAACACAGCAGGCATATGTTTTGTTTTCTCTTCACATCTGATTATGTTCATTATTAGGCACAAGAGGACAGGTGTATTCTCCAGACAACCTTACAAACTGGATTGCTACTCTCTGCTGGACAGGTGGCAAGTTTGCCACTTGGGGTCTCCTCCGGTGCAGCTGATCAACTCGCTTACAATCAGAGCAAGGCTGAGTAACCCCAGCTGGAGCCTGACCCCATGCGTCGCTGTGCAGCACACTTCCAGCCAACAGACTGATAAGCTGAGATGGCACGGGAGAGGGGTAGCTGAGAGGGCTCAATAGGAACGTGAGAATGAGGAAGCCAACTTGGCAACACGCTGAGAAGACAAGGATAAAACCTCAAGATGCACAGCAGTCTTCTTCACTCACAACTGCCTGATCATAGTTATGTCCCGGGCTAACACGGTCTAGGAAGCAGACACATGCATGCATACATACACTCCTTCGTATGCCACAGACTCACTGAAAGGAGCCTATTTTTCCCACACCCTACATGAAAGCAGGCAAGACAACCAAATGCTTAAAAATAAGCTTCCCTATACCAAAATCTGTCAGAGGGAGTTAATCTCCTTTTTTTCCCCAATTTATGCTATCGTGTTCTGTTACACAAATCCTTGCCATCTGCTTAAGAGAAAAGGACAAATATACTCACAAAAGAAAAAAGTAAGATAGACTCTGCTTCCCACCATTCCCCAGGAAAGCCATTTATCTACATTTGTAGTGGGGCAGGGAAAGCATACATGTGCACTTGCATGCATGCACCCTTCACAAGCCACCTCTACTCAAAGTTTATGTTTTGTGTAGCTACCTGCATCTCATCTCTGCAGAAAAAACCATGCACTAGTAGTGCTGCTCTAATCCCTGAGACTTAACACATCACTTCTGTTTGCCTCTGCAAAGCCTTTATGCCGATAGCATCACCCTGTTTCTAGTGCACCACAATACAGTATTTTACCCTGCCTGTTCACAGATTGGTCCCTGATCACATACATAGCACTTACCTTGCACGTGGGTCTGTCCAAAGCAGGAGACAGAACCCCCACATCCAGTACTTGCTCAGAAAGCCGACTCTGGAAGCCCAAGTCCTAAAGAAGAAAGCCAAAAAGGATCAGTGTCTGATGAGCATGTGCAGGTTTTGCCAGAGATCCTGAGACTAGGCCAAAATCCTAACACAGCTTGGAATCTACACTCACCATCCCTCTGACAGCAAGCCTTTTGTAGCACTAGACATTTGAACAATTAGAAAGGTTTACAGCACGTAGGAGATGGCTACACTAAGACTCAGCCCCGTGTCCAAGCATAGGTCATAAATGTACTGCAGACAGATGGCGAGCCGAGTTTTCTCTGTTTCCCAAGGTGCAGAGGCACAGGCAGGCAAGGTGGTTTATGCTGAGCTACCTGCTGGGACAATGGCAGACAGGGGTGCTCGGTAAATCAGGATTCCCTATGGGCTTGGCCCCCAGGAGCACGCAGCACAGAGGTTCCCTTCACTGATGGTCCTTGAGAAAACTCTCCTTGCAAGGCCACGCAAGGAGTACACGGTGGTATCGCAGGGTGGTGAGCTCTGTCACGCTACCTGTGTGCGCTTCCATGCCACCAAGCACAGCAGGCAGGGGTGACACACAGCACATCCAAAGCAAGCAGATCTTCCCCCAGCCTCTACTGCTCTCATTTATGATAGTGCTGCAGATTGCCAGAGATTTTTCCTAAGAGTCAGCTCCTGCAAGTTGCCCACAAGCTATTCACTCTCTGAGATAATTCTCCCTCCTGGCAGAGTCTCTAGGGGTCCTTGCACTTGGCTGCACACAGGGAGCATGTGCATGTGTGCACACACATGCCCGCAAGCAAGCGCTACAAAAGGTATTGTTTGAGGCTGCAGCCACTTGCCAACACAGAGGCTTGTACTAACACCGATAAATAATGATATTCTCAGCCATTCGCTGGCCATGCCGCCTCTGCTCCCACTGGCAGATGGCAATGGCAGTTTCCTGCAGAGATGAAGAGATGCTGATGGGCATCCTCCCCCCTCATCTCAGGCCTACCCTCTCGCATGTTCTCCCTCTGAGACCTGCAGGAACCAGGTCTCCCAGCCATACAGACTCCCCTTAGAAAGAGCCACTGAGTCCCTTAAAGCATAATTTTTACACTGCTTATTATTTTCCTTTTTGCAATTATCTGAGTACCGTCCCAGCTCTAAGTGACCTACTTTTCCGGGGATATTACCTCATCCACAGACAGAACCTGCTAAGTGCAGGATGACATTGCTGGCCTGTGCCACAGCTGTAAGGTCATCGCTTAGCGGTTAAGGAATGAGGCAGTTGGACTGCAAGAGGTGGGCATAGCATCAATGTTCCCAGAGGAACATGAAACCCACACCCAAGGGGCAAGGAGCTTTTAGTGACTCACCATAGGCCGAATCAGCTCACAGTCTGAGTGGTCAGAGACTTGCAAGTCGTCCCCACAGTCATTGGTCTCGGATGCCTTTGAAAGCTAAGAGGAGATATGCATTACAGCCTGTACACATCTTACCCCTGCAGCTTCACCTAGGTGTTTCCAACAAGATGACAACTGATACTGGGAAGACAAATCTGGCCTCTCTATAACGTAGGGAAGAAAAGGTGACTGAACATCACAGGAAAGACAACACTAAGGGTGTGACCCACAAGACAAGCACAAAACACCACTTCACAGGAGGGCAGGGGCAGGAGATGGGACCAGGGAGGGCAAAGAAGTGCTCTTCAAATATCCCTGATAAAAGGCACTTGCTTACTGTCCTCTGTCCCTTCTGCAAGGATCTCTGCAGCTCTTGGAACCCCCCAGCCCACCACACAGAACAGCACCATGGTCTTAAAGGGACTTTAAAAGCACACCTTGCCATGCCTAACCTAACAGCAAGGACTCCTATGTTCCCAGCCATCCTGAAACAGTACATAACTATTCAACATGAACACCCATGGAGCCCTGCTGACTTCAGCAGAACTACCCAGATGCGTAAAGCATGCGGGTGTTTGTAAAAGCAAAGCTTTCGACTTCAAGTTCTTCAGGACAGAGCATGTTTTCCAAGCTCAGTTTTACAGCTTATCCTTTCTTAAAGGCACTACACATCAATAGAACTAGAAAAATCATCCAAATCAGCAGGAAGGAAGCTAGGTTGGAAAGAGAGAGTTTATCAGATCTCATATTCTATCGTTTCCAGAAGACACTGAAGAAGAGTGGATAGTATGCATCTGTCTGGCACCCCAGTTGCAGGGGCCAGGCCATGAACCCATCTGCACCTTGTGACAGTTAATGGTTCTTCTATTGCCAGAGACTGCACAATCAAATACCCAGGTTCAGCTGACCGCAGTCAGCTGTTGGGCCAGTCCTCCTCCCAGAGAGTGCTAGAAAAGCCATGGGCAGACTGGAAGGTACTATGTTCGGCAGACCAGAGCTACAGCTCCGGTGCCAGCCCCGAGGTACCGTCCTTCCCCACTCTGACCTCACACCTCCCCATCGTGTCCTTCTGCAGAGCTGCAGATATCGCAGCTGGCAGCTCACTTTACACTTTTGCCCCATCTCTGCATAAGCTGAGAAAAACAACAGAAGGAGAGAAACAAAGCAGCATGGACAGCTGGGCTTGGTGTGAACTTCATTATAAAACCTGCTTGCTTAGTACAGATGGCAGCACTGAAAGCCGAGACTTATTTCTCCTCCAAGACTCAAAACACACGTCACAGTTCAGGGTTTTTGCCTGTCGGTTGCTTTGGACAGCACTTTGTGTATGCTTAAAAGAACGATTTCCTTGCTCCATACTAAAGATGCCAATCTGGGAACTCAGAGCACTTGTGCCCCCCCAGGAACACCCTGCTGATTAGGAAGGCACTTACACCGACTTACAGAAAACACGTAAGCACTCGAAAAGCTTTCCTGAATAAGGGCTTTACAAAGCAATGGGAACAGCCACAGCAGCTTCCACACCAAACCCAACCCATGCAGGCAGGTCTCTTACTTTGCCAGCATCCAGCCTGCTGTCTGTTTTCAGATCAGCTGCTGCTTCTTCCCTCATTTCATTCACTATCTTTTCACCAACAGACACGGTGTCAACAGTGGCAGCCAGACTTGCCAGCTGATCTGCCTCAGCAGCTTCAGCAGCTGGAGATGCAACTCTAGGTTGCCCAGCACCACTGGGCACATCTGTCCCTGCTGCACTCCTTTCCCCCAGAGATCGGGGCAGCTCATCAGCTGCAGAGATGTCACCTTCTACTTCAGCATCTTGCTTGCCCAGTAGTTCATTCCCACCGAGTTTCCCATCGGACTCCTCCTTGTTCTGGCCAGACAGGCTACTATCAGCATCTCCAGGAAGGACTTGAACTGGAGTCGGAGGGCACGCAGCATCAGAATCCAAGGAAGACTCTTGCCCTTCTTCAGCATGTCTTGATTTTAAAGACTCCTTCTAGGCAGCAAGTCAAACACAATTATAGCTACAATGTCCTTTTCCTCCTCTCTGGGAGGATGCAGGGGTCAGAAATAGCATGGGTTGTCCTACAGCAAGCAGCAAAATCGCAAAGCTTTGGGTGACTTCAAGACCAGTTTGATTTCTTTTCATACAGCCCCTTTCAAAGGGAAGGAACTTCATTAAGGTAAATATACTCACTACTTGGGCTCAGACTTTTTTTTTTTTTTAATCTGTTGCTTTTTTTATTCACAGGGTCTCAGTGGATAAGAGTTAGCAGTGGCTGCTGCAAAGACCATCAGCCCTGGGAGCACCCTACGTGCTCTGCATTACGCCCATTTATGCTTCCACATTGGATCTGTTCCGTGAGAGGGAAATTTGCAAGATACTAATACTGGACATTTAACTTCTGCCTGAAATTACAAGCAGAGGCAAGCAGGCAGGATGCAATCATCCACATTCTGGCAGGACGAACTTGAGGGTGGGCACCAATTTAAGCCACTGCTCTGAGCTTAGAACGGGATGGTGACTAGCTAACACAATAGACTGAGAAATGGCAGAACCCACAGGCCTTGGGAAAAAACAATCCCGAAATAAAGCTTAGTCACCCAAAGGTTCAGCTGCCTCTCCCAGCAGCGGGGAGGCCCACAAAACTCACAATAAAAAGTGCAATAGCCAGGAGGAAGCAGGAAAAGGTTCCCTCATCAGTATGCAAACAAAACTGCTAGCACGTCCTACTTTCTCACTGTTTTATTAATGCTGTGGTGTCTTGTCAAACATTAGCTGCATCCTGTGTACAGCATGTACCATACACAGACCGCATATTTTAACGATGTATTTTTATCAAAGTGCAACTGGAATGCTGTCAGCTTTAAACCCGGAGCTGCAGCAAACTGAAAGAATGTCTCCTAGCACATCATTTGTCTGAGAGACCTTCTCAGGGCTGAGAGAGCCATCCATCAGACTAGAGAGGAGGACAGAGAAATCTAATCACTGGGTACTTCCAAAAAACCCTGCAGTTCAGAGCCTCACCTGCAAGCTGCTGAGTAATAAATGAAAGCTTATGGCCCCTTTCCAGTTCAGTGCCTGGTTAGCAGAGGTTCACAAACATGCTGCTGAATCACTAGCCAGCCACATGAGGCTCTGCAAAGGCCTTGATAACACTTTTATTCTAGAACCCAGAAAAACGTGTGCAAGTACCATCTCTGTAGTGTTACTCCAGTGAAGGAGTCCTCATTATGCTTCCTTTTATCTGGGGACTAGAGTGTCTGGAAAGTTGTGTGTCCTTTTGGACAGGCTTGCTTTAGAGTTTTCCTGAGGACCTCTCTCCAGGACATCTGACAGTGCTCCAGAAAACACATGCCAAATGAGACCAGTCGGGATTCTTATGCTTGGAAAGAGTACACAGATATTTCCCTTCAAGGAGCAGACACACCACAACAGAATATACCGATGTACCCAATAATACTGTGCACACAAAAAGATTTCTCTCCAGGCAAGTTTACCTCAGTTACTAAAATATCCCAGAAGAATTTCTTTAGCTGGTAGAATCATATTTTAAGGACAGATACAGACAAAACTTCTGTTAACTTTACACCTTCACAATCACAAATGCAATTGTCCAGAAGAGGGAACCATGCCAATCAAGAACACAGGTAGAAGAGGAGGGAGGTTTTCCTTGTGCAAAAACAGGCTATGGATTTCAGAGCTACAACAATTCAGTCAGGTTATAATTAGCTTTAGTTGATCTTTTCACAAGCTGTAACACATTTTACCTGCAGCTGAACGACACTAACTGATGTGAAATGTCTGTCTATCAAATCATTACTTCCAGACTTCCGGCAATCAGCATAAGTCTGGAGAAAAGCACATCGATACCAACAGGATCAGGTTTTGGAAAGGCATCTCATCCAGAGATGAACGATCAGGCTGAACAGCAGCCACCAAAACTGAATACTACTCATCTCAAGAAACAGGATGACTACATCACCTCTTTGGACTTTAAAGTGTTGAACATGAGATGACAACAAAAAATTTCACATTCTTCCTACCTCTAAAAGGAAAAAGAAAAAGGGAAAAAATCTAATACTGCATACAGAATGCCTTTGAAAGGTGATGTGCTCCCCCCTGGCTCCCCGATTTCAGGCTCTTCTCAGGCACAGAAGTACAGAGAGAGGGTTAGGTTTGCCAGACCTCATCTGAGTAGCATTTGTCCTTGGTTTTTAAGTTTACACCTCTCTCCACGTATGCAATACTTTAACCAGCAAAAGAAACAAACCAAGCAACTATCAGAGCCACACCACAACACTAGAAGCCGCCTACTGCATGCAAAGCTTCAGTGACACCATGCAAGCAGGACCGTGATGTCAGAGCACCACTCATCACCTCTCGCAGGCTGCCAGCCTCTTCTGCAGGACTCCTTCGGTGCTCAAGGTCAGTTTCAGCAACATCAGCTAACTGGCTGCCACAGTTTTCCTCCTCTGCTTTGCTGTTTTCCTGGCAAGGTGGGGTAACACATCCACTAGCAAAAGTCCTCACATCACCTTTGCAAGCTGATTGGGTCACCCACCTGTGACAGGTCATCGCCCTGCGTATCACCCTCTGCAGGCACCCCTGGAGCAGAAAGCTCTCCAGCTGAACAGCTTTCCAGCCTCTGCTCAGGAGCTCACAGGCCCACATTCCCAAACATCAAACTGTTTCTGCTCTGGATGCTTTGCTGCTGCTGCTTTTCCTGCTGGCCAGCTCAATGAACTTGCTGTTGTTCTACCAGACTCTTCCCAACTCAGGGCTCCCTGTGAGCCATGGCTCACTACAGCACTCCTCAGCCATGCTTCCCCAGCATGGGAGCAAGCAAGGCTATGACCACAGCAACCATTCATCTCCATTTACCAGTCATCCCTGCACTATTTTATAGATGTCTTTGTTTCCTGGGAACCAGGAGCACTGCTTCCTCCACAGACATCTCTGCAGTAACACACAAGCTGTATTGCGCAATGTTTATTTACAGAGACAGCTCCCTTTCACACATCTCCATCTGGTAAAGAAGCCTTGCATGGTAATTTCCCACCACACAAAAGACCCCCTTGACTCCCAGTGTTTACCCAGAGATTGACCTGGGCAGAAGGCAGAGTACTAAACCTCCCAAGCTGCAAGTGCTGCATCAGGGGATCACTTCTGCTGCCATGGGACCCTCTCCCCAGGCACCCAGAGATGCTTCCAGACCTTTTCCTCCTCTTGCCCCTTCCAGCAGTATCCCAAAGCCCTTTTGTATTTTAGGGCAGTCTCGCATGACTGCGGCAACTATTCCCTCACAGAAATTCAGAAGGGAAGAAAGCTGGGTTCAGTTGAGAGCTAACCTCACGAGCAGCCAAGCAAGCCAATCTGCCTAGAAGAGGCCCTTTTTCCAAGAGTACATTCTGACTACTACACATAAACCTCACACGTCAACTTCTCCAGCATCTGACTTGGGTTTTTTCAGTGCCTTTTTCCCCAGTTAATTTACTCCTTGTTCCAGAAAAGCCCACTAAGGGGGGGGTAGCATTTCTTTCCATCTCTCCTCCCTCTTTCCCAGATGCTCATGCCATCTTCAATGCAGCCTCTGCTCTTACCCAACATCCTTGCGTCTCAGCAAGTCACTAAAACCCCAAGCTAATTTTCTTTGAATATAGGTATTCAACCCTGATCCACAGGCTACACAAAGCCAGTTTTTTTCAGCACTTCACCCCATTACTGCTTAGGTTTCCCCCTGTAGGGCTTGCTGTATAAATCCTTTCCTCCTCTCCATTCTGTAAGGAAGCTGGAGAATGGCTTGGGCTACAGGCTGCGGCTCGCTCATAGGAGTGCTTTTCTACTGCCATCTCATGGAACTACAAAAGAATTATATTTTCCAGTGGGGCACTAATATCTTATCAGGACTAAGATATCACCCAACTGGGTTAACAGAGCCTGGCTGTTGGGCGGCAGTTGCCATTTCATAATGGAAATGATAATAGATTCCCAAAGCCCTGCCGTGGCACTGAAATGCCAAGACATCTCTTTGTTCCTGGACACATTAACATTTCAGTGACGAATTGGGCCCTGACAGGCCGCTTGTTGTTTGGAGATGAGAGAGTCAGGCCTTTCTTTTCCACATCCACTTTAGCATTAGCCTTTGCAGTTTCTGCCCAGCACTGTGAATGGGTTCTCCAGCAAAGTACTTTACAGCTTAATTTTTGTATACTGTGAAAAGGATAAGGGAAATGCTGTAAAACACTTTAAAAAGAAATTAATTTGCCTTTCAGATACTGGAACAGAATTTTCAAAGCAGTGAGAAAGGATTAATGTCAGCACAGTTGGGCCAAATCACCAGAGCTGCTTGCAACGCACTTCCCATTGTGCCCTTGTCATCTTAAGCCTGATCACCGCTAAGAAAGCACTGGCAGAGAACGCACATCCACATGGAAAGCTAAATGTCTGCACAAAGCCACGGGTGTACGGAACTCATTGCTGACGCTCCATGTCAAAGCCATGGAATTTATCAGCAGTGCAAGACAAAAGAAAACAGGTTTTAGGTGGCCATGTGTGGTCCACATGGAAGCTTCTAAGATTCATTCACTGGATGACAGTGCAAGAATGGCATTTCCAGAGTACGTTCCCTCTCCTCTCCCCAGTGCCACCATTGCAACTTCAGCTGAGAATGAGCCTTCTTTCCACACTCACTGAAAAAAGTAATGTGGAAGCAAATGATGCCTCTTCCTCAACAAGCCTTCCTCCCACAGCAAGAACAGTGGCACCTCTCTGATCTGAGACCCCCTCCTTTCTGCTGCTCCTTGGAAGAGCTGACTTCCAGCTTGCCTGTCACACCTACATGGCTTTTGGTTTCTCCACTTTAGAATGAAACAAAGCTCTACCCTGTGCAAAGATGCTGTCTTCTCCAATCCCACCTACCAAACCACAAGCATTCTCCTTCAAGCACAAACTTGCCTTTGATACCCACACCACTGTCCCCTGTGGACCGCATCTGGCTTCTCAGACACTCCCCCCAGCCCTTCCTCTCCATCAGTCTGCTCCAGGCTGTTCCTGCTTGTAAGCGATACGCAAAACTCGCCCCTTTGGCACAACTCCTGCACTCTCACTCCCCAGCCCAGGCACTGGCTGGGCAGTGCCGCAGCTCCTCTTCTGCCCGTCTCGCATCACCCACATTCTTACCTCAGAGTCAAAGCTGACTCCCAGGGCACTGACATCCACATGCAGGTTTTTGAACAGTCTTGCTGTCCCATGGAGACTCTAAAGGTATTAAAAAAGGAGATGACCAACACTGAGTTCTGACCCCTGCAATCCCACAGGCCACACAGGAGGAACTGGGGGGTCCTAATCAGTGAAATAAGGCAGCAGACCTATAGCAATATGCCAAGGCAATAAGCCTACAGCCAATTTGTTTTGGAAATAACATCGTGGCAGACATTGATTTATAGGGAGTACAAGGAGAAAACAGGATTAGATACTTTTTGGTGATCAAAAAAAACACAGAGGAAGTGCAGCACAAATTAAGGCCCAGAATCGAGTGGAACAGCCGCAGCCCATCATCAGCTGTTACCAACAGAGCATCACAGTTTTTCATTCCTTCAGGGTTCATGCACTACAGTTACCAACACACATTAAGAGCTGAGGCACACAACCTACCTCATTCTCGCTTTCTCCCTCTTCATTTCTCCCTTTAACTGGAGCCGCCGTGTTCAAGGAACTCTTCTCTTCACAGACCAAGCCCAGCAACTTCTTGGTCTGGCTTACGGGCTTACAGGTCTCTGCAGGCTGTCGAGTCAGAAAGAAAGAAAGGGAAGCAAGAGGACAGCTGAAGTAAAAGGGGAGATACAAACCCACTGAGACACTGGCCAGCAGCAGGAAAGCTGCTCAGTTCTGAGAAGGTGCTCAGGATTACGCTGCTACCCTTGTTCTGGTAGAGCCATGTCCAGGTGGGAGATGTATTCTTTATGAGGCACACTTTCCCTTACACCAAAGAGGCTCCTGTCCTTGAGAAGCACATCTGCAAAACCTGCTTGTGCCTAAAACACTGATTCAGCCAAGACCATAATAAAACGAGATGTTTGAAATGGCCAGTGACAAGACTTAACTCAGCAAGAAGAAAACCTTCAGTGGAGGTGTTGATTTGTACGATGTTTTGCAGATATATTGTTTTGTTTTCCTTTAAAAGATCAATTTGTTACCACTTAACACATCTGTTTTTTGTTGACCCAAAGGTAACATTCTGTAAATAATCATTCAACATGATTGTCAGTCTTGCATTCATCCAGAAAATTGTTCTTTTAATTTTTTTATTCTCAGCAAATAGTTGGGTGAAAACATTATTTATTAGATTCCATTATCTGTAGTGTATGTCATGCTTCATTTGGACACAAATCAAAGTTCTACTAAAATGAACTTAACAGACTTTTTCCCCCAACAGTAACTGAAACAATTCTTTCTTTAAATCTGCTACACATAGCAGAAGAAAGCTCACCACAAGTTTAGCACTGGGTTCCCTAGAAATAGCAAAAGAAAAGAAATATAGTGAAAGACAGAGTAGGAAAGTGCTTTTTTAACAGACAAAAGTATTTCAAAACTGACAAGAGATCACCAATATCGTCATTTAAATTTTTAAGTATCACCATGCCTGTGACCTTTTGCAGAGCATGCTTGCCAGGGCACGTTCCCAGAGAAGACAGAGCCTTACCTGAGTCCCCGCTTTGGCCACAAGGCTGGAGTCCACCAAGCTCCCCACATCCAAGTTCAGCGACCCACGAAGGATGCCAGCCGGAGATGCTGCAAGGCCACGCAGTGGAGCGAGGTTCCCCGGGGGCGCCTGGATGGGTGTTAGCAGAGTGCCTGAGGACTGGAGCATGCAGAAGGGACTCACTGAGAGGACAGCATGGGTGCACAGCTTACACTCCATATCTCAGAAAGGGAGAAAGCAAACACCCTGTGCAAACACTGGCTGCTGATACTAAACCCACCACCACTGAAAAACTGCTTGTGAGACCCCACACCCGGCCATCACCAGCACACAAGAGATGTAAGGAATAGCTGTTTGATTTACTCACACATGTTGCCTTCCAAAGGCCCATCTGAATATGACAATTTACAGCAGCAAGGCAATTCCAAAAATAAATGGGCATTACTCCAAAACTGATGGAAGAGAACAACAACAGCCACACTAGCTCACACATCTCCATGTACCCACACTCGGCACCCTCTAGGAGAGGCTCCTACCCAACATCACGCACACAAGGTAAACTGGGCAGCTTTGCCTCTGTTGCCCTGCTACTCTGCACATCGTGAAACAAGTGAAGTAGAAACCACTCTGATGGCAAGAAGCCTCCTACTCTTCACAAGCTGCAACTAACACCTCTTTTTAGACCAAGATCCAGGATGCTTCCTCACCTTACACCAGTGGAAAAGTTACAGGCTGAGGAAAGCAGCTCTGCCGCAGCACATCCGTGAGAAGCTCCTGAAAGCATCTCCCCCTTCCAAAGCACTGCAAGAGCCCTGGGAGCCATCCAACATCCTCACCTCCGAGCAACACATGCTTGACATATCAAGTTATCTTCACCCAGAAATGTGACCATTCCCTTTGACTTTGTGGAATTCCCCACCCAAGTAGTCTCACCCCGCAATACGCTGCACAGGTGAAGCTAGAAGGAAAACATGCTAGGATTTCCTCTGTAGTGTGCCAGTACAGCCAAGTGCTGTTGCTTCAGCAAAGCACGCATGCATTCAGAAATCACAGTTCCTGTACTCTGTACCCACACAAGATTACAGACCGAGAACAGAATTAATTCGCTTGCATGCTGAGGGATGGGGAGAGGGAAGTGAATACGCACTGATCCTTCTTCCACCTAGTCACTGCCACAGCAACAGTAACAAAATAAATCACACGTGCTCAGCTTAACTAATTGTTTTCTACAGATGGCCATTAGCTACATGTATGGAACAGAGGATGTTAGCTGTCCTTCAGCAAAGACAAACTCACTTCCATGGGGCTAATTAAAACTTTCAGGATAATCTGCAGTTTATCTGATATTTATAGTCATAGTTCTTATCAGATAACTGAGCACTACCACATGCTGGTAATTAGAAACCTGAGCTAGCGATTTGGTGGAGCCACAGCTGGGTACTAGCAACAGTAGAGCCAAGCAATTCATTAACATTACACACAGTGACCTTTCAGCTCTTTTTGTTGTTTTGTGGTTTTTTTGTTTTGGTTTTTTTTTTGTTCAGAACAGGAGATTTGTTAAGTTCTTATTAAATTGAGGCAATTACTCATGGATGAAGACAAGCCAACCTGGAACATTCTTCACAGTGAAGGGCAGGATCCTGCTACAGACAACAGAGAGAAAGAGTTTGGGCAAAATAGCAAAAAATGGTCCAGCTATTCACAGGGGAAGAAGGAGAAAGTCCCATTTATACATGGGCCCGTCACACCTGTAAGCTGCCTCAGTGTCCTAAGACCACAGTGGCAGCAGTCCAAGGACTAAATTGTGCTCAGACAAGTCATTACTGCACCCACATGCAAAACAACAGTCCGTAACCAGTGGGAATAATCTTTCTCTTGTTTGAGAAAGCTAATTCATTCAAACTTTTCCCTGTTTTTCTTTCATTTAAGAGGGAAGAGATTCCATTTCTCAAGCTACTGGACATGGATGCAGCAGAGCTGGCTGTGACTTATGGTTTCTGTATCACCATAACCAACTCAGTCGCTCTGAGACTCGAGATTCAGCAAGCAAAATTAAGCTAAAAATAGAATCATTTAGGTTGGAAAAGACCTTCAAGATCATCGAGTGCAACCATTAACCATGCCCACTAAACCATGTCCTGAAGCACCCTGTCCACTCGCTTTTTGAATATCTCCAGGGATGGTGACTCAACCACTTCCCTGGGCAGCCCATTCCAATGTTTGACAACCCTCTCAGTAAAAAAATTTTTCCTAATATCTAACCTAAATCTCCCTTGCCTCAACTTGAGGCCATTTCCTCTTGTCCTATCTCCAGCCACCTGACAGAAGAGACCAACACCCACCTCACTACAACCCCCTTTCAGGTAGTTGTAGAGAGCGATAAGGTCTCCCCTCAGCCTCCTCTTCTCCAGACTAAACAGCCCCAGTTCCCTCAGCCGCTTCTCGTAAGACTTGTGCTCCAGGCCCCTCACCAACTTGGTTGCCCTCCTCTTAACACGCTCCAGCACCTCAATGTCTTTCCTGTAGTGAGGGGCCCAAAACTGAACACAGGACTCGAGGTGCGGCCTCACCAGTGCCGAGTACAAGGGAACAACCACCTCCCTGTTTCTGCTGGCTACGCTATTTCTGACACAGGCTAGGATGCGATTGGCCTTCTCAGCCACCTGGGCACACTGCTGGCTCATATTCAGCCAGCTGTCAACCAGCACCCCCAGGTCTTTCTCTGCCAGGCAGCTTTCCAGCCACTCTTCCCCAAGCCTGAGTGCTGCATGGGGTTGCCATGACCGAAGTGCAGGACCCAGCACTCGGCCTTGTTGAACTTCATGTAACTGCCCTCAGCCCATCGATCCAGCCTGTCCAGATCTCTTTGTAGAGCCTCCCTACCCTCAAGCAGATCAACCCTGCCTCCCAACTTGGTGTCGTCTGCAAACTTGCTGAGGGTGCACTCAATCCCCTCATCCAAATCATCAATAAAGATATTAAACAGAACAGGACCCAACACTGAGCCCTGGGGAACAGCACTTGTGACCCACTGCCAACTGGATTTCACCCCATTCACCACTACCCTCCGGGCTCGGCCATCCAGCCAGTTTTTCACCCAGTGAAGAGTGCACTTATCCAGGCCACGAGACGCCAGTTTCTCAAGGAGTATACCATGAAAGACAGTGTCAAAGGCCTTGCTGAAGTCGAGGTAGATAATATCCACAGCCTTTCCCTCATCCACTATAATAGCTGAAATAGCTGAATAAGCCATTGCCCCTCAATTTAGATTGTGGGATCTCCAGGGAAAAGACTGACTTTGTAGCGCGCTTACTACAGAGAGTCTTAGAGCCAAAATTAAAGATGATTTTGCATTCTATGTTGCTATCCCACTTGATTTACTGCCCATCACCTGTTTCTGAGTTCAGAAGGCACTTAATGTCCTTGCAAAACTAAAAAAAAAGGCATGAGTTGTGCAGTGTTTGCCACGCAAGGAAGATGACAAACAACGGCTTTTTCAAGCTACCCCCAAGCTTTAGGAAAGCCACTATAACTAATGCCACATCTGCTTCCATGACCTCCAACAGGATGTTTTTTGCCCCTTTTCTCCTGAAAATTAGCTTGGAAGCAAGTTTTCACACTCCCAATTCTCCAGAAATGAAGGAGCCATCACAAAGGACTTCAGCCTACCTCATTCCCACCTGCTCCTTCACCAACATCTATTTTGCTGTAACTCCCCACAGTTTCTCTGGTTTGGGTCACCACCACTTTCACATGCTGACAGAGCCTGTTGCTCCCCTGGCACTCAACCCACACTCCAGAAGCTTGATCTGTCCTCCCATTTCCTCCCTTTGCTTCTCTTTGCACTCCAGCACCATTAGACTTCTGGGCAGTGCATTTCCCACAAAAATCCACCATAACACTGACATGGTCAGGTTCTGGTCTGTAGCACCATTTCATATCCTCAGTGCTACGCTCCCTCTCTGGCTTCTGGGCAGGACTTGTTGACTGAGCCGAGGATGACCCCAGGAGGGGACGAGACAACAGAGGCTCTTCTGCAATGGAGCATGCGTCCTTCTGTCTCCCAGACTCATGGTGCAGACAGAAGCAGTGGCTCACTCCCAGTACCTGTGGTGCATGATCATTATGAGAACTGCCCGAATCACTGCTAGCACACTCTGATATCAAACCACTGCCTTCGTCATTTCTCCAGCTATCTTTAGCAGCTGAAAAGACACATTTTGATGTGGGGTCCATTGCAAAATGAAGTTCCACATCAATTCCTCTATTTGCATCTACCCCTTGGAAGCAGGGTAGTATATCTGTGGTATCTTGAGGGACTGTGGAGTTATGCTCTAGCATACCATTGCTACTGGCTACTTCCATATCTGATCCTACTTCCATCAGCTCCATCTGCTTTGAACCCTTTCTCTCAGGTCTGCCAACTGTCTCATTGCTCTTGTACACACTGATGGCTTGACCCAAAGCCTCACCTCTAACTTTCCTCTTACTTCCACTCTCAGATAACTTGCTGCGGGATCTCAGCTCTTCCTGAGCACATGGAATATCAACTGTCTCCTGCAAACCCCAGTCATATGCGAGACTGGCATCAAAAAGAGTCATTTCATTGTTCCAGCGGTAAAAGCTTTCTTCTTCTCTGGCTTGCAATATGCCTGGGCTTCTTTCCACATCCCCATCTGGTCCTGTAGATTTCTCTGAGAGGTGATGATCAGGCTTATGGACACACTCACCCATCACATCCTTCATCTTCTGCTTTTCTTTCAGCTCTTCACCCTCAAAGAGTAGGATTTTGTCTTCAAAGGCCTCTAGCAGAGTTTTGACATTCTGAAAGTCTCATGAATAGGATTTCTTTGACACACAAAGGTTGCACTGGTGGCCTAACCTCTAAATCATCAGACAGCAAGTCAGAGGAGTCAAGACAAAGCTTTTCTTGCATTTCTAAAGGCGTACAGTGGTCCTGGTGGATGCCTACACCAAAGCTGCTAAAAGAGGGGTCTTCTAAAATTTTCTCCACATCACGTAAGGTCTGGCATGGTCTGCTGAGCTTGGGAGCAAGCAAGGGATACAGTTTGTTTGGTCATGTGCCTGCAAATAGCCTCCTTGAATCACTTATGTCTGATGGTCTCCCTCTGCCTTCATCAAGGCAGCCTTCATCCCTAATCTGGCTATCTGGATCTGGCTCAGGACTCTCCTGCCCACAGGGCAGGATGGCAGAAGGCATTTGAAAAAAAGGATGTTGAAGGAAGAATCCCTGGCTGTGTTTCCTAAGTAGATAAATATTAGCAAATAACTAAGACATATCGCATATTACTATATACAGCCTTATCTATCTAAAGTACAGATATATACTTATTTAATACACAATTGATACATAAATAGGTGTACATGTACACATAGAAAAGAAAGCGCTCAAGTGAAAGCTTGAGGCTTTCTGAGTTGAAGAGGTCTATGCCTTGAGCAACAACACAAGGCACCATCTTTCCTCAAGGAGACTGATCTCACTACCAGCAAACGGAAGATAGGGATGATCTGCTGTCACTCAGGATATAAGGGGAATTCAGTTACGCTTGGAGATATCAACAGCAAAGCAGACTAACCTCACGTCTAAACCTGCATTTGCTGCCTGTATATCATAGCAACACATGCACAGACACTGCATAAACACCGTTTGTTGTCCTCTCCGAAGAAAGAAATCTTTCCAGCACTCCAAATATCTGCTGCCAAGAATAGCACCAGCATCCTTGGCTGGTACCATACCCTTCTCAGCAAGGCCATCACAGGGCTGTGGTACCCCTGCTCCCAGTGGGCCCTTCTAAACCAAAACTTCCCAACTGTCATGGGTTTGTGCCCCCACTTCTGTTATATTTTCATCAAACTCACAAACCTGCTGGACAGGATCCCTTGTCAGGGGATTGCTGTTCCGATCCCCAAGCAGCAATGGCACAGGATCACCCTCTAGGTCACAGCCACTTGTTCATCCTCCACCCAGCCCTCCCCAGAAGCACCACAAGCAGAGCCTACTCACGGTGGGTCGCTTCAGTGACTGCTTCTCCTTTTTGTCTTTCTTCTTCTTCTTGTCTTTCTTTTTCATGCTGCCACGTGCCAGCAGTTTCTCTCGCTCCTGAATGACGAGCTCTCTGTAGTGATCATCACAGGGGTGGTCCCACATGGACTGGCCATTAGCAAAATTGAAGTAATAGATATCACCAGTGATATCTTGGCTATATGGGAAAAACAGCATGAAAACGTGAAAGAGCACATACAAATATAGCTGCATGTACCAGGACATCTTACTGGGTCATGTGACCACCTTATGGTCAGCGAAGAGGGGTACAACATTTCCAAGAGTCCAAAGACGCATCAGTGTGGGGAAGCAGCTCTCCCAGAGATCGCTCACATCCTTATCCAATTTCCCAAACACTCCTTCCCCTTTTTCTGCCACCCCACAAAGAGCTGAGCTCCCCCATCCACAGGAAGTACCTCTGTTGTGGCATCTTCCCCCCCTCACCAGCCAGTACCCTGCTCTGCCACCAATGTGGGCAGCACCCAGCAGGGGAAGGGCAGGAGAGGCCAGGACTCTCACAGGACAGCTGCCGACAGAGCTCTCACCAGGGCTTCCACTCAGGTGGTAACGGGGCCACGATGCCTTCCCTGGCCAGCCATATCAGCTCTGGCTCCTTCTCAGGGTCAATCCCGATCTCCCGTGCAAAATCCTGGATTTCTAGGAAAACAGAAGAGGAATCCATGGAGGTGGTCTACACCAGGCACTATGCAATAAAGCCAGCCTCCTCAGCTAAAGCAATGGGGACACTGGGAAATCCCGATCCCGAAACAAAGCTGCTAAAAGCTGTCAGCACGGCCCTGTGTGTCAGTGAACACGTCCTACCAGGCTGGTAAAGCTGGAAGACAGACTGCAAAACAGCATTTATCTTTGCAACCAGAAAGCTAACTTTTCAGCTCTGTCTTCTGTGAAATCCCATTTATTCTAGCCTCTCCACCCATGCTCTCCCTGATTCCTGTTTTCTTAAAACGCCTCGGAATGACCTGCATGCTTGAATCCCTTATCACTGCTCCTGGTAGGACAGGCATCAGTTACCTTGCTCACTGGGAATGTACGTCTCATCATAATCTTCTTCTAGGATGAGCTGGTCACCAATGCGCACCATAGCTCCTGCCATGGCTCCCTGCATCTGGCGGCATGAAGGAAGCAACACAAAAATCACATCGATCAACTGCACTTGGAAATAAAGCTTCCTCATCATGCAGCGCATGGCAGAGGCCCGCAGGAAACTCAGTGCCGGGGCTGTGGAGGGGAACAAGGTGCGTCAGGGCTGCCCAGCATGGTGCAGAAGGGAAGGGCAAAAAGCAAAAGCAGCCAGAACCTATGGATTCTGGTAAAGGCAGGAGGACACAGCTAAAAGCACTAGGCAGCAGGCTGCAGCTCAAAGTGCATTAACAGCACAAAGGGAGGAGAAGAACTACTACATTATTTACAAGCATATTTCCCCACCTCCCCTACAAAAGGTAGGGGCTGCTGGCACTTAGTTCTGTTGTACAATTTATTAATTCACAAGGAGATTGAGCCCAGCTGCTTGGCTGGGCACAGCTGGGAGCTCTCCACTTTACAGTCCAACACCTGCCCTGAGGCCAAGGGGGGAAGAAGCTGCCCTGGTCTCACCACCCACAACCTGAGCCACCCCAAAGAAAGCAATATGTGCAACAGGGCAGAGCTCTCTGCTCTGCTTACAGGGCTCTTTCACTGAGGTGCACGCAGCAAAACCGAGTCCAAGACCTTCCACACACACTTCAGAGGGGCTGCAGAAACAGGGAGCAGAGCTGAAGCGGCACAGAAGTTGCAAACAGATCCCCAGCCCAGCCTTTCAAGCTTCTACAGAGAAGGTGAGCACTCCCTTCAGGCACTTTTTCGACAGGCAAAAAATAAGCTGAAATGAGAATGGAAAGAAAGGGAAGGAAAGCAAGCAGTTTTCCCAGAGTACAGCACAGCTTTTCAGGAGGAGTCCCTGGGCTGAATCAGCACTGCCTAGGGACAGGGCAGCTTCTCGCCTTCCCAGAGGACATTTCAGAAGCTGTAAAAGGATGCTAATATAACATGTCCCACCCCTGGAGCATTGCTTCACTATTTAACTCGAAGACTGAAGGCAGCCATTTAGTCCCACCACAGCTGGGCCCTTGTGACCCATCCACCACAGGTGTGGGCAGTTCTAAGTTACTTTCCCCACCCCAAACACCCCCAGCTGTGGCTCTGCACAGCCACAGTTGGCCAGCATTAGTCTCACACAGCTGCATGGGGGGCCAGGCAGCTGAGCAGGCTCCCTGCAGCCACCCACATGCCAGCACCAACACAAGCAGAAGGGTGGCCATGAAGACAAGGCAGAAGCGAGGACAGGACAGTCCCTTCCAGCCCCACCACTCGATCCCAGAAGGGAACAACAAGGTCAGACCAACTTTTACCCCAAAAGCCCCAACATGCCAGGTGCTTAAAGCACGCCCCTGCTTTCCTCATGAGATGTAATGGCTGAGGTACCTGCCAGGGGACAGGAGCCATCCCAGCAGCACGACCACACCAAAGATGATCGCCTGGAGTGAGATCGCCACACCACTGCCCACAGCTGAGCCTTCCCTCCCCTCCTCACCTTCCGCTGTCCTCAGGCCGCTCCCTATTTATAATCCTGACGTAAAACGAGCCTCCGCAGCAGCTTTGCAGGCAAGACGCCGTCGCGCCGCTCCCCCTCACCCCCTACCCAAGCAGCCGGACGCGGACAACCGACCCGAGGCCCTCCCTTCTTCTTTCCCACCGCCGCAGCCTCGCTTCAGCCCCTTGGCCTCGCCCCGCTCGCTCTTCTCCCCACCGCCCCCCGCGCCCGCACCAAGGCGGGCTCGGGCCCCCGACCGAGGCCGCCGGAGCTGCGCCGCACAGCTCAAACCCCCCCCCCGGCTCCCCCGTGGCGGTGGCAGCGGCCCCGGGGCCCGCTCGCCGCTTCCACCGGGGCCCGCGGGTTGCCCGGAGCCGCGCACGTCGCTTCCGGGTTCCGGCCGCCCTAGCAACGACGCTGGTCCGTCCCTACCCCCCCCCCCCGCCTTAAATAGCATTGGGCGGAGGGGGGGCCGGCCGGCGCCGGATTGGCCGGGCCGCGTGACGGCGGCGGCGCGGCGGCGCCTGCCGGGGGCTGTAGTCCGGGCGGGGCGGGGCCTCGCCGCGCGTTGCCATGGCGACGCGTGGCCTGGGCCCGCCCCGGCCGCGCCGCCGCCGCCGCCGCCGTCGCCCGCCCGGGTCCGGAGGAGGGGGGAGCGGGGGGGGGGGCGCCGCGGCCGCACGCGCTTCCGCCGGCGGGCGGGCTTTCCGGGGCGGGGAGCGCCGCGCCGCCATGCCCGCCGCCCCGCTCGGCCCCGGCGCGGCCGCCCGGCCGAGGCGCGGGGCGCTGCGGGCCCGCTAGGCCCCGTCCGCCGGGAGGAGGGCTTTCCGGGGCGGGGAGCCGCCGGTGCGGCGGAGGGTGCGGGCAGGGGCCTGCGGCGATGGCGACCGCCTGGCCCTGGCTGCTGCTGTGGCTGGGGGCGGCCACCCTGCGCGCCCGCCCGACCCCGCCGCGTATCCGGCTACCGCTACGGGGAGGCGCCGGCCCGCCGCCGGGTCCCCGGGCCCGCCGGGCACCGGAGGAGGCCGAGCGGGCCGGCAGCTTCGTGGAGATGATCGACAACCTGCGCGGCAAGTCCGGGCAGGGCTACTACGTGGAGATGACGGTGGGCAGCCCCCCGCAGAAGGTAGGGACCCGCGGAGGTGGGGGGGTGCGGAGAACCGGGGGCCACTGGCTTGCTCCTGCCCGCCCGGCATCCCCGTCCCCCTCCCCGTCACGGCGACGCTTTCGCTGCTGGCTGTCGCCGGAAAGGGGGTGCCGAGCTGCGTGCCCCCTGCCCCGAGCCGAAAGATGCCACTGTGCAGGAGCTGGTGTCGAGGCGGCGTTCCCGCCCAGAGCAGGCACGTGTCAGCGCCAAGGAGGGCACGCGGCGGGCGCCGCTCCCGGTTCCAGGCAGCCGGCACCCATGCAGAGCCCTGAAAGAAAAGGCCGGCTTTTCCCCCGCCAGCAAGCTGGCTCCCACCATAGCGCCTGGCGCGGCCTGGCATGTGCTGGTGGCAGAGAACAACGCCGGTGGCGAAGTCACAGCACCACCACCGCACAAACCGGGTCTCCGGCTTTCACGTCTCCCTCCCGCGCCAGGGATTGATTCTCCACACCGGCAGGGAAAGAGGGAGGAGATCCGGTCTGAAACCTGGTTTTGCCTGGGATTTCATCATCTTTGGCCCGGGACCTGCCACGTGTCGCAGCTGCCGGATGATTTCCGTGCGGACCACCTGTTCCCAGGCACTCATGCGTTTCCAAAGCCGTCACCCTTTCAGGCAGCGCCTTCCAGCCTTGGACTCCTTCCAAGCGCAAACGTGGTGCGTGTGCGCGCACGCTGGAGCAAAATCCCTCCAGGCGTTGTAATGGAATTAAACGATTCACGCGAAAGAGCGTGGCCGTGTGCGCACAGGAAATCGGGGAACAGGGAGGATGTTTACCTGTGGGGATGCGTGCGTCCTTCTCAAAGGCACGCGTGCCGCCTGGTCACCCCACTCTGCCCCACTGCTCCAGCTCTCGCCTCGCCTTTCCCCTCACCTTCCCAGCACTGGCAAGGAAGTTTCTTCCTCTATTGAGCTTTAATTTCAGGTCTGAGCTTTGCTGCGCCGTGAAGTCGCTGTCAGCGGTTAATTGCTCTCACGCACCATGTCCCTTAGTGCATCGGTCGTGCTGCGTGCTCACACCAGGCTCCCCAGGAGCGGTTGATTCATAAATAGGCAGGGAAGAGGGTGGAAGTCGAGCATTGGGAGCCGGCGTTTTGGGACAGATGGCAAAGGCTTGGCGCCTCTGCACGCAGGTCAGGGCTTGTGGCACTAGGGCAGGAGCCGCGGCTGCTGCCAAGGTGCCTGGAGGGGCCGTTGCTTCCAGGGAGCAGCCAAAGGCTTTCAGATAGCGTCCCCACTGCACGTGTCCCAGCCTCGCCAGTTCACGTGTTGTGTCCTGGCCTGAATCGGCGCCCAGGCCAAGTCTCAAGGACGCAGGTCCTCTGCCTGACCCCCATCAGCAGGATGGAGCCTGCAGGGTGTGGGTCCCCGCTGCTCACATAGGCACGTAGCACCCACCAGCCTGGCAGGGACTGGCTGGGGTGGTTGCATGCAGGGCCCCGGTAGCAGTGGCTTGCCTCGCCTGCCCGGTGCAATGGCTGCTCTCGGCCGGGCGAGAGCAAAAAGCCTCCCTGCCACCTGCATCCTCTCTTGGCAGCATCAGCTCAGCAGGTCTTCCTCCAGGGAAACCCATCTCCTCTGGGTGCCCCGGGGATGGGCAAAGACGAGCTGCATGGAGCAGATGGCCCCTGACGGCCGATCAAACAGAGCCAGCTCAGGCGCCGCGGCAGAGGCTGCAGGTGCTGGGTTGCCAGGGGAAGGTCGGGCTGCATGGTGGGCGCTCACCCGGGAAGGGATGCTGGAGGGGCGGACGTGCCGCTCCGTTCTTTACCAATGGCCTGAAATGGTGCCCTAGGCGAGAAGCCAGCCTGGGGTTGTGGGAGACCTGTCCCCCAGCAGGGCGGTGGGACTGGGGCCAGGGGTGCCCAGGATGTGCTGCCTGTGGCCAGCCCCAGAGACAACTCCAGCACAATCGGCACGAGCACGTTATCCACCTTCCTCTCCCCTCTGACTGTGCGGATTAAGTGCCGAAGCCCTGGCACACTGCTGGCTGGGGCTTTGCTGGCAAAGTGGCCCCCCCCCGAGTCTGAGAGTCAGAGCTCACCCCCCAGCTCTGCTGCCCAGCATGGCCGGGAGCCCCGTGGAGCCCTGCAGAGCCCCACTCCTGCTCCAGCAACCCCCACTGCACTCCTTGCAGGGTGGAGGGGGCCGCAGGCAGGGTTCAGCTGGGGGCAGGATCTAGCCGGCCCGCTCCCGGCCCCGCTAGTGGGATGTCTGCCAAACCCTGCCTGTGAGCTGGTAATCCATGGCACAGGCAGGAATGAAGTGAGAGCAGAGCTCGGCGTACGGATGGCCGATTAGCAGACCCAGCAACCCATGGTGGCTCGTGTACCTTCGATCCTTCCAAGCAGCTTTGCGAGCACGTTAGGTTTTCTGGCAAGGGGAGCCCAGGCACTCCGTCTTGCTGCCACTCTCTCCAGCCCCACAACACCCTGCCAGGCGCTCGCCCAATCCTGCCTATGGATTCCAGCACCAGGTGCAGGGGCTGAGGCCAGGCTGTGCTGCGAGAAGCGCTGGCACTCTGTTTGCATGGCACCCAACGTTTGCTCTCTGCACAATGCCCTCATGTCGCCAACTCCCGCTCCGCCACTGTGTTCTCTCACACAGCATCTCCGAGCCGTCCCTGGGCATGGCAAAAGAGGGCCCCTGCTCAGCTTGGGGCTTGGCACCGCTGCACAGCGTCCGTCCTGCCTCCTGGGCCCCCCTCCCCGGATGCAACAGGCACCAGGGCAGCATCCCTGCCCTGCCTCTGCCCGTCCCTCTGCTGCTGCCAGGGCAAAGGGCCCTTCGTGGCCACATAGGGTGGGCTGAGCCCCGCCTGCCCCAGGGCGGCAGCATGCGGGGCTGTGCCAGGGAGCCCGAGCCCGCAAGCGGCTGCCCATGCCGGGGGGCTGGCACCAAGCCCTGCGGCTGGACTTGGGCGAGCAGGGCATGCCCTGGCCCTGGTTGGGAGGGCAGAGAGAGGCTTGCCACCCAGACAGGGACCCAGAGCTGTGGCTCCTCGGGAGGCAGGCAGTGTGGTGGCCACTGTGTGCCAGGCATGGGAATGGGGCAAGCGTTGCTCGCCTGCGGTGCCAGGCAGACCCGGGCGGGCAGCGCAGCAGAGTCTCCTGCTGCAGTCCTGTGCCTCCCTGTCTCTCTTCCTTCTCCAGCTGAATATCCTGGTGGACACCGGGAGCAGTAACTTTGCTGTGGGAGCTGCGCCTCACCCCTTCCTCCGGCGATACTACCAGCGGCAGCTGTGAGTATGCTGGGGGGACAGAGAGAGCGCAACCACCACTCCGTGTGCCCGTGATGCAGCCCTGGCCCCACAGAGGCATGCTGTCCCTTCTTGCTGGGGCTCCAGCCAGACCCTGCTGGGCACCGCCAGCCTCCAGACCGGCTGGGTCCGCACCACCCCTCCTGTGCCCGGAGAAGGAGGGACCCCTTGGCTGCCTGTCTGCCCTCCCGTTTAGGATGGTGTCTGGGCAGCTGGCTGTTGCGCACAGCAAACAGCCACCGGGCTTGTCCCCTGCACACCCTGGGACAGCCTTGGCCCGGGCTGCAAGGAGCCGTCCTGGCACTTAATTGAGCTGCATGCGGTGGGGCTCCCCAACAGTCCCACTTGCGGAGACACACGCTGCACTCACCCAGGCATGCTGGCCTGCAGGACAGGCATGCCTCTAGGCTCACAAATGCTCACCTACACATGCACGTGCTCCCACCGTCACCCAGCGGCGAGGGCATCCGCTTCTCCTCCGCACCAGTCTTACTCCAGCTCTTTGACGCTGTTGCAGGTCCAGCACCTACCGCGACCTGCGGAAAGGCGTGTATGTGCCCTACACCCAGGGCAAGTGGGAAGGGGAACTGGGCACCGACCTTGTCACCATCCCCCACGGCCCCAACGTCACCGTCAGAGCCAACATTGCTGCCATCACAGAGTCGGACAAATTCTTCATCAATGGCTCCAACTGGGAAGGGATCCTGGGGCTGGCATATGCTGAGATCGCCCGGGTGAGTCCTGGCTCACAGCCGGCCAGGCCCTGGCTCTGCTGAGCCCTGCTGGCAGCCGTGGGTGCCATGGCCCGGCAGGGTTCAATTGCCTCTTTCCTTGGCTCTGCTCGATCCCCTGGGGCCCCGCTTGCAGCTCTGCCGGTGACCGTGAGCCCTGCTCCAACAGCACACGGAGCCAGGATCCCTGGGGGTGCAGCGGTCCCAGTGAGGGGAGCTCCCCTGGGCACGGAGAGCCCCTGGCGAAGGGATGGCACTGACCCATCCCTGTCCTGCCCCTGCTTTTCTCTTCCCACCAGCCCGACGACAGCCTGGAGCCCTTCTTTGACTCCCTGGTGAAGCAGACCCGGGTGCCCAACATCTTCTCCCTCCAGCTTTGTGGGGCAGGCTTCTCGCCCAATGAGACGGAGGCCCTGGCGTCGGTGGGAGGCAGCATGGTGAGTGCTCTGCAGGCAGCCAGCAGGCCAGGGGAGGCCGGTGGGGCTGCCTGCGGGAGACGCATCCCGGCCGGAGATGGCAGCACATGGTGGCAGCGCCTTTCTGTCTCCGCTGCAGATCATTGGTGGCATCGACCGCTCGCTGTACGTGGGTGACATCTGGTACACGCCCATCCGGAAGGAGTGGTACTACGAGGTCATCATCGTCAAGCTGGAAGTCAACGGGCAGGACCTCAACATGGACTGCAAAGAGGTGAGGGGGCCGTGGGGGAACCCGCCCTATGGGGCACGCTGCTGCTGGAGGTGTCCGCCTTTGATCTGAGGGGGGAGTGGGAGGGGAGCGGTGCTGGAGTCTGGCACCTAGGTCACTCCTTCTCTTCTGCCCCCCAGTACAACTACGACAAGAGTATCGTGGACAGCGGGACCACCAACCTCAGGCTGCCAAAGAAGGTGTTTGAGGCTGCGGTGAAATCCATCAAAACAGCTTCGTCGGTCAGTGAAACCCATCCCTCCCCTGTGGGCATGTGCCCAGGGCCAGCACGGGGCTGCGGGCAGCATGGCTGCCCCTCACCAGCCTGAGCATCTCTGCTGCCTGCCCACCCATCTCTGCTCACCTCCCCTTCCCTTCTGGCAGACGGAGAAGTTCCCAGACGGCTTCTGGCTGGGGGAGCAGCTGGTTTGCTGGCAGGTCGGCACCACCCCCTGGCACATCTTCCCCGTCCTATCCCTCTACCTGATGGGGGAGGCCACCAACCAGTCCTTCCGGATCACCATCCTGCCCCAGGTGAGCGCTGGCCTGGGCAGACCCTGCCCAGTGCTGAGCAGGCTGGAGCTGGTCACACAGACCGGATCATGCCGGGTGGGTGCGGACAGCTGCCCGCCCCCGGGAGCTCTGCCCCGTCCCCTCTCCTGACGGCACCTCTCTTCCGGCAGCAATACCTGCGCCCGGTGGAGGACGTGGCCACCTCTCAGGACGACTGCTACAAGTTTGCCATCTCCCAGTCCTCCACAGGCACTGTCATGGGCGCCGTTATCATGGAGGGCTTCTACGTGGTCTTCGACCGTGCCCGCAAGCGCATCGGCTTCGCTGTCAGTGCCTGCCATGGTGAGGGCTGGGCCCGGAGGGAGGGAAAAGCGGAGGGGATGCGGACGCGCAGGGGTGGTGCGGTGGCCAGACCCCTGCCTTCTCCTGCCTGCAGTGCACGACGAGTTTCGGACAGCTGCCGTGGAGGGACCCTACCTGCACTCCAACATGGAGGACTGCGGCTATAACATCCCACAGACGGACGAGTCCACCCTGATGACCATCGCCTATGTCATGGCAGCCATCTGCGCCCTCTTCATGCTGCCCCTCTGCCTCATGGTGTTCCAGTGGCGCTGCTTCCACTGCCTGCGGCGGGACCACGACGACTTCGCCGATGACATATCCTTGCTGAAGTGACGGCAGAGCGTCCCGGGGCAGCTGGGATGGGCAGCCCCGGGGGCCACAGCTGAGGCAGCGGGGCAGGGAGAGGTAGGTCCTTTCTCCGGGGGCTGGAGCATGGAGGCAGGGCAGTGGTGTGGGGAGCTCGGACTCTCAGCCCAGGCTCTCCTGGCCCTGAGGGACTCGGTGCCCGGCAGGGCTGGCGGGCCAGGAGCAGCCGTGGGAGCCCCAGGCCCAGGCTGTGTTCATCCGGGACCTACAGAAAGAGCATGGCAGCTGCGGAGGTGGGTGAGGGCGCAGCAGCCCTGTCCCAGGGGCCGAGGGTAGCATCTCTGCTCCGGCACCCAGCCTGTCCCAAGCTCTCCTGCCCAGGCCAGCCCTGCCAGGCGTGGCAGAGTCACACTGATGAGCCATCCCCTGCCTGTCCCCTGTCGCCCTCCATCCCTGTGCAGCTGCCCCTCTCAGGATGCCACCGGCTCAGGCTCTCCACGCAGGGAGCTGTGCGTGCGTGCCTTTCCCGTGCGGCTCCCTGCGCAGGACACCTGCCTGAGCCAAGCTCCAGAGTTCCCATCACGGGAGCCTCCCATCCCCAGCCCCGGGCTTTTCGGAGACAGCCACGCAGGGCCAGCCTGGGGCTGCCTGGACAGGAGCAGCCAGAGGCAGGGGTTTCCCTCCCATCCTTCTGCTTCCCCTGTACACGTCTCACTCCAACATTTCCCGTGGCATTTCCCCTGCCCTCCCAAACCGTCCTTCCGCTGCTGCCAGCCCCGGGACTCCCTGTGCCCACCCTGCCCTCCCGCCGGCGTCCCGGGACAGGCAGGAGCAGGCACCCATCTCCCTGCTCCATTTTCACTCGCCACGTCCCTTTTGGGGACAGGAAACTGCCTCACCTCCGTTCCAGCAGCAGTGGCGCCTGCCACGGAGAAGCCGGTGGCTGCTGCCCTCCCGTCCCAGGATAAACAGCCTCCTGGCTCAGGGACATTGGCACTTGCCCCCACGGGCTGTGTGGGGAGGGAAAGAAGCGGCATGTCCCCCCTCCGAGCACCAGGCAGCCCGCTACGCGCAGAAACCGCGTGCCAAGAGAGAGCGAAGTACCCAACCCCCGTGCCGGCCACTCTCCAGCCCACCTGCGCCCGTTTGAAAGCCATAGGGGAGCCAGCGCCGGGCTTGGCTGGCTCCCACCTGCAGCCCCTGCCCTGCCTCACCGCCAGTGAGTCCCACGGCGGATCCTCTCCACTCGCTCCATGAGTCTGTGCGTCCTGGCCGGGCCCCAGCTCCTGCTCCCATGGCGTGAGACACCCTGGCAGCTCGGGGGCTGCGGGGACTGCAGCATTTCTTATTTTTTAAACACACAGTTCTATTTATTTCAGATCTGGGGGGGGTTTTTTGGGTTTGTTTTTTTTTTTATAATGCAAGTCATTGGTAGTGCAGCTGCACAGAATCAGAGCGTGTATATAGCAGGTCCCACACCGTGCACGGGTGTACAAGTAATGGTCGCTTCTCACCTGTACAAGATACACATATATCTATATTTTTAATTCTAGTGCTGAAAGCCACTGTTCCAAACCCAACATTAGGGAGTTTGGTCCTGTTTTGTTTTGGTTTTTTTTTAAATACTTTCAGCCCTCTGCTCAGTCCTAGGGCCTGGGCCACAGCCCAAGGCCAAGGCTTGCTCAGCAGCGGTGTGCTCGGGTGGAAGCACTTTATGGATCAGGGGTGGCCCAAGTTGTTTTTAGAGGAGGTGGTGACAGTGACGGAGGGATGCAGGAGGAGGGCAGGGCCGGAGCACACAGAGCAGTGGTTCACGAGCCGAAAGGACCTCCGCCGCAGGCTCACCACCTCCCTTCCCCTGGGCAGACGCCCTCGAGCTTGCAGGCAGTTGATCATGCTGTACTTCCTTACTTCTCTGCCTCCAACCTGGACAGGAAAGTCCTTCCTTTCAAACACCAAGATCCACTAATTAAAAGGCAACATTCCTCCACGAGCAAAAGAGGGGGCTGCCTGCGGCACGGGGGCCGAGCTGGCAGCTGCCCAGTGGAGGCATGTGCAAGAGCCCAGCCACTGCTTCAGCTTGGGGACAGGGGACAGGGGCTGGAGCACTGCAGGTCTGCAGTAATCGCCAAGCATAAAAGCTTGTTAACTAAACCCTGCGGTGAAGTATTTCTTTGAAAAAGCAGTGAGGGAGCCAGCGTGCGTGGCAAGAGGAGGAAACCCACACCGCGTAGGAGAGGCAAGCCAGGCACCACTGCAGCAGCCCGGTAAACGCACCCCTCCGCTGTCCCACTTCACTACTAGCACCCTCGCAAGTAGCATCCCCTTGCTCTGAAACGGCAAGCACCCAGCAATTCCACTTCGGCGCCAGAGGGCAACATTACATTATTGCAGCGTGTGCGCAGACCTCCACACCCTCGTGCCTGCCCAGGACGCCCCCCTCCCCAGGATCCCAGAGACTCTGTTGTGGACCACTGCCTTAAAAAGCTGGCAAGCGTGTGCGTGTAGAAAGATTCGGATAGTGGCCAAATTCAGGCATGCTGCGCCCCGGCAGCGCTTGCCCTGACCAACCCCGAGGTGTAGGTGCCTCCAGCCGTGCTGAATTCGTGCCACAGACTGCAAGGGGGGAAAAATTTCTAGAGAGTCAGCACAAGATTTTAAGTGGGGCCGAGCACCTCGTAATCCCACCAAAATCCACAGAGAAAGCGCTGGCGCCTCAGCCCATGCTTTAGGAGAAAGTACAGGAGAGGGGAAACTAGGAACTGCAACAGGTTCGTTGGTTATCCTGAGCTGCAGCGCAGCTGAATCCGTTCGCTCCTGAGCGCTCCCTCCCCAGGGCCCAGAGTTACAGCAGGGAACACCGGGTCAAGGCATGTGCGGAACTCTGCCCCACAGGAGGGGAACGCGGACGGTTACCGCAGGCCATCGCTGTAGGCTCCAGTACTCTGTAACCCATTGTCTATGTAAGAACGATGAATGTTAACACGGTAAATTATTATTACATTAAAAAAAGACCACAAAAAAATGCTCTTCATCTGCGACCTGTTCACTGCCAAGAGGGGAGCTACTGGGTGAGCACCCACAGTGCCAGATGGACACAGCAGGGGCCAGGCACAGGGCGGTGAGATATCCCGCCAAGGGGAATGGTTTGCAGCAAGTGTGGAGCTGCCGGAAGCGCTGGCCCCGGAGAAGGAGCCATGGGAAGCTAAGCAGGAAGAGGCAGTTACAGCAGCCACCAGCATCCTGGCGAACAGGTTATGCTTTAACACTCATTCACAAGGAAGCCAGCAAGGCTGCGAGCTAAGAAATAAGGAGCAGCACCAGATCACTGCATAATATACACACTTTATTTATGAATTTGTATGTATACAGACTTTCTATACACACATTACCTATATAATAAAAATGTACATGTGTATACATGGTCGTATAAATATAGAACTGTAGAAATCTTAGAACCGATCCTGTCTATTCACAGCAACTCCTCCTGGGGGACCGCTTTGTTCGAGTAGCTGTCATTTGAGACTTGGACAAAAGGGGCAAGTGTCATTTGTGTTGGTTTGTGCCCAGAATTTGATGCACTGGAAGAGAGAGAATTTGTCAAGAGCCACTGGCACAACTCGAAGGTGCTGTGAACAGAGCGTGGCACTGCTCTTCCAGAACAGGGGTGGCAAGGGCACTTGTTTTAAGGGATGGTTTCTCTGGCTCCTTAGAGACAACCTCCATCAAAAGGTCACCATGCGGAGGGAGCCCTCCTCAACACATGGTTTTCCATTTCCTCAGCAGTTGCCGGAGGCCCCAGAGCCACGGGGATGATGGATTTGCCTACACAGGTGAACCACTGCCAGCACTGCAGGATGAGAAAGTCTCCTCCTCTTCCCAAGAGCTCCTGCGCACAGGCCCATGGCGCCCAGACAACTGGGCGATGGTGGCAGCGCTCTCCCTCACCCTGTATTCTAGATCCTTCCAGACCATCCTGCTCCAGGAAGGCAAAAGGCTGGGATCTAACCCTCATGGCAATGAGCGCAGGCTCGGGGGCAGGAATAAGGACAGTTCAATCCTAAAGCCACCACCAAATGGCCCCTCAGGGCAGCCCAGCCTAAAAGCATGGAGAGGGAGGGCATGACACGATGCAGAGAAGTTGGTTATTGATCACACCGTTCTCCTGGCAAGATCTCCAGAAAAGAGCGACTCGCTACACGCGGCCAGGGCCCCCGGAAGGGAATCAGCACTGGCCACCATTACCAGGCACCCAAGAGCAGCACGCAGCAGGGAAGCACACTCACCTCCTTGTGCAGCACGTGCGAGCAGGCCATGGGGTGAAGGTCACCAGGCTGCACAAGCTTCTGGCACATTAGACACAGCTTACAGGCAGCTGGGGTCTGGGACGGGCAGCGAGGGAACAGAAGGGAGACAGGCACGGAAGTCAGGCACCCCAGCTCAGGTCACGTATCCCACATTCCAGCTACTTGTCCCACCAGCTGCAGCCAGAGGCCACAGTCTGCCCGATTCCTGCCTCTGCCCGTGGCCATCAGACAGCGTCAGAGCCTCCGACACCTCTCTTGTGGCCACTCCCCTCCCTTCTACCTCACCAGCCCAAGTAGCTGCCTGAGGAGAGAGGTCCCAGCTTCACTGGCTCATCCTTTCAGCCACCTCTCAGAAGGGCTCCCTCCCTCCGCTTTCCCTGGGGATGGTGAAGTGCTCTAGGAAAGCCAAAAAGCCTTACGTGCGACGCTGTTCCAGGGTAAGCCACCTGGGCCGGGGGCAGGAACATGGGTGTGCTGATCTGAGGCAGCGGAGCAGAGAACATGGGGGTCCTGATTCGACCAAGAGGCTGCAGCAAGGCAAACAAGGCACATTGGAAAAGCCCAGAAGGAAAGGACAGCCGAGTTACCCCAAGTCACCACAGGGAAAACCACTCCCTTGAGTCAGCCGCAGTCAGCAGAAAGGGGAACCCAGGGGACACGTCTGACGCACGGCCCAAGCCCGAGCCCTGTGCGGTCCCGGCAGCAGGCCACATGCGGCTCAGTCTGCCGGGAACCGGGGAGCAGGCGCGGCCTCTCCCCGCTACCCAGCCTCCCCTTCCCGGCAGCCCCCCGCAAGGAGTCTGGCGGGCCCCCACCAGCCCCCTACCGCTCTCCCACCTGAGCCCCAGCCGCTGCCCGCTCTTGCTGCTCCGCCAGCTTGGCCGCCACCAACTGGTTCAGCTCCTCCATGGTCAGGCCTGCCATGGTCCTCCGAGCCGTCTTGATCTGCTGCAGTATGTTGGTGAGCTGGGCCCTGCATGGACAGCAGCCTGCTGAGAGCTCCCAGCCACTGCCAGCGAGCTGAGCAGCCCCCACAGATGGGGACCCTCTGTCCAAGGCCCCTGCAACACCGCTCCAGGCGAGCCAGCCACCCCAGCCCAAGGGAAACCCGTATGGCAGCGAAGGAGCGTGCGCTCTCAACCATCTACCCTCTCAATGAGGCAAATTGCACACTGAACGAGCTCCTTGGCCCAAAACGCTGGGGCAAGAGCAGGGAAACCCCGTCTGGAGCGAGAGACGGTGCCCACCCGTCATGCAGCCAGGATGCAGCACCGTGGAGGCTGAAGGGCTTGCCCGAGGCGGTGCTGGGCATAGGAGGCTCTTGGCTGAGCTCAGGTATGATTGCAGTCCTTCAGACAAAGCTCCCACCGTTTCTCATTCCCAGTGCTATGGCAATCCTGACAGAAAGTACCCAGCCTTTGCTCCTCGCCTTCAGGCTTCCCTCCCTTCCTCCAGGCCCTGCCAGCAGCAGGAGGAGCTCCGCTTCCCCTTACCCCAGCTCACATCCCACATGCCAGTCTTCACTCGCCGGGAAGGACAACGTGAGACACTTACTTGTTGCACTGCGGAAACCGAGTCAACAGCTTCTCCAGCAGCTTTTCCAGCTTATCGGCTGGCTGCAGCCTGTGAAACTCTGGAGTGACATTAACTCCTCCCAGGCCTGGCGGAGGAGGGATGGAGGCAGCGGGAGTCACGTGAGGGCTGTGCGTGCCAATAAGCGATGCCACTACCGGGCTGTTTCTTCCCTGGGAAGCAGGCAGTGGCGGGGAAGGCTGGTTGGGCCTGGATATAGCAGGGTTCAGGAGAGGAAAGGAGAGCGCCCGCGGATCAGCACTTGGCATGACCATGGGAACAGGAACTGGTCCGATGGGAAAGGGGAGCCTGGGAGTAAGGGATGGGTTGGGCTGGAATGCTGTCAGCATGAAATCTGTCTGAGAAAGAAAAACCGGTGGAGAAGAAAAGGCTGGTTAGAATAAGCCCATCTGAAAGCAGAGCCAAGCACCTTCCTTCCCAGCCAGCCACAAGGCGGGCTGAACCGCAGGCACTGGCACCTCTACTCCTCGTGGCGAGGGAAAGAGACCCTTCCCCTCCTCTCCAGGGACGGCCAGTAAGCCCCAACAGACAGGTGACAAGCACAGGACCCCTGGAAATGCAATCCCTCCTTCAATGCACACGGCGCAGGCCGTGCCAGTTACAGGGCAGTGGGCAGGGTGTTCCCCAGCGCCCTGCAGCAACTTCCCAGCAGTGAAAGCTTGTATTTGTGAGGCTGGAGAGGCACTCACTTCCGAGGGTGGAGGTGGCAGCGTCGGGGTTGGGATCTGCGGGAGGCTGCTCAGCTTTGTTCCGTTTCTCACCATCTGAATGTGGTCGTTGAACTGATCCTAGCAGAGAGGGAAGAAAACAGACGCATTTATCAAAGCCTCTGCCTGCGGAAGTTCTGGGCACTGTGTCCCTAGAGCAGGCAGATTCCCCTGCCTGGGCAGAGCATTCTTAGCCCCACAATGGTTGCAGGCCCTAAAGCAGACACAGTTCAGCTCCAGAGTCGAGAGAATGCAAAAGGACCCGGAGGGTGAAACAGCATAACTGCCTCTGCAATTAACCCAACACACCGCCGTCATATCCGCGTGGCTTGTTCACACACGCGAGCCCAAAGAGGGAGGCAGAAGATCTCTGCAGCCGCTGGCAAAGGCAGACCGACTGTGCCGTGCTTTTGGGCACAGAGCTGCTTCTGGGTCTTGGTCCTCTCCCAAAGAGGGTTGAAACTAAGCATGCCAAGTAGCATCAACATGAAGAGCTGCTCAGTGTTAGGCAGGGAGCCGTTCGGCAGGAACTTACTCGGACGCTTTCCTTGGTCATTCGTATCCTGTTCAGCCTCATCTCCCACTCCTGCTTTGGCCTCATCGTCTCCAGCGTGGGTGGTGCAGACCTGCAAGCGCAACTAAACTTTCCCACTTGCAACTGTGCTCTCACTGACAGCAAAGCAGGAGCAACTAACAACCCACACCCTCCGTCCTTCCCCCATCAGGGCTCCCCCCCTCCGGCTGGGCAGGAAGAAGGGCTCGCAGCCAGGCAAAGAACCCCGCAAGAGGAGAGCATGTACTGATCTGGTGGACAGACACGCAGACACCACAGTCAGCGCCATGCCTACAGCACTCAGTCTAGAGCATGGCACACGTTCAGCAGACGAACAGTAACGGGGAGTAAGCACAGCCTCACATACCCTTGTTTTGCAACATCAACAAATCACATTATTTTAGTCAGAAAGCCCCGGGAAACCTTGAACTTCTTCAGTCAAGCCTCTAGCCTAAGTAGAGGAAGAGGAGATGGGCCCGCAGGGACACCCTGCCATTTCCAAGGCCGCACAGACTTACTTGAGGTAGGTGAGGTGCAGCTCTGCTTCTTTTTCTGCTTCTTCTAGTTTCAACACCAGCAGCTCCTTTCGGCTCTCCAGGGACAGGATCTAGCAGAGAGAGGCCCCACACAAAGGGCAGGTTTTGTGCTCCCGTTTCTTGCTGCCAGACTGCCACAGTAATCTCTTCACTAAGCACCATTCTAAGTGCACCAGGGCACCAGTCCCGACTAAAGTTTACTGATGCTCATTTGTCCCTTCTTTTGTCCCACAAAGAGGGGGACTTAGCCGCCTCCTCTACTGCTCTGAATTTCACGTAATCATTCATTACACCCTGGAATCTTAAAAAGACTCTCTTCAACAAGTGCTTTGCAGGAAAGACATCACCTACTAACCTCTGCTTTCCAGGCCCGTTCCGTCTCCTCGAGAATGTTCCTGTTGATTTCATTGTGCTGGTTCTTCAGCTTATCTAGCTCCATCTCCCATAGCTGCCTGCAGACAGAAACAGAACCAGTCAGCTTCAGAAACAGAACCAGTCAGCTTCAGAACTGGAATGGCGTGGAACAGGAGAGCTGACAAACTCCCACAAAACGGATCGATCCTTGCAGCTCTGGATGGGGTGGAACCATGGAAGATCGGCAGCTTCCACACCATGACACCAGCCACCGTTCCCAAGGCTGCGTGAGTCACCGTCCCAAGAGTGAGCTGCTCCAGAGCATGCAAACAACCAGTGTGCAAACACGCTGGGCAAACCGAGGAGAGGGGAAGTCTCCTCAACAAAATTCCATCCAACTCCAGGGACATGTGCACTGGTCTGAACCAGGAAGCGACCTGAAGCAGCACACAGAACGAAGCCGTTCTGATCCTGCAGAAGTTTCAAGCTGGCTCTTTCCACCTGCATTATGTCCGCATCTATGCCTGGACCTGGAGCTTCTCTGCCCAGCTTGAAAACAGCAAAGTGTGCCAGAGAGTTTAGAGTAGCTGGGCGGCTGTGGGGAACAGACAGAGAAATAGGTTTGCCCTAACTCTGGGAAGTGGAAATTCAGTCGGAGGTAGCAGTTACAAGCTCAGTCAATCCACCGAGCATAAAATCTAATCTTACAGGATCTTTGTGTCACAAGTATCTAGGAGACTGCTTGTGACCAGGATCAAAGAGGATTTAAGCCAGAGACCGGGGGCACCAGCCTGCTGGAAGAGGAGAGAAAACCTTCAGAGCACATAACCAGACAGCACTGTTAGACCGCTCTCTCTAGCTCACCCCGCCAGAAGCATCAGATTCATTCCAAAGCAAAATGACTGGAAGGAAAAGAGTATTCAACAGAATTCATCCCGTAACAGAGAAGAGCCTTACTTTTCATCAGACTGCTCTGCAATCAGAGAAGCAATCTTGTTTTCCTTCTCCTCCTGCTCCTTCAGCAACCTGCGCAGGAGAGAAAGAACAGATGGAGTCGCCTACTGCGAAGGTGTTACCACCCAGCCACCGACACTGGAGGCCCCAAGTTTAAACAACGTAATGGTACAGCTGTGCACCCAATGTGACAACACATTCTGAAGACTGCACCATTCAGTAAACAGTTGAGCGCAACCGCTAACATCCTCCAGAGCAAAAATTTTGCTGTATCATGATACTGCACAAAGACCGTGGCACAGAACCAGAATTTGCTGCGGGGAGCTGTGCTGCTCCGACAACACATGCTTCGCAGCCGTTCCCTCGGGGGAAACAGGGGCCGAGTACTTGGAACCGTTACTAAAGGAGCTTTATCCAAAAGCATCACCGAGCCCTCAGAAAAAAACAAACAAAAAAACCCCCACCAGACCTCTACAACATGACAGAATGGTTCCATAAAAGTGCAAATTCACCATCCAAAGGAACGTTCGGATCTTCACAAACAACTCACACCTCGCTCGCGTTAGACGCCACCCCCTCCCCATGCTGAATCTCGTGAGATTCTTTGCACAGAGCAGGTGACCTGGCTTACAGCAAAGCCTGAGAGCAGCCGTCAGCCTTTCAAACTGTTTGGTGTGAGGCACAGTCAATCAGCCTACCGAAATGGGAGATTTTGAGGGGAACAACTTGGAAAGGCCAACGAGACCCTACCCCTAGCACTGCAAGAGAGCACTCCCGCCCCCTGCGGAAAGGCTCTGGATTCCAAAAGATGGCAGTGCGCAGAGCCGAGCTGCACGTTATCCTTGCCAAGTGCTGTCCACGCATACACCTAACAGGCAAAGCAATAACCCGCTGCCCAAACATTCGTTTTGAGATCTTCTGTAAACAAAAGGTGCTCTACCTGTGGTAGATCCCTTCAAAACCACATGAAACCTAAGCTGCTCCCCAAAATGCTCGCTGCTTCCCAAATGTTTAAAGGGATCCTCTTCTGCTTCATCAGGTACACATGAGGGTTAAGCAATCCCTTTCCCCCACCCCGCCCCAAATAAACACTTTCTTTTCCATACTCATACCTTCTGCCTTTCTCACAGAGCTTCTCAATTTCTGCTTTCAGATCCTGCTCTTTCTGCAAGAATTCTTTCTTTTCTTTCTCCATTTTCTTCTTTGTCTCTTCTCGCTTGATCGTAACATCCTGAATTGCTTTCAGGATTTCCTAGAGTAAAATAAGCATCGTGCAATTAAAGAGCAAAATTCCCAAGTAACGGTTTTTGTTTTAAATCCGTTATTGTTTTAGATTAATTGAATAGAGATTATGAGATTACATGTGTTATCAAAATCTTTCTTTTTAGCAGTAGATCCAGACAAGACATATAACAGTTATTATGAGGAGACCCAGGAGACAGACAGACAGTCTGAACCGCAGGTTCTCCTGCCCCTTTAGAAGGATTTTAAGGGGCGGTGAGTTCTGCTCTGTTGTCAATCTAGCTGATAGGACACTGATGGCTCCTTTTGTCTTCAGGTCACCTGCGAGTCACTCCTTTAACCTAGTGATCCTTGAGCAACGGCCACAGAAATCTAAATAATCACACGGAGCTAATTCTCCTCACTCCACACCAGCTTTCATTTGGAAAAAAAGCTGCGCTTGTTGAAGAGACATTGCGAGAGCACCGACAGCAGCAGATGTGCGTGCAAGATGCTGCGTTAGCAATTAGTTCTGAACTGCTCAGCACCCCGATGTGGGCAGGGGCCAGTCCTTAGTGCTGCAAAATAGCGGGGTCCGCAAGGGAAACTGCCATGCGGTGCGTCACTGACGCTTCTCACGGCCTGCTTTGCTCCCTGCCGCACCCCTCCGCACGAGGCCAAAGCAGCCCGCCTCAATTGCATGGGCGGCAGCGCTAACGGGCAGGTTAAACAATGAGAGGACTTTGCCAAATACCTGGTGGTTCTTCATCTCTTCTTCCCTCCGCTGCTGAAGCTGCTTAAGCTGTACCTGCAGCTGATTCTCCACCTGCCTCTGTTTGTCCAACACCTCCTGGTAGCGCTCCTTCAACAGAGCCCTCTCGGACATCATTTTGTCCTGCAGCAGAGAGCAGCAACTTAGGGAGAAACCTCGCCTTCCCTCACGCTCAAGAGAGCACGGACAGGGGCAGGAAAGCTCAGTGGCATGTAAGAGCCCAGCGGGCACCACTGTCAAGAACCACAGTTTAACGGCTTCCACTTTCAAAGCTCAGGCTCCCTCAGTTGGAAAGGATGAAGGGGGGGACCGCCAGCAGCGGCAGCTAGTACCGCATGTCCTCCTTTAAAGAGTACAGCTTTGGAACGCCAAGGCTGGTATTGAAAAAGGTAAAAAAACACCCCGTGGGAAGAGCAGCGCTCCAGCTACTTTGCCTGGGCAGGGCGGCGTGGGAGCGCGAGCGGCAGAGCCTAGACAAGATCACGGGGCTTCGATACCCACCAAATTCTTCTCAATATCCTGATCCGTGTTCACGTCCATGTCAGCCGTCTTGAAATCGGTCTGCGAAGGGAAACGATTGCTGCCGGACTCCCCCCAACCCCTCCGCAGCCTCACCAAGTGCCCAGAGCCACAACAGCCAGTCCAGCGCCTTCGGGACTGGGCAGCACCCACGGCCACGCTTCACCACCCGGTCTCCGCCTGCTCGGGTCACGAGTGACCCCCACCCCCCCAAAAGCAACCGGGTCCCGAATCGCCCCTTGTAACCAGCCTGGCCCCACACCCGGTGAAACCCTGCTGCCCAACGGGCCCAGCAACCGTGCTCCCCGCCCGGGGCGGACACCCACCTGCACGGCGATGTTCTGCGAGGGCCGAGCGGGGGCCGCCTCCGGGTCGGGCTCCTCCGCCGCCGCCTCCGCCGCCGCCTCCGCGCCGCCGGGCCCAGGCTCCCCCTCACCGCCGGCCGCCGCCGGGGCCTGGCCGGGAACGACCGCGGGCTCCGCCTCGCCGCCGGGGCCGGCCGGCACCGCCGAGCTGGGGCTCTCCGGGGCGGAGAGAGCGCTCCCGCTGTGCGAAACAAAGAGGCTGCTCGGTCGGTCGGTCGGTCACTCGCTCTGCCCCGGCCCCGGCCCCGGCCCGCCGGGCCTACCTACCTGCCGGGCGGCGCGGCGGGGCCGGGCTCGCAGAGGCGCGGCGGAGCCGGAAGAGCGGCGGCGGGGCCGTCGGCCTGCGCCTGCTCCAGCGCCATGGGGCTTGCTGCGGAGCTGGGGCCGGGGCAGGGCCCGGGCCCGGAGCGGCGCGGCCCGGAGCGGAGCGGCGCGGCCCGGAGCGGCACGGCCCGCGCCCCCGCCGCCCCGCCCCTTCCGGCGCCAGGAGGAGACGCGGCGGCGCAGAGCGCCGCGCCCGGCCCGCGAGCGCCGCCCTGGCGGAGGGGAGGCCGCTCCGCCGCCGCCGCCGCCGCCACTGGCGGATGTGACGTCGCTGTCAGCGGCGGCGGGCATCCGGCAGCGGCGCCGGCCCATGCCCGGTGAGCGCCCGGCGGGGACGGGACGGGGCGGGAGGGGAGGCAGCCCCGCGGGTCCCTGGGCCCCGCCCGCCCCCTCGCTCGGGTTGGGGTCGCCAGCGCGGCCGCGGCTGACTCGTCGCCCCGGGAGCCCCGCGGGCCCGGCCCGGCCCCGGGGGAAGGAGCGCGGCGGGCACCTGGCCTGGCCCCGGGAGCTGGGAGGGGGTGGGTCGGGGAGAGGCCAGCCCCTCAGCGCTGCCTGGCAGCGTTTGGCCTGCCTGGGCCGTCCCCGAGCTCGGAGCTCCGGGACTCGGGCTCCTGCCCGACGCCGAGGCGGCTACCCGGTGGAGCGGGGAGCTCGGGGCCTGCCCCGGGTGGCTGTAGGGCTCCGGTGGGTGCCACTCCCAGAGTGTCAGGTAGCGACGGGCAGCTAAAGCCCTTCTTTTAGGGAGAGAAACCTGGATCCCAGTGTCCAAGGCGGACTGTAGCCGGTGAGCTGTAGCGGTGGCTTAGAAGCCGACCGAGATGGGGTCCATCGCCACCGGCAAACTGCTGGGGGGCTGCAGAGCTCCAGGCAGCGCAAGGCCGCATCCCCGGGTGTGGGAAACAGAGCGGGATTTCCCCCGACTGCGTGTGGGGCCGTGGCTTGTGGAACGGGGGGTTGAACCGGGGCTCAGTGCTGATGTCGACCCATGCCGGGTGAAAGCAGGTTCCTCTGGCCGCGGCGCAGGTGAGAAACTGGTCCAGTAGGCCTCCCCCAGAAGAGGAACTGGCTCGTGGCGGCGGGTGCCTTGCGGAGTGTGGCATTCCTCGCGAGGTTTGTTTCTGTGCTGGGCCGCAGTGAGAGAAGGAAGTGGCCCCTCTTCTACCAGTCAGCAGCAGACTCTGCCCTGGCCTGGAACTGCCACCCTGGCAGGCAGGGCACCACTTGGAACCAATCCCTGCCCTGCCTGGGTCTGGCTTCCCGGTGCTGCGCTGCTGGGAAGGAACCGCCTTGGCTGGGGTTTCCCCAGAAGGGGATCTCTGCTAAGCCTGGGGCGGGGAGGGGGGGTTGGTGCCAAGCCCAGGTGCCAATATTGCCCACCAGGAGCTGTGGGGCTCCGTGGGACCTTCAGGTGAGGCCGTGGCCACCCCACTGTGGGGCAGGAGAGGTTCTCACCCATTTTGTTTTCTGCTGTTTGCAGCCTGCCTGTCTGATGCCGCATTGGAAGTGGAGGGTGCCGCTATGGAGCGCCGGGATGGAGGCCACGCTCTGTATCCACACGTGCCTTTGGCTGAGCACTGCCTGGATCCCCCTGGCATCGTCAGACAGACTGGCCTGCAGTGGGGAGCACGCTCCCGGCACTGAAGCCCGGCATGTCAAGTTGACCTGGGCCGTCAGCTTGGACGCGCCTGAGGAGGAGCTGGAGCAGCAGGCAGAGGAGCTGGCCCGGACCGCGGGGCTGGTGAACATGGGCCGCGTCGGGGAGCTCAAGGGCCATTACCTCTTCACCTACCAGCCTGACGGCCACGCAGCAAGCGAACCTGAAGCAATAAGGAGGTCGGTGGACACTTTGTTTGCACAGCATGACAGCGTGCGGTGGCACTCGGAACAGAAGCTTCTGAAACGTTCCAAACGCAGCCTGCACTTTAACGATCCCAAATACCCCCAGCAGTGGCATCTGGTGAGTGGTTTTCTGGCTCCCGTTGTGCCAGCAG
Organism: Buteo buteo; assembly: GCF_964188355.1. Lineage (NCBI taxonomy): Eukaryota > Metazoa > Chordata > Aves > Accipitriformes > Accipitridae > Buteo > Buteo buteo. Next base: position 7,389,803 of record NC_134179.1, read on the forward strand.
GCTCGGGCCCTTTGTCTGGCCGCAAGCGAGCTGTCACGTGGCAGGCAAAACAGTGGCTTTCTGTCCTTGTGGCGAGGAGGAAGCATGCCGAGAGTGCTCACTGCAATAATGGGAGGAGGTGGCTCCCACAGCTGGCCCCGCACTGGTGGTGCTGGGGTGGGCAGAGGGGTTTCAGCCGGAGCACACTGTGCGGTCAGCAGACTGGAGCGTGGCATCGGCCCTGTGGTACTGGGCACTCCGCTTCATGGCTCAAGCAACTTTTGCTCGCTGTCTGTCTAAAACAAATCTTCCCTGACCATCCTGCGACTCCTCCGTGTGCTCCCAGCCCGACCCCAGCCCCGCATGTCGTAGCCAGCATGCCCAAAAGGTCTGGGAGCCCCTTTCCTTGGAGCTGACCCTCTGCTCTGCTTTTTCTCTCCCCTCGTTGTCCTTTCTGATGCTTAGAACAACCGCAAGAGCCCTGGGAAGGACATCAACGTCACGGGCGTCTGGGAGCGGAACGTGACAGGGCGCGGTGTGACGGTGGTGGTGGTGGATGACGGTGTGGAGCACACCATCAAAGACATAGAGCCAAATTATGTGAGTGCCAGCTCCACGGCGGGAGGGTGCAAGGGCAGGCTGGAAGTCGGGCAAGGTGAGAGTGCTCGGTTGCCGGCAGACCTGTGCTGTCAGCCTGGGCTTTACCAGGGTAGGAAGAGCTGGTGGCAAACCTTTCCTTAGGAGATTTTGCACCTGAGTTGCAGGCTTACTGGCCTTTGCGCTACCTGTTGGAGGTGGCTGCTTAGAAGTGAGAGCTGGTCACCCTCTGACCCACAGCAGTTGCTAAAGCTGCTGCTCTTGGTCCCCTTCCCATAGCAGCAGATAGCAGTGTTGAGCTGCAGCCCTGTGTGGAAGCAGTCTCTAAGTTCCTGTGGCTTCCAGGCTGTATTTCAGCCTGTGCAGCGTGCTCTCAAGTTCTGCTTTTCCCAAAGGGAGGAGAGCAGAGCCCTGGGTCGTGACTGCGGGTCTGTTTTCAGAGCCCAGAAGGCAGCTATGACTTGAACTCCAACGATCCTGACCCTATGCCTCACCCCGATGAGGAAAACGGCAACCACCATGGGACCCGCTGCGCCGGGGAGATTGCTGCCGTGCCAAACAACAGCTTCTGCACGGTGGGGGTTGCCTATGGGAGCCGCATTGCAGGTACGCACGCACGCCATGGCACCCCAATGGGCCACGCTGGTGCCCAGCTTGTCTCATCTCCAATTCTGTGGGGCCTGGGCACGGCTCCATGGGAGGGATGGCTTGGCCGAAGCAGCTCTGAGTCAGCTGGTGCCTTGCTCAGGCTGGTCGCTCTGTCAGAGGGAGGAACCAGTGTCTGTCTGAGCTCCTCTCCAGGGAAGCCAGTTCCTGGCAGAGCGGGATGGGTGTGTGCTAGGGCAGCTTTTCCCGAGTACTCCCAGCACGCCACCTGCCCAGCCACAGAGCTTTTGGCAGATGCACATCCGTACCGCGTGGCCAAAGCCAGGCAAACGTGCAATGACATGCAGCGCATTGGGAGGCCCTGGGGAAGCAAATGTTTGCCAATCCCCTGCGCTCCCCCAGCCCTTGGTCTCGGCTCTGCCTTGTGCGGACAGACAGGTGGCAAAGGTCTGGCTGCACATCTCTCCTCTTCAAAGCCAGGGAGTGTGCCACTGCGGCCTCAGCTGTCTCCAGAGCTCTCACGCTCCTTCACGGGGTGGGGGGGGAGGCGAGGTCTCTGTGCTGGGCGGGATGCATCCCTGGCAGAGCAGAGGATGATGCTGCTGTGCTGCAGCCTGGGACGTGATTCTCTCCGTACCCGGCAGATGGTGCCACGTTTCCTGGCTGAGACAGCGGGCTGGGCAGTGGGTGGGCCCTGTGGTGCCAGGAGGGTGCTGGGGGGCCGGGAGCTTGCCCAAGGGCACTGCAGGTGGCTCTGCACCCCTGCCCTGCGCTCAGCTCCCTCCCTACCTTACCCCGATGGGGCGCTCCCTGAGCAGCCACTCTGATCACGGCACAGGAGGGTCCCCAGGCTCCAGCCAGCCTGGGAGGCTGCAGGCAGATGCTGCTGGTGGAGCCCAGCTGGCAGAAGGAAAGGTGAGCTCACAGTTTTAACTGCAGCATAGGGAATAGGGAGGGTTTAAGGCCACATCGCTCAGGCGGGACCTGGCACTTCTTCGGGCTTCAGCTCTCCAAAGCTGTGCCTGGCCTTGCAGGGTGAGTGCAGCAGGGCAGCCTTGAGTTCTAGGGGGGGGGCAGGGGGACTGCCCTGGCAGCATGAAACTGCTGGAGCCAGTGTGATGCTAGCCAGGGCGGGGAGAGCCGGGGTGAGCCAGCACATCTCTAGCTGGGCTGCTCTGCTCCTCCATGGGGACGGCTCAGATGGGACAGTAAAAAGCCGCCTGTGGTGTGTCAGGCAAGAGCTGAGAAGGGTGGGTGGTTGTACTGTTTATAAATAGGCTTAATTGAGATGCATGTCTGCTTTCCATTTGTAACATCCTTTGCCAGGCTAAACTGTGATGCGGAACGGTAATTATCAGTGGTTTGGGTCACTGAAAACTCAGCACTGAGCCTTCATTGGCTTTGTCGGAGCAGCAGCCTTGCCCTCCTGGTCTGAGCACAGTCGTTGGGGTGTCCTGCAACTCTTGAGCCCTTCCCTCAGCAGGCAAGCGTGTCGTCCATCCCAAAGCGATGGCTGGTTGGTTGGCAACTTGGAAGGAGAAGCAATCACTCCAGGCGGGAACTAGCCCTGAAAAGCAATGGGATAGTTGAGGGTGGGATGTGAGGAAGCCCCTGTGGAGCAGCGCTCTGGGTAGGGGGGCACAAGGGTGCATGGGAGCGAGCCCAGCTGGTGTTTGGTTGTGCTGTCACCATCACCAGCTCGGTTCTGGCAGTGGGACTGGAGGACTCGCTTGGCAGAAAAGCCATGCTCAGCAGAGGATGTGGAGCTACACGTGAGGGTGCACCTACAATCCCTCACACGCATCTGGCTCCTGTGGACTGATCTGCAGGGCTACGGCTCCAGGAGATCTGGTTCTGTCAGGCTGGGAAGGCGAGTGTCCCCAGCGTGAACCTGCCAAGGCATATATTTGCACTGTTTATACAGCTTATGTGGATCCACTTCGGTCACGTTCGTTGTCCTTTGTCCTGCAGGAATCCGAGTGCTGGATGGGCCCCTCACCGATAGCATGGAGGCCATTGCCTTCAACAAGCACTATCAGATCAACGACATCTACAGCTGCAGGTGAGCCCCAAGGGGACCCTGAGCCGGGCCCTGCCAACACCCAGCGAAAGGCCATGGGCCCCACTCTGCCTGGGGAGGGGGTCACAGGCTGTGGCTGAACGCTCACACCAGCTCCTTTCCTCCTGTGGCTCCAGCTAGCCTTCAGGGACCGAAACCAGTACTGCTGGTCCTGTGGGTCCTGTGAGCATGCCTGGCAGGCAGGCAGCCGGGCTGTGAGGTGGCGGGTCTGTCCCACAGTGGGAACACCCTGCCTGTCCCCCCTGGGCTTGGCACCCACCCATGCCCTGCTGTCAGGCTACCTCAGGGGCTCTGCGCAGCTGTGCCTTGAGGGGGTCTGCAGCCAGGTATGTAAGGTGCTGCTCTTTGTTACTGCTGTTAAGAGTAACAGTGGTATTGCTGTTACTGGAGAGCTGGCCTGGGCTGTGTACGGCACCTACAGTTGTGAGGCTGCCTTCTGAGCGCTGCTCCAGCATCTCCTTCAGGCTGGCTGAGCTGGAGGGGCACTGTGCCCCCCGCTGTGGTCAGGGAGCCCCGGCTGAGCTGTGTGACGGGGACTGGAATGTGTGAGAAGCTGGTTGTTCAATAAAAAAATCAAACATTTTATCCACTGGAATCTGACCCAGGGGCACAGTGCAAACACAAGAGCGATATCCCAGCAGCAAGGGGCCAGCCTGCCGGATGGGAAAGTATAGTGCCCTCCGATCCCAGTCATGGTGCTGAGAGTAGCTGGGGGGCTGCTCGTAGCTCACTGTGGTGGCAAACTGTAATGGGAGGAAGAGTTGCTGTCTGCGACTCCTGGGGCGGTCTCTTCATGGTGTCTCTGTTTGCAGCTGGGGTCCAGATGACGATGGGAAAACTGTGGATGGCCCCCATCAACTGGGAAAGGTAAAAAACAGTCCCAGCAGCACGGGTCACCCCCGGGCTGGCCCTCCGGTGCTTGTGGTTTCTCACCTGCCTGGACAGGCGAGGAGGGATGTTGCTGTGGCGCAGTGCACGTTTGTTTGCTTCCCTCACTGCCAGCAGAGGTGTTGCATGTTACTGTGTGGTGGGGAGAGGTGACATTGCTGCGGGAGGGCAGCATTCTGGCAGTAGGAGATGAGCTTTCTGAGGAGAGGCTGGTTCCAGCAGGAAGATGCTCTTTCGCAACCCGTGGTATTCTTCTGACAACTTTTGCAACCCAAGGGATGCTCTCCGCGTGGGGCACTGAGCACTCCCAGTGCTAAGGGTGGTTCTCAAGGCAGGGAGCATGCCTTCAAACGCTAGTAGTAAATAAGGGGCTGGGGCGATGGCTGCGTTCGCTCTCAGTGGGACCCCAGCGGGGGGAAGTGTCAGAGCGGAAGCTGCTCCTTCCTGGGCTGTTAAGGCATTCTTGTGGCACCTGTGCCGCAGAGCCACGGCAAAATGCAGCCGACCTGCCTGCGCCTGGCTCCTGCTGCCCAGGTGCAGCGGTGAGGGGTCGCTGAGGAGGCTCCAAAACAGCACTGCATTGCTCCTGGGATGTGGTTCTGCTTGATTACTCTTTTGCTCAGCAGCCTTTTGCTGTACTTTTCTAACCACAAGATAGCAGTTACTGTGCTCTTCAGCACAACGCTGACAACTGAGCTATCAGTTCGCAATGACAAATGATTTCCAGTTCTGCAAGTTAATTTATTCTCTTCCTGCATGCAGAGACAGCTGTAACAAGCACTGGGGCACAGAGTGCAAGCAAAGCCCACTTTACCGCAGCAGGGCGTCCGGAGGGCGTTCTGGCCAATGCAGTATGTGCCTTTACCTGCCAAAGGGCGGGCAGAGGAGGAGGGTTGGTTTCCAGTGGGACTGCTTTCTTGCTTGTCCATCAGAGGCATATCCTTTTTCTAGGCGGGAATGACTTCTGTGCAAGGTTTCGGCCTGGAATTGTGCTTCACAAGTGGGGCTGGTGTAGTTGTGTATCTCGGCAAAGGCAAAACCCGGGCGTATGTGGGAGCTGGAGCCTCGCAAAAGGGCAGCAGCCCCGTGTGGGCAGTCTCTGTCGGCAGGAAAGCCTTGATGCTCCGGAAAAGCCAGCTCCGGAGTGAGCCCTGCTGAAGTTGGGTGGGCTCAGGCTGCTACGTTTCCTCTGGAGTTCAAATGCTGGTCAGTCTTTGTGCTGTGATTGCCTGGAAGGTTGCTTTTTCTTTGTTTATTTTTAACGCAGAATCCACTTAAAATCATAGTAAGCTGTAGATCGGCCGTTCCCAGAGGTTGGCCGCATCGCTGCCTTTGTAACACACTCATTCTGGAATCTCAGCGTCTGGTCAGGGCTCTAACAGACACAACTCCCTGACTCTGCTAGCCGGGTGAAATACAACCCGGAGGGTTTGTGGCTGGCCCTGCTATCACCCCAAGTACTTGGCAGGGCTGGCTGGTGAAATCTCAGAGCGTGGACTTTGGTTGCTGGATGGGGATGCTGGGACACAGCTTTCCAGCACGTCCTGTGCCTGCGAGCAGTCTGCAGGGCAAATGCTTCCCCAGCTCGGGAGAGGCGCACGTGTCTGTCTGCGCTGGGTTTAGCAGCGAGGTCACGTGTGCCAGACATGGCTGCTGGCAGAAACCCTCCAGGGTCAGCGGGGAAGAGCCCGGGAAGGGCCTGCCTGCCTACATGCCCTGACCAGTGATGGTTCCTTCTCTACAGGCCGCCCTGCAGCATGGCGTGATAGCGGGTCGCAGGGGCTTTGGGAGCATTTTCGTCGTGGCCAGTGGCAATGGTGGGCAACACAGTGACAACTGCAACTATGACGGTTACGCCAACTCCATCTACACTGTCACGATCGGTGAGTGCATGTGTCTTCTGTCTTGTTCCTTCCCAGCGCGGAAAGATGAGATGATCCCAAAAGCACAAAACCTGCCCAGCTGGAAGCTGGCTGGATAGGGGGAATCCATGGGAAACTGTCTGTCCTCTGGGAATGAAAGTGGCAGTGTGTAGAGGTGTTCTGGGCTTCAGCCCTCAAGCCTGCAGTTTTCTTGTGACGTACAGAGCAAGAGAAGGCCAAAGAAATTTCTGCCTGCGTTCAGGCCTCCATCGCTGGGGCTCTGACAGACACGCTGCCGCGTTGAGGGAGTGACCTGAAAGGCAGCATTCCCATCATTTTGTGTTGGAAAAGAGATGTCTAATCTGCTTTCTAGACGGCACAAGCTACGTGAGGGCTAGAAGATCTATGCAATACTAAGCACAGTGAAAGGTCATTTGTTGTGGCTGCCTTTCCTGTAGATCTTCCAGCCGTGAAAAATACAGGCTTGTCTCCAGTTTCCCAGCCCAGCTCCCAGCCTGTGAAAAAGCACGGCTAGCAGGAGAGGTTCTCAGGGGCTGGTCACCTTGCAATTTGAGCAGTTAAAGTGAAACAGGCTTCATATGGTCGATGCCTTTCGCTTTTTCCCAGGTGCAGTGGACGAGACGGGCTCCATGCCGTTCTATGCCGAGGAGTGTGCCTCCATGCTAGCGGTGACCTTCAGCGGCGGGGACAAGATGATGAGGAGCATTGTGAGTACCATGCAAGGCATATGTCTTGCCCCCATGCTCTGCTGGCCGCACTTGGCCGCGAGGCTGGAACAGCCCAGTGCGGGGAAGGGACGAAGATCCGTCCCTTCTGATTGCTACGCTTCTGCCTTAGGCCGGTAGTTGAGTTCCTCTGTGAGGCAGGGAATGAATGTGTTTTTTATCTAGGTCCTACATAAGCAGTGCTCTGAGAGGGAGGTTCGTATTTCTAATTGTTCCCCGTGTCATCACTGTCTGTCAGCCTGCAACTTGCAGTGTGGTGACCCTCTCTCCGCACAGGTGTTGGCGGGTACACCACGTACCAAATGCAGATCCTGTGTGTCATGTTTGTCGCCTCAAGTGCAGGCAGGATGTCAGACCTAAAGGGACAGTGACTGTGCTCCCTTATCTCCCTGCTCTGCACTGCTGGGAACTGCAGGCAGACACCTTCTGGGATGGGGGCCACTTGGGTGACCCCTAAGAAATTCCTCTGCACTGCGTCCCTGGGAATGTCATCTGGGGAGCCGTCAGAAGACAAGCTTCATCCCAACTGCACATGTGCCCCCTTTGCGCAGCGAGGAGGGAGCCTGGAGCGAGACTCCCATGCTGCTGCGAGCTTTCCTGAAGAGAAAGGGGCAGGGGCAGCTGCGGCTCAGCTCTGTGGGGGCTGCGGCACACCCTGTCCAGCCAGCCCCACCTTGCTTCTGCTCCGAAGGGATGCGGGAGCATGGACGAGCATGGAGGGCTGGGAGCAGCATCAGGCTCTTTAAGCTACTTGGCCCCAGTTCCTTCTGCGTTCTGGCACGTGTGCCTCTCCCAGCTGAATTTTTCAGAATATTTTTATCAGCTTTTCCTTTTTTTGCCAAAAAATGACTTCTTGTCAACAAAATGTCCTTTTTGCCCAAGCCAAGTGGCCGGGCCTGTTTTCCCCAGCCCCAGGCCTGACCCAGCACGTTCCACCCTCAGTGCTGGTGCACTTGGGGAGCTAGTCAGGCTAACCAGCCCATATGGCTGTGACCTGTTCCTGTCCTGCAGTGCCAGCAGGGACTGCAGAGCCCAGGCCACCCTGGGGCAGCTTGGAGTAAATGTCACTGGCTCCCAGGCCCAATTGTTAGGGTTGTCCCTGGCTGGGCAGGCACCGGGAGGGTCTCCCGTTGGCACAGGCAGTTCCCAAAGGCACTTTTCTGGAAAAGCTGATGAGGCAGCAAAGACCTAGTGCAAGATCAGCACCAGCAGTGTGTGCTGGGGGGTCTCAGGGCACCTGATGAATGAGGGATGGTGCCCAGGGTGTTCTGCGAGCAGGGACGTGCAGCTGTGGCTCTGTGCCTGCCAGAGAGGAGCTGAATCCAGGCTCGCCAAACAGGCTTCCCCGCGTGCTGGGCAGACCGGGGGAACAGGGAGAGCCTGGGTTCCTCAGCCACCTGGTTGGGACTCAACAAGCTCCTTTTGCAGTCCAGAGCCAGGGCAGGAACCCATGCCTAACTAGAGCACGGTGTGATCTGCCGGGAGCAATGACTCGGCTCGTGCAGCAGGGAAATTAAAATCCAGAATGGAGCTCATTTTTCCTTTCAGAAATAACTTCAGCTGTCCCGGGCTGGTTTGGAAACTACTGACGCTAGGAAAAAAGAGAATGGCAGCCCAGCAAGGGCTCTGCTGTGTTTTCATCAGGGGTTACAGAGTTTGGGGTTTATGTCCAGCTTCCCCCAAGCCTGCTACAGGTGAGAGTGCTTCAGAGGTCTCGAACGGCCCTTCATTTCGAATACTGGCCTTACAGGACACTGATGCAGGAGCTGGTATTCCATCGGGGAGCCAGGATGAGATGCTGTGCATAGCCTAGGCATGGCATGTGCCAGAGAGCTGTCCTCTTTCTTTGCAGTACCGCGATCGCTCCTTCAGCAAGCCGGTGCCATGTTAAAACTTACACGCCCCTTTCTCTGGAGGATAGTCACCTCCTAAATGCCCTTTAACTGTGCTTCAGTGATCTCAGAGTTAACTTCTCTGCAGCCATCTGCTAGGTTTTTTTCTTCTACCAGACTATAAACTTTGTGTGGTTTCCTTAATGGGAAGAATTTATTACAGGTTCTGGCACTAGCTGCATTTCCTACTGAATGTTTATGCTGCTCAGGGTGTTCTTTGTAGGACGTGCAGTGTCCAAGCACAAGCTGGAGTTGTTAACAGCTGGCAGAACGTTACGGAGTCAAGCACAGAAGGCAACAAAACCTACAGCTTTTCGCAGTGCTGGCTGTCTCCCCATGGGGAGCACAGGGAGACATTTGGTTTGCAGTGAGGTGGCATCATTTGGGGACCTCCCGATGCCTCCTTAGAGGCTCTGTGTGCTCTGCACAGTCCCGTATGATCCCTCTCCAGAGGCCCACTTGTGCTGGAGTGATGCTGTGGTCAGCAGTGAAGACGAGGAAGGTGCCAAACTGTAATTGCCCTGAGTTTCCCCCAAAGTTGCCTAGTTCAGGCCCAGTTCCTCTCTCTCTCGGAAGGCAACTAACTACGTTCATTGCTTCGCAACTGGGATGCGTTGTCCCTGAAGCAAGGGTCTCCCAGGACTCTTATGGTGAGCCTGAGGTCCCAATGAGTAGTGGCTGTCTCGAGCAGCAGCAGCTCATTCGAATTGGTATTTTGGTCCTAAGGCAGCACAGCTCTGTACACGTGTCCAGAGTCCCCTGGAGAACATTCATGGTGTTCGAGTTGGAGGGGAGCGTGCCTCTCCCTGCACTGGTGCTGGTTTTCACGCGCGGGGAGCAGAGGTGTCACCTCCAAAGGCCCCAGGGATGTTGACTGAAATCGGAGGCTTCTTGCAAGAGCTGGTCCAGCCTCTGTAGCTGAGCTGGCTGCGAGCAGGGGCGAGGGGAGCAGTGCCTGTGTGGGACCTTCCTGTGCCTTGGCTATTGCTCCTGCAGGCCAGAGCAACCATCTGTGGTCCAGAGCCGTGTAAAGCTACCGTTCCCTATCCTTAGCTAAACACTGTGCAAACAGTGGCTGCAAAGGTGCTTTCCTGCCCTTACCCTGGGGAGAAGCTGCCTGAGCCACTCTGCTCAGCCCTGCACTGGACTGTTTGCATCCCAGTTCCCAGCACAGGGCCATATCTCTCGACTGGGGAACTGTGGCGTTGTCCTTTCCACCTTGCACTGGTTTTTGCTGGGTACCCACATCCTGGCCAGGAATCGTCTGGGAAAGGTTTCCACACTTTTCAACAGCTAACCCTGACCCTCTCCCCCTGCTGCTGCCCTGCTCTTGTTGTTCTGGTCTTGGCTGAGGGAGGATGATGGGATCTCTGGCTGCCCCTCCTGTCTCCCCAGCCTGACCTCAGCAACCACAGAGAGAAAGAAAGTTCATGTGCTGCAAATTCCTCCTTCCTGTCTGGGGGGAGGCTGCCTGTCGGGAAGAGGCAGCTGGGATACAGACAGATTAGATGTGGCTCATGCAGGCAGGGGGTTAAGGGCCACCACCCCGTGTCTTTGCTCTGGAAGGGGAATCCTTGGGCATCCAGAGAGCTCAAGGCTGGGTTGGACAGGGCTTTGAGCAGCCTGGGCTAGTGGAAGGTGTCTCTGCCCATGGCAGGGGGGTTGGAACTAGATGATCTTTAAGGTCCCTTCCAACCCAAACCATTTTACGATTCTATAACTTTCTCATTTTGTCTGAAAGCCTTGTACAGAGGGGGTCAGGCTGTGGATGCTGGCCTTGGCATGCTGTATTGGGACTGGGTGCTGCCCCAGCTCACCTTTCCCTGCCCGTGTTTCTGTGCGGTCGCAAGGAGGCAGGAGGAGGTGTCCCTGGGCGAGGGACCATGAACACTCAGCCACATTCGCTCCTTTTCCTTCTGAGATAGCACATCTCTTCAGAAGGGGCATGAAGGTGCTGTGTGAGTCTCTGTGGTGCCCTTTAAAGGCTGCCGCGTGCCCCGGCACAGTGCAGAGAAGGCCAGCTCTTCCACGGAACAGTGCACACACCAGTGCTCTCCCCTGCCAGGGCTGTCATGCTCTGATTCCTGCTCTATGCCAAACCTTGCACCCATCTCCCTGCTCAAAGGCTTTCCCATCTGCTCACCTGGGGCAGACTGTGTTTAGACAGACACGCATGGCTGGGCTGGCTGCCTGGTAGAGCGGGGAAAGGCACTGCTGGCCCTACAAAGCACCCTTGTAATTGCCCTAGCAGCAGTGCAGCAGGGGCTGTGTTATCTCCTCTCTCCCCCAGGATGGTCAGCTCAGCTCGGCCAAAGGCCTCCTGAGGTGGAGAAGGTTTTCGCTGTCCTCAGCAGATAATAATTGGGTGACCCAGAGGGCCCTTGGCGTGGGAGGAGAGTGCCGGCCGGGGGGACCCAGACTGCTGGGGAGGAGAGCTGCCGACTCCATTTTTTCTCCCCTCTCGCTCCCAGTTTTCCAAGCCTCCCCTTCATGTGTCCAGCCAGCCCGGGTGGCATCTTTTCCTCCTCATCGGGCTTGTGGTAGAGCAGCAGCAATTACATGAGCATTGCTGACAGAAACGCACCAGCAGTAGATCAGCACTCACAGGGCTGTCAAGAAAATGCACCAGCTTGTCCGCTACCCTGCACACTGTTGGGGTGCTCATGCAGTAAATGAGGACCCCGGCCTCCATGCAGGGTGCCTGGGCTGCCCTCGCTCGCAAGCTCTCCACCATCTGCCTTGCTCTCTGCCAGGAGCGCGTCTGCTGGCCCTTTTTCTCCCTGTTGGATTCGAGCATTGCTCATTTCTTAGCTGTGTCCAGGATGACGGGGGGGGAGCTTCAGAGCCCCCATCTCCCATGCCCTTTGCATAGTGTGGGGGGCATGCTATCCTGTGTCCCCAGTGCTTTTGCTGGCAGTTGTGTCACAGGCTAAGCATGCGCTGCTGGTGGAGCTGGGGTGGCAAGGGCACGGCTTGGGGCCGGGACTGCATGCTCGGTTGCTCGAATACCAATCCCAGCCACCCCAGCATGGCAAACAGTGGCCTGACAGGAAGTATCACTTCTCTTTTCTCGGAAGGTGACAACAGACTGGGATTTGCAGAAGGGCACGGGCTGCACGGAGGGCCACACGGGGACGTCAGCTGCCGCCCCTCTTGCAGCCGGGATGATTGCGTTGATGCTGCAGGTGCGGCCATGTCTCACCTGGCGAGATGTCCAGCACATCATTGTCTTCACTGCCACCAAGGTGAGTGGCCCTCCCTCTCTCCCTCTCTCCCTCCCTCTGTCCTGCAGCTGCCCTTCAGGGATGCTGCAGGATGGCTGAGGTCCTGCTGTGCACATCTTTGTTTATGTCTGCCTGCCCCTCTGTAAATCTCTCAGTTGTCTGGCTCCCAGCAAAGGGATTGCATTTTCCCCTCGCCCCTTGTTCCTTCCAGGAATGTGGCTGAGGCATTTTCCTCTGTCATGATAATAAATGAGGTATCTGCTCCAGGAACGCCTCCATCTGCCAGCATACAGGCCTTCCAGGGGCTCGCCATGCCTTGCCCGCAGGCACCGGGACGGTGTGTGTGCATGCGGTGTGGCTGGCCCAGCCGGAGGGCCAGCACGCATCTCTGCAGTGCCACCCCACTGTCTGTGCAGTGGGAAAGCGAGGAGCTCTGCCTCTGGCCTTTCCTTGGGCTCTCCAGAGAGTCGGACTCTTGGAAACAGACATAACACCGAGCTTGGCAGCAAACACGGCCCTTCCTTGCTCTCAGCCTCAACTCCAATGCAGCTTCACTGCAGAGTGGGAACTGACTGGAGCTGCCCGATTCGGCTTAGGGACAGGGCTTCTTTCACACCCCTCTGGGGAGCAGGGCTCCATGTCCAGCTAATGCCATACTCACTTTGGCACAGGGCTATGTTTACCATAGCTGGCAGCCAGCGTTGCTGGAGCACTACAACCTGATAAATGATGGGACCCAGATCTGTCCTGGCCCAGCTCTTGTTGATTTAAAGGACTTGCTTCCTTCTCCCCAAGGCTTCTGCCGTCCCACAGGCTGGGGCTTGGGCGGCAGGGAGCAGCTGGAATGTTTCAGAGCAGAGGCATTTGTGCCCTTTTGTGCTGCTTGATTTCCTTTCTGAGGAGCTGGGAAGCCTGTTTGTCCTGGGACTTGTTTCAAACAAAGGTCAACCTGTTTCTTTCTAATAAGGCCATGTGGGTTTGCTTCCCCGCTGCTGTGGGATGTTTCTGAGCCTCCTTCCCTTCAGCCCTGGTTCCCTTTCCTCGGGGTTTGCCAGGCTGCTGGTGTCCCCCAAGGTAACGGGAGTGCCCTGCATTTCTTTTCAGTACGAGGATCGCCACGCGAAGTGGGACATCAACCAGGCCGGCTTCAGCCATAGCCATCAGCATGGCTTTGGCTTGCTGAATGCCTGGAGGCTGGTGAACGCTGCCAAGGTAATTCCCCTCCGTGTCCCAGGTGTGCCCCATGGGCAGGTGGAGCCAACACAGCCTGGTGGCGGGGACAGGTCCTGTACTGGCAACGCCGTGGGGTGACCCTTGTTGCCGTTCAGGGCCAGCGCTTTGGCCGTCATCCTGCCGGCCCTTGCTATAAGGCTGCTTTTGGTATGAAGTAATGAGACTTTCGGCAATGCCTGAAACCTGCCCCCAAGCTGCTGCTCTCTCAGCACTATATATAGCCATGGGCAAGAGCCCTCACTGGTGGGAGACGACAGCTCTGATTCATGGCTTGGGGAGTTCCGTCAGCAGCCCCAGCACCTTCCTCCCTATGCAGTGGGCTCCAGGGAGGGCGTCATGCCCCATCTCTTCCTCCCTGTGCCTCCAGTTGCGTGGAGACCAGGGCACATCCGTTTGGCACATGGTCCTCAGTCGTGCGTAGAGCACCGTGCAGCTGTGCTGGGTCACTGCTGGTTGCCAGCAATGCCCCCTGTTTCGCAGGGACTTTCAGGCTGCTCTCTTCCTGCAGGCCTTTGGATTCTGCTACGTTTTGTGCCCCACTGTGCCTGGGGTTGAAACGGAATGGCTTCAAGTAACGCTCAAAGCTGCTCAGGTGGTGGCAGAGATGAAGCCAAAGCTGGGCAGTCCCAATCCCAGAGCTGGGCAGTCTGGAGTCTCGATCGGCCCCTCTAGCCTGCAGGCAGTTGCCTTCCTTCCGCTCCTAGGTGTGCGTGCAGGCGCTCCTGTCCAGCCCTGCGGCACTCATTTGCTGCAGCCTTCGTGTGCTGCCTGGGTTCGCATGCCCCGGAGCAGCGTCAGGAGAGGCCCCTTGGCCTCACACAGTAGGTGTGCTACTGACAGGAGCAGCTTGCAACAGTGGTAGGAGATTGAGAGATGGATGCGCAGGGAGGGTGCAACCTCGTGCTGAATCCTCTTGCCTTTTCCCTGACAGATCTGGGAGTCCGTCCCGTACCTTGCCTCATATGTGAGCCCTGCACTGAAGGAGGGCAGGAGCATCCCGTTACTCCCACAGGAGCTGGAGGTCACCTGGAATGGTAAGAGCAGGTGTGCCACATGAGAGCGTGTGCTTGTACACGCCCAGGCCAGGGATGCAGCCTGCTCCCGCTGGCATGGGGCACAGCTGGCCATGCGGACAGCCTGGCAGGGGAAGCCCTGGGCTGCTTGAGGCCACGAAGGGGTTAAGTGTTGGGCTGCCTGGGCTTTTTCCTTTCCCTTCTCTTCCTGTTGCTCTCCCTCCCCCAGGGGATCTGTGTCAGTCGATGTGGTCCCCTCCCCATAACTCCATCCCCTAGATTGATGTTTTTGAGGAGCCAGACAGGCATTAGCGAGCATGGCCAGGCTGGGCAGCAGCCAGACCTGCTCCTCTGGCTTTGACCATTTTAGGTAATGCTCCAGCTCCCGACTTGGCCAGCCTCTGTCCACATAAACAAGGCACTGCTCCGGCTGCTACCAGTGGGAAGGAGAGCTCGGCCCCAAGCCCTTCCTGGCCCTCTCAGCAGGGCCCAGTTCTCTGGCTGGGCACTGCTTCTTGCACCGGCCCCCTCCCTGTCGCACAGGGAATGCTGTCCCAGGGGGCCTGGCCCTGCACCCCGGCTGCCCCAGCTGCAGCCTCTGCAGAGGTGCTGAGGGTTGGCAGTGCCCGGAGGCTGTTCCCCAGGACAGAGGACCCCTGGAAAGAGTCTGGAGCTCGGCAGGTGGGCACCCCCCTTGCAGGTGGTCCTGTCCCTTCCCTCTTTGCTGCAGGCTGAGGAGAAGCTGGGCAGGTGCTGGGCATATGCTCTCCCTCTCTCCTGTCCCTGCCCGGCTGGGCTGGTCTGGCTCTGCAGCACACTGCTCCCTTGCAGGTACCAGCCCTGTAGAGCGCCAGAGGGGCAGAGGGGTGACATCAGGCTGGCAGCGGGGTTAGCTCCGCTCTGCCTCTGAGCAGAGGGTTGGAGGTGAAGCAGCTCCTTCTGCCCTAAAAGGAGTTGTGAGCTGAAAGCCAGGCAGCAAGCAGAGTTTGGAAGAGGCAAAAAAGAGGCGCTCTGGAGAAGTATGTGCAGAGGAATGTGTGGCAGAGGAATGTGTGGCTGGGGGGCACTACTGTCCCCCAGGTAACACAGGCTGATGCCGAGTTAACCCTTTCCCAGGGTGGCCCTGGGGTGCTGGGCCGGCCCGCCGCCACACGCAGGCTGCCTGGTCCTGGGCTGCGCCTGCCTCCCTTCTTAGAAGAGGCTGGGGAGCACCCACCTGCCGCTCAACCAGGGCTGCCAGGAGGAGACCGAGCCACGGCCTGAAATCTGCTCTGAAGAGGGCCAGGGTTTCCTGCACTATAATTAGCAGTGCTGGGGCTGGGAGCGTCTGTGGAGCTGCGAATGGTTTGAGATAGGATCTGGGAGCCTGGACACCAGGCTTCTCATCCCAGTCCTCTTTCCAAACCTGGCCCCTGTGTAACTGGGTTCAGAGCAGCTTCCGGGGCTGCCAAAAGCTGCCACAAATCCAGGGCGGGGAGAATTTGATGAAAGACCAGGTATTATTTCATTGCAGTGGCCGAAGCGCTCTGGGTGGGCTCCTGAACCCACAAGCCGTGAGTCAGGGCTGGGGGAGAGTTGGATGTCAGGGAGCCTGCGGGGCAGCGGCACATGCTCTGTAGGCAGCAGCTGGGCCCCACTTGTGAAATGAGGATTTGGTTGCAGGCGAGAGGCTGCCAGTAAACGACAGGGCAGGGAGGCATGCCTGGGCCTCATCCTTGTGAGCAGAGGAAAGCGTGGGTTCCTATCGCCTTCCTGCTCGTCTTCCTGCTCTGGGATGTGCTGGGAGGTGCCCAGGAGGCAGCTTTCCCACTGCTGCACAGTTGCCTTCCACCCCTCCTTCCTCACCGCCTACTCCTCACCCCTTTCTCAGCATCCTTTCCATCCTGTGTGGTCCCAGCTGAACTCAGGCAGGCAGGGGACAAAGGGCACAGCTGCGGGCAGAGGACAGCCACTACCGGGTGCCTCTTGCACCTCTGGTCCATGTCAAGCAGCCCAAGCACAACGTGGCGTGCCTGGGAGGGAGTGTGCCAGGACACCTTTCCCTGTGTTAGCCAGGGAGGTGCATGGGTGGCTCCGCTTGGACAGACAAGGAGGCTCCTCACAGAGCGTGGAGCAGGGCCAGGCTGCCGAGCGCAGCGTGGCTTCGTTGGCAGAGCCTCCCTATGTGGGGTGTGGCTGCCCTGGGTCCTGCTTCTTGCTGCGCGGGCACAGACACAGGGGGGCAGCTGGGAGGAGGCAGGGACAAGCGCATGTGTCCTCTTGAGCACAGCTCCATCCCGGCCACCAGCCTCAGCAAACCCTGCCTTCCCTTTCCCAGTCACCACCGCTGACCTGGAACTCTCTGGCATGAGAACCCTGGAGCACGTGGCAGTCACCGTCACCATAACCCACCCCCGCCGCGGCAACCTGGAGATCAGGCTCTTCTGCCCCAGCGGCATGATGTCCCTGATAGGGACCACCAGGAGCATGGACTCGTAAGCACCGAGGGGGTCAGGGTGTGGAGGCTCCCACTGCAGGGCAGGACACCCAGCCCAGCTGGCCCCGAGCAGGAGAGCCAGGGTTCACATCCAGCCTTGCGGCTCAGGCAGTGTTACCCTCTCACGGGTTGTTTCTCCTCACCCTTTGGCAGGGACCCCAATGGCTTTGCTGACTGGACCTTCTCCACGGTCCGGTGTTGGGGCGAGGAAGCACAGGGCACGTACAGACTGGTCATCAGGGACATCGGTGAGTCCTGCCCTCCAGGGGTCCTTCATGGGGCGGTGGCAGCAGCTCCGTGCTGTGGCCTGAGAAGCTGCCAGCTCAGCACCTGGGTGGCCGCAGGTTAGCTCTGTGCAGTGCCACCCGGCCGGGTTTGAGAGTTCCCCGCTGGACCAACCTGTTTCGTCCCCAGGAGATGAAAGCCTAAGGCCTGGGACCTTGAAGCAGTGGCAGCTGACCCTGTACGGCTCCTCCTGGTCCCCAGCAGAGATGAAGGAACGGCAGAGGTAGGACACCACAAGCCCATCTCGATAGGGAGACAGGAGATGGAGGGCTAAGGGATGTGATCGAAAGTCTCTGAGCAGGTCCTGCTTGGCTGGAGCAGCATTGCTGCGAGGCACGTGGCAGGGCGAGGCTGCAGCACGGCTGCTGGTCCCTGGCCCAGGGCCCTGGGGCTGCCCACAGTGCACTTCACAGGGGAGCTGTGGGCTGTAGGAGAGAACTCTGTTGGCCGTATCTGACCCAGGAGGGCAACCCTCAGCAGTGGAAGAGGCTCTCCGGACCCTTTGTGGGCATTTGGGCCCCTCCCTAGAACAGCCCTGCCTGTGGGACCCTCATGGGGTGCCTCTGTCCCCCAGGCTGCTGGAGGAAGCCATGAGTGGGCAGTACCTGAGCAGCGACTTCTCCCTGCCCTGCCCTCCGGGGCTGGAGATCCCCGAGGAGCAGCACTACACAATCACAGCCAACACCCTCAAGGTGAGCCTGCCTGCGGGCCAGGGAGACTGCCGGCTGGAGACAAAAGGGGAGACCCCGTCCTCTGCAGGAGGGACTGCAGGAGTGGGAACCTGCCTCTGTGATCCTCCTGGCGCTGTGCCCTCTCTGCTGGGCAATGGGGCAGGGCTCTGGGGTGGTTGAGAGCTTTGTTTCTTAAACGGTTTCCTCCTCTGCAGACCCTCCTGCTGTTGGGCTGCTTTGCCGTGTTCTGGACTTTCTACTACATGCTGGAGGTTTGCCTGACCAGGAACAATGTGGGGCTTGATCTGACCTGCAATGGCTCTACCACCTGCAAATGGTACCAGCAGGGAGGGAAGCACAGAGCCCTGGAGAGCGGCCTGGAGATGGAGTCTGTGCCACTCTACCAGGAGAAGGACATCGAGGATGTCGAGATGGAGTGTGAGCACCCAGAGCCTGCCCAGGAGGGTGAGGGGGACGAGGGATCCTGGACCTCCACCCACCCCAGACTTCCCAGCAGCAGCAGAGCCGCCAGCTTTCACGAGGCGGCCGCCGCTGGAGCGGGGTACCTTGGCCGGGAGGCAACAGCCGAGCTCCTCTCAGAGGACAGGGAGCGCCAGACATGCTAGCTGGGGCTGGGGGGTTCAGGCTGCATCCCTCCCTCTCGCTACGTCCTAACTGAGCACGGGCAGCAGCGACTTCCTGAGCCACCAGGGACACTTGCCCTTGTGTCCTGCGGAAGGTGGTGTTGGAAGTGGCTCAGAAACAAGGAGTAAGAGTGCTGGCAGTGGAAGGGGAGCTTCCCTTTCCCTCGCTCTGGAAAACAAAGCAAGCCTTAAACCCACACTGAACGGAGCCTGCCCTGCAGTGACACTTGGGGCTTCCCTTTGTGCGTGGAGCAAGGCCTCATGAAGATGCCTCCTGGGTGCGTGGTGGCCATGGCGGGGCTCTGCACAGAGCCCCGTGCCTGCCACGGCCCCCACGGCCTTGCAACATGAGGAAGAAGTATCTCTTTCTCCCTCATTTCTGCAGAGTGAGCCTGGAAAACGTGGCAGGGCCCGTGGCAGCCGCCTCTGCAGGCAGGGACCCCACAACACTGTCATTCGCCTGCCCCGCTGGGCTAGCAGCTGGCCAGTACCGACCAGTTACGCCCAGCTTCAAAGCGGGGAGCCATTTTGCCAATCTCCGACCCACGCTTGCTCCCTGTCCCCTGTGCTCTGATCCACCACCTTCTCCTCCTCTCCCGCCAGCACACGAGCAGCCCTGCGGTCTGGGAGTCAGAAGGCAGCAGGGCTTTCTTGACCGCCCTGCTCAGGACGGGCAGGACGGGGCTGTCCCTGCTGCGGTGGGCGCAAAAGGTGGCAACTCAAGCTTGCCACAGGTATCGTGGCGGCATGAGCTCACTGCAGTCGCTTCCCTGGGTCTGCCTCCCCGCCGCTTGCTGAGGCCTTGGTCGGTGCCCAGGAGGGATGAGGCCGTGGGTGATGCCGGCTTTGGGCCAGGCAGAGGAGGTTGAGTTGCTCTGGCAGCGGCTCATCTGCGAGCAGGGTTGGCTTGTTTGTGTGTCCTTGGATTCCTTGGTTTATTTTTTTAAAGCTGGGGTTTGTTTTTTAATTGGCAAAGCCCTTTTGTGTAGCTTTCCAAATAAAGTCTTAAAAAGCCTCTTGTCCCCCCTCCGTCACTCCTGTGCCCTCCCAGCACTTTCTTGCTGTGGAAACGTGAGTCACCCTGCACCTCCCAGCCCGGGGGGATGCAGCGCCAGGGTGCTGGGTCCGCTCATGGCCCCTCACAGCCCTCCACGCCTTCCTCCCTGGCAGTTGGGATAACCGGGGCTGCTCCAGGCCAGGGGAGAGCAGTTGGAAGGAGCTAGGAGGAAGGTGGGCGCTGCTGCTCGGGTGAGAGAGGGCAGAGCCACCCCGCAGAGCTGTCTGAACCAGGCAGGGAGAGCCCAATCCCCAGCTCTGGTTTCCCCAGGTTGGGAGCTGGAAGCAGGAGCAGATGCTTCTAGCAGCTTTTATGGAGGGTGGCTTCGGCTTTCCTGGCACCACTGGCCCAGGGACGACGGGGCAGGCGGGAGGAAACCTTGTCAGGCCGCACTAGATGAATAACCTTTTAATTTTGACAAAAAAAACCAAAGTACAAAACCGAGGCCAATTTTCTTTTCTCCCCATTCGCAAGGATCTCTGCGGCGGTGGCGCGGGGCTCGTGCGGGGCTGTGGGCAGGCGGGGTGGCTTCCCACCCGCCATCCCGGGGAGGGCGGCGGAGCACCCGCAGGTGCCGGCGAGCGCAGCAGGGACAGGACCGGCTGGCAGCAGGGGCTCACGGGGGTGCAGCAGGAGCGTGCGAAGCCGGAGGGGAGAGGCTGCCCGGGGCACAGCTGCCCTGAGGTCCCCGAGGCCGGGTGCATCGCTGCGGCTGGGCATGTGCTGCCGTTGGTTGCGCTGAAGGGTCATTTGGGCTGGCTGGCGTTTTCTTGTCAATAAATACCAATTGGTGAGGGGCGGTGGCGGCCACCGGTGCTCGGGCGGCTGTGATGCGCTGAGCCGAGGGGAGCGAAGATGGAGGTCCCGGCTGGGGCTGCTCTCCCGGCAGCGGGAGGGCTGGGGGCGGTGAGGGGGGCTGCTTAGCTGATGATCTGCCGGGGCCGGCCATAGCTCATCCCCGCCTGTGATGCCCCCTTGTTGCTCCCCATCTGTAAGCCGATGACGTTCTTGCCCTCCTTCAGCTGGCTCTCGGTGAACTCCCGCTTGTGCTCCTGCGCTTTCCTGCGGAGTGTAGGGAAAGACCATGCGGCACCCACCCCCCTCCCTGGGGCAGCCGGATCCTTGTCCCCGGGGCGCCCAGCAGCCCCCACTGCCCAGGGGTGGCCCAGCCACCCCCCACTTCCCAGCTGAAAGCTTGGCATCCTGCGTCCATGTGCTCCGGGGTGCTGTGGGGCGGTGGAAAGAGCCCGCTCCAGGCAGCCATGGGGCAGGGGGGGTCCCCACGCCCGGGACCACGTTCCACTCACTTACTTCATGAACCAGTTGGGGTCCCCGTGGTAGTGCCCATCGTTCTTGGTGACCGCCAGGCTTCCCAGGGCCATCAGTGTCCTCTGCACTGCTGCCATGTCCTTGGCTGCCGAGGGACGGAGAGGCATGAGGATGGGCATGGTGCAGCAGCCCCAGCCCCCCCAACCCCGGCTGTCCCCCCCCGCACCTTCAAAGAGGTCGACAGTCTGGAACACGTCCGTCTTGACCACGCCATAGTCCTCGGCCGCCTTGAGGAACTGGGCGATCTGCTCCATCTGCTTGAAGACCATGGTGGGGGGGGTGTCGGGGATCTTGACAGGCTTGGAGCCATCGGGGTAGAGGCTGTTTACCAGCCTGCTAAGGACCTGCCGGCAGAGGAGAGGCTGGGCTTGCTGCGCCGCACATGCTGCCAGCTGCGGAGCTCCCCACCGCCCCCCCACCCGCCCAGCCCTGGAGCCAGCGGGCATAGTGGGTGCCCGGGCTTCCCCACTTACAATGCCGTTCTTCAGCCAGACCTGGAAGCCCAGGCGGCCCCGCTCGGGGCGACCCACCGCTGCCCCGCACTGTGCCACGATCCACTCCACCAGCCGGTCCTCCAGCTCGTCATCATACTTCTTCTCGATCTTGGACTGGACGTCCCTGCTCATGCCATATGCCGGGCCCTTGTTCGCCATGTCTGTGGCGGCTGGGAGACCTGGTGGCGGGATGGGGACTGTCAGGCTGCGGAGATGCTGTCCCCCTGCCTAGGGACCCTGCGGCCACCCCAGCACCCTGTCGCATCCACCTCCCACTTGGTGCAGCAGGGACGTGCCCTCCTCCTGGCTCTTCCCTTGCCACGCAACAGCCATTCAGCTCCATCCGGGCGCATTTGGAGGTGAGTGCATGGCCGTGACCGCCCCCCAGCCTGCCCGGACAGACGGTTCCCATCCCGGCAGAGGTGCCTTGTCCCTGCTCCCTGGCTCAGGCTGCGCAGGAGAGCAGCCTCATCCCCGTCTCCTGCCTGCTCAGCCGCCCGCTGGCTCTTGGTCGTCATGAACGTCCCTGGCACGGCTGTGCCTTCCAGCCGGACCAGCCATGCTGCCCCCACGGGGGCTGCAGAGCAGAGGTGTCCAGGTGGCGGGGTGACAGGGGCAGGGCTGGGTGGCCGTGGCACAGCACGGTGGCCGTGGCATGGCGGGGTGACCACGCCATGCCTGTGGTGCCATGGGGTGGCCTCGGCACAGCGGGTCCTGGTGCCAGGGAGGACCGCAGGCGAAGCAGGACTGCGGCGGGAGCCGTGCCTGTGCCCTTGTAAGGGCATGCTGCAGGCAGAGATGGCAGGTAGCTGGCTGCGGGTAGGGATGCTAGGGAGGATGCCAGGGAGGATGCCAGGAGGGAGAGGCGCCGGGAGCCGGCAGCCGAGCCCTCGGTGGAGCTGGCCTCGCGCCTCCCCGCACAGCTCCCTGCTTGGCATTAAGCCACCAAGTGCCAGGGCTGCGCCCTCAAGGAGCCGTGTGCCCGGTCCCTGAGTCCATGGTCATCCCCAGGCTGGCTCGCCCCGACCTCTGGGGCAGATGCGCCTGGCTTCTGCAGGTTGGGCTCCGAGACCTGGCACAGCTGGGTGCGGTGGAGGACACTGACCCCGCTTGCTGCCAGCAATGCAGAGGCGCCCCACGGGTGACGCAGGGGTACCCCACATGCCTCGCAGGCAGCCTGTGCCCATCTCCCATCCCCGTCGAGGCACAGGGCAGAAAGGGGTCAGCAGGGGCTGGAGCCTTGGCGCTGCCCTGAGCCCCGCATGGCCGCTCCGGCCGCCGCAGGGGCTGAGCCCGGCTGACCCGCAGCCGCGCAGCCCTGACAGCAGCGCAGTCCTGAAGAGCAGGAGCAGCCCAGAACCCCGGGCAGCGTCCCCAGCCCAAGCCTCAGCTTCCCCTCCTGGGGAGCCCGACCCTTGTCTGGAGAGCAGCGTTGCAATCCAAGGAGCAACATCCCCATCCAGGGAGCGGAATCCCAATCCTGGGGAGGAGCAGAATCGGATCGGATTGGAGCATCCCAATCGGAGAAGCAGAATCCCCATCCGGGGAGCAGGCTGGCAGTCCCGGGAGCAGCATTGCCATCCCAGGCACAGGGTCCCCATCCTGGGGAGCAACAGATCCGTGCCAGGGGCTGGCGTCCCCACCCTGGGCACCCTCCCCACTGTCCCCCCCGCCCCAGCAGGACTTACAAGCGGCTGCTCACGGAGGCGAGGGGTGATGCTCTGCGTGGGAGCCAGCGCACTGCACAGTTAGGAGGCTGACCGTGTGCTAAAAGGCCGGCGCTGGGACAGTGATGTCAGCGCGGTCTGGGGGCCAGGCCCCCCCGCCCTCCCTCCTGGGGCACGTCAGCCTCGTAGCGCACCGTGACTCCGGCCCAGGCACCATATTTGGGGAAAGACTCCGAAAATCAGCGACTCAGGCCCGTGCCCAAGCATTCCCCGCGTGCCTCCGCCCCAGCGGGTTTGGGGGCAGGGAGGGAACGGGGCCGGGGGGCTGATGGAGTAAGTCCTTTTATAGCCAAGCGCTCGCTTGGCTGCGGCAGCCGTCGAGGGTTTCTGCCCTGACTTCATGGCTGGTTTCCCCGTGTGCTCACTGCCGGGGAGCTGGGGCAGCCGAGCGGGGCTTCCTGGGCGGCCCCCGCAACCCACAGCGTGCCCTGGTCAGGGCAGAGCAGCGAGGCTGCGGGCATCCCGCAAGCACAGCATCATGCCTGGGCATCCCGTGGGCATCCCCCGGATTCCCTCTGCCTCAGCCGGGCACGGCCCGCTCGCATGGGCCAGGGCACAGCGAGGCGTGCAGCAGCCCTGGCACCGGGCTGGGATGCCAAGGGGAGCCCCAGCACCCTCGCTGCCCGTGAATCGGGACCTCCCTGCGCACCCCTAACCCCCCCCACCCCGAGGCTGCCAGCCTTGCCGCGCCGGCACCGCCGCACCCCCCGCAGCATAGGGGGTCTGCGGGGCAGGAGGGCGGCAGCAGCCCTGCCCAGCCCCTGTGCCATCTTCCCTCTCCCCAAGCCCTGGTGGAAAGGAGAAGCCGCCGCCGCCGCAGCAAAGCGTGGCCGACATCCGGCGGCAGGCCGGCAGGGCAGAGCCCGCTGCCCCCCCGGGGACCCCCACTGCCCCCCGGGCTCCCGCTGCCCAGGCAGGAGGCGGCAGGCACTGGCAAAGTGCAGACACTTTAATGCGAGTCCCTTCCCAGGAGACCCACGCGTGGCGAGCAGGCGGCAGCCTTGGAGGGGAGCGGTGACGGGGGGCACCCAGCGGCCACCCCACCCTCCGGGGATGCTGAGGGAGACGCGAGCAGGGCCTCCCCAGCCACCGCGCCGGACACACACCCCCTCCCCACCTCCCACCCATACGACTCAGGCACTGAAGAGAGACCCCCCACCCACATGCCTGGGGGGGCCACGGGGCTGCTAGCACAGCACTCGCCCTGGCCCCCCTGCGCCGCGGGTGCACAGACCCAGAGCAGCAGCAGCACCTTTTCCAGTGTCACTCGCCACCGAAGACAAGGTGCCCTGGCGGACCCCCCAGCCCCCCTTCTGGCTACGACGAGCCCGTGGCCGGGCATGCAACACCGGGGGGGGGGACGACACCCGGCCGACGGGAAGGAGGCACGTCGGGACCCCAGGGCTGCGCGGGGAGGGGGACGGAGCGGCTGGCGGGACCCGCAGCACGGGCATCCCTCCCCGGGGGCTGCGGCCAGGCATTTGGCACGGGGCTGGGGCAGCGGGCGGCTGCGGGCCCCTAGAAGACATAGATCTTGTCCCGCTGGACGCAGTCCAGGTCATCGTCCAGCGTCAGCAGCACCTGCGGAGCAAGGGGAGCACGGCGGCAGTGAGCCGGGGTGGTCGCGGGCAGCGGGCAGCCGTGCCAGCGGCAGCCGGCACCTACCAGGAAGGAGCCGAACATGGCAATGGAGGAGAGGAAGTGCCAAATGTCATGGTCGTCAAAGAAGTCTAGCAGGATGCAGTCGCGGTTGTGCTCCCGGGACTCGGCCGGCGTTTTCTGTCAGGAACAGAGCCAGTTGTCACCGCACTGGCCTGTGGCCGCCCTGGCTCACCACCGTGCCACCCTCCCACTTACCTGCCAGGTGCTGAGCCCCTGGAAGAAGAAGAAAAGGGCAAAGCCCCAGACCACTGAGGTGCCGACGATGCAGAGCAAGGGGATGAGCTTGATGCGCTCGCCACTGCGGAGCTGCAGGAGAGGCGCGGGTCGATGTGCAGGCAGGATCTGGCACGGGTGCCCGTCCCTGCCCAGCCCTCCCCACCGGGCAGGCAGCTCCTGCGCAGCCAGCTTGTACCTTCATGATGATGTAGAAGGCGAAGTAGAGGAGAAGGTTGCAGATGCCGATGGCCAGCAGGTAGGAAGCGAAGTCATTGGGGCGGACGATGAGGCCGTAGGCAGCGCTGGGGAGGCAGAGGCAGGCAACGGGGTCGGCATAGGCTAGGGGGGTCCCCCCCGGGTCATGCCCATGCGCCCCGCCATCCCCGAGGCACGCCGGCAGCCCCTGGGAGCTCGGGCGGTGCGTGGGGACACTGGGCTGCCGCAGCTACAGAGAAGAGCTGCTGCGCTCAGCTCACGGCTGTCACGAGCTGGCTGTCCTCAGCCCAGCCGCAGCTGGGGGGGGCCATGCCACGGGAGCAGCAGCAGGGACGGGGAGCGCTGGGCCGGGAGGAGCAGCGTGGGGTCTCGCGCGTGCCCAGCACCGCACTTACAGCGACCAGTTGACGATGTTTCCCATCACCAAGAGCACCATTCGATCCTGCAAAAGGTGAGGGGGGGCTGTGAGGGGTGGGCGGGGGGAGCACTGCCAGGCCAGGTCTCCACCGAGCCGGGGACCCCGGTGCCACGAGCCGTGGTGCCAGCACTCACCACGTACATGGGCCCGCTGCACTGCCGGACGCAGTCCGTGTACAGCACGTGCAAGATCCTACGCAGGATGCCCGAGTCTGCGGGGAGAGGAGAGGTCGCGCCGGGTGGGGGTTGTCCGCCGCGCTGCCCCCCCACCCACCCTGCTCGCGGCGGTGCCCCCCTGCCTCACCCAGCTTCCAGCGCCCCATGTAGTAGAGCTGGGTGCTCAGCAGCAGGGTGGCCACGATGTGGATGACAGAGAAGACGATCCAGAAGGCCGTGTTCCCCTTGCCGAAGACCTGCAGGGCGAGCAGGGGTGGCGGGCAGCGGGTGGGGGGACTGACTGACTGACACCCCCCCCCCCCCCAGCACCCCCAGTACTCACCACGCCGACGACGGAGAAGAAGATGACGAGGGCCAGGCAGGCGTAGGCGCTGTAGGCACTGGCGTTGATGTCCGGGTGACGCTTCTGGTAGAGCTTCAGCATGCAGAGCCCCGCAATCATGTACATGAAGGAGGTGTCTGCGGGGGAAGAGGGGCAGCGGTGAGCAGGGTGGCCCCGGCGCAGGCAGTGGCGGGGGGCCAGGTGGGGGCACTCACCGAACTGGAAGTTGGTGTAGTTGGGGCAGACGTGGTAGCAAGCGCTGAGCAGCCCCTCCATCATCAGGGCGGTGCCCATGGCGTAGAAGAGCCCGAAGTGCTTGGGGATGCCGCACTCCTGGGGGATGGGAGGGGAGGGAGGGGAAGCAGGGGGGTCTTGGGCAGCTGAGACCCCCCCAGGCAAGCCACCCACCCCTTACCAGGGCGTGGGCGTCGTTGCGCATGAGCGCCCGGTTGTAGTTGATCTCCCGCTGCAGGATGATGAGCAGGAAGAGCAAGCCCAGCAGGACGTAGCCCAGGTTGCTGAGGATGTTGTTGAAGGCGCTGCCGGGGACAGTCTGGATGTGGGTGCTGCGGACCCCTCTCCATCCCTGGGGCCCCACCACCCCAACTGACCCCCAGCCACCCACCGTTTCCCCCCCGCGCCCGAACCAACCTGAGGTTCCCCAGCGGGTGGGCGCACAGAAAGTTGTAGTAGCAGATGTCCTGGTTGCCGGTGACATTCACCACCTGCGCGTGGGCGGGCATGGTGAGAGCGGCGGCAGCGGGGCCTGGGAACATGGGTGGACGCCCAGGGACATCCCTGTGGCGGCTGGGGACCGCAGCCCCCCGGGCTCCTGGGAGCTCCAAGTGCTGCCATGGCCCCGCTTACCGTCTGGTAGGTGATGACGAGCTGGATAACAGGGAGGGCATAGAAGACAGCGATGGTGGCGATGTTCCTGGGAGAGGCAGGGCAGGTGTCAGGGGTACCCCCGCTGCCTGCCCTGGGTTGGGACACGGCTCTGCCCCACTGCCCCCCACTCACCAGAAGTAGATCTGGTACTTCTTGCGCAGCACCCGCTTGTCCTTGCGGGCCAGGTCGGCCACACAGAGGTATTGCTGGAAGGAGAGGCAGGTGGAGGGGTTCGCCCTGGCCAGCGGGGAGCAGCCGGCGGGGGGGCGGGGGGCATGGGGCAGCACACGCACCTTGGTGCGGATGACGTTCTTGTCGTAGTCGATGTCGGCCAGCGTGTCGTAGTCGTCCTCCTCAACGGAGCTGAGCGAGTCCAGGCGCGGCCGGCCGGCCACGTTCTCCAGCGACCGCTCCCCTGCAGCCGAGCGGGGGCCATCAGCAGAGGCCACCCTGGCCGAGCCTCCCTCAGCGCCCGCCCCGCAGGACCCCAATCACCCCCAATTAACCGCTCAGCCGCCTCCTCGCCAACTCACGCCGGGGATGGGCTCCAGCTCCGCATGGACCCCTGCGCTGCCCCAGAGACACGCACCGGCTGTACCGGCGCGGGCGAGCATCACCCCGCGCCCTTGACCCCCAGGACTCTGCCGGGCTGGGGACAGCTGGGGGCCAGGAGGACGATGTCCTCCCCCTGCCCCGCAGCCCCTCGGGCGCTGTTCTGCCCGCGGGAGGGGGCTGCCAGGCCACTCTGAGCAGGGGGAGGAGGGCGCAGAGGTGCTCAGCGCCCCGGGCGCCAGCTTGGGGCAGGGCAGATTTTGGCTTGATTGGCCCATCCCTGCCCGGTACCAGCATCTACCCATGGCAATGCTCAGCGGCCTCATCGGGGTGGAGGGCGTGCGCCGCTTGAACTGCTCCTGCCCTTCAAAGGAAAGTGAGAGTTATTGGAGCAGGATCGGGGCCGAGGCCTGGGGTGGGGGTCTCCTGGCACGTGTCCGCCCTGCTGGCATTGATAGAGACCTTGCTGTGGGCTGGCACGGAGGGGCTGGCAACCCAGGGACCCTTCCCAAGAGACAGAGAGGGGCCAAGCTAGGACGCTGCTGGCAGCGCACCTCTGTTGGGGCAGCTTGGCGCTGCCCAAGCATGCTGGCTCTGCAGGGCTGCGGCCATGCCAACCACCGCACCGCTGCCCCGGGACTCACCCATGTAGCCATAGGGGACTTCTGCCGAGCCCATGCTGTCCGTGACGCCCTCGGTGCTGCCGGAGGAACCGTTCCCTGCAAGGACGGCCAGATGGGGTGGGTGGCACGGCCGCCCGCCGACAGGCGGGGACGCGAGGGATGGCGCGCGGCACTCACCGAAGGAGCCGTAACCGTAGCTGTCATAGGGAGCACGGCCCAGGAAGGAGTCAGGGATGCTGCGGGCATGCCCTGCAAGATGGAAGGGTCTCTGTCAGCCACTGGCAGCCTCCCGTGGCACCCCTGGCCTGGGGCTGCCCAGCCGTTTGGCACAGAGCAGCGCCTGCGCAGGCACGGGAGCGAGCTCACAGGCGAGGACAGAGCCGAGGCTAGCACCTACCCAGTAGAGATGCTGGGAGTCCCCAGAAAGACGTGGAAAGGAAGAGACAGAGTTGGTGAGACACCCAAGCCCCAGTGCAGCCCTGCCAGCCCCAGAGCCGTCAAGCCCGAGCCCCAGGACGTCCCTGTCCCCCCGACATCGGGATTTGTCCCGATGGGCACTGTCCCCTAGGGCACTGGGGGACAAGTGGGGCTCAGGGGGACAGTGGGGATCTCTTGCAGAACCAAGGGCTTTGCCACAGCCTCGAGAGGGCAAAGTAACCAGGAAGCCCCCAGGCAGACACCCCCCCGCTGTGTGCCGCTGGCACTGGCTGCAGCTTCCAGTCCCTCACCCGTGTCCAGGCTGGGTGAGTCCATGGCTGCCAGGAGCCCCTTCCTCTTCTGCTGCCTGCCGAGGGAAGCGGCTGTAAGCAGCGCCGTGCCAGCAGCTGGGGTGGGGGGGCCACAGCACGCCCGAGGACCCCCACCGCGCTGGGGACAGGATGGGGTGTCCGGAGGGGACAGGGTGGCCAGGGCAGTGATGCCCAGGAACTCACCGGCAGCTCTCCCAGCAGGCGATGAGCAGCGTGAGGACGTAGAAGGAGAGGAAGATGCCCAGGCAGAAGAGCATGCTGCTGACATAGGCTTCCGCTGCGCAGAGCCGGGACGAGCCCTCAGGGAGAGCGGCACCCCTGGGGAGCTGCCGCGGGACCCCCTGTGGAGCCCAGCACCCCCCAGCCCCAGCCGGCCCCTCCCAGGCTTACAGGTTATGGCAGGCGACACCGTCACCTCCAGCATCTTCTGCCGGTTGTGCTGATCCACGGGTTCATCTGGAAGAAGGCATGGGCCGGGAGCTCAGCCCTCTGCGGATGCTGCTCCCCAGCCTGTGACCCACGGCTTCCTGCAGCACCCTCCCCGCCCCAGCGTACCTGGTGAGGCATTTTTGGAGAGGGGGTAGTAGGGCAGAGCCCCCCCACAGGCCTCGTCCTCCGTCTTCACCACCACCACCACATAGAAACTGTTGCTGGGGAAATCCTTCTTCTGCGGCGGCCGTCCCAGGGAGGGGGGAGAGACAGAGGTCAGCAGAGCCCAACCAGGGGGTCTCCCACACCGCCCCACGCAGCCAGGGCTCGCTGTGGGGCTCGGGGCCGCGCCAGAGCGGTAACCTCTGCAAGCTCTGCTATCAGGCACTACCCGCCAGCGCCAGGCCAGGGCTGGGAGTGGGCTGGCGCCCACCTGCACCGTGATGGCTGCCTTCTTCGTCATGGTCTGGTACATCCCGATGAAGGCTACGTTGTTGTCCAAGTCGTAGACGGGGCACTGCGGGGGCAGAGGGGCCATCAGCCATGTCGGGCATCAGGTGTCACCTGGATGGGAGGCCCCGCCACCCAAACCTACCAGGATGTCCTGGATGGAAATGACAGAGCAGGGGAAGGCCATGGCCGAGGTCACCTTCACGATCACCGAGTCCAATCCCTCGGGGAACTCGTACTTGAAATACTGGGCAGGGGAAGAGCCCGTCACTGGCATGGTGGCCACACTTTCTTCCCCAGGCACAGACCCCATCCCATGCTGTGCCGTGCCAGCTCCTCCTCACCTGCGGCTGGGCGGCCGTGGCGTTGAAGCTGAACCTTTCGTTTGTCCTGCAGAGAACACGGGCGAGATGATGGTTGGTGAGGGGAGCCCGCCGTCCCGGCGGGCAGCCCTGGCAGGCAGTGGGCAGGGAGGGGGACTGGGGCGCAGGGCTCCCCTCACCGCAGCACGAAGTTCTCCACGCGGGTGACACGCAGCTGGTAGGAGGCGTTGAGGGAGAGCGTGGAGACGTCAACGTAGAAGTGCTGGGTCTCCACCTCCGCCTTGGTCTGGGGCTGGCAGAGCGTGCGGCTCACCTCCTGGTACGCGTACTTCCGCTGGTACCTGGGCAGGCAGAGTGCCCGCCGAGCTGTGCCATGCCGTGCCGTGCCCACCGGCCCCCCGGCCCCCCTGCCCGCCCGCCGGTCCTCCCCAGTACTCACAGGCCCCGGAGGATGAGCGGCACCTGGAAGGAGACCACGGCCTCCTTCTGCCTCACCACGAAGAGGACGGGCAAATCCTTGTGGTCGGAGAGGACGTTCACTGACACCCGCACCCCCTCCGTCTGCGGGGAGAGCGGGAAGGCGAGGCATTGGCGGGGCAGGACCGGCCGCGGCGGGCTGGGCCCCGGCGGCCGGACTTTGCTCGGCCCTCGTGGTGGAGGACGTGTCCCCGCCGCCCGCCCCAAAGCCCTGGCTGCGGGGGGACCCCAGGGGACGGGGAGCCCAGGGAGGCGGCGGGCCTCTCCGGCCGCCCCGCCGGCTCACCCGGTTCCGCCGGACGCTGTGGTTGAAGGCGTAGATGTTGATCAGGTCGGCGCCCACCCAGTCGGTGTAGGTGGTGTCGAAGCGGGCCTCCTTCTCCATCACCCACCGGCGCCCGCTGGGCTGGGGCTGGGCCAGGCTGGGCGGCAGGGCCAGCAGCACCCACGCCGGCAGCACCCACGTCGGCAGCACCCGGGCCGCCCCGGTGCCCGGCATCCCGCCAGCATCCCCGGCCGTGCCGTGCCGTGCCGCGCCGTTCCCCTGCCGGGCCGGCCAAGGTCCGCCGGGGCGGGACGGGACGGGACGGGACGGGACGGGTCGGTCAGCCGGGTCGCGCCCGGGCACCCCGCCCCATGGCGAGCCCCGGTGTCGGTGTCGGTGTCGGTGCCGGTGCCCCCGGTCCTGGATCCCGGCGGTGCCGCCGCTGCCCGGTCCTGGATCCCGGCGGTGCCGCCGCTGCCTGCTGTCGGTACTTTCTATCTCCCCGGTCCGCAGGCAGCTGTAAACACGGGCCGGCGGTGACGTCACGCACCGTCACACGTTAAAGGGCCAGGCCGGGGAAGTGACGCGGCGGCGGGCGGCGCCCGGGCGTCCCCTTGCCCGGGGTGGGGGGAGCGGGCCCCTCGATAGCAGCAGCAGTGTCCCGCCGGGGAACCCCCGCTCCGTGGGGCACCGCTGCCCCAGGGGGACCCCACAGGGGAAGCCCCTGCTCCATAGGGGAGCCCCTGCCCCCTATAGGACTCCGTAGGGGAAGCCCTGTCACATAGGGGAGCCCCTGCCCTATATAGGACCCCACAGGGGAAGCCCTGTCCCACAGGGGAGCCCCTGCCCTCGACAGGGCCCCACAGAGGAAGGCCTGTCCCACAGGGGAGCCCCCACCCCGCAGGGACAGCCGCCCTCCACCCCGAGCAGCCCCTCAGGTCACACAGAGGCTGCCGGAGTCCCTCGGATGGGATAAGGACCCATCCCGCCTGCCGAGCCCCCGGCTTGGGGAGGGGGCCGGGAGCGAGCGAGGTCCCCCCAGCCCCAGCGCTGCGTTCGCCCCTGCAGCCGGCAGCGGCGGGAGGCGTCGACTGCTGCCGGCGGCCTCGTTCACAGCGTTCTCGTGCTCCGGCACGTGGCAGCAACTACCCGCCACCAACTGCCCCCGCCGGCGACCCGAGCTGGCCCCGGCACCAACGGGTGCCGCGGGGATGCTGCCGACCCCCCGGCTCCCAGAAGTGGGCTCGGATGGCTCGCTGCAGCCACCTGGTCCGGATAGACGAGCTGCTGTAGTAATGGCAAGGCACGTGACGCAGGAGCCGTAACCAGCCCCAGCTCAAGAACTCCTTCCTGGCCGAGGTCCTGCACCAGTGATGCCGAGCGACTCTCTGGCCGCCCCCCGCTCCAGCCACTCGCCCAGCCGGCTGGCCACCAATGTCCTCAAGCGTGGGGGCACGGCAAAGTTCATTGCCAGGCGAGGCACCACGACTGCATGGGTGCCTCTCCCCTTCCTGCCCTCCCCTCTGCCTTTCTGTGCAGGGGGTCCCCCAGCCTCCCCTCGCCTTTGCGGCACCCTCCGCCACCAGGGGTTGCAGTAATTCAAGGTAATTTGAAGTTTTTCCACTGCGGAAGTGGGAGCGATGCCACGCTGTGTTTTATCACGCATCTTCTGCAAAGACCCCCCATCCCAGCTGCTGCTGAGCTTCCCACATATAGGTCCCCCTCTCCACAGGCTCCATGGCTGCACATGTCACGCTTTACGTGCCTGTGATGGGGTTTCCGGGTTTCAATTGCTCTGCCGAAACAGCTCAGCCCCACGTAATGCCGCAGAAAGCCATTTTCTAGGCTCAAAGTGATACCCAGCGCCCTGCCGCCGGTTTCCCTCTGCTCTCTGTGGGACAAACGTAAAGAGACGAGCACTGCTGCTATTGTGCACTTTATTTCTATAGGTCCTCTCGGTGAGGATCCCAAAGCACTTTTTGGACAGTCTGCGTGTTGTTTCCAGGTTACGGGTGGTGACGCTGACAGCAGATGGAATGACTTGCTCGGGGACAGACGGACACCCATGCAGGAGCTGGAAGCAGAACTCCAACCGACTCCTAAGCTGCTGCTCAAACTCGAGTCAAGCTTCTGCTGGGATGACTGTAAGCTGGATTGCGTGGTGATGTGCATTCCCTGCTCATGTCAGGGCTATTAAAGAGAAATCGCTGCGTCATCAAAGACAAGCCAACATCCCGTCAAGGGCCAAAGTACCAGTTACCTTCACCCACAGAACCTTGCTTACAGCTTTGGGTACGGGACCTGAGCTCCGCACAGTGCAAGGAGAGGAAAAACAAACAAAGAAAAGCCCCCCAGCCAAGCTGGGAAAAGAACAGAGTAAGCGAGGAGCCAGCAGAGCATGACTCCCAAGCCCCCCTAGGGAGGGAACGCTGTGAGTGCAGCCAGGGGGAGGATGGTTTGGCAGCTCCGTGCGGGGCAGCACCTCCCCGGTCCCCTCAGACACCAAACAGAACGAGTCATCGACACAGAGAGGGAAGAAAGGCAAGACGCGGGTGCCTAGGCACACACACACACACACACACGCTGCAACACGGTGGGGTGAAACATTGACATTTATATCGAAATATGCACTAACAGAGTGAGCTCTACCAGCCGATGCATTTTTGCCAAAGCAGAATGACAATTTTTTTTGTCCCGGGGAAGGAAGGTTCGGGGCGGTGAGCGGTTAGAGGGCAGTACCTGCGGGCAAGCGGTGCAGAGGGAGGGCACGGCCTCTTTTCACGCACGGTACAGGCTTTCCTCCTCGCAGGTTCCATCCTGCAGTCGTCCTCCTGTCCCCCCGGCAAGTCACCAAAGACTCTTTCTGTCCTTTCACATCTTTTGTTTTTTCTCTCTGCTGCGATAAACCTGCAACTGGCAACGCTCACACAGAGAAGATGGCTGGCTTCGGCACAGAGCTGTCAAATGCGGCCGGGTTGTTGATGGGAGAAGCCTCACAGGGCCGGCTCCTTTCCAGCCAACCCTTTAACAACGACATGGTTCCCGGTGGCCAGCCAGGGGGAGCCCAGCCCCAACCCCGGGGGCACTGGTCACCCAGAGCCGGCACTGAAGCGTTTCTACTCATGTCTCCTGTGATGAGGCGCTTGGTTTTTAGTACGAAATCAGCGAGGAGGGAGAACCCCAAAACCTCGCAGCTGTGAGTGGGGCAGCTTCTTACTAGGCAGCGACGAGCAGAGCAAAGTCTGAGTGGAGGGGAAGCCATCCTTGCTTTCATTACGCAGTGCCAGCAGTCCCCAAGGGGGTTAGGGGAGCAGAGGAGGGCCATGAGCACTGAACCGAGCATAGAGCACAGCACCTCAGCAAGCCAAGCCTAAGCAGAGCTGGCCCGAGTCACGCTGCCAAAGGCTCGGGAGCCTGCCAAACCTCTCGGTCCGCTCGGCACCCCGCCAAGAGGGGCTGACTCACAGCTAAGCACAGCCTCGGCCACTGAGTTGAGAAGGCAGAGCTTTTTTCTGGAGAGTACATTCCTGGTTAGCATCTCTTGAGCCAAACGCAGCGACAGCAGGGAGGGAAGCAGGGATGATGCGTAGATTAAACTAGCACACTGCCTTTTCACACAAGCCCAGAAACCCGAAAAGGTCAGAGGGAGTGGAACATGTTCTATCCCATCTCCCTAAGGGGTGCCTAGGGGGTGGGAGAAGCCCTTTCCCCAGGAATCCTCCACTGCAACGTATTTGTAACACTTGATTTTCCCACTCTCCCTTGCCCCAGCTTCTCCAGCCAGCATCTTATCGGCAGCACGAGCAACTCTCCCTTAAAGCCCATCCTGCAAGGCAGCAGAGCTCCAGAGCAAGCCTCAGGGAGCAGTGTGTCCCTAGTCAGGTTCGTGGGGGCAGGACCATACTCCCTCCTCTACCATGGCACTCCAAAACTTCCTACTTCTGATCCTGGCAAGCGGAACGCTTCATCTTTCCTTCATCTGTGTGTAGATCACATATACTGGAAACAAAACACACACTATGCATGCAATCCAGGCAGAAATCCTGCTACGATCAAGTCTACAGGAAGAAGGGAACGTAGTGGGGACAGTAAAGTATTCCTTAATGCTAGGTTATAGACTGCATTCAACACCAGCACCCTTCATTATAAAAAAGGGCAAACAGACTATATACAGTACCTACGTACTTTGTTGCAGCGGGGCACAGCAAGCAGCCCCGACACCTAAACACCCCTTGTTCAGAACACGGTATGAAGTGCCCGCTAAGAAGCTATCCGTTCCTTTCCGGTTTACCAGCCAGGATGAGCGCACCTGACTGCAGAGCCCACTTAGGTGGGAAGAAGGGCAGAGAGCTGCGCTGGCAGCTCTCGGCCAGCTACCAGGGCGCGAACCACGGCGAGGTCTGCACAGCACTGCCGTGCTCTGACTCCGGCAGGTAAGCTGAGGAGGAACAGACTTTCTTTAGAAGTGTTTTCTTTGCAAGTAGAGTTATCTATTCAACTAGCACTCTGCCTTTTGGGTCCAAACCAGTTTCTTTCTGAACAAGAGAACCTTTCCTTCTAAATGAAAGGCTGTTTTCCTACCATGGTTAGTAGACTACAACCGGCCCTTGTAACAAAAAAAACCAAACCAAACCCCCTCCTAGTTGCAGCCCCAGTAGGAGGGCACCTGCCCCTCTGGCTCCCTTGGCTAGAGGCGAGGAGCAGTGTCCAGGGCAGGAAAAGCTATGCCTTGACTTCACTTTTTACTCTAAGAGGCCATAGTTGCTCGAATAAAATGTTTATACACGTAAAACAGAAGCAATAAAGAAATATACACCTTGAAATCTGTAAAGCTTCAGACTGATTTAGGCCTTGCAGACAGGGGCTATTCATATGGGCTTCCTTTAGACAAAAAAGGAGGTAACAGTCATACTTAAAAAAATAAACCCAAAACAACCAACAATGAACGGCACCGCAAAGAGCCCTGTGGCACAGGCATCTCAGAGGAATGAAACGTTGGTTCTAGACTAGCAAGGAAGTGACTGCCTTGCGTAGCATTTACTGGGCAATTAAAATCCTAAACCAAGCAACTGTTAAAAGCCAGCAACACGACACGCAGACAGGAGCAGAGAACAGGACAGCCAGCAGCACCAGAATGAGACTGCCCCTGGGGAAAGCTATGTGGGAGGAGGAAAGGTGCCCCGGCTATCAGGCATGGTGAAAGAAGCACAAGAATCAGCACCTGGGAGTGGTACAGCAGTTCGGTTAACCGTTTGTTTCTTTACATTTCTGAATTCCAGTTTCATGCTGCTTCAGAAAGAAGGAGTGAGAAAGCAACACGTGTCACTTAACCCCCCCCCCCCAAAAGAAAGAAACAATCCCCAAAACTTTCAATGGTGGGACCGAGTTTGGAAAAATGCATCTGTTCTGGCTTTTGCAAGTGGAATGTGATTCTTGTTCACAGGCTAATACACAGAGCACAATCCCTACAGCCAGGACCAGTGAGGCAGGGGGTGTGCGCGGGCTGTCAGAGACAGGCTACGAGGGTTCTAGGACAACCACAGAGCAACAAGACATGAGAGGGGCACAGAGTGACAGTCCTGTTCTCGGTTTAAATGAGGAATGATTTAAAAGTAAAACTCTTCTTCAGCTAATTTCCTCCTGCAATAAAACCAACCAAGCCGGCCCTCATATGTACAAGACCAGTTAAACATTAGCCTTCCCCCTCAAAACACTAGGTACGAACATCCGGTAACATTCTACAATGGAAAGTGCTTTAAGAAAGAAGGACTCTGTAGTGCCAGTGACAGAACTGATCTGATGGGCTGGATGATGCTGTTAACGCTGACATCAGCTACTCAGGCCAGGGCAGCTCGTTTCTCCTCGGGGGTCTCCTCCAGCAGCTGCATGATCAGTTCATGGAGGGGTTTGCAGATCTTTGCATAGCCCCCTCCTGTCAGGTGCAGGAAATCAAACATATCGTGGTACGAGATGGTGCCGTCCGAGTGCACGAAGCCGACGTCCACATCCAGAAGCTGGACATTGGGCAGTTTGGGGAGCGAGGCTTTTAGCAGATGGTTCACCTTGGCATTCTTCTGCCGCAGCGGGTTTGGCTTCTCTCCACGAGGTAGCAGGCCCTGGCATAAGAAGGAGGCAAAAAAAGAGCTTCATATGACTGCAATGGCCTAATAATGCCTGCCTTCCCTTCCAATTCAGGCGGCCTTTCAAGACTTAGACGTCTGTGTCAAGGGGAGCTCATCCCTTGAATCAGACTTTGTCTGTTCAGACCTAATCTGAAATGCAACTGAAGGTGCCAGATGAGCTGTAAGCACAGCTGGCAAGGCACCCGCTTTCTTTTGTCTCTTTTTTTTTTTTTTTTTTTAAAATGTATCACTTTCTGCTCTTTCTGTGCGCTTTCAGCACCGTACTGAATGCCATCACCCAGCTTCTCAACAAGAGAGGCACCAGCTAAGCTGCCGAGGCAAGGAAACCAACTAGGATTTCCAGTGCTGGCTCTGATCTGGGCACCTATGTTCCCCTCATAGGACTTCTTCCATGCCGTTTCTAAGTGGGACAGCAATGCCGCTAATGGGAACGATCACAGCTGCCTCTGGAGGGGCTGAAAGGATGACTTTTACAAAGCCAGGTGAACAAGGGGAGGCATGCAGAAAGCAGAAGCTAGATAAAGCACCTGCCCTCCCTGCTAATGATCAGTAACTCCCAGTAGCGCAGAGGCATGGTACAGAGAACATGGGGCTTCCTCCGACCACTTGGTTTTCCCAGTGCTCCAAGAAACATACCAGTACAATAACTTTGGCCTGTGGCTGCTGGCTGTTTATCAGGCGCACAATCGCCTCAATGCCACCTGCTACTTCTTCTGCTGTGTTTTCATGATTATTTGTTCCAACCCAAACAACAATGACCTACAAGGAGAAAAAAATATTGACAACTTTGTTACAACAAGTTGTAATAGGCTTGCTGACCCTGAAAACCCTCTGTACACATCACCTGCGACCAGCAAGCTACGTGAATAGTCAGGCTTAAGGCTAAACTCAAGACTGCAAGAGGTCTTCAGCTGTCAGTTGTGCTGATTTCTGCAGAGTGCCTTACGAGCTTCTGCTTTGGCCCTCAGGACTGATGAAGAACTGCCACTACGGAAACTTTTCTGGACAGCCTAAGAGACGCCTGAGCCCACCCCATCTTGGCCAATGTACCTGCAGGAGCCTATACTGGTCAAAAAGAGGGTAAGATAAGAGTTATACAGTATAGTGTAAGCTCCTTCAGGGCAGGGACAATGGTACAGCTCCACTTTTTGCTTGAAAAGATTGTAAGCTTGAGTACGAGCTCCGCTGCCTCCCTCCCTGGGGTACGCGTGGCGTAACAGCAACTTGGTGCGCTGTCCGCCGCTTTCAGTACAGCCACTCGCAATTGGGCTGCAACTGTAGGTGCAGGCTGGGAAGCTGCTCCTCACCACACGTCCTGAAAACCTTTGCTACCGCTTATCAAATACTTCCCCATTCCCTTCTAGAGGCCGAGAACACAGCTTGGGCCTGAGGGACAGACTGCAACTCCAAGCTACGGTAAATCGTAGGCCAGATTGATGTTTTTGCTAGGACTGGGAGGTCGCCTCTGTTTACTGATGACGTCCTCCGATGTGCACATTCAGCAGCATAAAGCCCATCTAGGAGACGTGCAGCTCTGTTCCCAAACACTTTTGGGTCAGCCACACGCATTTCTACACCTGACGCACACTCAACCAACGGCTGCTCAAACAAAAAGCTCTAACAGTAACGGCTCACTCAGTTCTGCAGCGCTTGAGCGCTGAAGTCTCCTCTAAGTCAACACAGGACTGCCAGATTTGGTTTTCTGCTTATACCTTCGGTTTAATGTTCTCCAGTTCACCGTTCTTCAGTCTCCATAGAACATGTCCTGTGGTGTCTCCGCCAATCCCAAAATTCAGTGCATGAAGGGGTGAGAAGAGCTCTCGCCATATCTGCAATCAGAAATCAATTTGCTATTTCAGAGCAGCATCCTGGTGGTGAATGAAAGATACTACACAGAAAAGCAGTGTCTTCAAGGACGCTAAAAGTAGCCAGAAGACTTCCTCCAAAAACTCCCTTCCATAAAGGGCATTTAAACACAGGACTGGGCTTTACTCGGAGGTCCTGAAGAGATGGAGCTGCTGATGTTCAAGCACTCAGTCCCGTCACAAAGGAAGGGGAAGTTCCCTCAAGCAGCTATTTGCCCAACTCCTCAGAGACACAGAGACTGCTGGATCTGTTGCAGAGCACCATGTCCCTAGCTTCCCTAAGTACAGGGCAGCTGAAGAAAGTGTCTATGACCTGAAGGAATCCTTTTCATCAACAGGGAACAAAACTAGAAAAAATGGAAGCAGCTCTTGCAGAATAAAGCTGCTCTGTCACCACCGCGGCAGAGCAGCCGAACACTGCTTTACTCCAATGGAGTTTTAGAGAAAAGCCAGCGTGCTGATGCCTGTAGCACCCCAGGTGCTAAGGGGTTAAATGTGTTCTGCCCACGCAAGGTACACCCACAGAGATGTTGAAGGGGGTTTGGAAATCAGGAGGCGGTCAGTAACAGCTTCAGAGAAAGACTGCGTGTAGCTTGGCAAGGCTTTGTAC
This sequence comes from Buteo buteo, assembly GCF_964188355.1. Taxonomy (NCBI): domain Eukaryota; kingdom Metazoa; phylum Chordata; class Aves; order Accipitriformes; family Accipitridae; genus Buteo; species Buteo buteo. Next base: position 7,428,990 of record NC_134179.1, read on the forward strand.
AAGCACTGGGAAGTTAAGGAAGTGGGGCAGAATAAACCAGAAGGGATGGCAGAAAAATTGGAACAGCAGAAATTGTCGGTGTTACACGTCACTATCAGTTACCCAGTTTGGGAAAGAACCAATCTAATCCCTATAACCCCACCATCCTCCTTTCTTTAACGTTACCTCATACTGCTGTAGTAACTGCACCATGGAGTCACCCACGAAGAGCACATCGGGCTCCTTGTCTTTGCAGTCCAAGACAAACCTATTGTGCTGGTGAAAGAAAGCAGTAAGGTAAGCTCCACCTGACAGTTCCTCGTTGGCATGGCTGCTGCAGGATGGAAAGAGATGGTTGCCTGGCCGGTTTCCCCTGCTGCCGAACCGTGCCGTTCCTTCCAACACCCTTCTCTGTGTTAAGCCGTCAACCCCTGGATGCTCCTCCCAACTACCCCAACCCCCACAACAGCCTCGGTTCCGGCAGGACCAGCATCGCGTCTACTCTACGCACTACACACACGTCAGCCATGAGCCTGTCAGACGCCCGTTAGATTCAGCGACTACCAAAGAGAGAAATGAATGGTTAGTTGCTGCAGCGAGTGTTCTCTGGCTATTTCTCCCAGCCTAGGAGGAAGCATTGCAGCAAGGGATGGGCACACCAGGCACTTAGCCACTGCTAGTTTTAGCTTCGCCACTCCCTGGTGCAGCGACATGCTGGAAAGCGCTGCTCCACGCTCCGTCTGACAAAGGGGTTGGCGATTTCTGCCTGCTAAGGGGCTGACGGGGGTATTTTCTGAAACGGTTTTGCAGGACAGCTTTCAGGTCATGCAACGAAGCTGCTTTTCACCTTGATTCATCATTACAAGACAAACACGTCTTGTAATGCGTGACCCTCAGGGTCAGCACTTGCCCATCAGACCCTCCCCCCCCAGCCAAGAAGCCTTACCTGTGACATCCACCTGTCATCTCCCTGAATATCTTCAGCGGCATGCGGCACTGCTGCCGGGTTGGTGTCCCCCTGGCTCATTCTGTTCCTGCGGAGAGAACGTGTCAGATGAGCTCCTCGCAGCAGCCTAGCTGGTTGGCTGGGGACCGCTGCACTTCCCGGCATTCCCCATGGACAACTGACGCCCGTTCCTACGTGCGGTGACTTCTGGCCAACGACAGAACGCGTTTTCCTCCAAGCCAGCCCCGCTCCACAGCCTTCTACCGACTAGGCAGTGGAGGCAGGTGAGCACGACATACCATAAAAACCCACGGAAAAAGCTCATTTCCAAGGATGCCCTGCAAAAGCGCACCTCTGCTATGCAGAGCTTTGCCGGTGTGATCCTAACAGCTCACGGCCGGAGGATTAGCTCCTCTTAGTATCGAGATTCCCAGCTTACGGCCACTGAGCTCCGCAGTTCAGCAGGATTAGCTGGCTCCGGGGGAGAGCGCATCGCGCCGGCCTCGATCCCGAAGGATCTACACCAGGAAGAGGACGGGGGCTGACGCCTCCGGCTACGGCCCCGGGCAAGCCCCAGATCCGGCCCTTCCTCCCGAAGCTGGTCCGTGCCGGCCCTGGGCTGAACGAGGAGGGGCGGGGGGGAGGGGGGGGGGGAGGCCGGGGCCCAGCTCCTCCTCGGCGGGAACCGCAGGTTGGGAGGCAGCGCCAGCGCCCAGGTGCCAATCATGGCGGGGCCGAGTTTATAAAGACGGCTTCCCGCCGCCGCCCCCGCTCTGCCGGAGGGGGCTCCTCCTCCTCCCCGCCGCTACGGGCGGTCTCTTCCCGCTGGGGGAGGCGACCCGGCTCCCTCCTCCCGCCCCCCCTCAGCCGCCGGCCCAGCCCGGCCCAGCCCAGCTCCGGAGCCCTGCTCCAGCCCCACCGCGGGGCGCGGCCCAGGCCTCCCCGCTCCGCCCCCAGTGCGGCCGGGCCGCTTTCCTTGCCCGGTGCCGGTCCCGGCGCCCCCTCTTCGCCCCAGACACTCACGGCGGCTGCGGCTCCCCCCGCGACTCCATGGCGCTCTCGGGCGGGCGCCTCCCTCCCCTCGGCCCCGGCTGCCACCGCGCCTGCGCTGCCGCCGCTTCCGCTTCCGCCGCTGACAGCCCGCCAACCGCTGTTCGCCCACCCCCCTCCCCCCCGCTCCGCTTCCGGCCGCGCAGCCGGAAGTTCCGCCCAGGCGCTCCGGCCGGCCTGGCCCCTAGGCGGCGCCCCGCCGCAGCGGCCTCGCCGTGACGTCATCCTCCCGGCCGTGACGTCCGCGGCCGTCATTCCACCGTCGCGAGGCGAGGCGAGGCGTGGTCTTTGGGGCCGTCCCGTCCCCCGCCAACCTCGGGGCGGGGAGGGGGGGACGGGACGGGAGGGGAGGGGAGGGGCTCGTTCGCTCCCCGGTGTTACCGGCGCCTCCCGCCCTCCACGCGGGGGCGCCCTGCCCGGCCCCGCCCCGGCCCCGCCCCGCCGCCAATGCGGAGCCGCCGGCGGGCGGTGACGCGCGGGCGCGTCAGGGCGGTGCTGGCGTCACGGCCCCGCCCCCTCCTCCTCCCCCCCCCGGGGTTGCCGTGGCAGCCGCCCGCCCTCCTCCCTCTCCCCCCGCCCCCCCCGCGGATGAGCTCACGCGGTGCCGCAGCCCCGAGGGGGGGGGTTTGCTCCTCGCAACAAGATGGCGGCGGCGGCTGCAGCGGCGGCGGCGGCGGCGAGCGGAGCGGGGGGGCCCCCTCCGGCCCCGCGGCTGCCCCCGGCCCCGCCGCCCCCGCGGCCCCCCGGCCCCGCCCGCATCGGCTACTACGAGATCGAGCGGACCATCGGCAAGGGCAACTTCGCCGTCGTCAAGCTGGCCACCCACCTGGTGACCCGGGCCAAGGTGAGGGGCCCGCCGGGCCGCGGGCCGGCCTCTTCCCGCCTTCCCCTTCCCCTTCCCGTCCCGCCGCCGGGGCAGCGGCTCTCCCCGGCCGGGCCCCCGGCCCCGCGGCTCGGTCTGGGGCCGCCGGGACGGAGGAGAGCGCTGCCCGCCCCGCCGGGGCGGCTGAGCAGCCGCGGAAAACGGCGTTTGTGGCGTCAGCGCCGGTCTGGCGAGCGGGGGCAGAGCCGGGGCAGCTGTCAGCGGGGCCTTCGCCGCGGTCGCCACCGGCGGGGCGGTGAGCGGGACTGGCCGCCGGCCCGTCGCGTCCCCCCCACCTCCTCCCGGAGCCCCCGGTTCTCACCGGCGGGGCCCGCCGCGAACTCTCTCTCCGTCGCTCTGCTCTCGCCCGGCTCAATATGGAGGTGGAACGACCGGCTGCTTTGTGAGCCCGGGGATGCCATCTGACGTAGAGGGCAACACCGCCGGCCCCGTCGGGCGGGCGGAGGGTTTTCGGCAACCGATTCTCCCCCAGCCTCCGGGGGCCACGCAGCAGACCGCGAGGAATAAGGCGAGAAAGGGGCTGCCCCGGGGACCGGTTCTAGGGCACTGGCATCCCCGGGTACGTCCTGCCTTCCCGGGCCAGTGGCCTCGCCTGCTCCCTGAACCCTTGGAAGATCTGTGAGGAAGAAAGGGACCGCTGCCACAGTCATAATTTTGCCTGTTATGCCGTCCTTTCTGAGGGGGGGGTTTCTTGCTGCATATGCCGGCACAGGCTGCTGGTGGCAATAATACCGAAGTCTTCTCCAGAAACTGTTGCAGGATGAAAACTGGGACAGAAGCAAAAGCGGGAATGGGAAGGCAGCGGGGAGCGGGGACGAGCCCTGGCTAAGCCCCACTCGCCCGTGTGGCTGCCCTGCCCTCGGCCACCGTAGTAGCACCTCAGATGCGCTGCTGATGGAGGCCATGAACATGGTTTCGGCCCGTGTGCTTTAGCTGTCCTCCTGAACGTTACGAGAGTCGCGTTCCATTGAAGCACTGGTAGAAATCCAAAGTTACAGTCATCTGCTGAAACTCCAGCTTTTTGGCCCAGATAACTAAGTGAAATTAAAGTCAGGGGCTATGTAAATGTCGGTTGCTTAACGCCTTCCGGACAGTTCTTTTCAGAATCGGGTTATATTTGCCTGTCTTGTATAAGCTGACGTCTGTTCTTGTGCCTTCAAGCGCTAGATGCTGCAGCTTAAGCTGCGCTTCAGCTGCTGTGGTTCCATGCTGGGCTTGACTGTTGGTTTCCCCATTAGGAAGCTGAACTTGTCTGATAGAAGCAGGAGCGATAAGTTCAGGTGCTTCAGACGCAGGAGACCGATTTTCCTGAGCGGAGATCGCTCCTGCAGCTAGAAGTTGCGTTTCTGTTTTCAGCCTCCCTCATTGAGCCCAGGTTTCTTTTGAGCAGTGCTAACTCTGAGGTTTGCAAGGTAGTGAGGCGGAGGGACCGTCTTCTGTGTGGGAATAGTCGATGTCTCTGAAGGATGGCAAAACGCAGGCACGCTTTGTCTGGAAATCCTGTTCAACATTGGCGGGGCCAAGGCTGGCTTTTACGCCTTGCTGATGGATGATGGAAGAAGATGCAAAGCTTGATAAAACTCCTGCTTTGCTAAATAGCAGTTGGTGCTCATCTCTACTGCCGTGAGGTGGCTGAGGGTAGTTTGTTGGCTTTAGGAAGCTCTTTTCCGAGAGGATGGTGGGTTTAGTAGTTGCCTCCACCATGGAGCCTAGGTGGAGCGTGTGCGAGTTACTACAGCGGTGGGTTTGGTGCACTTGCACGTCTTCCTGTGCTGCTGCATGGAGGAGATGCAATCCCTCTGAAGTCCGAGCACTCTCTGAGGCCGGGGAAATACCTGTTCTGGAACAACTGCCATCTGTTCGGCTGTGCTGCTCGGTGCCTGGAAGGCTGAGCTGGAATGGCTCGGAGCTGAAACTTGACCTGGAAGCTTTCTCAGCTCTGAGGTCAGGTTTCCTTTCAAATCCCAGCCTGTGACAAGGGGTGCGAGCAAATGGATTGGTTTTTTGCCTGCAAACCCGGGGCACTATTGTTTCAGTACTTTTCCTTCACTGATGGGGCCATGGCTACTGACTTGAGGAGAGGAGCTACTTGCTTCGAGCTCTGGGACTCAGGAGGTTAGAGGGGAGGTATCAGTGTAAAACGCGTTGGAAAGGGTGAGCCTGTATGGGAAGGCTTTTCTGAATGGCAGCGGGGATGCAAACTAACGCTACCGAGAGCTCATTTGCATCATGGTAGTACTTTTAACAGTTCAACTTAGTGGAAATGACTTAAAAGAAAGGAAAGCCTTGGCAAAAGTGGTCCCATTGGGTGATCTGAACAAATTCTTTGATCACGAAACGCAACCATAGTCCAGTTGCTGAGTGTGCTGGCAGCCCCTTCCAGAGGTGATCTCTTCCAGTAGTAGCTGCGCAGAAGAATGGGGCAGAGTTCAAATATAGCCACCAAATCCCTGCACAAACTTGACCCCGTGTCACATTCTCTTAGAGAAAAGCTGGTTTGCACGTCATGGCCCCTCCTTGGGAACCGTGCTCGTCCGATGTCTCAAAAGGAATTCCAGTGCGAACGTCTGCATAAGCTGGAAAATATATTGTACCCTGTCTGTGTAGACCTTTTCACGAAGGTGGCAGTCGTAACGACGTAGGCTGGTGTTCATTGCTGTGCCTGCATTTAAAGGGGGTCTGTTGGTGGGGCGCTGGAATCTGTTTTCCTTTCCTGTGGACATTTACCAGGTCAAGTGGACTTTGACACAACATTGGAAGATAACGGCTTGAGTGTCCCTGGCTTGCATCCCCTTTTCCCTAAAAAAGAAAAGCAGGGAATAGTTTGGTGCCTGTTCTTGTGTGGAAGGACCAGGATTTCTCTAGCTGTTTTGAAATTGAGGACTGCGTTTATTTACAGAGAGAAGGAGAGCGTGTGCTGTGTGCGCCTGGCTCTAATGGTCTGGCACATATTGCTGACGCAGAACATTGCCGTTTACATATAACTGAATTTCACAACTTGAATGTGGGTCAGCAGTGTTGGGGACACTAACGAAAGGGAATGTTAATCACCCTAAAGGACAGGAGGCCTGTATTCATAATTGTGTCTGCTGGAACTGATGAAATAGAAGGGAACAGTCGACAATTTACGTGTTGACCAAGCCAGCAATTTACATTCAGTCCCTGGCTATGCAAAGTTAGAATCCTGAGCTCTGTAAGAGAGCGCCGTTCTGATAGCTGGGCAGGAACTGGAGCTGCTTCTCTGACTTGGATTAATGGGGCACCTGCAGGATATCTTGCTGCATCTCTCCCTTTCTGTTGCCTGCCTTCTGTCCCCCTTTCCTTTGTCTCATCTTTCACAAGAAACCCTGCCTTTTTGCTGTGCTAAAAATCTTCCGAGTGACCTACCAAATGAATTGTTTTCCATGCAGTTGCCATTTCTAAATCATCCACTTCATTAGAATTGCAGCTTGGTTCAGACATGGGAGTCATTTTTAATGCTGCCTTTTTTCATAAGGGGTGGTCGGTGAGTGTTGACAGAGAGGACTTTGCGAATGCACCATGGAGCATGTGCCTTGTGGTCCCCTGCTCTTTGCATGTTGCATTTCAGTCTTCAGGAGCTGTTGGGGGTGAGGAGGGAGGAGAGGGACTGCTATGGCTGCTGTGCCACGCTGAAAGCTCGCTCTGCCCTTCTCCCCTTCCACTAGCTAGAGCTCAATGGGAGACCCAGCCAGACTGTGGAGCATACCTGCCAGGGTTGAGCTGCCCCTCTGATGTTGTTGAAAGTAATATGTTACTGTAAACATTAAGCCTTCCCTCATTCTGTGTTGTGCTGCACGTACCGAGCATTGCGTTGGGAGATGAGCATTAATTTTTGCCTCCATTTTTCTTGTGAAGTGGAGATCAGAATTCACAGTCCTGGGAGAAGATGGCTACCTCCCAAGTCCAGGGATCTTCCTGCCCTGCTGTCTTGATGTCTTCCAGGCCAGTTGTCTGCTTAGTTTTGAGGTCCTGAGTATTTTACGTAACAGCTAGGTAATGGGCAAAGATAGGAACCAGTCTGACTAATTGCATGTAATGGCATGCTGTTCTAGTGGCTACCTGGCTTTGTTTTATTGGATAGTAACCCAAAACTATGGTGATTTAATTCCTGACAGAACGTAGCCCTCCTTCTACCATCACAAGCACAATTGGAGAAAGGCTAGAATTAGGCCGACTTTTTTTCTAGGTTTTTAGGGAGCTGAGACTTTTCTGGAGAATGGGAGACACCTCTGCTTTTGCATGGAGAGGATGTTTCCTTCCACGAGGGAACTGGCTTAGTTTCTGTGGCTTGTCTTTAGGCAAGTTGGAGTTGTCAGCAGCACAAATTTTGCACTGGAATTCTTCGAGGTGGGCACTGTGGCACTTAAAACCAAGATAAAACTCCAGCTGGTAGACTTTACTGGTAACTGGGCTTTGCTGCTCTGGAAGGAATTGGGCTCGATTTGGCACGCTTTGGTTGCTGAATGCGGGAGGCTCAAGAAGCCGTGACAACTTGCCTGGATTTCTCTCTCCTCAAATGCGAAGCACTCTCAGCCCAGCGGGTGGAAAAGTCTTGGCGGCTGCTTGGTCCCGCTCTTCCCTACCTCTGACGTGCAGCAACAAGGCGCGTGGCTACGGGATGATCACAGATCGCTTCCTGTAGTCAGCACACCGAGTGCGATAATCTCCAAGTAGGCTGCATGCCGGTATGCCGTGATTTGTCATCCTTGTGTCAAATGGAAGTTGTTCGGTACCGGTGCTGCGCATTTTGTGATGAGCCGTGCAAGGGTCACGCGTGGTCACCTTGTTTTAATCGTTTTCCTTTTCCGTGTTTGTTGCCACTTCACCTGTCCTGCTTCTGATTTCTCTGGGCTGTAAGAAAGGCTGATGGTCATGGGTCGCTAGTTCCTCAGGCATCTATTATACTGCTGCTCATGTGGCCTCTGTTCTCACATATGTGTGCTGCAGAAGAGCTGTATTTTAGTTCTCGTTCAGTGGGGAGATTTAGTAGAAGACTAAAAGCTAGAAATGGATGTTGGCTAAGCATAATTGCCAAGGTAGGGGTAAGAGGGAATATTTCTTGAAACCTCACAGAGGCATTACCTGTATCAACTGCAGGCTGAAGTACTGACATTATATGTTTCATGACAACATTTTTCTTGCTGCAGCAAGTAACTTATGATTACCAAGAGATTAATGCAAGAGCACGATTAAATTTGAGACAAGGCTGCTTCTGGATGAGTCTTAACAATGCAAACAGGTAGAAATGGGGCCAGGAGAGCCAGCTGACAGGGGCCATGGTCCTGCAGGGGCAGGTTGAATGAATGGGCCTATGACACCTATCCTGCATTGAGCCTTTTTGGGCAGGGGGAGTAGTCTAAAAGAGCCAAGATAATTGCTACCTACTTCTTATCTGTGTTGCCATTAGCTTAATTGGGGAGTGAGGCGGGTACGTCTTTTGTACCTCTCCAGCCTGGCCACCTCCCGTCCAGTATCCCTTCCTCCCAAGTGTTTGCTGTGCTGGAGCTTTGGGACTGCTACAGCAGGAGACGAGGTGAAGCTGTGGGAGCAAAACAAATGCCGGTCAACAGGGCGATGGTATCTTTGGGCAGGTTACAGAAATTGCCCCAGTAGGGGAAAGTAGTCGCTGCTGATGGGAGCAGGAAGAGGAATGGCTGTGACATAAGAAGGGATCGGTTTCTCTTTTCTTGGTAGACACCTTACAGAGGTTTTGTGAATGCCGTGTAGGCCTAATTAGGGTTCCTAAAGCCTGTATTCTCATTTGTGTTTGAAGGAGGAATCGCATTAGAAGGAAATAAGGAAATAGCAGTACGTTGCTGGGAGACTGGGCTCCTTGGCTATTAGGTATTTTCACAGAGAAGCAGCGGCTAAACTCCTTTTTCCCCACGTGCTCTCTCACTGGGTCATGTGTCAGCCTTGTGCAATTGCTATAGAAATCTGCTAGCCTGAGCAGCTCGCCCCTTCTTGCTCTTGTCAAGATGATTGCATAATGACTGTATGTTTTTCCCCCATGAAAGCAAAGCTTTAGGACATTGCTCCAGTATTGTCAGCCGTGTAGAGGTTACAGTTTGTAGTGGAAGTTCTCCCTGGCTGAAGAGATTCTTGTGTCAATAGTGACTTCCCCTCGTGAGTGTGATAGGCGCTGTCATCTGTTGGTCCCGCTGTTGTCTTTTGGTCCCACTATCGTCCACACGGCACAAGCAAGATGCTGCCTTCAGCTGAACATACATGAGCAAGGGTTAAACTGACTCAAGTGTCTCCCTTTGGAGCTTGCGCGGGTTTAAGTAGAGCAATTTGGAAATTCGCTAGTTAAGCCATTGTACTTGCTTATTACAGGCAGGGCCTTTCTGCTGATCCCAGTCCAGGGGTTTAATATGCTGCATTAACACTTAAATGAAGAAACCGCTGAAGGCTGATTCATTATTAGTCATTATGTGTCTTTTTCTAGTAACTCTGACCCCAAGCCTCTATAGTAGAGGCTAAACCTCGCTCTCTCTGTTAAATGGCCATCAAAGGGGTTCCATAAAAAGGGAATTATGTGGCTTCAGCCAAGTTTCAAAGTAGTCGAATCATACTAACCCACACAAACAAACTCCCACACCCAGTGGAACTGACACGTTGTGCTCAAAAATAGCACGGCGTTTGCCTGCGTCTGCGGGGGGAGCCAAGCCGAGCTTTGCTCATCAGCAGCAAGAGGATGGGCAGGAGGTCCTGGGGCAGCCCGAGCAATTGCCACCAAGGTGGATCTCACTGGGAGCCCATGGCTTTCCCGTGAGGTTCGGTGGCATACCTTGCCGGATGTTACCTTGAAGCATTTCATTCTTGCAGAGTGCGTGTCCCGATTACACTGAAACGTTGTTGTTGCTTCTGGTTATCCTGGTGGCCTCTGCATCCAGTGTTGGGAACAATGACCAGCCTGGGCAGCTGCCGTTTGGGTATGGAGTTCTCGTAACATTGAAGAACTGTGGAAAAGATGTGGTCCTTGCATAGGACAGGTGCATGCAGAGTGACTCCAGCCTCCCTCCGTGTGAGGTGTGGAACTTCACTGTGGGGAAGTGGGCTTAAGCTTGTAGTTTGTGGCCGTGGTAGCTTTGATTATTGATATAACTTGGCTACCGTATGCGGGTGGTGGGACTGCAGACACTCTTCCTGAAAGTGTTTTGGTCATTAAAGGTTCAAAAAGAAATCAGAAGTATAAATACAAATGTTGGTTTCATGCCTCATAGCTGAGCTACGTAAAGGTATTCACACTCAGTGTCATGCGGAGTGGCTGTTGCGTGGGCAAGTTTGTGAAGGCTGTCATAGGGGAACGCTTCGCTGGGAGAACCTCTGCACAGGAATCAGGGAGTTGGAGGTCCCAAGAATCCATATGAAGGAGCTGGCGGGCAGGCGCCATGGGAGAATAAAGTGGGGAGGCGGATGTCCCTACAAAATGCTCTTCTGGCATGATGAAAGGTGCAGCTGAAGTGGCATGTGTTTCACCTGGCTGTGGATATGAAAACCTGGGGTCAGCCGGTGGGAGAAGGAGGCTTGTCAGGAGGGTGATTTGGCACACCCTAAAACAGGTCAGCTGAGCTGCAGAGCGAAACTGCCCATTTCTTTCCAGTGACTGGAGTGGGAGCCTGGTGTGCCTGACTTCCCAAAGCAAGGCAGCTGAATCCTGCCTCGACTATCTAAATAGGGCATGCTCACAGAAGCAATCTGTGTGCATTGAGTTGTTGTCTTGATTTGCAGATGGACAAAGTGACTGGCCTAAATTTTGGTATTGTGTAATGCAGAAGATGACTGTGTTATTGACAGTCCAATTTAGTGTTTTCACCTTAGTGCACTATCTCCTTGGCGTCTGCTACTTTCATGTACGGTTTGGCAATTGGAACCTCTGTCTTCAACTTCTTAAAGTATCTGATGCAGTTACAGTACGTTAATTATCGAGTTTTGAAGATTGTTTAGAAGAAAAGGAGTCTCTGTAGGGTATCAGCATGCGACTGCGGGCCCGGAGCTGGAGGCTAGAGTGGTTTGACAGAGAGCCAGGCACAGGACGACTGTCAGAGCTCCATTAGGAGAACACACGCCTTGGTGCTACTGGGAATAAAAGAGAATGTGGGGCTGCGGCAGCAGATTAAAGTATTTCAATTAAAGTCTGGATTTGGAGGCTGCGTATGTCTGCTGCCTTTCAGCAAACAGATGGATGTTTTGTGTCTCCTTCCAACAACTTTTAAAATACTGTTAGTCCTATTGGAGGTAGTTTTGAATCAGACTGACCCAGTGAAGTGCTTTCAAGGCTGAGAAGGTGCACGTGGATTTCTGTGACAGAAGGGGAGACAAACCTTTTTTAAGGTTTTTCCTTAGCTGAACAAGTCTCTCCCGGCTTGCGCTCGCTCCTTGGCTGATGTGGACTTCCAGCTCTATCGCTTCCTGGGTAGCCTCTTCGCATGCATAGAGCGTATGTGCAGAAATAAGCGTGTAACGTGTATAGAGGCGTAATAGTGATGGGCGTGCGAAAGAACTGTGGCCATCACTCTGCGAGCACAGGGGGGCTTTTTAAGGCTCAGGGATCTACTGTTGTTTAGCCTGAAGTGTTTCTGAATTTTTTTTGCCTGTATTCAGGCTCATCAGGTAGTTCCAGGTGTGTTTCTGCCCCCTCTCGGGGGACAGTGTCTTTGGAGCCCTAAGGCTTCTTGCTGACAGGCAAAGGCTGCGTTGGAGCTGATGAGGCTTCACCTAAAAACTAAGTGTAGCATCTCACAACATCCAAGTCATCTTAGTGGAAGGAATAAGCTGACAAGCTATATGTAATTGTGAGTGAAGTCTGATCAGATAACACGCTGAATTGTGGCTATGAGCTGAATTTGAAGCCAGTTACCGTCTGTGGGATGGAAGGATACGGTCTGTTGAGGTATTGTGCTGCTGTTGAAGGCTCGCAGGGTTCTGGAGTGGTGTGGGTGCGAAGGTTACCCTTGCTAGGGTGGTGTGTGTGCGTCCAAGGGGAGGTAGGCTTAGCTGTTTAGATCTTCTGGGACACAGGCTGTGTTATAATGAAAGTGGAGAAATTAGGTGGAAAAAATGCCTCTCATCATCTGTGCGTCTAAACTCTCACAAAGACGCTTGTCCGTGCTTTCCTTTAGCTAGCAATGCTTTCGCTGTGTGTTTGTTCACCTCTCTTCTTTGCTGTCTCTTCAGGAAAGCTTTCATGCATACCTTTGCCATGAGTCCTGGGATTGCTACTGCCTTGTAGGTAGAACAGTCCGGGCAGTTGCCAGCTAAACTACCAAGCTACATTACCAGCCAGGCTCGGCTGTCTAAATCTTGAAATCTCCGCTCTGAGTTTGTGCACTACCTGATGTCCAACCTGGTCTATATTTACCTTTGTGCTGAAATAATCACTGCCATAGAAAGGTGTTTGCCTTTTGGTCAGTTACTGTGACAGTGTGACTGTGTATCTGCGCTTCCTAGATTTTAGTTCAAGCTCAGTAGCACTGGCAGCAACTGAAGATGAAAAGTATTTGTCATTGTACTTAGTCTTTCCTCTCTAGATGTGCTTGTAGGAAATCCTTGGGCTATAATCTTGCAAGTGGCTCTGTCAAGGTTATCAGCTCGAGTGGAGTGCCACTGACAGATAGGGCTCCTGGCAGTATGCACGGCATCTCCCAGCTGAGGCTGCTCCTGACTGCAGCTAAAGTGAATTCTGCCTGCTTATGCTGGCCCTGCCGCTCACCGGAGCCCTGCGGGCTGCTGCAGGGAATTGTTCGGGCCTCTCCACTGCCTCGGAACATGGAAAGGATAATGTGCCACTTGATTTACGGTAGGTTTTCTCGTTACCAGGTGGCCAGAAGACAACAGGGTTCTTTTGTGGGAAGCTTCTGTTGTATCTGGTATCTTCTGCATCCCCAAGGCTGGTAACAGCTGTAGCTGGTTTCAGCAGTTTTCGAGGTCATAGGGCTTCCCCCCTGCTCCCCCCAGTGAGACTGATTATTATATAGGTTAGCTTGTAGTACTATTTTTTTTTTTGCACGTGCAAACGTACCATTAAACAAATAGGATCGTTACCCAGTAGCCATTAAGGAATATGTTCTTAGCTGTACAAAGCCCATCTATGTTCTTGCATCTCAAGCATTTTGATGCAGTAAGAATGGTTGTCAGTTCTATAGCCACTGTTTGTATTCAAGTGCAATCTCATTGGAAACCAATAAAAATAATTCTTTTTCATTCTGTCTGCAAGCGTTTTGGCTTCCGCGGAGATAGTTTTTCATCTGAGCTGCTTTGAGAAGTGTAAGATAAAAAAAACCAAAGACTTTTCCTTTCTGCTGGTTGGTTCAGCTGTTTTATATTGGAAACAAAATACAGAGTTGGTGGAGGAGAAGGGAATCACAGTAGCTACATCCACAAGTTTGCTGCAGTGTGGGTGGTGTGTGCCCACTGCCCTGGCAGAGTTGCCAGGGATGTGCGTTTCCCACAGCAGCTGAGGTGCATGGGGAAACCTATGCTTACTCAGAACAAAATACTAATATTTTTTCAGCCAAGTTGAGACTCCCATTACACAGTAAAAAGACAAGTGAAGACTGACTATAGGTATTTTCCCACTCAGTAGGTGCTTCTGCACTTTCTGAGTCATTTGCTAGACAATGTGGGCCTTAATCACTACTTTCCGTTGTTTGTGTGTGCGTGCACTATTGGTCCCAGTTTGGTACCACAGACAGAACTGGATCGTCGTTTTCACTTACCATGGAGACAGTCGGGTATGAAGTTAGTTCCTTCGTGTGAACTCAAAGGAAAATATGGTGGTTCAGGAATTGCAGTATGGGATTTGAGACTGTACCACCTCTTTTTAGGACAAGGGTGGGATGCAGCCCCTAATTATGAGGGTCATTCAGTTGTCTAGTTCCTTTTGATAAATTTTCAGAGACCTGGAAAACCCATGTGTTGTCCTGTACTGGTGAGTTTCCTGGAGAAACACACCTCTTAGTCCATCTTCTTTGGTGGTAGCGGTCACTCTTGCATGCTCTGCTCCGCATCTGATGACAGCAAGACAAGCACTTCTGAAAAAATGTTTCGGAAGATGTGCTGGTATTGCTCATGGAACAACCTCAGGTTTGTACCAAGTATTGTCTTTGGGAAAACTTCAGCTGAGAATCTTAGAGCCGCTTGAGAACATAGGGAAACTAATCATTCTTTGTATGCAAATACTGTTTGTTTTTTTTTTCTTGGGACACGAGGTTGGTGGGTGACTCTTGCAAGAGACTGTAGAAACATAAGGGATTTGCTGGCTGTGCTTCAATGTCTCCAGGAGGATAGGGAAGCAGCTGTTAGTATTTCTTTCTAAAACATGTTGTGGGAAATGGCAGGCCTAAAATTCATGTTTGGTTTGAGGATGTCAACATGCTTTGCTCTGTGAGCAGAATTGCATATTCTGTGTTGCAGATCAAGGTTTAGAAAAATCCCGCATTGTTTCAGCGATCTGAGCCCTTGCATCTTGCCAGTTGGTGCAGGAGTGGAAGCTGATGTGAGAGCATGTGTGACAGGAGGAACTCGGCACTCCAAGGTTGGCCATCAGGTTGTCCTAAGACTGGGATTATCCATTGTTGCAATCAAAATTGGGACAGACATTTTTCTTCCAGAGCAGCTCTTTTGGATGATGATCAAATTTCTTGAATTGTTGTAGGGCTTGATGACGCAAGAAAAACTTGTAGGATGCAAGATAAACTCTGCAAAAGTATATAAAATCTTGCATGTCCTGAGAAAACACGAATGGAGTACCTAAGCCATCCTGATATGGATGAGGCAGGAGAGATTTTAGTTAATAGAGGTATAACTAAAGTTGCCTTGAAAAACTCTGTTGGCAGAGTGACCAGGCAAGGACAGCACGTAGCTGAATCCATTCTTCATTTGTGTGGCTGGTGGTGGTAGGGTTCCTTGTCGCCGTACTGACGAGCAGTGAGGTGCAAAGCATCAGTAGTTTGTAGTGCAGCAGGAAATTAGTGGGAAAACTAAATGTGTCAGAGCTTTCACCATGGCAACAAAGCCCAGCTCGCAGCACAGGGAGACAAAAGCAGGTCAGGTCTGTGCGGAACAAGGTGGGAGCCTTCTCGAGGCTGTATGCCTGTGCGTCTCCAAAACCTGCCCCTTAATTCCTGGGCAAGAAAAGCTGCCTTTGCTGTAAAGGGCTGGTAGGGTGATGATGAACAGGATTTGGCATTGGGGATTGGAAGTGAGTTCTGCTGATCTTATTCTTGCTTCAGCAAAGTGTCTGACTTGCTTTTTACAGGCTGCAGAGGATGGGAATGTTTTATAAACTCCAAACAGTCATTCAGATTGTTTACCTTTCCTTGATAATTGTTTGTAAATAACAGAGAGTGGTTGTAAGACTACTTTGTATGGCAGCGCCCAATTTAGTTGCTTAATTCTTGGGCTCTTTCTCTTGGATTTGTAAACAGTCCACGGGTTGCACTAGCACCCCGTCGTGTTCTGATGGCATGCCATCAGTTTGTTCATCTGTCTTCTCATTCCCCGCGTTGCAGCATTTTGAGCTCTTCAGTGAGGGCAGCAAGAAGAGGGTTGAGCGGCTCTGACGTCATCAGTGACACATGAAAGAGCTGTCTCTGCTTCTGTCCTCCTTGACAGTGTCTCTTGACACAACTTCTCCCCACATGGTTTGGCCATCCCTAGCCAGGCCCCAGGTTGCGGTGGAATAAATGGCAGCGGCCTCCAAACGATGCTGCTGTGGTGCTGCTGCTCCAAAGTTATTTTCCGCATAATTGAGCGGGATATTAAAAGGTTTATGGTTTACAGTTACAGGCGTTGCTCTGGCCGGAGGAGCATCGAAATTGATACGGCAGTTACTGCCGGGCTCGTCACGGGTTGTGACTCTCACATGCTTCGTGAGACAAAAGTGGAAGTCGCTGGAGGAGTGCCACCAGTGAGGCGAGCGGGGCGGGCGCAGGCTTGCATCTGAGCCAGGCGCTGCTGCAGCTCTGGAGGAGCAGGGGACGAGATGCTGGGCAGGCAGTCCTGCACCCGCCTGTCGCGAGCCCTTCAGAGGGCGAACAAAGAAATTGCGGTTGGGCTGTCGGTTTTGCAGAGCACAAATGTTAAAAGGAGAAAAAGCAACTTAAGAAGTGCAATGAGAGCAAGAATGTTTTATAAAATTTACTTGTCCCTGTTGTCTTCTCTTTGAATTTGTCCTCAAGGCAAGAACTGCGGCTGAAGTAGGGTTTGTCTCTCTATAGTGCCGCATTTTGCCAGTCTGCTTTACATTTTCTACTCTTTGGCCTCATAGCATTAGAATTGACTTAACTGTCTCATTGTAGACGAAAGATGTAGTCACATTTAATAAATATATACGCCTGTACTTGGTCGAAAGCTTCTCTTTCAGCGACGGCTTGGAGCCGTGTGAGGAGCGCTGCCTTGCGCCGTGCCCGGAGCAGCCTGGCTGTAATGGCGCGTCCTGCCATGACGTGCAGCAGTGACCAGGTCTGGGCGTCTCGGCCCTCGGCGGGGAAACGCCACTTCCTGGCGGATTTGCATCCCAAGCCCTAAGTCAGCAGTTCGGGGTTTTGTGTGGTAGGGTGCCCTGGCTTGTTTGAGTGAGTCATCATTCAAATAGTCACCAGAGCAAATGTGCTTGTCCAAACAAGAGGAGCTCCACAGAGGCACCCAAGCAGTCTCTTTTAAAGCCAGCTATGTGTCTCTCACTCAGGTAAACAGCAGAACGCTTTTTGTTTTACCGCATGTAGGTCTCCAAACTCAAAAACCTGACGCATTAGTCTGGGTGATAAGACCGCCTTTCTTGCTGCTTGAAACAAAGCTTGCTTCCTGTCATCCGAATTCAGGTCCTATCAAGTTGGAGGGAAAAGTGATTTGGCCTGATCAGATGTATTTTCTTTGCTGGGTCCCAGAACAAAGGCTGCTCTGCGGAGACTCTCCCATGGTGCTGCTTCCTTTGCACAGGCAGAAGCCTCAGCTGTGCCACCTGAGTTGTTCGTGGCGAAATTCAGTGCCTGGGATGCTCCAGTTGTTAATTAGACTAGGAAGATCAACTCTCAATTAAGATTGCTCTTTATTTTTTGCTAGGCTTTGTTTTCCTTCTGATAAATGCGTTTCACGATCTTGAACAGCAATTCCAGTTTTCTGGTTTTACCCTTTGGTTTCAGTCTCCTTTGCACAGAAAAGGGCGCAAGTGGCTCTGCAAGAATGGCGTGTCTTTTTAGGAGGCTTGTTTGTACTGAGCTGTGTCTTCAGCTCGGCGTTTTCAGACTCTCCTGCGCTGCTAATTCATGGCTTGGATAAGAACAGTTTATGATGTGTGACTTCAGTGAGTCACCTGATAAGAAGTCGGAGGCAGCGTCAGCCACACCAACCTGCAGACGTTCCAAGCCCCTGCTCACACCAGCGTGCAATACACCTGGCTGAGGTTATCCTGAGCAAGGGCACCTCCGTCAAGCGCCTGGCAAGGGCTCCAGTCTGTGAGCAGTCTTTCTGTCGCACAGGAAACAGTGACGCCTGTGCGGGAAGAGCACTCGCATCTTGGCTGTGGTCTGCCTCCTGCCATGGTCCTACCCTGTTGTCTTTTATGGGATTCCTCCCCAAAATGCCCTTCCGGGCTGCGGAGAAACTGACTGACGACTACCGCTTTTCTGGTGCTCTTGCTGTTGTTTCTCTGTTGAGTGAGTAAGCCTTAACAAGCTGCCTGTCCTCTGGTTCCACTGCTGAGTAGAAGGTGTTGTGGTGACACTGTTTTGGCTTTGGATGATGTTTTTCTCTGTCATGGGCTCCTCTGTCCTTGGGCTTCCTGCGTTTGTGTCTCTGGCTTTCGGAGCGTTCACCTTGGCAGTCGGAGGGCAGACACAGCATTAGGGCAGGTCCAGCCCAAGCACGGGGCTGCCATACCTTGTTGGGTCTGCCTAGAGCTGCTCCGAAAACTCAAGGTCGAGTGGGCTGCAGCTGTGTCGCTGGCGCAGTGACATGTGGGACCCCCAGGCAGCGGGGGCTACGTAGTTGCGTGGCTGATGGAAGGTCGTACAGCTTGTGAGAGGCCAGGAAGAGAATTCTGCCCTGCTTTTACGCCAAGGTGCGAATAAACTCTTGCTGGCAAGGTCCCGTTGCTCTGGCCCTGGCAGTAGAGCCTGGGTGTTGGTGACTGCCTGGCCCTCGGTGCCGTCGGGTCCAGATGTGCAAGGGCCCGTGCTGCGTTTGACTGAGAACCGTGCTGCTTGAAAGTCGGAGCAAGCGCGTCTGTATGCAGGCTGGGCCACCGCAGTAAAAACTATCCCTCTGCAATGCAGCGTCCATTTCGGGTGACGTTCCCCTTTGAATTTGTGGTGTGACCTCTGCAGTTTTTGATAGTGAGCTCGTGTTACTGGAATCCTTCCGTGGAGTTAATTTTCCTCGTTGCTGGCAAATTGTGAGCCAAAGGTGCACACAGCTTAGTGTGACAACTTCCTGTTGACAACGCTTTTAGAGTAGCTGTTGTTTATAAAGTGAGGGATTTCCAGCTTTGTTTTTCTTCTCTCTCCAGTGCAGCGTAAACTCTTGCAACTGAATTTCTGATTTTCTGACTGCTTGATAATAGTGGTTTAATTCTGTTGCTGTTGATTCAGACCCACAGGCTGAAGGGAAGACTAAGCTCTGTGTATTTTAAATGTTTCTAAACCTCTGTGGGCCGTAAGTCCTCTGAGGATGGATGGAATATGGGTGACAAAAGGTGAGTGAATGGGAAACACTGGGATCTCAGGCTAAACACTTACAGCTTGGCTCTGCGTGTGATACTGGCAATAGTGGGAAGGTCTTGACACAGACAGGCTCTGCTTGTATTCTAGCTGGAAGAGAAATGTAGGTGGGATATGGGAACAAGAGGAAGAAAGGAACAAAAATAAGTATATCCTTGCCGTTTGGTCTGTGCATGTTGTACTGCAGACTGTACGGCACAAACGGCGTGAGCAATGCCATACTGCTGTCCTGTGTGCTCGGGCTCATGTTTCGGTTTCTTAACTCAGATGCTGCGAGAGCATTGCAAAAAGCTTTTTGGGGAATGAAGGACTTTGTGATCCATTTAGCTCCTATCAAGCTGATGTGTACAAAGTACCTTTTCATAACACTGCCAAGCCAGTTCTGTCTGGGTCAGTGATGGTGAGGGCCTCTCTTCACACAGTTGGGCTTCATTCCAAAGTATTCCGGTCTCATGCACACATATGAGGCTGATTTAAAAAAGTAAATCCCTGAGCCTCTTCTGGTGATATTACTGTCATTACTCTGCTAGTCGTTTTTAGGAGTTACAGTTTAAGTAGTTCCCTAATTCTGTCCTCTCCTGTGATGTGTCTAAAAACGCCCCTAGAATTAATGGCAAACGCAGTGGTTGGAAGTCAGGTTGACTGACGCCTTCGGCAACCAGCTCAAGATCGGCAGGAGTAGATACAAGATGCTCAGTTGCTGTTCAAGCTGATAGTGCCAGAGAAATATTTAGCACATAGGTGACACTTCTAATCTTTAAAGCACTTGATAAACATTGGCTAATCCCACAGTGCAGTTCTTGGTTGGCAACCTATCTGTCTTCCCTGGACAGAACAAACGGCTGAAGGACTGTGTGAAGTTGCAGCACAAGGCTGTGATAGAGCTTGAATTTCAATTGGATTTTTTTTTTTTTTTTTAAATATAATTCAGGTGACTGGATCCACTCCTTCTGTAACCTGAAACACGTGAACTGCATGCACTTCACTCATAACTGGAGTGGGGATTCCTGTCCTCATTCACAGGACACTGGACTGAGCTGCGCAGCAGGGCGAGGGAGGATCAGGATAGCTATTTTTAATTCTGTGGGCACCCTTGCCCTCCACTCCTTGTTAGCTCTTCCTCTGCCTTTCCCGAGGGCCACCAACTTGGCTCTGGGGCCTTTGCCAGCTGCAAGGGTAACGTTTGTTTCCCTGCTGCTTCTGTACAGCACATCTTTCCCCTTCAGCATACCCTGGGGTGTGACTGGGCAGAGGCGGACGAGGTGGTGTGTGTGTACCAGCCGTGCACAAGAGTCACGAGTACGTGAAGTGGGAGTCCTGAAAAGCAAACTAGCTATGGCAAGCAAAAGCCACTGTTCTCCCAAGAGTGTAGAAGGTTTCCCCATCTGTGTGCCAGGGCCATTTGTGTTTCCTCTTGCATTACGATTTTTAGTGGACCGCATAGGGTTCAGTGGGATCATCCCCCGTATTCTCTGGCTTGGCCCAGCCTGCAGGAAGAGATGTGCTTCGGTCCCTTCACAGGCTGCAGGCCTGTCAGCCCAGGCTTCTGATTAATGCAGCACAAGCAAGATGGGAGGACGAGCTTGTTAATAGAGACCATGGCAATAAAGGTGTGGGAACAGTGGAATTGACCTAGGAATTGCAAGGTCAGCCTGACTTTTCCAGTTTTCCTTTCTGGAGTTTCTGAGATGTGTGAAGATGAAGAAAAACAAACTGCTGAGGACAGCTCAGCCGCAGGAAACACGATCAGAAAGACAGTAGCTATACATGCAAATCTTCAGCTGTGTGGTCGCTACTGGCTGGTGGAACAGAAGAAATTTGGAGCAGTGCAGGAGCTCATAGGTTCTCACGACATTAGTGTGAGTACAAACGACCAACAAGATAACTCCAGACATCAGCAGTTTGTTTTCTAGGAGGCAGTTAGCTGCCAGCTTTTGAGTAACTCCTTAGAAGAAGGTGCCTAATGTGAGAGTGAACTGGTTTGTTGGTGTGGAGACAAGTCAGCCTTTTATCCACTGACTCCACGATGGATGCTTTCTAGGACCTTTGGAGTCAGACTGCCCCATGTGTCCATTCCTTCTCAGCATTGGAAGGTTTCTGGTTGCCCAGGGCTGCATGTGTGACCACAAGACACGTTGAGAGTCTCGGCCTGAGATTTTGATTTAGTAAGAATTACAGCCAAAGTTTCTGTAAGCCCTTTCTCTGCAGCTGTGATCTGTGTGCTTATACATTCATCTAGGTTGGAATTTTGTCTTTCGGCAAGCTGCCTTGTGCACCTGTGATGCACTTGAGATCCACATTTGATAAAAAGCAAATTAGAAGTCAGAAGTCTAATTAGAAGTCATTGGGGAAACATTCTGAAACCACTAACATAGATTTGGAAAACTTGTGCTTCATTTCACATGTCTGTGGAACAGGCTTTCTCCAGTGAATCGTTATTGTATGCAGTACAAAGGATGGGTCAGTACCTGAGATCACAGGAAACTTCTTTTTACACAGGTAGCAGCTATGAGCTGGGCTCAGCCATGGCAGTGTGCTCTGCTGTAGCTCTGGGAGCAGTTGTAGAGGATTGCTGGTTTGGGGGCAGTTTGGATCTCTGCAGTGGGTTTTGGTTGTCTGTATCTCTTCAAATTGCCAACCGACAAGTAGAAGTGTTGCGTTACTACTTCAAGGTGAAATTAATTAAAAAAATATCAATTTCCTTTTTGATCACCTTTCTTTCCTTCCCTGCATTTGGTAGTAAGAAATGGTAGTAAAAATCCTAAAACCTGAATTTATTCCAAACCTCCCAAACTTGGGTATTTGGGGGCTTAAAGCTAACCTATCCTTACAGCACTGCTTCATTTTCGTCTTCCTTTGCAAGAGTCAAGATTCCTTGTGTGGTGTCAAACTCGCTTCTGTTTCAAAGGACTTGAATGACGAGGGTTACGTTTTGCAGAGACCTGGTGTCAAGAATGTGTGTTGCAAGTGGAAACAATTTTGAGTGTGTAGCTTCTAAGTATACTTGGAGTGAGATGAGTTCAGTCTAACAGTTTGACTTCTGTCTAAAGTTTATGATTTTTTTTTCATATGGATAGAATGTGTAGGTAAGGAGAGCTCTAGGGCAGCGTTGTCAAAGCTGGTTGGTGTTCAGGTCTCAGAACTGATGTTAACTTCTGTAAATGAAATTTCATAAGCTCTTAGTTGAAACTGATGATTTCCAATAGCAGGCAACCTTGCTTGTATCTGTACCACTCTCTCTGTATGCATGCTCCATCCCTGTGGCCTGCACTGTTTTGATGAAGGTGTTAATGGGTGACTTGCTGGTGATACCTGTAAGGTAGCAATGCTACATCGGATACTAGGCTGTGCAGTGGCTGCGAGGGAGGCAATTCAACAGGATGGCTGGGAAGGTGCTTATTGCAGTGATGAATACTGTGTAAAGGCAGTGCCTCATAGTGGTAGGTGTCCAAGCTGATGAGCCTTGTGCTCAATTTTTCCAGAGAGCCTCAGATTATCCGAAGAACCTACTGTTGTGTGGGAAATGATGTGCCTGTGTAGCTGCTGTGTCTGAGGAGCCCAGCTGTCATGGCTGGCCAGGAAAAAAGATTCAGTTAGTGAGATGGCTCTGGTTTGCCCTAATGCTTTGGATGGCAGTGTTGCCCTGACAGTGGGAGTAGGGGGGCGGAACGGAGCCTGCACGGAGACGGTCTCTGTGTCTGCTGGTTTTCTGCTGATCCCACCTGAATATGAGGGCATGTTGAGTTGCTGTTGATCTGGCACTTCTCTTTGTGGCTAGGTAATGACTTATTTTCAGTTAGGTTTCTTTGGTCTCTAATGTATAAAATTTTCTGTAGGTAGTGGAGCCATAGGCTTGAAAACATTGAGAGGGAAAACTACTTACTGTTTAATAAGCTCCTAAATCCCCAAGCTTTTTGTTGTATTCATCTTGCCAATTTTGTGTTATCTTAATTTCCTCCCTTTTAAGCTAGACTGAAGGAAATGTGCTGAAAAAATATCTCATCCTGATAGAATGAACAAATCTGGTGGCCAGCTCGGCAGATAATTTCATTAAAGTCGTAGCCATGGGGTATTTTGCTTAGCGGTAGCTTTGAGTGCTGACAACATGCTGCACAGTTAACTCTAAGATTGGTGGCTTTCTCCAAAGTGAATGGAGACCTGAGTTCCAGATTTTGTCAGCCACTGAAATGGTCTCCTGTAGCTTGTAAAGCTGCAGTGTCATTACCTTGGTTTGGGTCATCGTCGGTGAGATGCTCTAAAAACCCAGGTTACTACTGCCTGGGCTGAAGCTGTGGAAGCAGCACCTCTGGGTTCATTGCGCTTGGATTGGAAAAGTAACTGGTAAAACCTTCTGCCTTGCTTTTGACGCTGGGGGAAACAGCAAAGCAGCTGTGTAGGGTCTCCAAGTGTAGGAGTGTTGTTAACTGCAAGGGTGGAAAAAGTGAAGGGTATCTTTGACTTCCAGATTTTTAGAGAGCAAAGTTAGTATTTCAGAAATTATTTGGAACCCTGAGGATTAGATGCTTGCCTTAAAAGTAGAGAAATAGCTGACTTTTGTGCCAAATAATTGAGCTGCAGGACGTGTGGAGGAAGTAGGCGTTTGATGGCAGAAACTTGAGTGATACCTGTGTACTTGTTGGACCCAGATCTCTGGTTCATGTTGAGATGCTTGTATTGGAGAGAGATTAAATGGTGGTGCTAGGCAGATGGAGTTTCATCTTGCTCCAAATATTTTGGCTTAAATCTTAAAACTTCATACATAAGACTACTTCTCAATGTACCTGTCTTTTCTCGTTTGTTTATTTAAAAGCTGGCTTTTAAGGGTTTCCTCTCCTTTCTCAAGTCTCCTTAAGCAAAATGCTGTTGTGTGGCTTTGATTTGCTATGAGGAGAAAAACTGAATTACTTCTGCTCTTAAACAGCTTGGCCCTTTTCTTCAGCGTCCCACTCTCATGGGAAGAGCAAATCTATACACAGGGCAGATGAGTGTGCTTTCGGAGTGTCTTCTAACTCGGAGCTTGCCTGTGGCTCGTTAGCTGCACCTGAGGTCATCCGTCATGGGTGAACACTGATACCCTGTAGGTGAGTGAAAGGGAGATGGGAAATTGCCTTTGCTGCGATACCAGAGATGAGCCATCTCCTTGAGCCTTGGGGCAACCATGACTCCGGCTTCTGAGAGTGCCCTAATCACTAAGCTACAGGCTAATAAGGGAGGGGATTCTCTACCTCTCATGTTGAAACTGGGGTACTGTGTAGGAAGGAACGTAAGATTTGTATCATCAAAGACTGAAAGCAAGAGGGAACATGATTTTGTAGCCTAGTGATGAGGGAACTCCCCTGGGAGGGGATGGGCATCAGCTTCCATCTGTGCTCCAGGGACTGTTTATGTATTTTGTGTTGAGAATTGCTGGATAAAGCACATCTAGAGCTGCAGTCTCACTAAGAAACCAGCGAGTTTCTGAGGAATAATTGGAGGGTGCGCTGGGGTGGCTAACTAACTGTATTTCACTGCCATTGCGGCTTGCTGCACTTGACTCGTGCCTTCAAACTATCATTTTTAGGACAGGGACCTTGGTTATTTATAGCTGACTGCAAGCTGCTGAGTTACTATAGCTTAGTGAATTAATACATCTCCACTGCAAGTGTTAACCAACCACAGGAGCACTGACGGTCTTCTGCAAGGAAAGTACAACATGTTTGTTTGACCTCCTTCAGACAACTGACAGTGTAAAGATAACGTAGTGTGTTAGACAACTTTTACCAGAAGATGATGTAGTTACCAGGAGCTATGAGCTGATGAAGGACCGGTTTTGTTTAGATTTCATGATTAAGAACTTTCCTTTCACTTCTAACTTCCTACTTGGGTATCTAAATTGCTGAATGAGAGAGAGAGAGTAATATGAAAAACTAGTGAGGTAGGAAGCATTGTTTCCAGTAAAGCTTAAACCACAAGGAGTTTATCAGAATCTGGAAGTGGGGGAGGACAGGGGGCAGATCCTGCTATGTATTTATTAGTAAAGAAACTGAAAAGGGGAGGCACAGCTCAGAAGGCAGAACATCTTTTAATTTTTTCAGGCATCTGTTTGTAAAAGGTGGTAAAAGGTAAGCCAGCTGATCCCTCAATGAGGTGTACAGAACTAACTGCTTGCTTGCTATCAGGAATAGAAGCTACAAGGGCGTTGTTGCATAAAACAAGCCTAGTCCTGTAACATTTTGTTTAGATAAAAGATATAAAGAACATTCAGCAGTAACCTGCAGTTATTTAAAAGTGCTCAGTAACTTACTGAACCTTTTCTGTTTGGCTGCCTGGTCAGCCAGTTTGGTTGGTAAGATATGCTAAGGCAAAGAATGATGTGTTACCCTGATAGCAGTAGGATATATCACAGTAAAGGAACATATCTATGGGTTTATGGGAAATGAGCTTTGTTTCTGAAATGTAGTTTTGCTGGCTGGCTTCGAGGCGCATGCTCTTTGTGGAAGCGAGGGTGCAGCAGACTTTCTTGTGCAGAACCATCAGTCCCTGGTGCTGGCTGCTTGCCAGGCTGGTTGGTCCTTGCTTTTCACAGCAAGACCTCTTCTGATGGAGGCTCTGATCTTTGGCAGATACTCTATAATTGGGCGTGAGCTGGCAATGCCAGCTTTAGCTAGACCACCGGCAGACTGTTGGACTGGGGAGTTGTTTTGATTAGATGCATCATCTTCGTCTGTGGAGGGATGAATGTTTTACTAGCAAACACCAGTCACCCATCGAGAAGACTATCAGCTCATGTGAAAGAGGAAGGGTCTGAGCTTTATATAACCAGAGACTTCTCAGAAACAAATTTTGCGATGGAGCTAGAGGCTAATGACAGCAATATGTCTGCTGGCATTCAGTAATGAATCAGAATATCTCTGCATCTATCCATATGCTCTCCTCGTTGCGTTGCTTTTCAACAGACCCGAATGCAATTGAGGAGGGGGTTTAGGAGGGCGTGTGGCACGGGAGAGATTCCAGCTTACCTCCTGTCGGGGTGAACTCGCTGCCTGTCTTCCAGACTTCCTGCAGAATGGTGACGCAGAGAGCTTGGCCTACGTAAGGAAGTGACCTGCTCGTGTGCTGTTACCTTTCAGATCATAAAATGCCATGGCTTCATAAAATCAAGTTGGAACGCGTAATTCAAAAACTCGTTATGTAACCCCCGATAAAGAATGGGCCGTATGTAGGATTGCTGTGGTGCTTGATCTTTGTAAATTAATTTCCTTCAACAGCCACTACAAAAAACCTGAGCTGTAACTGTATATCTGCACTTTTCGAGTGTAGCTTTAGAAGCCTAGGAAAGCATGCATGTAATGCAGAATTCATGCTATTTTCAACCAAGACTTGCATTGTTTTCTTTTCTTCTCTTTAGGTAAATAGCTACAGCACTGCAGTAGACCCTCTGTCAGCTCTTAGAGACAGGGAATTTCTTCTAATGCTTGTAAAAGTGTGCGAGTACCACCATTAGATGCGTGTCTTCGGATACAGTAAGAGTGGGGTAGTGCCGAAAACCTGCCTCAGATATCATCAACCTCAAGATTAAGTGACTAGGAGGTGGCCCTACTGCACAAAGACTTTTTATGTTCGGGGTGGTTTAGGTCTTGCTTTATGCTTTTTATGACTCTTAACTGGTTGTTCTGTACCGCAGCTGATAAGTTATTGATGCTGTTCATCCTCCTTTCTCTACACCTCTGCAGTGATGTACAGCTGAAGCAGGGGTGAGTAATGCTTTTTACAGAAGTGTTACTCTAACCTTTTATGCTGGATGCGTAGATTGAACATTTTAATCTCTAGATTTTCCATTGCATTGGGATGACTGTACATTCCTATCAAATGATTCATTTGATTAACATAACTTTTCTACAAACCAAAATATCTCTTCAGACCCTCAGAGCAAAAGGGATCCTAAGCACAAGCCCAGATGCACTGTTGAACACTCTGTGTTTTCTGCAGCTGAGTGCTGTGTACAAACAGACTGCAGTGTAAGGCTGTCCTTTTTCTCCCCCTACCAAGTGCACTTAGTTCCCTCACATTCCATTTCAGTGACGTTGGAAAGCTTTTTTTCTTTCTTTTTCCCCAGAGGGACTGAGCAGAACTGTTTACCCTCAGCTAGCCAGCTTCCCCTTGGACAGATGAAAGCAAGACTTCTCGAGTACAATGAGATGAACATGAGAGGGGGAAGGAGAAGGGAATGTGACCAGAGAGACTCAGAGTGGAAGCTGTGATGTTGGTCCTCACCTTACGAGGTGCTGCGCTGCCGTACGTTTTGCTTTGGCAGCTCTCTGTTTGGGTTTCCATGGGCTATGCAAAGCACAGGGGCTGGTTTTGCATTTACCTGTGGGACTGTGCTTGAGACTGTGTGTAACCGCTTGTGCGAATTTGTGATCGAGTACATTTACTGCAGTTCGGTTTTGTCCCTTGATAGCTGTTCTTTGGACAGTGTTGCAGCTTGCAAAATGTGCTGCCCAGAAATGAGGCATGTTCTGTACTAGCAGGCACAACTCAGTCTTACAGCTGCCCGTGTCAGAGCCCGGGTGGCAGTTGCGTGATTGTGAGAGATGATTGTATCCTGGAAGGTTTGCTGGAAGACAATTCCAGGCTGTTCCTCAAGTCTTGCTAATGGCGGGGGCGGGTTTCTTGATTGTTGTGAAACTGCACTTGATGTACACTGTATCTTCTTAAAGAGTTGCTTGCCTGTCTTGCTTGTTAGCAGCTGTGCCTTCCTACTCATGGAGCACTATACTAGCTCACCATCTGGGTTGCAGTTGTTTCTACGTGCACCCCTTGTCTCTTGCCATCATGATCGGTGCACTGGAAAGCTGTGGTCCGTGGACTAGTTGTTCCTGAACAGTAAGCTGGAAAACGATTTCAGCTTGGCAGTGTTTAAATATTCTGTGCCCATTGGTAGTTTTGAACTTGCCCGCGGGTGGCAGGTGTTGTGTATGCAGTGATGAGCATAGCTCATATTCTGCTCTTCTGATGACATTTAATACCTTTATCTCCCCTGGCTCCAGTCACTGCAGTGGCTGCAGCAGTTGAACACTCTGTGGCTACATCACTCCAGACAGCTGACCCTGAAGCTGTCTGTATTCACCTGTGTTAGGGTGTGAAACTGTATTATTTAAACTTTAACTACTCTTAGTGTGATTTTTTTAAATTTTAAGCATTTCCAAGTTGTTAACCCTGCTGGAATGATAGGTCTTTCTTTTGCAACTCCTCAGGATACACAGGCCATTTGTGTGATACGGTGGTGCAGGTAATTACTTTATAGTCAGGTTTTATAGTTTGCCCTCTGAGCCTGACGGCTCTGTCTAGGTATGAGAAGAGGAATGTGATGCATAACGAGTGGAAGCTGTAGCTTGGGAGAAACACGTTTTTGTAGAGCCTTGCTGATGGGAGTGACTAACTCCCTAGTAGGCTTGTGGTTTCTTTGGAAGGTGCTCGTACTGGCCCTAGCCCATTATAGTTATCTCCAATGTCACTGTTATTTATTCTCTAAGACTCTACCACATTCCATAACCAGGGAAAAGTTCTTGTTTTCCCTGAGGCAGCTGTTGCATTTAAGGAATTTTTGGTACGTGCTAGAATAGAAACTCGTTTTCATTTTGTACCTGAATCATAGAAAGGCAAGCTAATGTGACTGAACCTCATTTCTGGAGAGACAGACAAAGTTCTTCTGCACACCAATCTCTGTGGCTGTGTCAGCTCTGCTCGACTCTTTCCTGTCTTCGCTACCCCAACTCTCGCAAAATTGTAACTGGCAAACAGGGAAAGCCCCTTTGATCAAGGTGCGATTCTGTGTGGCTTGGCTTTCTCCTCGCTGGTTGCAGGGGGGAAGTCTGAGGCTTTCTGCCTGCTCACGGGAAATGCTGTAAGGTGCCTTTCATGCAGGACAGCGGCATGGGTGTTTTTGCTGACTGATTTGAAAGTGGTTAGCCTATGCTAATGGCTCTGGTTTACATGCTCTGAACTAGAAGCTAAGTGGATGGCTAGCTGCATACTGCCTGGCTGCACTTCGGTTCGGTAGCAGTAGGGTTGGGTGGCTTTGCTTGGGAAAAGGTTTCAGGAGTTTTTCACAGCTGCTTCTGAGTCCCATTGGCCTTGGTGGAAACGGAACGATTTTTGCTGAGGCAAGTAGATGTCACTTTTCATACTCTTAGCTCTTTTTAGAGTGCAAGTAACCCTTGAAGATGACGTTTCTAAATGTTGGGCCTTTGGAAGAAAACAAAGCACCGTTGACTTGGTGTTGAAGGGGAAGTTGTATTTCTGCTGAACATCACGGTTTGAAATACCCTTAAGCTTTACATGCTCTTCCATCCACAAGGCAGACACTCAGGAAAAATGCCTGCGTGGAAAGAGATTTTCCTGGAAAGACGATGGCATATGCTGTGGTTACAGGAGCAGCATCCCCTCACACCTTCTTGGCCTGAGCAGAAACAAGACTCTGCATGTCTGATACAAGTGTGCACAAATGAGGCTGCTTGAGAGCAGGTCGGCTTCCTGGCCTGTGTGTTCCTGTTGCATACTCTGAAACAAGGTAAAAAGTGATATTTAGGCACACACAGTGTTCTCCGCTTTCTTCCAGTGGCTGACATCTTCCTGCATCCTGCTGCTGGGCTGAATGGTGCTGGGGTTGAATTGAAATAAGCCCAAGGTCTATTTTAGCACTATCTTTTGATCTTAGCTGGTTAGGATTTTGATGTGTGGTTTTAAATTTCCTTGGACACGTCTAGAGGATAAGAGATTAACTAGTCCGCATGGAAATAAATTTGTTGGGATTTGTGGAGCTGGGGGCTAGGGGGTGGGGGTGGAGGGAGGAATAGCATCTTGCCTTGGAGGCTTCTTCAATATCCTGGATGTTTCTCAGGGTGTTCTCTTTCTTCCCAAGAAGAGGTATTGCAGCTGAAATGCAAATGCTCTCGGTTATCTGCTTTCCAGCATTGAGGGCAGCAATGATTGTTAGTGTTACCAGTCTTGCAGTTGGTAAATAAGCTTTTTTTCATCTTCATTTAAAGAGAGAAAAAATAATAATCGGCCTTGTGAGACAGTGCCTTTATTTTCTTGCTGGTATAGTTTAAGTTAATAGAAAACTCATTTATCTCCTTCTGGTAATATATGTCCCTGGAGAGCAAGGTCATCACAAATGATACAAATGACTGAATAGGGGAGATGGGAAATGTGATCTGAAAGTCCTGCAGGCTCGCTCATCTTGCACCCTCCATGTGTCAAGGGAGACTGTATTTACGTCATTGTGCCTTACATAAGGATCTATAATGTGATAGCTCCTGAGGTTGTGTGGGTCTTATGAGGCTCCTGTGTAATTGGTTCAGTATGTGCTCAGCAGAGAGCTACATAGCACTTATGTACAGCTCTGCAGCCGCATGGAAAGATTTTCTATTATGGAACCTTTATGCAGCTCTAGATTGCTTTTATTTTTCCTTTAATATCACCATTTTCTCTAGCGTTACAGCTGTTTCAGGCATCTTGGACTTTTAATGCATACTAGGTTAAAAATGCTAAAGAGGGGAAGAACACAGTTAACTTGTGAATTAGCTACCTAAGGCCAAGCAGTCCATATTTGGGTAAAATGTTGATATCAAATGTGAATAAGCAGGATACTGTGTTTGGATTGCTACACTTTTTCCACGCTTTCTTGTATGGCTGCCGTAAATATCTTGGCCAAGACTGGTAAATTGCTTGTTAAATCAACTTCCTACCTTTTTTGATCATGCACGTCAGAAACAGTGATGCATTTTGGAAATGCCTTGACCAGTGTTCGTATCACCAAATAAGCAGAATTACAAAACCAAGAGACTCGATGCAGAAGAACGTTGCTTAGCTATAGAATATGGCCTTGTAAATAAAACCAGATCTAACTCTAATTGTGTGAAGTCAAAAGTTTCTTAAAACCAGACCTGGTATCTGCTCCCATTTTCTTGTGATTGAGTTAAAGCTTTCCAAGTTGGTTAGAGCGGTGGAAAAAGAGAATTTCAGAAATTCTTTTCGGAAGGAGATGCTTCACAATGATGACGATTGCTGCTCAGACCAGGTACCACTGGCAGTCTGTGCTTAATTACTTGCAGGCCTTATGGCATACGCTGTGTTTAGGTTACCTGAGCAACTGAGTGGTGCTTAGTCTTAAGTCAGCAGGATACTGTGCATGCTTTGCAGCAAATGCAGTTGCTGGTGATCGTGTCCTAATGTTAGCCAGTGAGCAACAAGTGAGCTTGCGGCTGTTCAGCGGGCACTGCTGTTCTTGACATTTATGTAGTGGTCTTGTGATATTCCAGGTTTAGAAGGCAAGCAGCTTGTTTTACTGGAAGTGTCATTCGATATCCATACAGTACGAGGTCCTCACTAAAATCCCCTCTGACTGTACAGCGCAAAGGGGACGAGTGCTTCAAAGCGTTAGAGCTCAAGGGCTAGGTAGCCTGTAAAAAACCTGCCAGTATGCTGGCATTGTTTCTAGTAAGGATGGAGTGGGTTTGCTCCAGAATGGGGATCTTGTCCTCAGGTCCGGACTCCGGTATTCCTTATGATAAGAAAGAATCACTTCAGAGCTTGCATCTGTACTCTTAATTTTGTTGTGGTGCTTTATGGATGTGCAGGACTAGGAGAAAACTGCTTTCTAAGTGACATAGTGATGGATAAAGAACTTGGGTAGGACTGGCCTATGTGGGCAAAGTTTTCTCCCCTGGAAGGTAGCTGACTGAGCTGTAGCTGCGTAGGTGTGCCCAAATCTTCTATAACATTCCCAGCTCTGGGAGGTGTTTGTCCTGCAGTTTACATTGCTCACACCAAAGTTTTTGGGTGTGATGCTGAGCATTTGTCCTTTCTAGATCTCTCAGTATGTGTGCAAAATAAAAGATAATTGCTCCTTGCTGTTGGAGTACTATTACCCAATCCCATCACTGTCCCAGAATCCATGTAGCTGACCTCCAGTCTCAATCGATAGCATCATACATGCAGAAGAGAATTTGTATGCCTAAAAGCCCCTCCGGTGCACTCAGCATCAACAGTTGCTGCACTTCTAAAATGGATCAACGCGAGCTAATCTCTAATCTGCTTTCTGCATTGGTTCTTTATTAGGCAAAGTCCAGTCCAAAACGTAGGAGTAGCTGTGCTGCCTTAGACCGAGGCTTTGCCTTCCCTTGGTGTGCTGTGCTTTTTGAAATTACCCGAAAGACAGACTTTATGTACCTGACGTCATCTGCCTTCCTGGCTGTGGCCGGGCCTTCAGTACCTCTGTTACACTGCAGCACTAGAAATCACCACGGAAAGGTTAGACATCTTTCCTGGGAGCTGGCATATATGAGGGGTACAGAGACTCTGCTGCTTCACAGATGAAATATGAAAACTGTTTATTTGCTTTCTCTTGCCCTCAGAATAATGCCCACGTGGGCACGATGCATAAAACATGACACTGAATTCCTGAAACTGCTCTTTTTGCAGGTTGGTGAGGGAGAGATGTTCTTTTCTCTTGGATTCCAGGGTGACATGGGCTGTGCAAGTGCATTGTGAGAGGGACAAACAGGGCGTGCTCCGTGCGGTGGTCTTTGCTTGCACAAGGCAGCCGGACAGACTGAGACCTTTATTTGAACAAGGTAGGGGTGATGGTGATCTGTTCCTGTTCCATATATAGTACCTTTCTGTGCTGCCATTTTCAGTTAAGAGTTCTTTAAAAAAAAAAAAAAAAAAAAAAAAAGCCTTGTGAGGAAAATCAGATCCTGACTTGGCAGCCTGTCTGTCTAATCTTTGGTAAATGCAGATGTGCATCTTGGAACAATTTACTCCTGGTTGTGTTTAGGGCTACCAGAGTGACTGTTTATTCCCACATATGGAGCATGGTTTCAGAAGGTAATTTAAACAAATGGAGTGCCACTTCCAATTTTTCAGGCTTCTAGCTTAGGAGCCAAAAGTGTTCTCTTGGCTCCAGCTTGCCCACCCTGGCTGTATTGGTTCCCACATGGTCTGCCAAGTTTGTGGAGAACTATCTGTGGTCCCCTTCTGAGGAGGCAAAAATCCCTCTGCCGAGAGTGGCTTGAGCTTTGCTTGGCCATGGAGCAAGGGTAGGGGCACACAGGCAT
Organism: Buteo buteo; assembly: GCF_964188355.1. Taxonomy (NCBI): domain Eukaryota; kingdom Metazoa; phylum Chordata; class Aves; order Accipitriformes; family Accipitridae; genus Buteo; species Buteo buteo. The sequence continues at coordinate 7,461,693 of NC_134179.1, forward strand.
TGCGCCTCTGGGCAGCCCGAGGGAGCCAGCCTGTGAGTTGATAGGGAAAGCCCTGTCTCGGGGTGTGTGTGCTGAGCTAACCTGCTTTGTCCGTGTTTCTGAAGTCGCAGAGATTGTGTGAGCTTCTAGCTGTGCCTTCTGCTTTTGTCATGGCTTGTTGAGTTTGTTCTGAAATAGTAGTTCAGCTGTGTAAGGGTGTTAACAAATGCCATTACATACTAGGATGTGTTCTGCAGGGGGAAGCTTGGTGCTTCTCCTTAGCACTGGACGTTGGCAAACAGGGTATTATTTCCTGGTGGTGCACTTCAGGAAGGGTAGTTTGTAACAGAAAATGTTCGCTAACAGAGAATGCCTGTTATTGACGTGGTGTATGGCCAGCAAGAATTTGTAGGAGATACACAGGCCTCTGTGTTTTGTAGCTGTTTGAACTGGAGAGTTACCTTAATATACAGTTCTTGTGAAAGTAAATACTGTCAGTCTACTGCAAGAAAAAAATCAAACTGTGTTGTGAGCTTCCTGGTGCAATGACTCCTGAACTGTTTGTTGTAATAAATAGGAAATACTGTGAAATGGAAAACCGCTGCATTTGGAGGTTGCTACACGTATGTGTGTGTGGAAGGGGGCAATACTTACAGAGAAACTGGTGTGCTGAGTCGCCTCCCCAAAGAGGCACTGTACTTTCCTAGACAATTGCAATGATTTCATCTTTTCTTCTGTATTGCTGTTCTGCTCAATGATTCCTTGAGTTGTAAGTTCCTCCTGTCTGACCACTGTGCTTTATACATAAGGAGAAGTGCAAATACTAAAAAGTCAGACACGCGAAGTTGTGTATTGCAGACTTGTCTTAAGACCCCCAAACGAATCTGTAGATTTACTTTGTTTGTTTGGGTTTTGTTTTCTTGCAGTTTCTGCACATATAAAAGAGGCTTTGTCCTCTGTCGGGCCCCGAATTTCACATGTACAAGGAGAGGCATTGAGTGAATTCCAGGCTGCGGCTTTGCTTCCACGTGCCCCTGCTGCATTTACCTGTATTTAGTGCATGTCTCTGACTCAGTGTTTACTCTTCAGTGTTTAAACATTCCCTAGAAATTAAATCTTTTAAGAACATTATTCTTTACACCAAGTGCTTGTAGAAGCCCAGTTGTGCAATGCCTACGCTCATGTATTGGCTGCTGTCTTCCTCCCTCAGAACAGAATTTATGGTGGCAAAGCAAAGCAGCAGCCACAATTAGAATTTCGGTACTACAGTGCTGAAGTCTGCTTTCAAAATAGCGGTGTCTCCATGCTCCAGAAATACTCCATTGTCCCTTGCTTTAAGTTTTAGAGCTGGGGTGCAGCGATGGTTATTTGGCACGCACATGAGGGCTGCATTGGTGCTGAGGGCAGAAACCTCAAGACTCTCCGGATACCTGAGTCCTTGGTTGCTGCCAGTCTCCTGCTTTGCCAGCCAAAGCTGCTAGCTTGTTGGAATAGAGTAGTGTCTTTAATTTGCATAGATGGAGTGGCAGTGATAAGACTGTGACACCCATTGCTGCTTCTGACTTTTGGCCCTTTGCCACGAACTGTCACCAACCTGGGGTTAATAGCTGTGTGTGATATTTGGAAAGCAGTGGGTTGCTTGGGTGTTTAGCGTGAAGCTCTGGAACTGTCCTGTCCTTACCTGAATCAACTCCTCTGAGGAGCTGTGTTGTGCTTCAGCTTGTACAGAAAGGTGAATCATGAACATGAGATCTGACTTCCCAGTTGCTGTGATGGTTTGGTTCTCTCTTAGAAGAGTACAGGTGGTGATGTTGCCTCTGCTTGCCAGTAAAGCCGGAAATAAAATCTCCACTCTGTCCCTTACGATAGCCCTTGATCAGGGCTCTTTCCTCTTTGCAGATGAAGGCTTACCTCCTTTGCTTCCTGAGCTGTTGGGAGGACTCCTCAGCTTATCCACCTTCAGAAGGGGAAAACGTGCATCTCGAGGGCTCTCGCTGGCTGCTTGAGCGGTGTGAGGAGGTATTGTGTGTTGTAGGACTGTGAGGTCCTTGAGGACAGGAGATTTGCAGAAGTGCCCTTGGTCTCCAAGGCTCTTTCCTCTGCGATGAAGTAGTAATCAACATCCGGCACAGGTGGAAGCATGCCAACCCACATGGGAGCCAGTTTGCACGGGTGGCTTCGGCAGTCTTTTCTTGTTGCACAGCAGTTGTCCATCTGGGTGCCCTTTTGCTCAGACCACGCTGTACCATGCTTCCCTGAGAGACCGTTGCTGTATCGTGTTTTGGCTTTGAAGTAGGCTTTCAACTCCTGAGTATGTTATCTGTGGGTTTAAGTCATTTCTACCGATAAGAGAAATCAGGTACTATTGTTGGAAGTGGCTTGTAGGCTTCTCGAGTGTTGTAATTCAGTTCTACACTGAAGTGAAAGGTGATTCTGTAAAAAGTTAGTCTGTGCAGTTACTGCTGTGGAATGAGCTTCTGTCTTTGTTATGAAACAAATTTAAATTTTAAGCTAATCTTTCTGGTTTTGGGGGGAGAAGCAAGCTTCCTAAAGTTACAAGAGGCAGGTACTGTGTTCTGACATCACTGGCAACCCTTAGTGGAAATAACTGCAAGGGTGTTTTTGTGCTCAGCGAGCTGTGAGCTTCTCACTTGCTAAGAGCAAGGAAATTTCTGACTTGACTTAGGTATTCCCCCTCACCCTTTGGTGGAAATACCACTGCAGAACATGGGTTTATTTTAAGCCAAGCTTTATGATGGAACATAAGTTGCCAACCTTGCATCTTCCTTTGTACTTTTATAAACTGCTGAAAGCAGAAGGGTGGAGGCAGCCAGTGGTTTTCCCGCCTTACAGGGTGTTTGGGGAAGATCAATAGGTTGGAAACGTCAAACAAGTTGAGCTTCAACTTTGCCATTCCTGTTGTGCCCAGAGAGGCTCTCCTTTTCAGCAGTGTCCCCACAAAAGTTCCTTGCAGGGCAGGGTGACCAATGGTAACAGTGGAGTGAGATCCCAGCTAGGCGGTTCCCTGGGTGTGCTGGTTTATGGACATCTGTACCACCATGCTGCCTGTTCCCTTTCTGGCAGAGATGCTGCTGTGACCGGATTGAGGTTTTAAGGTCGCTAATTTTAATATCTCTAGTAATTGTCTTTCTGCGTCAGTGCAAATAACGGGAAATAGATGGGGTGGGAGCACGGGGGAGGCAGCTTTCCTGAAATTTTTGGTGCTAACGCTGGCACAGTGTGGTTTGCTACTACTGCAAAGCATGTGCAAGACTAGGGCGAGGAAGGGGCTACCCAGTGCTTGGATTTTTTTTTTTTATCTTGGTTGTTGAGGGTTAATGTGTTGAAGGCTACATTCCTTACAGTTTCACTTTTGGCTTCTCTTCCTAAAAATTTCCACTTCATTTCATAACAGTTTTGGAGTGAGGGGTGGTGATACTCTGGAACCTTTGCTGAGTCTGAAAATGTTCTTTTGTGTAATCAGGGGGATGGAGGCAGCCACGGTTGTTTTCAGGCCCAGGGGAGGGTGGAAAAGATCTTCCTGACAGTAACATTAACCCGCCCTAGATCAGCTAATTGAGGGATTTTTAATTAACTGAAGGAATGGAGATAGTAGGTAGAGGCAATGTTTTTGAGAAGAAAATTGCTTTCTTCTGTATTCTTCTAACTGCAAGGAAAATTCTGTCATTTTAGGGCTACAAATTTGTGTTGCATTGGTTTGATCATTTCTATTCTCTTTTGAACCAAATGCAGACTAAAGTTACTAGGTTTTGTAGGCACGTAGTAAACTTATTATTGACGGAGACCTCCCTGAGAGGTGAACTACAGCCTTTCAAGAACTGTTCCGAGCAGGCAGTAGTTGAACTGTGTGCTAAGTGAATCCGCAGCAGAGATGCTGTGGTTGTCTACCCCTTGCTGCTGGCTCTGGGCCCGATTCACAGAGTCGCTTTGCACAAGCAAACGTTTGCTGTTGCTTGGGTCTCCCCTCTGGAGGTGTGCAGATCTGGTGCTGCCCTGAGATATGAAACCAGCGTTCGTTAGTTGATACTGTGTGTATTGGTGCCTTACGTGCGCACAAATACTGGACTCTTTGAGCATAATGACTACATGGCTTTGTACTGAAAGCACTTCGAGCATATCTGTTACAATTCTGCCTCACAAGCTGATAACCTGATCTGGAGTGTCTTTGTTAGGCTATGCTGCGACATGAGAAATTTTTCTGAGATTCACGCTTTAATTGGCTCAGATGCTTCATCAGTTCTTAAAGTTCAGCCTGTAGGTGTTTGGGGATGGTTTTGGGGGGGTAAAGAGGATGAGTCGTCCGGAGAAAAAATGAGCTCTAACGTCTGGCATAGAAGGTAAGAAATGCTTAGCCTTCATGGTGCTTTTTATCTTCAAATTGCTGTACCTTTCCCAGAGGTGGGCATCTTCTCTCGGCTGGTCTATGCTAGTTCGGTTGTGACACTGGCACTCCACCACTGCCTGCATTTTTCACAAAGAAAAGGACTGCTCCCAGAAGAAACGTTTATACGGGCAGAAGTTGCCCAAATTAAAGCAGATGTTGAATGGGTTGGCTGCTGCTGAGAATACATTAATCCTGACGGCTAGTACAGTCTTGCAAAGCAGTGGATATTCATCATAAATGCACACGTACACTGCCCTCAGCATTTAAAACACCGTCATGCTGAGGAGCCTGGGAGCCTACATCTCCAGATGTACCAAGTGGATGGTGCGTTTCATGCTAAGCTGTAAGAAAGTGCCATTTACAAGACATCTTGTGACGGGGACGCTGCTTATTTGTTCCCATAGAAACTGCCATCTAATCATGGCAAACTGTATAAAGGCTGTTGCTGGAAACGCAGTGTCTAAAAATTTCTGAATACATCATCTAGATCTGGCATTTTGCTTCATCCTTCACTTTCCAGTCGAAATCTTGGTCTCTTCCCGCTCAGTATACTCCAGATCCTGTAGCATTAATGCATTTGGCACCTTTAAAAATAATGGCAGAAATAAAGGGTTTACTATCACATTCTAGTTGTGATCTTGGAGGTACTGGGTGAGGGAGCAGTGTTTACTGGCATACAGAAACTGAATGGGGAACAAGCTCGTGCCCTGGAAGAGTCTCTCACCCTACCCATACCCCTGTAGAGTAATGAAGGGCACGTGCAGTGTCAGCACGCTCTGCAGCTGGGCAGTCTGTCTGTCTCCACGCAGCCAGGCTGCAGGGCTGCTGTGCTCTCCAGCGTGCCTCCGGTCGCAGCTGTGTTGAAGGTGCAGCCCCTGCAAACAGCATACTGTTGGTGCACACAGGAACATTTTCTGCATCTGAAATCTTTAACTTTGATGGGTTGTGTGCAAAACCTTGACATGCTGATAGCTAACGGCTGCCTTAGGACTTTGCCTATCAGATGAGATTTTTTTCATAGCTCTGATTTCATTGTCTTTCTGGTCATTTCACAGCCTTTATAAATGGTGACATGTGGATATTTGTAGTTGTGGAAGAAGTTGACAATTGCTAGGTGCCAGTTCCTCAGTGCAGAGCATTTGGCATTCTTGCTGGCATCATGGGAGCAGAGCTAGCTGCAGACCCTTTGAGAAGTGCTCGTGATTCACTGGGGGGTACCCTGGCATGAGACTTTAGTGTTTGGCAGTCACTGAGTTGTAGCAACGTTACAGCGTAGCTCCCTTATCTGCAAGTGTGTGCTGTAGTATTGGCTATTGCTTTTGATTTATTTTGAATATCCAAGTAGATTCACTTCGGTATAGAAAAGACCTAACGCTTACAGGCTTAGGAAAATACCTGTGCAAGTTTGCATTTCAGAGCCAAGAATACCATATTCCCAAATGGACTTGATGGCATATGAAGGGGAATAGTGATTCATTCCATCTTATCTGTCGCTTTCGATTTTCTCTGATACTGTGATCCCAATGTGATATTTAATGTTCTTATAGCCTTCTTCTTTAACCAGGAGCTATTATGCTTCTGAATATTACTGCACATAATGTAATTCCATATTAAAAATATTGTGAATGCTGGCATTGCTGCAGAACCTGGCCTCCTCCCTGGAATGTGGGCATAATTCGGTGTAATAGCTCAGCACGGAGCCACTGCCGCTTAGGCTGTGGCGAGGCAAAGGGAATGGGCCGCTGAGGTTGAGTGAAAGGGATTGTTATATGGGATGACAGATTCCTCTGGAGGTTGTTGCTGTTTGCAGAAGGGAAGCCAAAACATCAGTGCTTAATATCTTCCAGAAGTCCTCTGCTTTAACCCTTAAGGAGCCTCAAGAAATAAATTGGAAGCTGGTGCAAAGGCTCCCTGTGGCTCTGCTGCACATCCTGGTGCAGTTATTTTTCCTGATTGCAACTTACGGCAATAGGATTTCTTGCATTGTATGGAAGACTGGTGAGCCAAACCAGAGATGTTCTTGCTGCGTGCGTGTTGCTCTTGTTAAAAAATAGCCAGCTACTCTGACTTGTTGAGAGAGAAACCTGTTGCAGTGCACCAGTGCGCTGCTCAGTACGTGTTTCTGACATGAGCGAGGTTAAGGTTTTCCCTCTTCTCATTGGAGACCTGTCAATCTGAGTAGTGATCTTGGCATTATAAGTATTGCTTAACAATATTCAAACCCCAAAGTACAGTATGTTTCTTGACACCACTTCATGCACACCGTCTACTAACTTTACTTGCTTCTGAGCTTTTGTTTTTTAATAATCCAATCCACTTGCATTCAAACCAGAGTCTAATTTTAAGCTGCGTACCTGGAATGTACTGCTTTTCCTTGTCCCTTGCGTTTTTAGGTCATGACTGAATGAGAGCAAAATATCAGTCCAGGGGAACTTTCAATAACACTTTTAAAACCTGCTTGTTCTAATATCCTAGCAGTTTTGTGAAGACTTCCTATTGATATTTGAGACGGGTCTTTCCCTAAAAATCTGGAAGGTAGACTGTGAGTCTCGTTCCTCATCTGCCCTCAAACGAGTTCTCTGTTGCAGCAAGTACAGCTTAGTTTCGCAGCAGGCGGACCCGTGGCTGCTGCTGTACAGCATTCTTGGTGCGTAGCCTGCTGTGACAGATTTCTTCCTGCATGCGACTACATTTCCAAAACTCTGCTGCTAAGCAACTCGGTCCAAGAGTCTAGTGTTGCTCTAACGCAGTGCCAGTGAGTAACAGTCTCGTATGATTTCCTCTAGCTCTGCTGGCTGCAGGCAAGAGCATTAGCAATGTAAGAAATGGTCTCGTTGGAGTATAGGTGATCTTGCAAGCAAGTCTTGAGTCTGGCCCCTGAAATGAGCTGGATATATCGGTTGGTGTGCTTGCTGCTTCAACTGTCGCTTGGTTCTAGGTGAAGCAACAGTAAATCAGTTGCAGCTTAAGAGTTTGCACCTGTGCTCCTGCAAGGTGCTCTTACTTTGGTGTGGTACATGGTAATGAAGTTTTGGTGATTGGGCACTGATGGGCTTTTTAGTTTTAGCAACACGGGCCCTTTGACAGGCCCTCTAAATCTTAAACTGGCAATCTCAAGAGAGGTTAGGAGTCGTGTGTCTGAATGGTAGTCAGTTACAATGTACAACTAACATCTCCTGTCCCAATACTGACAAATGGGTATTAATGGCGTTGGTAAGCTGAATCTTGTTTTTATTGAATGCTTAACCTGCAGTGCAACCTTGAAGCTGACCCGCTGGGCTGGGGGTCATCCTCATCTGCCAGCTGGAGGTGGCTGTGAGAGGGGTGGGAGTGGAGGGGATGGAGGGAAGGGAAGGAGTAACCATGGAAAGCGTTCACATGTGGAAGTGCCCAAAAGAAACAGTTGATGGCGTTAGTCGTAGATGATCCAACGCACTCCTCCATACGGATTTTATTTGCTTATTCCTTCACTGGGCTTTTCAGAGAGGCTGTGAGGTACACAACTCCGCATTTGAAAAAAGACCGTACCAGCATTGAGTGGAAGCGTGGAAGTCATGTCTTCAACCTAGTGCCAGTCGGTATCATTCTGGGTGTAATTCCTGCAAGTCAGGGAGACCCCAGCACTTAATAACAGCAAGCTTTTCTCAGAAGTGGTCTAATTTTCCTGATACTGTTACAGCCTGCTGCATTATGTTGGATATTACTGCGGGTGTCTGACACGTGTCAGACTGATACTGTAAATGAATTCATTGTAGTCTCCTCCCCTCTCCTGTCTTTGCAAACAAAAGAACTATGGTAAACCCAGGGCATAAATGCCCTCTGAGGTTAACTGACATGTCTTTGGTCTCACCTGGTTACAGTCAGGCATTTTGTAGTGGTCTGGGGGACTGTGCTGTCTGCTGAGCTGTAATGCAGCACCGGGATTTCTTTTAGTTGTTAGAAGCTGTGAAATATGGGGGAGAGGAAATCTAATGTACATTTGAACTTGCAAAAAACTTTACATTAAATACAAATGACAACGTTGAACACTTTGGCAGAGTCATGCATGCATTTTCTGGAAGAACCCTGGAACAACCGCGGCAGTGTTGGGTGATGGCAGTGTGCTTTCTGATTAAGTTCCCCTTAGTGACCATGTGCCAGGGCATGGGATTGAACTCTGCTTGGGAAAGGTGTTTTGACTTTCTTCTTGGCAGTGGCTTTGCCTCCTCTTCTTGCTGGCTCTGTCTCCCAGGCAGCCCAGCCTCCCGTGGGATCCTGCCCCATGGCGTCCTGCTGCCTCTCCCCCTCCTTTCCCAATCTTCCCCTTGGACGCTCAGCTCTTGCCATCTCTGCCGAGGTGCGGAGCGGAGCACATACGAGCTTCTTTGTGCTTCCCCTCCTACATGCAGCGTGATGTGTGCCGCTCTGCGTGTGTGGGAAATATGGCTGATAAAGGTAAGAACGTTGTCATCTCCTTTTCCTGGACTTTTTCTCCATTCCCCTTGATTTAAAGTGAGATCGGTGCCACATCCTGATGGCCAGTGTTGCATAGACATGACCCGACCTTACTGATTCTGTGCTTTTGGACAGAAGTTCAGCTGCTTAACTACTTTATGGGTGGAGAGCGATTAAGAAACCAGTTTGAATGCAGTGTCCTGAGGTGGAGGTTAACCTGTATTGAAAGGGGACCAAGGTGCGCAAGCATCCTCCCAGATTTTGATTCACCTCTTGGCTTTGCTTGTGTGCAGGTTGCTGGGAGGCCAAACTGTAGCATAAGCAAGAGCCCGGTCAGGCCTAAGCAGAAATGCTGCATTCCCATCTGCTGGCCAGAGTGACTGGATTTGAGCCTCTTCTTACAGAATAGTCAAGCTTACGTGACTGGGATCTGCTTTTTCACATCGCATTTGACTAGTTAACTGGTTTACATCAATTTAAATGTACCTCCATAAAGTTCTGCACTAGTTTAACTAAGCTCATTCAAAAACCGGTTTTAATTAGCAAGTGCAGTCTTTGTGTAGTAAGTGCCAAGATTGCTTTTAATTTGCATAGAACCCATGGAGGTAGCGCTGCAGACTGTCAGCAGATCGTACGGCTGAACCACAGCACTGTTCATTGCTGAATTTTCATTCCTTTCACTCCAGCAAACCCACACAGTACTTGCATTGCCTCGGCAGATCCCCCTGTAATTACTGTAGGGCCACTGCAAATGCTACGAGCAAAAGCTGCATTCCCATTAAATGCCTGTATGATGTGTTTTACACCCGCAACTCAGGTTAGATGTGACCAGATAGTGGCCTAATTTGCAACTTGAGTTTTGTGAACCAATTACAGCCTGCACTGGTTTGGGAGATCTCAATCTCTGCCATAGAGACTCTCATTAGATCAAAGATCCTGAGGTGAAAACAAGATATAAAGAAGTCAAGGAAGAGCTGTGCTGGGGGGTCCAACAGCGGTGGGGAGAGGGGTCTTTACTTGGCTTTTACCTGAGCTGCTTTTCCTTAGGCTTAGGCTAACTATTAATACCAGTTCTTAGACATTCTGCATTTATAGTCAAGGTATGAAGGAGTTCAATTAAATCACATAACCAGGCATTCAGTTCTTTGTGCCTGCTATCTGTGGATGGACATGTGGACATATTTAAGCGTAGTAGTGCAGGCCATCACTGTAGGCTGCCATTTGTGGGTGTGGTTTGCTTTTTTCCCTTGACTAGGATAAATAAATAATTTTCCATACCACCTCTAATTCATGGTTCTGACTCCTGTGAAGTTCTTAGACTTGCATCTGTTAAGCATTATAGTAATTTTATAAGGCTTCTGAACTAAAAACGAATTACTCGCACAGATGTCAGCTGAAGTTGTGGAACTGTAGAGTTTTTCTGCTCTTGTTACAGTGCTAAATGAAAAGATGGAGAGGTCAGTCATAATATAAACATGGTACAATGGGAACCTGACGGAATTTAGGAGAGACAGGAATTGTGTGCATATACCATACTTTTGTTTGAATTGGTTAGGTGTGACTACCTGTAATCTGGTTTCCTAAGGCTTGCTCTACCTTTGGCTCAATCCAGTGTAGTCTCTTGCTGTAGCTGAGGAAGAAAAGGCAGTAGTGGCCAGGACCAGGAGATTCAACATCTGACCAGAAGTTAGAAAAGATTCTGGAAATCTTGCCTTTAAGGAGGATAAAGGCTGGAGGTAGATGTGGTGTAGCTTAAGGAATTCCTGTGCCTAAGCTGTGGATGGCTGACCTCCTTGCTCACAGTTTGGTCTTCCAAAGTTCTAATCAGCCTGAAGACCAGGTAACCAACTGAGCTGCCATCAGGTTTTGTAGTATTATGTAGTAATACTGTACAACCTAGACGTGCTCTTCGCAACAAACCAGCAGCAGATGGCTGGGGCAGTTCTGTGCGAAGTACTGCAGCCTGTCCCTCTGCACTGCCTCTTCTCAGGTCTTATGTTTGCAGTCTGAGGTGATACTTCATGGTGTGTGCCTGCTGCAAGCCGAAGAACTTGGGCTTGCAGCACCTCCGACTTGCAGAAGGAGCTTCTTCATGCACTGAAACAGTTTGTTTATCTAATTGGCATCTCCGGTTACAATTCCCTTGCCTTTCCCTGCAATCTTAATGCCCTTAATGCTGTTCAGCAAGCCTGTGATGTAGTTCGTGTTAGCATGTTCGGCAGCTGATGAAGGTAACTTAGAATCTCTCTGTTGTTTCCTGCTGTTACCCCAGGTGATGAAATAATTAGGAGAAGCTCTACAGAACCACACTGTTGCTGACCTGTGATGCAAGGTAACTGTGACAAGTGGAGGAGAATACAGTTCCTGGAAGCCACTTTTAGCAATGCGATCAAGCTTGCTCGTTGCTTGCATAACATTATTGCTGTGTCTGAATGTGCAAGAGCATACCTGTCATCCCTTGCACCTTTCAGAATAGGAAAGGAAAGAACTTGCATTTGGGATTAAGTCACCATTTGACACTTAAGTTCATGCTGTGAAGCAGTGTGTTTGGGTGGGGGGCATTCAGCTCTTGTATCTGTTTGATAGTTTCTTTTTGAAAAGAGAAGCTGCAGCTGCTAGCGTAGTGTTAACACAAGACTGGAAAATGAGGAATTGGTATTTTGATAGTCAGCACAGGTAAAGGCTGGGCTCCTAGGGGATGCTGTTAGATGAGTTTCCCCGGCTGCGACGGTTCCAACCACATTTGTAGGCTGTTGTGCGTGTGCTGAAATGATGAGATTTTCTTAACTGGGTTTAGCTGGTATGCTGAGCTGTAGATGTGAATGTGGGGTTTGTGCTTCTGTCACTGAAATCCCAGTTCTGTTCCCCTGGGGCCAAGGAAGGGTCATAGCAGAGTACAGCGTTCACACAAGCAGGGTATTAACATAGCAGCAGGCCAAGAGGATTTGGACGTATTGACTTTTCTCAAAACGCCATCAGTATTTTCTTCACCTTGTGCAAGACACAAGTCACTGCATTGATTCTGAAGAGGGATGTGGACAAGGTGATAACTTCCTTCCTGAGCAAATGCAACTTTTCTGTACGCATCTCGGTCCACAGTTTCCTGCTTTCAGTTGCTGCCAATATTTGTGTTTGTGCCACCTCCAAAAGCCACTGATTTTGCTGCAGACTGGCCTTGTTTTATCTGCTACGTCACTTTTAGTTAGGTGGTTTCTGCTAGTTAGTTAATTCTGAGGAGGAGATGCCTCTGTTTTGTCCATGAGCTTGTCAAGAGAAGTCTCACTGGTTCAGCAGCAAGCTATTGTCTGGGTATCTAGATTGTCAGTTAGAGTGTATCTTTTTTGTCGAGTGTTTTCTTATGACTATAAACTGTACAAATTGCCTATTTGCATCTAGAGGGATCACTTTTAGTGACCCTAAACACACAAACAGACTTGTGATGACAGCTTGCTTGCAAAACATGTGTCTCTGCCATCCAACTGTCCATACGGAAATGCGGCGTTGCTGTAGAGTGACATCTATCAAGCTGAGCTCCCGAAAAGGGACATGACCGGCAGTAGCCTAGAGTTCAAGTTTTGTTTTTATCACAGCTGTGTGTCCATATGCCAGTTAAGTGCCTCCACATGTAGCTAATATGCATATCATCTTCTGTATATACTTGCTTGCTTATCTGGTCTGCAGAGCTCTTCTGACTATACAGCTCTAATGCGGGGAAAAAGGCAGTGGCGGAGCCTGATCTACGGCATGGGATACATGATGACACCGGAGTGTGTAGTGTGGTGCAGGTCAGCCGGAGAGAGTAAACAGCCGAGCTTCAGCCCCATGGTAGGTGCATTGCAGCCACTCAGTGCTCACCATTCCACTTGCAGCAAAGAGAAGGTATGGAGGATGCTGTATTTAACATCTAAATATGACTGTACCCTAGAGGTTTCCTTGTGCTGTCAGTGCTGGGACCGGACAGCCATGCTTTGCAGTTTCCTTCCACTGCTGATGTCAGGTTTTTCACTTTTGAGGGTTTTGTTTTGTTTTGTTTTTTCTTTTTTTCCCTCTGTCTTAATTCTGGTCTCTGCTAACTGGAGTTCTGAAGGTCCTGTGCAGCTTCGGTATCTGCTTACAGGAGTGATTTCTACCCCTCCAACAGCTGCTTAATCCGAACAGGCCATGTTCCCAAGCTTCCCAAGTGTTTCTGGCAGGCAGGAGCAGCTGGAAGAAGTTCTTCTCTGTCCATCCCTCTGACAGCTTATCTTGTCAGCCTAGTAAGACTGTAGCTCTACCCGATGGAAAGGAGAGGGCTTCTTAGCTGACATAACTTGCAAACATAGAGGGAACCCAGGTGCCTGCCTTTGCATTTAGATTGGCCTTCTCCAGGTTTATTTATTCATTAGTCTAAAGACCTGCACTGGTGACAGCTTTTCATTCATTTGTACTCAGCCATGTGCCCTCACAGAGAGAACAACATGGGAACCAAGTTGCGTGGACAGGTTCATCTACAGCAGAATACACGCAGTGAATGTTTATTGAGGGTTTTCCAGGAGGAATTTGGAGCAGGAGGACTCCTTGGAACAATTCTAGGAAATGTGGTTCTCCTAAATAAACATGTTGATTTTTTTCAATGCAGTCAATTTGTCGGTGCCATCTGTTGGCTCTTGTTACATTGAGGAGATCAATTGCTGACTTATGGAAACACTTACTGGCATAATTATACTTTTATAATGATTACTGATTAGACTGATCACATGGTCACATTCCGAAAGAAGTGGGGTTTTTCCTGATTTTTAACGTAGGCTGCTATAGAAACAACTGACCCGAAATGGAAAAGGTGGTTTCTTTATGGAATGATCATCCATGCAGGAAACTTTAATTATAGTTAATTATAGTTATAATTAGATCTAAGCAAATGTGTGGCATGAAGTAATAGGTGTTAGCCCAGGACAGGGTCTTTAGCTTTTTCCTTTGTTCACTGTGCAGAAGAAAAAGGAAACGTTCGCTGTTTCATGGCTTCTTTCCACTGAAAACAGATGTTTTGCTCCTACCTTTTTTCCCCCTCTCATATACTTGCCAAGAAGTTGGAACAGTTAGGAGCATGGTGGCTGTCCTCTCCCTGCCCCTGCGCCACCCCCGTCCTCCTCCTGCCCATCCACCTGGACACCCAGCAATTTATTTCCCTTCTTGTTAGCAGGGCAGTATTGATTCAAGGAAGTCTGTATGAATATTAGCCACGCTTAGCTGATAAACAGGATATCTATATAATTTTAATTCCTGCAAGTAGGTATTCTCTCTTACACCGAGACTTGTGCCTTGTTTAGGAGACTCTCACTCTTGGCATTGTCTTCTAGTTCTGGTGGCCACCAGATTTTAAAATCTGGTCTCTCAATGCAAAATAGGAATGTATAATTTTGGGGTGCAGTGAAAGCAACTTGCTGTTTTGGTCTGAAATATAGTTTCTGGCCCTCTTGACTTGCCATTTGATGCAGGGGGACATGTTGATATTGGGGATAACTGCTTGTGCCCTTTTGGCCTTCCAGAGTTTCAGTTCCTCTCCTTTAGTTCCCTAACCACCCCTTTTGCTTTCATGCTGTCGTGGTTTAGCCCCAGCCAGCAACTAAGCACCATGCAGCCGCTCGCTCACTCCTCCCCCCCAGTGGGATGGGGAGGAGAATCGAAAACAAGTAAAACTCATGGGTTGAGGTAAGAACAGTGTAATAATTGAAATAAAATTAAAATAATAACAGTAATGAAAAGGAAGATAACAAAAAGAGAGTGAAATATAATCCAAGATGGACAAGTGATGCACAGTGCAGTTGCTCACCACTCACTGACTGATGCCCAGTTAGTTCCTGAGCGGCGATCCCCCCCTTGGCCAACTCCCCCCAGTTTATATACGGGACATGACATCACATGGTATGGAATATCCCTTTGGCCAGTTTGGGTCAGCTGTCCTGGCTGTGTCCCCTCCCAACTTCTTGTGCCCCTCCAACTTCTTGCTGGCTGGGCATGAAAGGCTGAAAAATCCTTGACTTAGTCTAAACACTACTTACCAACAACTGAAACCATCAGTGTGTTATCAACATCCTTCTCATACTAAACCCCAAACACAACATTATACCAGCTACTAGGAAGAAAATGAACTCTATCCCAGCCAAAACGAGGATGCATGCTAATCTGTGGTTGAAATTTCCACTATTTCTCACAACGCTTTTGCCTGGCATGCACACATACTGAGCACAGCTTTAGAATAGAAAAAAAAAAAATACAGAGCAGTGTTCAGCTGAAGCGCACCAGAAGAAAAATCTGGAAATGCAATGGATGAGCTTTCTGGCCCTGAAGAGCAAGACCTCCGCAGTGTCTTGCAGGCATCAGTTTGAACACCTTACCTTCTCTCTACCAACTGTTGTTTTTAGCAACTTAGCATTTTTTCCAAGTAACGATTTCTTCTTCAAATTACTGGTGTAAGTTTTACTTGGATTCAAGAAGGAAAAAATGAAACGTTTAGAAACGGAGGGAACACTTTGTTAATTGGTAGCAGCATGTATGCTCCAGAGTTGGCATGTATCCTACTGCCTGTAAGCTTCATTAACTTTTGATAAAAGAACAGTTAATTTTTCAGACTCCTTTTTTATGGATATTTCATTGTTTAAGAAATTAGATCATGGTTTTCTTCCACTTGTAGCCAAATTTGTGCTTTATTTAATGACGTTTAGTCTTGCTCACTCCTCTCTATTTTATGTGGTATTTGCAAGCATGAGGGAATGCACTTGATTTTGGGTTTAGGATTTTAGTGTTTCATGAGACTACCTGAAACTGATTCTTTTTGCATAAATAATACTACAGAGTGCTAGTTCTAGTGGCGCCATAAACATTAGTGTTCCCTTCGGTTGGAGTGGGAAGCCTATTTGCCTGTACTTTCTTGATGCTTTCTCCTGGGGTGAGATGGTTTTGTGATGGCAGCAGCAAGTTACTGCTAGCAGGAAGAACTGCAACCAAAAACTGCAAACTTGTGTGCATAACCTGCATCGAGAGCTTGGAGGATGGAGCAAAACCCAGGAGGAGGAGGAGAAGGAGAAGGAGGAGGAGGGTGTGCAGTTGCAGGGGCTCTTTCCTGGTTGGGAGGCTTAGGCAGGGCAGACTTTCCCAGCGGAAGGAAAGCATGCACTTAGCAGGGCAGAATCCATTGTGGTTGTTTCCCTGTGACCAAGTTTTAGATGAAGTCAGTCTGGCTGATGTGACCAGAGGACTTCAGCCAGTCTTTTTTCTGTTGAAATCCTGAATCATCTTTCAAGGGAAGGGAGAATATTAGCCAGCTGGGAAATGCAGGAATGGAGAAACCAACTCGGTCTGTTCTGGAAAGCCTTGAAACCACTCCTTCCTTCTGGAAAAAAAGCAATCCTCTGAAACAAACTAAAGAGGAAACCTCTGAAACAAACCAAGTAAAGTACCTCTGCAAAGCCCCAGGTGAAATGCAAGCCCCTCACCCCTGAAATTCCCTGTGCTTTCCCTTCTGCGGTGAGCACAGGGGAGGTTTCCTACTTCCACCCTCGCATGTTCATGAGGACGCTCTGAATTTCCCAAAACCAGAGCACAAGGTGGTTTCCCCAGGCTTTTTCAGGAGATTTTACCTTTTATGTTACATCGGTTGCTGGAGGCATTTGAATGGAATGAAAAGATTTTGAAGAAACCTCCTTGTAACTTTTGAGGATGGGTTTAGGTTTGCTCAAGGGCCACCCATTTGGCCAAACTCACAGTAAGATCTTCACAAGAAGACATTTTCTGGCTGGAGTTTGTGTTCCTTTGCTACCGATTCAGGTACTGTGTGTCTTGTGGGTTTCAGGGCACCACATGTAAAGCCCGCAGCATAGCAAGGTGACAAGTGTGGGGCAGGCAAGCATGTGAGATGGCAGCCTGGTTCTCCCTGCCCCGTGTTATCAGAGAGAAAAACAGAGTAATTCAGTTCTTCTGTTTTGTCTGGCCCTACGGACCACGGCGTATTTAATCAGCTGCTCTACATACCTTCAACTTGGACAAGAGTGTCAACTCAAGCCATATAATTAAGCTGGGAAATGAGATTTCCTTAGAGCAAATATAGAGCTGGGAAATGAGTAAGGAGTTTAGGAATACTCCAGATCTGTGGATTGTCATTTACATATTTGTGCCTGAAAATGACTCATGTCTCTTGGTAGACATCTTGGCTTCACTCTTTGAGGAAGCTTCCCTTAGCTTTATATATATATGTATGTATGTTTAAATTTTATAAAAACTCATTCTTGCAGGGAAAATGCTTGGTGAAAAGCATGTACTGAGTGGTTTCCAATCCCGCTCTGGCTCTCTTAACTTTTCCAGTCTGCTCCTGAGCATTGTCCTTGAAACTGTGTGGTACAGATCTACCAAAACCCTAGCTAATGAAACATGTGCTTGTCGCCTGTCTGCTGCTCAGCAGAGGATGAGCTGCAGCCCAGAGTGCTGCCAGCCCAGAACAGGACAGCAGCGGCTCGTCACCCTGTTAATCACTGCCGGTTAGTGCTTGGCAGCCTCATGGAGTGGGGTCCCATTCTGCCGTTTCACCTTGTGTCTCGGCTCTAGCCCCGTTCCTGCCAGCAGCTTCTAGTGCCGAGTGCCAGACCTGGCTGCCTTTCAGCTTCTGTTCTTGCTGTAGGAAGCATGCTCAGTGACTTAGAAGTCTGGAATCGTTCCTGTACTCTGAATTAAAGGTTTCAAATGAAAGAAACAGCTTATTGTACTTGGTGCCTTTTCGGGATTCTGCTGCGTTCTGCTTACATGCAGTGCACTTATTCCCCTGGCAGGGATTTTATCATAAAATATGAAGCTTAATTTTCATGTGCTTCAGATTGTTCCCTTAAAGATCGTAAAGATCCTTTTTTGTTTGTTTGTTTTTCTCCAAACAGCACCATGGCTGTTAGAGCATCGTTTAGCATTGCAGTTGGGGTTTGGCATGAGAGGAGAAGTACATGTGTTTTGGATCGTGTGCCACTGTGGTTTTTCGTCCATGGACATGACACGCCTTTGTGTGTGGAGCACTTGTCCTTGTCCCTAGCAAATGCTGGAGCCTGTTACAAGCTAAGCATTTATGTAATTGGGCTTTGGGCTCCTGTGTCAAATCTTTCTGGTTGTGCATCATCAGCGTTTTTTACCGCAGTGCTGCTTTGCATGCCCTTCCCCATGTCTTTGCATGATTCTGCAGTCTTCCTTGACAGAAGTTTTGTAAATTATGCTTTAGCAAAGCAACCAGGAGAAGATTTCTAAAAGCAGTTCTCTTCCCAGGGAGAGTGCCATCTCTAAGCAAGAAAACCTGCTGGTAGATATTAATTCAGCCCACAAATCTTGCACGAGGCTGGCACACTATAGCTGCTCGCTCACACTGATGTTTCTTGGTGGGGAGGAAGGTGCTTAACTCAAGGCTGAAATCTGATGTAGGAGCAGCAGAGCAAATGTTCCTCTGCCAGTAAGAGCAGCCTTTTCTCTCATCTGTTTGCTCTGGCAAGGTATCACACTGGCGGTTGCCTTTTCTCCCCTGCTAAACGTGGCCTTCCGGAAAAGATTCCTTTCCTTACTCTCTATGTGTGGATGAAACAGATGACAGAGTGGACTTGAGGGGAGGTACTTTTTAGCACAGAAGTGTCTCCCCATTTGGAGTCTGATGGCTTTACTGTCCATGCCCAAAAAAGCTGGGAGTCGCCAGTGCTGGGGAAGGATGCTCGGAGAACGTGGAGGGAAAAGAAGCAAGAGAGTCTTCAAGGCTGGAGAGCAGCTGACTGGAAGCACTTAGACTTGTTTAAACTATGTTAGTGTAGCATTATAGAGCACTTCTGCCTTAAAATAGGTAAATAAATACCTCAATTGTTAGAAGCCTGAACGCCCCCGTTTCCATCCCTGCTTGTATTTATCAGCCCAGTTACAGTGAGGTGTTGTGTGGATAACGCAATAGGGTCTGTTCCACTTGCGTCCGGATTTCAGTGCCTGAAAGCTGTTCCCCCGCTGTGTGGCTAGCTGGCAACTTCTCCATCTGTCTCGCTGCTTTTATGCCAAAGCAGTGCAGCTCTCGGGCTGATGTTTGGGCACAACCTCCAGCGGTAAGTTATCGCGACAGTTGCGAGGCTGAAGAGCGAAGCCGGGTGATGAGATCTAGGAAACTGGTTCCTTTGAGCAAACAACAAATGTTTGGACTCTCTTGAAATATATGCAGGAGTTCAGAAGTAACTTGCTTTTCGGCACAGTGTTGGGTGCCTCTGTGAACATGCTGTACTGCTGTAACGGGCAACAGCCTAAAAATCCCACTGCCTTCTGCAATGCTGCTCTTAAGGAGGTACCCTCTGTAGGGAAAATACACCGAGAATTAGGAAGCAAAGCTTCTTCCTGCCCAATTTGTGGCAAGCTGGCTGGATTCTGGGAGGCTGCTCAGATCCCAGGCCCTCTGAGGCAGGGACAACCTCTTCTGTTTTCGTACAGTGTTCAGCATGGCAGGGTCTTTTAAAAATGCTTTTCCTAATATGCAATTGGGTCAATAATCTCTCTTTTGTTTTCTCCTTCCGCTAGGTTGCTATAAAGATAATTGATAAGACACAGCTGGATGAAGAGAACCTGAAGAAGATATTTAGAGAAGTTCAGATCATGAAGATGCTTTGCCACCCACATATCATCAGGTTATACCAGGTAGGAGCACTCTGCAGTGGGTTTTCCATCCCTCTGCACGACAGCTTTATGCTGACTGTATAGTAATGCTTTCTCTAGGGTTATCCCTCCATTTCTCCTACGTGAAATAATGGGAAAGTCTTTTATGTTTTCAGGGTCTCAGGGAACTTTGATTAGAGGGGTGGGGGGAAAGTGTGGCTAATCCTTCTATTTTCTGGGAGATCACACTTCCGCTGTGGGCTGGCCTCTTGCCATTTGTTTGTCGCTATTGTGTGCTTTTCAGTTTCCCAGTTGAAACCAGATGCAGGCTCCCCTTCTCAATTTAAGGGAGAGAGTAAGTCTTACCCGCTAGCAGGACTGAAAGCATGTGAGTACTTGGGTCTCCTCTCTCTGCCCAGTTGCCCTGTGGCCCCAAGGACTTGCTGAAAGTCCTTCCCAGGGAGATCCCTGGAAGGTGATCAATAGCAGCGGCAGACCTGCTTTTGAATATTGTTTGCAGACTTCCTCCAGCTTGTTTGGCATCTTTACTCTGCAAACAAAACCACCAGAGACAGAATCCATGTGTGTTGCCTTTTACATACATATTCGGTGGTGCCCCTCGGACTGCACGATCAAATAGAACAGCAAGGAAGTTGCAACTGGCTGGAGACAAGCAGGCAGGAGAGTGATGGGAGCGGAGGAACAAAGGGGACCAACACCTTGGTGAAACGTTAAAAGCTGTTTCAGAAGCTGTTGGACAGATGAAAGACTCCTGCTCTGGGCCTTTCTGATACAAGGGCTCAAGCAGTGACTTACAACCAAAGAGTGCTAAAAAGTTCTGTGCAAACTCTCCTCTCTGTTGCTTGCAGTCCCAGTTCTGGGGAGCTGTGGGACAGAGGCTTCTTTCCAGGATCGTGCCAGAGCTGACCACTGACTGCCAGGTTCATGCAGAACTACCTGCGCCTTTGATGGAGCGGTGCACTTGCCAGAGGGCTCTCAGTCACAGGCTGTTTTGGGAATGGAGGGGACTTCCATCCAAGCTGTGGATGGAAGGTTAGCTCTTCTTTGGGCTGGTATGGAAAGTGGAGAAAGGACTGTCCAGGGCCCTTCCTGGGGACAGTTTTCAGGTGCAAGAGACTAATTAAAGATGGGTGATCTCCTGTTTGTGGCTGCCTGACTCGGATGGCAGGCATTGGAATGTGAAAAACTTGGAATCCTGGGGGAAATATGCTGGGGTTATTTCCTTTTGTAATGTAATGTTCATGTGCGCATTTTAAGGGAGAAGTTGTGGTAACCTGCAATAGAAGTTGCCATTCCCTACAATCAGCTTTTGTCTGTTCAAGCCCAGTCTGCTTCTCATCTGTGCCTGATAGATAGGAGTATTTAACGGGACTCCAAAGAGTTAAAACTGAGTAGAAGTGACAGAGGTTAATGTTTAGCTGTTTTGGCCAAACTGTCAAGTGTGAGATGCTTACAGCAAACACTGCAGAATTGCAGCACTTTAAAGGTACTTAGGGAATGTTTGTTTGCAAACTGACTCCTTAAACCTTTTTTTTCTGAGCCAAAAATCCCTTTTTCAACCTGTTTTATTCCATCTAAAGCTTTTGATATGATACTGAACAGGTGACACTTGTGGCTCAGCTTTGCTAAGGTGAGAAAAGAGTACCCACTGTGGAGCATGTTTCATCTGGCTGTTCTTTCTGGGTACTTTCAGTGGCATTTATTTTTAGATAAAAGCTACTAAAACCTGGAGTTGGGAATTCAGAGCCTTTCACAGCTTTTCATCAGGAATCTGACTTTAAAAATCACGTTTCCTTGAGCTTATAGAACTTAAAAGGTGTAAGTGAAAAAGGAGAAAGTGTCTATAATGCTAGCAGTCTATAATGTAAGAGATTCTGTCTAGAAACAGAAACATGCTTGAAAATATCTACTGAAGGCTTCTCTGGACATGTAGTATCGCCATTGAGTGGGAGCTGTACATCATGCCCTGTGACACTTGAGCAGAACTGAGGTTCATCTTCGTTATACTCTTAACATTCAGCATAATAGTGATCCAGCTGTTAAAGCAGCTGCCGTTGTCTGGATCAGGCTTGTATTTTTTAAAATATGAAGTCTGCGTGTTCGAGTCCTAATTCTTAGTAGGAACAAGCAGTGTGGGGCTCCAAGTGCCAAGCTTCTCTGTTGGGATAATAGTCCATGTTGTGTCAAAAAGTGAACTTTCACTTGTCTTTGAAACAGAGAAAAGCCAAAACGAAACCAAAATGTTTCCAGGCCTTTTCTAAACACCCTGGAGTATGCAAATGGACCTCTTAAACCTGGCACTGGAGGTTCAGCCCTGCAGTCCTGGAAATGAAACACGGTGGGTTTTTCCATTGACAAAGCCACAAAACCTGCTAAATAAATGGCATCAAATTTTGGAAAACACCCCAAGTGCGTACTTTCCTGAAGGCAGGTCACAAAATCTAATCCAGTCACAAAACAGCCCTCGGAGCCACCATTACCAAATCTGCAGGCAGGAAGGCATTATTTGCTGTTTTTTCTATGCTCAGTGCAATTGCGCGCCCTCACCCACTGTCTATTAAGCATTAAAAATGTAGTTGAGGCCTGTCTTTAGCATATAGTGCCTTGCCCTATGCTTTTCTTCTCTTCTGTATCCTGATAGGGCCTTTCCTAGAAGTTGTTCAGGACTCTGATGTCATTTTGGAGTATAGGTTTCACTAAAGGCGATAGAACTGCGCTCAGAAATCAGTTGTGTGCTTCCAAGAGTCCTGTGCAGCAGCTCTGCTGCGGTGTGGAGCGTGGCATTGCTCTCCATCAGCCCCTTGCTGCCTTTTGTCTGCCCTTTACAGAAATCCCATCTAATATATTGCCAGCCTTGCGTGTTGGACTGCTATCGTCCCAAAATCCTAACTGACTCTTAAAAAATGTGTTTTAAAAACTGTGAAAAATGTGGTGTTACCTGGCTGAACCATGCAGCCTCCCTAAAGCAAAGCCCATGCTGTGGTTTGTGTCTAATAGGTCTTGACTCCTTGTCGCTTGACTCAAAGTCACTTATTGATTCAGCGAATATTCCTCCCTTCGGCAAAATTGCATTGGTTATTTTAGTGCCTGCAATGGACTGATTAATTGAAAGGGTGAACTAAGTTTGGTTGTAGGAGCCCTGAAAAGTCTCCCAGGCTGCTGGAATGAGACAAAACTGGGGAGCAAATGCTAAAGGAAGGGGAAATAGAAGAGGAGGAAGGTGAAGTGTTGTGTTTAGTTACAGATTTAGTGTTTAAAACTTGCTGTTTGATTCTTACTTTCCCCAGTTCCTGTCCATTCCTTTGCATAGCTCTGTAAAGCATGGGAAAGTAATATTTTTGATTTGATGAAAGCAGTTACACATGTTATAGGAAGAATAAATTTTTTTTAGTTACGTTTCTTTTTGCACGCGGCAGTCTACTTATCTGTCACTTTTCTGTCCTTGCGTCCAGGTTATGGAGACGGAGAGGATGATTTATCTAGTGACAGAGTACGCTAGTGGAGGGGAAATATTTGGTAAGTACATTTATTGCATTCTTTAATCAGATAATGCACTTGGTCAACTACAGTAAACTGAAAATAGCTGCCACGCTCTCTTGTTTCAGTTGAGAGATGCCCTTCAGCCTGAAAACTTTCCACTGACAAAAGGGGTAAAGAAATAAATGCTACCAACTTAATGGAAAAATAACTTCCATAACCTCTGTTTCTTCTTTGGGTTTCATTGACAGGTGGTTCTGCTACTTTTTTTATGCTGACTTTGGGATTAAAGACGTTGGAAATAGTAATCCAGTTAGATTTTGAAGTGTTGCTGAATACTTTGCTTCCCAGCAAGTTATTTCAAACTTGTTGACGATAGCGGAAATGTTGTTTGTTGGTAGCTTTCAAAGAAACAGGCAGTCCTGTGGTTCTGTAGTATTTTGTTCTCAAAACCATGTATTTTCTTATCTTTTTCATATCTGATGTTATCTTAGCATGTATTAGTTACATCCATTTTAAACTCCATTGTCTGCTAAGAATATTTTGGCTGAGCTTTCTTGACCACAGAAGCTATTCTTTAAAGGCAAAAAAGTATCTGTGCAGCACAATTGCAAGAACTGTTGACTGATTTATTAATTTGTTTTATTACCATGACCAGTAAGAAGCTTGTAGAAATAGAGATTTACTTACACACTGGAATTTTGCACCGGGTGGCGGAGTCAGAATTTTGCAAGATTGGTCTTTACTAACTTAGCCAACGTGAGCCTCAGAAAAGGGGGCAAATCCTTCGTGCTTGAAGTGAGCTAGCTTAAATCTGCTTCCAGGCAGTGTCCTTGTGAGGACAGTCACATACGGCCTGTCGGCTAAATGGAAATACTCTCCTTTTTGTCCTGTTAAGTTATTGCAGCAGATTCACTTTTGATGTCAGAGCCTCTCACTCTGCTGGAACTGCGGCCGAGTTGTAATAAAAGATGAAGCTCTTAGAGAAGCAAGACAAGCTCCAAATTAAGGAAAAGGAAAACAACTTGAGCTGAAAAATGCTGGTTTCCACTGAATATAATCTAATACCAGTTCCTTAGTACCTTCGTAGATGGCCATCATGCCTTATTCTCAACATTGTCCTTGTCCTTTGGATTTCTTCTCTGAGAAGGTGACAGCTGAAGGAAGAAGCAAGTAGTAGCTGATGTTTGGAAAGTGTGGATTGCCTGGTGAAAAACCCGACTTCCTCCAGCCGAGTCTTCCAGTTGTTTCCTCAAACATGAATCACGGTGCTAGGCACCCAGCGGTTCTGGAAGCTTGTGAAATTCGTCTTACCTTGTGCAGCAAGCCGTAATTGCAGCAAAATCACTTGAATGGGTATTAGAGTTCGCTTGTGTGTGGATCACTGCAGAAAAGTATAAATTACTTTTTGCTTTTTCTCCCTCTTCTGGTGAATTTGGCAGAGATGGGCTCGTCTTTTTTAAATCCAGAACTATGTGCAAGCTCATATACGAACTTGGAATGAATTCTCTTAGCCTTCTACGTGAGTCGAAGTGAAAATCTCATTGCTTTCTGAAATATTTTATGCTGTAGTAAATTCAGCTCATTAGCATGGCTAATTTCCATTACACTGCCCAGCATTTTATCCTCATGGATAGCTGGGAGCAGCCAGTTATGTAACAGCCATGACGTTTTTCCAGGCCAAAGCCAGAGGTTGTGCCCCCACTAGCCGGTTTTGAGCATTTTCAGGCACTGCGCGAGGCCCTGTGCGCCCTCGGTGTTGGAGCAGAGAGGGGGAAACTAAAGTCTCAGCTTTTTGTAATCGGAGTTTCCTGAGGAGCCACGAAGACTTTGTTCTAACAGCGGAAGCAATTTACAGGGAGGAAACAGCAACCCATTTTGGGAAGGCTTCCTTGCAGTCGTTAGCATCTCCAGTACTAAAGAATCTCACGTCCTCACGTTGTTGAGAGAAAGTCTATCGCAGCGCAGGCTGGCTTCGCACCTGCTGACTCTTCCGTACTGTCGTGCAGCAGGCGGAAGCTGGGGCTTACCTATTATTAAGGATAAAACATTGCGTACACATTGCTTCAACTCAACGCCTGTCCCTCTTATGGTAGGCTTGTTAGGGATCGCTGGACGTGCTGCTGGGATAGCCATGTTAGGTGTGTATGGACAGTGCAGTCACTGTGTCCATTACTGCGCACTGGGGAATCCTCTATTAAATGTGCCTGTGCTGAGTCTTTATCTCTTTTTCTTGATTGTCTCCTAACATCTGCATGACCTAGGTTTTGAAGTGTAGTGCGGAGCTGCAGAAATGGGGGGCGCTGGCAGCCATGGTTTTCTGGATGCTAAATGCTCGGTGTGAGGTTGAGTGCCTCGTATAATCCGAGTTACAGTGTCAGGCTTTTGTGAATGGCAAGTTTTTGTTAGAAGCAAATCTAAGTTGTTCTCCTTGGTGCTTTAAAAAGACTTTCACAGGCTTAAACTGTACCATACAACTGTAAATATTACATGGGCAGCAATATAGGTTGGAATTTTTAGCTGAAAGAATGGTAGTTTCTCTAAATGGCCACGGTTTAAGTCAGTCAGTGTTGGACGCTTGTCTGTCTTGTGCCTGGTTGGTCTGAGCTCTGCAGGCTGTTCTGGGTAGGCACCTGGGAGAGCTTTACAACCTGTTTATCTGAATTTCCAGTAAAAGGGCTGATAGCTCCTTCAGTGGCCAAGCTGTGCCGTAAGTGTCTTTGATTCATCTGTTACTGGAAACGTTTTGATAATTTGCTTTGTTTGCATAGCGCTGCATGGGGATCAGGGGGAAGACTTGCTTTCGCTATGGGCTTAAGCAGCAAAATGTAAATTGTTATTTTTTTCCCAATGCATGTTTTGCGTGTGGTTGGGTTGCTGGTTTGACATCATGAACAAATTAATGTCTCCTTTTAAACATACAGTGCTCTTTGTTCCAGGTCCCTTGAGTGTCCTTTTTTGTGGTCAAACAGAATACAGTCTAGAAGTCTGTTTTGATTTCAGCTGTTTACTATGAATACTGTAAATAATCTGCAGCCCTCATTGACAAGAATATGAGTACTTGGTTGATTAACAAAAATTCTCAGAAAGCTTGACAAAATTCTCATCTGGTTAATGTGGTTAGCACATCCGCTGTCTCTGCCCTGTCTCCCCATCTCCTGCCTGTTTGTCCTGAGCTTTCTGAGTGTGAACTGGACAGAGGCGTTAAACAACGTGGTGTCAGTCTCTAAGAAGGTCAGGCTGCTTCTGAGATCACAAGGTCACCAAATACACTGGAAATGTGACTTAATCCACCACCCAGAGGAGATGTAAAGCTTAAGCAGCATTTGCTTTCCAGACAGAAAGCAACTTAAAAGCGTGAGGAGTCTGTCCAGAGGTGAAAAGTGGAAACTTGTGTATCAGTCCTGTCTCTTAACCAGAAGATGCCTTTTCCTCAGTGTAGGATTTTACTGTTTTTAATGCAGAGAGCAGCATCAGGTGCTTCATATAAGTACAGACAACAGTGACTGATGTTTTTAAGGGTTGCAAAATGAAATCGTGCATTCCTTCCTCTCTGGAAAACACTCAAAGGAGCAACGCCATACACATCTTCAGCTCCCGCAGAGCACACTGACGTGTGTATGACCCAGCGGCGAGTCTGTGCTTCTGGACTTGGTGCACTCAAGATCAGTGTGCTGGCTCCCAGCTGAACATTCAGGTCATCTCTGTAACCTCCATTGCACAAGAGGTTTATGCAGACTAAGCCTGCAATGGTTAATTTTGGCATACAGTTGCCCTTGGTGGTATGTGAAGTATTCTGTAGCTTCATTGTTTCTGTCCTTCCTCTGGAGCTTGTGCAGAAATGTCAGTGGTCTCCAAGTGCTGTGCCTACGTGCAGAGCTTGGGGACTGGCCTCTCCTCACATTTCTTCATGAAAAGTGAAATTTCATGCCTAACCTAAGAAGATTTTTTTCACAGCCTAAGCAGGACTGACTAATAAAAGGCGCAGCAGAGTTTTCTGCGTGAGCAGACATCTGGCAGGGCAGCCCCTGAGAGCAAGACTCTGAAGTGTGCAGGACCCAATGGCATGTGTCACTGTCTGTGCAGGGGGACAGGTGACCCTGGTCTGGGCAAAAATATACTTAGGATAGCCCTGTAGGAAGACGCCTGCTGCAGTAGGTGGATTTGATTTCTTGCCTGCAGAAGAATCTCTAAAATATTTTTTTGAATGTTGAGAGATTGGAGCCTTTCACTTTGTTTTAAGAGCGCTTGCTATATTGGCAGGCTCTGCTCCCAAATTCAAGCAGCATAAAAGATGTGAATGACCTTGACTTGTTTAGGAGCTGAGCTACTATCTGTTGATCAGCGGTAATGCTTAAATTGGAGCAGGCCCTTGCTTAACTCTGCTTGCCAGTCTCCCAACTCTTTAGAGTAAAGAATTTATGACCATGCAAATGACTTAATGAAATATGATGGGGCTACTTGAGATAGTAAATTTTGCTTTTCCTAGCAAGTGACTTGAAGGTCACACTGGAATTGGTATGGATTCCCTTCCCCAGCCCTGGCTCAGATTTGCTCATGGAATAAGTTCATCCGATGAATAAAACTTAATTGACAAGTTTTCTGAAAAACAACTTCACTCTGTTGCACAACATGAGTAGTCAAACGTAGAGAAGTAGGTTGCTGTGCAGTCAGAAGCCAGCAGAACTTCTTTGATGGATCTTGGTAATTAGTATTTACTGCAAGTCAATTATGTCACAGGTATTTTAATTAATGGGTGACTGGGAAAAATACAACCACCTGATGAGAAACCTTCAGAAGTGATTTATTTTTATTATTTTCAAACACAGATATCTCTGTCAAGCCTTCCAGTTTAATGGAGTTTATGGAGTGAAATTAATCATTTCAGCCTATTTTTGGCCAGAAGTCTTTTGAGGCCAACTCAATGGCCCAGCTGAGAAGTAATAGCCTCTTGAAACGGGCAAGGAGATAATAAGCCCCTGGGGTTTGGCTTGCTAGTGCCTCTGTTCCCCCGCTCTGTGGCCCACACTCGAGGGGAGAGGGCTTGTGCAAACCTCTTGGAAGCCTCTCCCGTGAGTTGGGGAAACTCGGGAACCCTCCTGGTCCCGCATGTAGTCAGGGAGTGTGGTTGGTTACTGGGGGCTCTCCAGGATGCTTCTCAGGTTTCTCCTGGCTTTCTGTACCACTGTCCTCAATTCCATGATTTGCCCACTACTATTCCTGCAGGTATCTCTTACCGTGCCGCATCAGTTTTAGCTAGATTTGCTTATAGGGTAGAGAGATATTAGGGAAGGATAATAATTGTATTTCATTATTCAACTGCTGCTTACTTTGACTTTTACACTTTTCCTGGCAGAGTTTTGTTGCCAGTTCTGCTGATGCTTCGGGGGAGGGGGATGCTTTTTCTCCTTTCTCTGCCATTTCTACTGCTGGTCCCCTGCCTGTCCATGCCCACTTGCAGGATGGTGTGATGAGTGGCTTCTGTAAGTCTGGTTTTAAGTGGATTCATTTAAGTTGGGTTGCTGCTGTATGTCTGCCTTTGTGATCTCTTAGAGAGACTGTCCCTGCCCACGCGTGCAATGCTAGCTTCCAAGGAAAGCTGAGCTGGCAACAAATACTACCTTTGAGTGAGAGTGTAGATTTTGAACAAAATATTTTAGAGTACTCAGGTTTCTGTAGTAGAGGCAAGCTCCATTTTTACAATCAAATGCATTGTTGAATATTGCAAGTCTGTTTTTGCAGCAAAACAGTAGCAAGTACGCAGAGGCTGGTTATGAGTGTCAGGAACCCCTGCACATGTTTTGAACTGTGTACGATGAATTTCTTTTGTTGCATTGCAGAAGTAAAACTGTTCCTGAAGTTGTACTTTAGTACTGACTTGTAGCATTTGTAAGGGGAGCCTGTGTGCTTCAGGAGTGTTCAAACTGGGTCTCAGCCAAGGTGTACCTTGAAAAGCGCGCTGTGTCCAGCCTGAGCAAGGAGAGTGTGGGTCAGAGGCAGACGTACAGCCGGCTGGAGTGGAGCTGGCATAAACTGCAGAGCACGGCAGGGTTTCGCTCCGATCTGGTCACGAGTGGCTTTCCCTCTGAAGAGGGTTGATGTTAAATACTTTCTGCAGCTGGTAGGTGTGTTGGCTAGAAAGCTGAAGTGTCTCTGTAACTAGACAGGACTTCACTGGTTTCGGCAAGAGTTATCTTTGGTGAGGCTTGTTAGACCAAAGACAAATTTGCTGTGAAAAACCAGAGGGAAGGAGGGATGGCATATGGCCATGAACCTGCACCTCTCACTGTCGAGGTAATATGGTATGAGGGAGGCTTGGTATTTGACCGAAGGAAAAGGTTGAAAAAGTTTTATTTTGATTTTGAAAAAGATTTCAAAACCTTTACACTTTTCACAAAACAGTTCTGATTTTCCAGCCAGCCCCGTCAGCTGTCTTCTAAATAGAGGAAAGATTGTAATTTTAAAGCCTTTCACTTGGAGACAGCCCAGGTAAGGGCTGGTGTGTCAGTGGCGTGCCGGAGTCCCTTCCCATAGCTTCAGCAGTGACCCTGTCTGGTGTTTGAATCTGTAAAACACGCTGGTGCCCATGTCGTTCCCCATCTCCATCCTCTGCATCACTTGCGGTAAGCGCGCGAGAAGCCCCTGTCTGGGTTGCGCTCCCTGTGTGAATAACCACTTTGTTCTTCGCTTCGTCCCTTACAGATCACTTGGTGGCCCATGGACGTATGGCCGAGAAGGAAGCCCGGAGAAAGTTCAAGCAAATAGTGGCTGCTGTCAACTTTTGTCACTGTCGTAATATAGTCCACAGAGATCTGAAGGCAGAAAATCTACTTCTGGATGCTAACCTTAACATCAAAATAGCAGGTGAGCTAAGACTAGCAGTGTGGGAGGAAGGCAGCTGCTTTCAGAAGTTAATAAATGTAGGCATTGGCTGCTTCCAGGTATTCAGAAAGAAGGAAACGCAGTGCAGCTAAAGGAAGCTTTGGATTTCGGTGTGGCCTGCTGCCCAGAGCTGAAACTGCCAGGTTGTAGCCGGGAGATTTATATCTCCCTTCAAGTAGCGCAAAATAAAAGACGACGGGAAAAAAAAAGCAGGTTTGGCTTCATAGGCAGATATGCGGCTGTAGATACTGCGGTGTTCCAATACACTGGATAGTGGGTGAGACTAATATTAAAAAATTGACCTTGCTTTGAGTCCTGCTGCCGGTTTAGGACTTCTTCGAAGGAGTTCAGACTGAGTGAGAGAGAAAGAATGGAAGAGGAGGGATGACAACATTTATGGTAGAGCAGTGAAGGGGAAACAGCACTCTTGGTATCATTTTACTATGCTGTCTGACAGAGCAAGAGAAGTAGCCCCAGTGCTTTGGGTATTTTATTCATTGCAGGGTGAGAAGCTGAAGTTACTAAATAAACAGGCCCTTACAGTCTGTTCCCAGTGTTTTGCTGGGCAGTGGGGTTTTTCGCTAATAACTGCCCTTCCAGAGAGCTTGCAACTCGGATGGTTTCTAGGCTGACCTAACACAGACCTGCATGTCTGTGATCCTCTTGTACATGAGATTGAGCCTTGGCTGCTGAGCTCTGTAATGCACTGACTAGACTTGACTTTTTAGCTTTGTGGGATTATGTAGCAACCGATTGAAACAAGAGGATTTAATACTGCCCTGCTCATCTCATTTCATGGGCTTTTGAATTGGAAGAGCTCATACTTACTGTTTAATTCTACTAGAGCCTAATGCATAGCAGAGCATTTTTGGAAAGCACTTTGTTGCCCCTTCTCTTAATAGGCTTCCTTGGAGAGCTTGTTGGCTTTTGCAAGAGTTTGTAACTTGATTTAAAAAAAAAAAAAAAAAAAAAGTGCTCAGGGCTACAAAACTTTTCAGTCTGTGAGCAATTTTAATACTGGGAGTTGGGGAATACTCTTCTAGCTTGATACCATCTTGGAGAGAGGAACCAGTCTTATTCCTCGTGTTACTGTTCTCTTATGTACCATCCGTAGGTGTTAGATTAGAGTTTAATATTTGATTTGTAGTAAAATGATTAGTAATTTCTTCGGTTTCTCTCATCCTCACTTTGTGAGGAGGGAATGGATAAGGAATAGAAAGGAGTGAAGGACTTCCTGAAACTTCCTCTGGACACTTAATGGTATGAACCCTGTCCTCCTTGGCACAAGGATGATAACCTGCTCTTTGCTGTTCTGGGAGCAGAAGATGAGCAAGACACATGTTGCTGATGAAGTATAAGTGGTTTGTAGTGTTTCCTATGTGTTAAGCTAATCTGTGCTGCCTTGCGCTGTGCAGTGTTTTGTGTCCAACTGAAAGCCTGCTAGCTCCCGCTTCCCAGGACTGCACTGTGTGCAGTCACCGAGAGAAACATACTGACAATGTGGGGAAAATGACTTGGTTTTGCCAGTCAGACTCATTTCCTGCTGAAGGAGGGCAGCAGCAAGCACCTGTTGGTAGCTGCTGCAGTGGAAGGAGTTGGTGGCAGGTAACGGAGCTCCGACAAGAAAGGCTGTTCAGGAGGTCTTTATGAGCAGCACTTTCTGGTATCTGTTTATGCGAACAGATGCACTAATGATTTGAGGCCATCTTGTGTTCATGGGGTAAAATCTAATCTGTGTGTAGGGGAGGGAGGGTGCCTAGCAAATAAGAAAGAAGTTAAAAACTAACCCAGGTAGAAACTGGAATACAGCTGGATTTCCTACAGAAATGTCCACATGAGCATGCTGACAAGCTCTGTGAATGTCTGAAAATTGTGGAAACTTTTTTTTTTTTTAATCTAAGGGAGTTGGAAACTATTTTCCTTCCAAATCTCAGCTCCCAGAATGGACTCTAGAAGATAGTTCCCACCCTGATGGTGGTAGTGTTTTACTTGGCAGGAAGATGTGGTAGTGATTTGAAAAGTAGCCTGGAAAAGCTGATTTATGGTATAGGATTTTCCAAGTATTAAGTTTTGTCCCTATAACTCATCAATTACAACTTGACACCGGTTCTTCCATTGTTTCAAGAGCAAAAAAAGAAGCGATAGCAACCGATCTCTTTCACCCCAGACCTCCCAGAATAAACACTACAGAAATGCGCAAAGCCCTATTACACAGGGTGGAGGATTGGCTAAACCTTCACTGCCAAACCCGTTAACTGTGTCTAACTCAAACCTCTTCAATAATCCATTTAATGTTCAGCTGATGGAAGCTAGACATATATCTCAAGTGTCTTCTGAAGGCTCTGCTCGGTAGGTCTGGTCACTTTTTATCTGCCAAGTAGCAGCAACACAGACAGCCTGAAGGATGGATGCAGTAAGCCAGTGTGTCATCTCTGACACTCAGATCTGAGACTGGGACTAGAGCTTTGTGGTTCTTCTGGTACCCATATGCGCAGCCTTTAGTAATGTGCATAATTCCATCAGCTTTTGGAGTTTTGCAGACTCTCACCGGTGCAGATTTTCTAGCACATTACTACTGACCTCCATTTGCAGCTCTGCATCCCTTACTTGGCATTGGTTAAGTAATTGACACAGCAAGATAGTGTAGCAGTCTCAAAGTCAGTTAATGCTGCTATTCTTACTCAATGGTGACTACAAGTGTGCTTTTGGGGTTTGGGTTCAGGGTTGTTGTTTTTTTTTTTTTTTGATTGATTGCAACTATACTATTTTTCCGTAAACAGTAAGATAGATACAAACACTCTTACCCTCGTGCTCATTTTTCCCATGGATGCCTTTTCTCCAGCATACCTTCTCAAAGTCTGAGTCAGTAGCTTCTGGCACTATGTTCACTTGTGCTCCCAGTCAGAGGGTTCAGCCAGGAATTGAGATTATTGCTAAATACCCAGGCCTTCCTGGGGTATGGTTTCAGAGAGGAATCTGATCTATGCATTGCTTTGCATTCGTTTGCAAGAGCCTGCTTGCTCTTTCACCTTCTGAGGATAAAAGTTCCTGTTGTGCAGATACTAAAGGCTCTTGCTCTGAGGAAATGTGAGGGACTGGGCCCACCTTTTTATAGCACAGAGATGTTTCTTTTAAATATTTTCCCTATATCACATCATTGTGACTTTTACCTTGCTCTTTTTAAAAATGCTCCTCTTCC
This sequence comes from Buteo buteo, assembly GCF_964188355.1. NCBI lineage: Eukaryota > Metazoa > Chordata > Aves > Accipitriformes > Accipitridae > Buteo > Buteo buteo. The sequence goes on from NC_134179.1 coordinate 7,494,713, forward strand.
CTCTGCATCTGTTTGTGGAATGAGACCTGGTTGCTCCCTGGGGATTTGGATTTGTATGTCTGGGGTGAACTGGGGTGACTTGTCATAGTTTTTAAGAAAGTTTAAATTGTAGTTTGTTTTTTTTTGTTTGGTTTAGATTTTGTTTTGTTGTTTTTTGTTGCTTTGGGGTTTTCAAATCCTCCACTGAACTTTCAGGGGGGCTTTTAAAAAGCCTACTGTTTTCACCAGCCTTGACCTCAGTTGATGCAGCACAGGTGGGTTCTGGAAGCTGTTTCCAGCCTTTGAACAGTGCTTCACGTAAGATGGAGCCATCTGGCTCCAGCTCCCTGCAGAGACGAGCAGCGTGACTCACCCGGAGCCCAGAAGGCACTGGGTAGAGCAGCAGCTCTCCACAGAGAGAGGTTTTTCATCCTGAAATCTTGGGCAGCCATGGGGTGCAGGAGCTCCAGGACCTGCTGGGTGGACACCGACATGCTGGCGGCAGCACCTCTGCCCTTCTAGCCTGGTCCTCTAAGGAGAGGCTCTGTGGGGCTGCTCCCTCTGCCCACCTCCTCTCCACTGTCAAAAAGAGCTGTGAACCCATGGGCTAATTTCAACCTGATGTGGAAGAAGGGTAAAGTTTCAAAGATGGCCAATCTCCTGCAGCTCTTACAAAGCAGAGAAGGTTGCGGGAGGCAGCTGTTGCATGTCTGTTCAGAGGCAGCAGTGGCTGCCAGCTGGCATGGCAAGGCACAGCTCTGCCCTCGCTGCAGAATGTGCTGCTGCTTGCTCGCCGTGCCGCTATCGAATGGGGCTCGTCGGCATGACCGGTTAGCGGGCCAGTGCAGCAGTGTGGGGAACACCTCGGTCCTCTGTCCTGTGCACAGCTGGAGCTGGTGCTGGGCTGCACGAGGTGGCGTTCACTGCTTTGAAAATACGGTTGGTTCCCACAGTGCTGCAAAGCCCATTCGAGTACATACAAGGATAAATAAAAGTAACTAAACCAGAATAATTTGCTCAATATATGTGAAGTACCAAAATTCCAGTGTGTTCTTGCACAGTTGGAAAGAGTTTACATCTAAACTTGACTTACAGATGCTTTGTTGTGAGGAGATGGAAATACATTTTAGTGCTCTAGTTTTTATTGCTTGCTCTGATAGCTGTAATTCAGGCACTTGTTACACAACCTGCTTTAAACATGAGACAGAACAGCTCAAAAGCTTGCAGAAGTGGAAAAGACAATTGTGTGGCTGTGTACTATTTCCCTGAAATAGTCCTCCAAAGGCTGACTGCTCCTGTGTTTTGGAAGTTTAGATGAGTTCATTTCCAGCAGTAAAAACCCAAAGGGTGTTTAACTGCCTCGTTTTGATACTGTGATGCTTTTAAAGAACATTTACCATCTCTGTGCTCTGTTTTGAGGTAGGGTTTGAGTAGCGTTGTCTGTACTCCAGGTATTTCCACAGGATCATGACACGCTAGGTATTCTTCACAAGCGTAAACCATCTCCACACAGAGAATTTTGCCCCCGCAAAGGGATGGGAGGAGGGGAAGTTGGCTGTACCCTCCTGGCGCTGAGCTAGCAGCAGTCGTGCCGACTGCGCCTGCTGTGCCGAGCTGTGCTAGGTGGTCTGCTGAGCTTTGCAGAAGCTGTTTGAAGGAGGAGAGGAAAGTCACCTGAAATTAGGTCATGGAAAATCCTGTAAGGAAAGCGGTGATGGTGAGCGGGAGCACAGACTCACCAGTTAGTGCATTGTCTGTGGAGTGCTTGTGGCGTTTTCTGTGCCTCCTGCACAGAGGTGTTGGCCATCACTGGCCTCGCTGATGGCTTGTTCTTGGAAGTTGGTGTGAAACTCTGGGCGCTGGTGTTAAGGGGCTTTTGTTTAGCAGATGACAACCATTTTCCTTTCTGCAGGGTAATATCGAATGTGTTGGGGCAAACCTGTAGTTTTACATGATTTAGGAAAACAAATATTTCTTGATGGCTAAAGAAGATGGCATGCCAAAGTCCTTACCTTTTAAAGCACGGGTAAAAGACTGTAAGGAGAAATAAGCGATAAAAACGAAGATGAGTTTTCAAGATGAATGTGTATTTATTTCAAGAAATGGGAAAAAAACTTTTGCGCTTTTGCATTTCAAGTATTCTTTACCATTTGTATACATGTAGTGAAGTATGCGTTTTCGGTCCAATTCTCCTGGCACGACATGGGGATCTTGTGTTTCACTGACAGGTAGGCAGTCAGCTGTGCATTATTCCAGATACGCTGCAGTTCTGACCACTGATGGAGTCAAAATTAATCTTAAGCTCTTTATAAGAGATTTTCACTTTCTGCAGCTGTACTGCGTATTTTTGCCACGATGCTTTTTTGGTTTAATCAGTTAGAATTTGCAAACTGAGCTCTGGCCTCCTTGGTTTTTTCCAGTGTTTCTCAACAAGCCTGCCGTGAGGATCTGCTGCTGGTGCAAATGCCATGAAAAATGTCCTTGTTGCTGTGGGTCCCCGTCCGCGTGCGTTAATGTCACTCACCCTCCTGCTGGCACACTTCTAGCAGAAACACAGGCAGAGCAGTTTGCAGATAACCTTTGTGGCACCGCTCCTTCTGATGGAGCTTGCTTCTAAGGGCACCTCGTTCACGGGACATGGAGACGCCTCTTTCTGACTGTATATTTGCTTTTATACAATGGACACAAAAAAGAAGGAAATTGTTAGTGAAGCTTCTTTCTTTTTGTAAGAAAAAGCTCACTTCTCTTGAGTCCGTTGGTTTCTTTACTTCTTCCAGTGTGAGTCCCAGCTGTGTGCCAGAGGGTGGCAGGTTAATTAGCAGAGAATGCCATTAGTGCCCACGTAAGCTGATGGTTGACTGCCCGTAAGGTTAAGACCTTTCTTTTAATTTCTCTTTCAGGATTTATTATTTGCTGTTGGTGGATGATTTGACTGCGTTTGTAGAGCTGCCCACCATAACCAAAGTTTCCAGCTCACATAACACTTTCTGGAAAATCAGCTTCCCATTCTTTTTCCCTTTGTCTGCATTTTGTCCTTGCTGCCAGCTGCCCTGGCCCTAATGAAGTTGAGAAACTTGACATTGGAGATGGAGATTAACACACAAGATTTATGTGGGATTTCTTGAATATAAGGTGGAAGCCTCATTCCAAACCATCCACCTGACTTGCAGCAACCCTAGTTGATCTGATGGCTGGTGTATTGACTCCAGCATGGAAATCACATGGGCAAAAAGCAAAGAGGAAACTTTTGGGAAGATCTTTGTGTTCTGCTAAGCAAAAGCAGTATGGTTATAGTATGTGAAGCAGGCCTAAGTCTTGGTATTGCAGCAGGTTGTTTAAATGGGGTGTGTTTTATACTGTATGAAGTGGACATGCGGCTGTTAATACTTGGTCTTCTTTTGTCTCAGTACGGAGAGAAGTTGCACGTTGTCCAGGTGGATTCCGCATTGCTCTTACTGTTCTTGCCTCTTTTGCACTCTTGTTTCTCTGATGTCTGTGTATCAGTTATCCGTTCTGGGATTGTATGTGACTTTACTAGACTCAGCAAATTACTTATATCCCATTTGCTTAGGACAGGTGGAGTGGATCGTATTCCTTTAATCAGTTCTCTTTGTTCTTTCAGATTTTGGGTTCAGTAACATCTTCACACCTGGTCAGCTGCTTAAAACCTGGTGTGGGAGTCCTCCCTATGCTGCTCCAGAGCTCTTTGAAGGAAAGGAATACGATGGGCCAAAGGTTGACATTTGGGTATGCGATGAACCTCCTTCTCTCTTTGATCTGACTTTTGCTCTGTTTGTTTGGCTTTGATTCCTGAATACTTGGTATGTGTCTCGGAGAAAAGCCGCTGATATGGGAAACAATGTTTTTCAAAGAAACGCTTACAAAATTTTGTTCTGGCTACTATGTCACATGTTTTCTTTATTGGGAGGCATGGTGCCAAAAATATTAGTTGCCCAGAAAAGCGTTTTTAATTTAGTTTCCCAAAAATACAGTTTGCTTCACCACTGTTGAATGGCAGAGTACTTGCTGCAGTAGGGCTTGATCTGGCAGAGCTGAAAGAGGAAAGGTCAAGTTTTGCTCTACGAGGTTTTTGCAGAGAGCACATTAGCACAGAGACTTGGGATGGTCTCCTCTGTGGCACTAGCTGTGCAACGCAAAGCCTGCTTTGCCCTGCAGCCCTGCCTTTCAACACCAACTCGGTTGCCTGCTGTCCTGCCTCTTCTCCTCGTGGGGCTCCCCAAGCTCTGCCAGCCAAGCTGGATGAGTGCAAGGGAAGGGTGGCATAGCTGGGTTTGAAACGGCCGCGCCGTCCCAGCAGTGTTAGGTTGGCTGAAGCTGTTTGGTCTGGGCATGCAGGTTGGCCAGAGCCTCCTGCCGCAGTAGTGTGGGGCTGCCTCAGGCAGGCTGGGGCTGTAGGCTTCTTTAACCATTGGCTTCTGAGGCTCCAAAGAAAGTCTAAATTAGGCTTGAAGTTTGCAGGAGGAATTAAGCTGGCCTGGGATGTCAGCAAGGTCCATTCCAATGGCATTTGGTTTTTCTTCTTTATTATTACTTTATTTTATTTAAACAACATTTACTGCAATTAACTGCAGTCTCCTAGTCTCTCCCTCTAACGCTGCTGACACAACCTTTGTTTTGGACGCAGAGTCTTGGCGTGGTGCTGTACGTGCTGGTCTGTGGCGCTCTGCCCTTCGACGGGAGCACGCTGCAGAACCTGCGGGCGAGGGTGCTCAGTGGGAAATTTCGCATTCCATTTTTCATGTCCACAGGTAAGGGGTGCACACACCCCAGCATGCCTGCAGCGCTGAGCAGGCGCTGGTTGCGTCTCTGCTTACAGATTCTTTGGAGCACTTACATTATAGTATACCAGTTGATTAATGTGCCAGTCAAGTGGTATGCCAGGAAGCTTATCCACTGGATGGTGGTTTGTAACGTAAGCTAAAATGAGTTCTGAGTCTGGAATTTAGAAACCAAAATACTCTTATTTAAAATCTCAGCTTTCATGTATGTAACTATGCAAACTATAGCAAAACGTCAGCAAAGATACACTCCTTCTAAATTTTGGGAAATGTGAAAGCTAAAAATGGAAGAGTGATTTAGGAATATAGAGACTCTCACTGTACCTGTTTTAGACAAGAAGCTTTTCACAGCATTATGGCACGTGAGTTTCCAGCAATACCCCCATCAGAGATGAATGTCTGTGTCCTGTTTCTGCAAAAATGCTTCTGAATGCTTTAGTAATAAATCTTGTTCTGGAAAAGTATGATTAATTCTCAGGTAAAACCAACTTCATTTCAGAACGAGTCACATGTAGGTTCTTGGTTGCCTGCTGTCAGATTAAGGAGTAATTTTGCATGGGCTGCCTGGAGTTTCCCAGCTGTAAGCTTCCTTGCCTGCTGCCTTACTTGTGGAAGAGGCTCTCTTCATGCAGAAAATGCTTGCTAAAATGTGGTGCTTTTAAAGCTAGCTTATATCTAACCCATCCCAAACGGAGGAGAGCCTCAGCAGTCCCCCACGGTGACAGCACATGCGTAATACAGTGGAGAAATCATTCACAGTGAGCTGTTCCCGAGTGGGGAATGGTCAGGGGATACTTTGCCCTTCAACCCCCCAAAGCCAGTCGTGTCCCCCGGCCAGTGCCGGCAGGGCGAGGAGGGACGGGGTGACAGCGTGCCACCTAGGGGCTCCGGCAAATAGCACAGGGGCCCGGTGGCCTGGGTGGCTTGCTTCCTTCCTAGCCTGGGGAAATCAAATGTCTGCAGCAAAGCGGCACGTGTGCGAAGTGCAAAAGGAGAAACAGTATTTTTGCTGTGTATGACTTCCTGCGGAGAAGTGCATCGCTTTGAAAGAAAAAAGCACTTTCGCCCTTGCAGCGTGAGGCTGCCTCCTGCAGAAGTCGTGTCCCTCCCTGCAGGTTACCCAGCCTCTCTCTTCCCCTGCAGAATGTGAACATCTGATCCGCCACATGCTGGTCTTGGACCCAAGCAAGCGGCTCTCCATGGAGCAGATCTGCAAACACAAGTGGATGAAGCTTGGGGAGGCCGATGCAGAGTTTGACAGGGTGAGAAGCAGAAGCGAGCTGGTGTGCAAGTGGGGTCTGCTCAGTGCCTGCTGGGCTGCAGATGGGCTCCGGGCACATAGTGCTGCAATGTTCGTTTCGGCTGTTTGAGACCTCTCATTGGGAGTGCTGGTGCGCTGCCTTTCCGCTTTCTGTCTCCTGGTCTTGCTTTCCACATCGCTCATCATCTACATATATTTTTGTATCTTTCCCTTTGGCACTGAGAGCCAAAGGGACTAGATTTCGATTTGGTGTGCCATCAGCCTTCAAAGCTCATGCCAGCTTGCAGCCAGAGCCTGGTGCATTGGTTCCTCAGAGCGCTATGACTCATCGGTGTGTCTTTGGGAATGTCAGCACTCAAGTCTGTGTCTGTGCTCTTACAGCTGATAGCGGAGTGTCAGCACCTGAAGACCGAGAGGCAGATGGAGCCGCTGAACGAGGACGTGCTGCTAGCAATGGCGGACATGGGGCTGGACAAGGAGCGCACAATTCAGGTGAGACACCACAGCTGACAGTCGTGTCCTGCCTGTTCCTATTGGAGATCAAATGGCCACGTTTGTTGCTTATCGCCTCTGGTAACTGAGCACCCTCAGCACAGTATGGAGCATATTTTGTTGTTTGACAAAAGGCACTGACTGCTGTTTCCTTTTCCTCTTTTAGTCGTTAAGAGCCGATGCTTATGATCACTACAGTGCAATCTACAGCCTGCTCTGCGACCGCCTGAAGAGACACAAGAATCTGCGCATTGCAGCATCTCCAAGTATACCACGGACCATGACCTTCCCCACCTCTGCTAACATCCAGGTAGATCCTGCTTGCGTAATGTTCTTCCAGCCCTGGAAGGCCAGCCAGTCCCTTACCTGCCAAACTCAGACTTGCTTGTGGGTGTCCTCATCCTGGCAGGAGTGTCAAAATGTTCCTCGTCCAAGAACTTTGTGTGTATTTAGGGTGCCATAATACTGAGATTAGGAACAGTTTGTTCATTGCCTGTGGGTTTAGCGAATACCTTTCAGACAAAGTCTTGTGTTAGCTTAGCGACAGAGGAGAAGGCAATGCGAGGGTTACTGTTTGGGAGGCAGAGTTTACAGACCAGGACTCCGGTGCGATGCTTCTTCCTCAATTTGTGCTGCTGTCCAAGAAATAAATATTTGCTTTAAGAGAGGCCAGGTCATAAGGGAAGCAGAAGAGATGCTGACCCTGCCTGAACAGAAGGGAGGAGGGGAAATGAGGCAACCCATTGAGAATTAGGAATAAACTGATCTTTACTGGCTCCAGGGTAACCTCTGTATTCCCAAGTGCTTAGGTCTGTGCACTGGTGTTAATCCAGCGGTGTTTGTAAAGGGGTTGTACGAGATGCTAGCTTCATGCCTTCTGATTTTGATCTTACTGCTCTTGCAGACAGAACAGACAGGCAATACCATGAGCATCAATGTGCCACAAGTCCAGCTCATCAACCCCGAAAACCAAATTGTAGAGGTGAGGTACACCCCTTGATGGCCCCTGCAAGTTCTTTTCCCAGGCTTGCACCGAAGCCTTTTGCTTGACCCTCACTTGTGTTTCAACATCTCCAATGTTTTGCCTGCCCAGACTGACGGAACAATGAACTTGGACAGTGATGAAGGGGAAGAGCCATCACCTGAAGCTCTGGTCCGTTACCTCTCCATGAGAAGGCACACGGTTGGAGTAGCTGACCCACGGTTAGTATTGGACCCTAACTCCCTGAGGGAAGATTAAGGGAACCTGAAGATTTACTCCTAGCATGTGACTTTGGTCCTTCTGAGATGTCACAGGTTTATTCATGTGCTACATTGGCAGATAAGAGGCTAATGCCTGAAGGGGACTTCTGGGCTCTGTGGTATATAAGACTTGATACATTTTGGACTGGCAATGGTCTCCAGTTTCTGGGCTGGCAAATATGCTTCACAGCGTGCCCCTCAGTCCCAGGTCTCTGCTTCACTTTAGGCAGATCAGGTGGTGATGAGTGCATGTATCTGTATCATAGCTGGTATCAAATCTTTGGTTTCCCGCTCCTGCTGTGAGTGGCTTGGAGTTATTTCTACAAACTTGATTTTTACCAGACAGAGAAAGAAATTCAAGGTGTCTCTTTAGCAAAAGTGTTCTTTTAAATGTCCTAGTTCTGTTGCACAGCTTGGTTAGTATTTCAGCTGAGGATGAGATGCTTTCCTCTTCTTCCTCATGAGCTCTGTGTAAGCTCTAGTGGTGTTCACTGGTGTGCAAGCCAGTTTCTCACCTAGGGTGCACTGCTCTCATGTCCTAGGTAAAGTTTTTGTGATAAATGTGACTTGAGGGTAATGCAAAGAGCTAGTTCTGGCAAATCTCAACTTGGAGGGGAAGAAGGAACAAGTAAAAACCAAAGGGTGGCTTGGCTACTCTCTGTGACCATTTTCTGGAGCCGTGAGAAGCCTTTTTGTGAAGGGAAGCAGAGTGTAATGGGCCTATGGGTGGTGCTCTCCACATCATTGCTAATTTGCCTGTCTGTAAATGTGATTGCACAGAACGGAAGTCATGGAAGATCTGCAGAAGCTCCTGCCTGGCTTCCCCCGTGTCACTCCTCAGGCTCCGTTCCTGCAGGTGACCCCGAATGTGAACTTCATGCACAATGTGCTGCCTAGGCAGAACCTGCAGCCCACGGGTCAGCTGGAGTACAAGGTACTGACTGATGCGTGCGCTCCCTTCTGCAGTCTGTGCCCCACCGGCACGTGGGGGTGTGTTTGTGCTCGCACTTGCTCTCTTTATCTGCCAGTTCCTTGGACTCCATAAGCTTCAAGGTTTATCCTCTTGCTGTCTCTTTAGGTATCATTCTGGCTGGTTACTTAAAAAGCCAAGGAATGAAAGAACACTGCAATATGAAATTAATTAATGGGCTGAGGAGAAATAGGACTGCGCTGCCTGGCTTTGGAGCTGCAGGTTGCAGCCTGCCTGGCAACTAAAGCAGAGTGCAGGGAAATGGAGAGTTAAAACACCACTTTTCCACTGACACTGCCTCTCTCTGCCCCACGTCAGCTCTGAGATGTTGGTGATACTCCTTCATCTCTCCTGAAGCCCAGAAGGCTTGTTTTCTCTCATGCCAGTGTTTGGGTTTGTGACCTTGGGGCTCAGGTACTGGAAGGATCTGGTATGGGGTCGGTAACTGCACTGTCTGTGCTTCCCAGGAGCAGTCCCTGCTGCAGCCTCCCACCCTGCAGCTGCTGAATGGCATGGGCCCTCTGGGGCGGAGGGCATCAGATGGCGGAGCTAACATCCAGTTACACGCACAGCAACTGCTGAAACGTCCTCGAGGTCCATCTCCGCTCGTCACTATGACGCCAGTAAGTAGCAAAAGGAAAGAAGAGAATTGGTGGCATGCTTATAAATATCTCCTCCCACAGGCAGAGGTGACTGCCTCCAGGTCACGGCAGACAGAGTAGTAGCTCAGTCTGTAGTGCTCTGGAAGCACTGCAGGGAGTGTACCTGCATGCTTCCAAAGGTTGCCCCGCTCTGGAGCAGCGGGGTGCTTTGTCCCCTTGTGGGAGAGTTGCTGTTCTCTCCTGTAGCTACCAGCTGAGATGGTATTCCTCTCTGGAATTGACGAAATATTTGTGAACTTTTTTTAATGGGTGCTTTTCTTCTCTTTTGCTGATCTAATAGAGAAAACGAAAATGTCCATCTTGGGCGTTAATGCACATTCTTTCTTGATGCATCTGTAGCACCTGGTAGCACCAAAAGAAGCAGCAACCTTGTACAAGCAGTTTTGATTGGGGAAGGAATGTTGGAAGGGGTTCTTGGCTGGGTGGCCTTGGTGCTGCAGAGGAGCTGACATACATCCTTGTGAGAGCTTGTTTGGGAAGGTCAGGTGTCTGCTGTGTGGATGGGACCACGCCGACTGCTTTCTGGAACCCATGGCTTCTCTTCTCTCTGCAGGCTGTCCCAGCTGTCACCCCAGTGGATGAGGAGAGCTCCGATGGGGAGCCAGATCAGGAAGCTGTGCAGAGGTAACTCCCAGTCTGTTAACATTTGCCCTTACTACCTCCAGGAGGTTCACCCTGTGGGGTTCCACAGCTGAATTAAAACACGAGCAACCTCATCACAGGCAACAATGTTGATTACAGCGAAGGCTCAACGTTTCTCTTGTTCTTGTGGGTGTTGATTACTGTAGGCAATTACTCCTCTGACACTACTAGGTGCTTACAAAGCTGGATTCCCCCTGAAATGGTTAGCTAATTGAGCAGTAGGTTCTCCAGAAACTCTGAAACTGCTAAATTCCTTTGCTTAGTGTGCACCAGCATGCAATCCACACTAACCTGCAAAATGAGTGCTAAGTGATTCACCCCTCCCTGCTGAGTGATGGAGGTATGAAGATCTCATCTGTGGCCTTGGGTGTCAATGCAGCTTTTGTATCAAGACATGCAGTAAACATCCAACTCTGATGCCTTAAACAAAGTGAGCTTGCTGGAAATGCGGGTACCTCTAGCTTCTAATTTTAACAGTAGGCCTTAAAATCATCTAATCCAATAAGGAAAGGATTGTTAGATACCAGGCTGGAAACTGCTGTTCTTTTTGTCTGCTCCAAACACATACTAGGAAGCGGGTAGAAGATGCTTGTAATTTTCTAAATCCATGAAAACACTAACCATGTCCTTGCTAACATTTTCTTAGTAGCTTTTGCATAGTTTCTTCTCTGCTAACCAGCTGGTGCACTACATGTGGTGGATGTGGTTACGGAGTGCTCCTATTCTTACCTCAAACGTGAAAAGTTTTCTGGATATCCCACCCCTCCCACCCCAGTTTGTACAGGCCACCACCTCGAGTAAGGCAGCATTTCCTCAGGGGCTGCGCTCTGGAGAAGGATTCAAATTGGAGGTTGGTTGCAGGCAGAGAAACACTGGGGGGGTGGGTGGAGGTCATACCCCAGAGCCTCTGCCAGCTCTTCTCTCAGTGCTCCAGAGCGAAGGGGGGATTTGAACGGTGGGTGTGTGCAGTGACAGATTGTGCAGAGTGTGCGCTGAGACTCCTTTTGCCTACCTGAGCTTAGAAAAAAGTCAAAGCTGGCACACGTGAAAGAACTTGCTTCCAGCCCTACCTTAGAGTTAACACAGAGCACATCTTGTTTTCTGTGTAGCTTTAGACTCTAGTTCTTCACCACCCTCATCTTTGTGCTCACTCTCACAGTATTTTCCAGCTTCATGAGCTGCTGTTCATCCACTGAGCCACGATACTGGGAAGGTACATGCTCATGACCTGCCCCAGCTCCAAGGCAGCACAATGAAAGAACAGATGCCAACTCATAGTACTGAGCAGATGAAGAGCATGCACCTCCAGGCACTATAGGCTGCGTTCAGCCCCTGTTAAGCTGCTGTACCCTAACTGCACGCTGTCTTCCCTAGCAGGGCTCAGGAACACAGGCTCTATACGCAGCTGTACACGGATGTGCTGCCTAGATAGCTATTAAAAGTTGTAATTAAGGGCCCATAATGTCCACTGACAACGCCTCAGGTGGTAGACAGTCTTTCTGACTGTGCAAATTAGATAAATCTGACTCTTGGCAAGGGGATGCCTGAACATCTTACCAGGGCAGATTTTCACCTCTCCTATTCTAAAACCTAAGGTTTTAGCTGAGTCTCTAAATTAAAGCAGTAGCTCAGCTGGAAACATTTTGAAACCCACATGCAGTATTTTGTAGGTTGCAAGCCACTGAAATCTTCAGATCCCACTGAAAGGCAAGTCTCCTTGGACCCATAGGTCACTTTGCTGCTCTCAACAGTGTTGCCCTTAGTCCTTTCATACCACATGTTCTTCTTCCACCAGATGGCCCAGAAGAAGCCCCATCCAGGTTGTGTGTTAACTCGCTCTCCACCCCCTTATGTTGCAACATGTCAGTAGTCATCAGAGGAGAAGGGTAAATAGCATTAACATCAGGGACAGATGCAAATATTTAGCTTCTCAGAACACTGCTCTGAACACTCTGTATGCAGCCACCAGTGAGCAGATTTTGCCCTCCTTAATCTGACCTTGAAAACAGAGCATAGTCTTTTCTCTGTTCCAGAGAACAGTCACATCTCCTTTGAGCTTTGGGAAACTTTCTTCCACCCGAAACACTGTTACAGCTCATGATTGGATTGTTCCCTGGAGGTCTGAAATAAAATGATCTTAGCAAACCACAACTGTAAAGCTCTTTGGGAAACTTTCCCCGTCTGCATCAAATGATTCTTAAACAGCTAATGGCACAGACTTTGGCAAGTTACCACAATGCTAAGCACTCTTCATTCTGTTAACTTGCTGTCTTCTGCTTAAGTGGCTTCAGTGGCTAGCAAAGAAAGGCTGGCTTTGGAGAAGGCAACAACTTTATTGCCTGCTGCTCCTGTGCTTCACCAGTGGAAATTGCAGGGAGCCTTAGCAGGGGAAAAGAGTGAAGGTGAGAATTCCCTGTTAGTATCCGCGGTGTCGCTGACCAAGTTACCATAGCTGCCTCGTTGCTGCTGGTTCACAAGAGCAGAAATAGTTGAGTTCATAAGCGGGCATCCATCCCACCTGGCCTTGAATGGGTAAAGTGCTAGGGCCTGTGCTCATCACAAGCTAGGGTGTCCTGGGTAGGCACTTCGTTCGTTATCTCTTCTGGCCCAGTGCCCCCAGCCGCTCTGAGCATCACTGCAGCCAGAAACTAGCAGTTCAGAGCTGCACAGCCCTTTGTCACATCCTTGCTGAAGCAGAGGCTCCTAGTTTTGCCCTGCGCGCTCCCCCAGTCTTCAGCAGGTTTGCAAAAGAACTGCAGTCTCTCATTTCCAGTTCAGAGGGTGCTTTAGTTTAACCTGCTGCCCCCCAGGCTCTGATGTGAGAGGTGAGCCCAGCCTTAGCGCTGGTGGCTCCGGCTCCATTGGAAGGGACCCTCTCGCTTCTCAGTTTCCTTTGGTGGTTTTGCCCTGTGCATCGCCGGGCGATTCCTGACTCCCTGGAGCGTGGAGCAGGGACTAGATGGCGCACACAGCCCGGGCTGGACACCAGCCCTTCCTCAGCCGAGCCCATTCTCCTCACGCTCGAGGCTCTACCCACCCGTAATCTCTGGCAGGGTGACCCTTGTGCACCCTTCCCCTGCTGTGACAAGCCAGCCACTGCTCAAGGCTCAGCCCGGGGCAGGACTGAAGTGCAAAGGCCATCCTGCAAGGGTGCAGCTGAGCAGCAGCTCTGCTCTGCGCCCGTTCTCTGGCCAGCTCTCGCTAGAATTATCTGTGACTCGTCTCTTGGCTCTGTGCATGCAGCAGACTTCCCCGTGGCTCAGTGGGGCCTTGGGAGAGGAAGGCAGACCTGCTGTAGCGGAGTGACTCCATGTTGAGGGCAGGTAGTCACCCGGGTATTCCCAAAGGGATATACCGGCCTTCCCCTTGAGATGAAATGTGGCTTTCCTGCTGGGAAGAGCAAACGGCTACTCATTCCTTCTGAGGCTTGCAGTAGCACACAAGCAGCTGAAACTACACTTGTCCCCTAAGCACTGAAGACCCAGTGACGTGACAGGCATAGGCAGCGTGTCCCTGGCGTGCTTCTCCCCAGTTGGTTCTGAGCACTGCAGCAAGCATTCTTCCTTCCCATTTACTCTGGATTATCTAACGCTCCCTGTTTTTGGAGTACTCCCATCAGTCTCTTATAAAATGTGCTCCTGCTTGTTGCAGATACTTGGCAAATAGGTCAAAAAGGCACACTCTGGCAATGACCAACCCTACAGCTGAAATCCCTCCAGACTTGCAGAGGCAGCTAGGACAGCAGTCCTTCCGACCCCGGGCTTGGGCTCCACACCTGGTACCCGATCAGCACCGGTGAGTAATGGCACCGGCCGTTCGGGCAGCTTTGCGCCAGGAAACCTGCTCAGATGTCATCTGGAATGGAGCACTGAGGACGTCCCGCTTGGCAGGGAGGGGTGAGGAGGAGGAACAACTCCAAAGAGCAGACCCACAGAGCAGAGGGTGTCTTGACCACACTGGGGATGCCGGAGTTCTGCGCTGGCACGGGCTCCGTGCCTGCAAATACAGGCAACACAGGGGCAGGAACCAGCTGGCTCTTCCCCTCCAGTCCTGTTTTTGGGGCTGGACGTGATTTGCCAGAATGGCTGCCATCACATAAGGGTTGGGAATAAGCTATTCATTTTAGAGGAAAGCTTTTCTCTGTTGTAATGGTAGGTGTCAAGCTAGCAGTAGGTAGCAGATTTTCTACAGAACATTTTTGGAGGCAGATGCAGGCAAAAGCTGCACCAAGAGTCATCTACAACCAGAGCTTAAAAACCTCACTGTTCTGCACCAGAGTTGTGTGTTTTGACTGCAAAGTCTCTTTGCAAAGCTCCTCAAGAGTCATTTTATTTCTGATCCGAACCCCTGCTGGGAATGATGTCGGGAGAGGAAGCTGGGGTGGGAAGAAAATCACAATGTCTGGGAAGGAGGGAACCAATGCAGATTTGGATCTAAACACACTCAAAATGTGTAGGTGGGGCACTCCGGATGGAGAGAGGTGTTAATTTGACATGCGGTCCTTGGTTAGCAGCAGCAAACTGGAGATGCTAATGCCACAGAGGGAGCTTAAAACCTGTGCTCTGAACCTCTCAGCGCTGAGAGCGCAAAGCAGCTGCAAACTGCAGAGTTTGCTGCCTGTTGGTCTTGACTGTTGAGAAAGCAGTCACCTACCAGGCTAGGTTGGTGCTCCTGTTCAATCTTTCAGCCAGCTCACGCTGGCAAGCTTGACAAAGCGCTTTTTATTGTAGCCAGATACCTGCTGAGCTGAGCACTGATGTAATCAGCAGAGACAGGTGAACTCTGAGCAGACTGAGACAGTGCTAGTGCCACGCTGGAACTCCGGAAAACCAAGATAAGCACCTCTCTCCCCTGAAGTTACTCCCTCACAAAGGTGCTTGGGGGATGGGAAGAGCAGGAGGGGAAAGATTTCTAGGGTCACAGAAAAGCTTGATAGGAGGAGGAGTGCAGCTTGCAAAACAACCAGAATGTGCTGTGTCCTGCTTTAACGATTGCTTCAAATTGGAAAGGTAAGCTGGGTCACTCATGCACTGCAGGAATTGATTTTTTACAAGATTGTTAAAACACACTTGCCCTGTAAATATGTTGGTGTCACCTCTGCCTCTTGGCTTTGGAGTCCTGAGGCTGTTTTGTTGCATCACGGACAGGGTGGTATCTGCTCATTCCACCCTCAGTGTCGTAACGTGCTGTAAGCCTGCCTCATGTTTTACCTGGGAAATCACGGACACTTCATCTGACCATGGCCTAAACAGGCTGCCCCATGTTGTGTCCAAGAAACGTATGGTACAGAAACCATTAGCTGTCTTGTGTCATCACCTAACCAGACCTCAGTTATTGAGTGGCAGGTGGGTTTTATTTTAGCACCTAACGTATTTTAAGCCATCTTCTTATGTAGCACCCGGTTTTAGTCATGATAACATAGTATCTGAAAGCACAATTGCAGTACAGCGATTGTACAAGGCAGTACAGTTGTTCGGCCCTGGCCCCATGGGTTTCGGAACCTCAGTGTAATTTTATCTGTGGCTTCTGCTTTCCATCAATACAACAGGAGATCAAGATAAGGATAATGCATGGGATGACATCAAAAGGCAGGGGCACAGCTCTGTCCTTGGAAGAAAGTTGTGTGTAAGCTATAGAAACTGAAGTATGTCCCGCTAAGGCAGACCAAGTGACACGAACTGAACCCAGCGTGCTGGAAATGGTCCAGCATCAGTCACCTTCTGACATGGGGGAGCCTCTCCGGGAGAAATCATATCACTTCATGGAACAGGCTTCAGTAAAGACCTGCATTGAGAGTCACCATGGCAGTAACTTGCCTGCAGTAATGTGGTTCAGGCCCACACCAGTGTGCAGCTAGACAGGCTCCTGTTGGGTTTAGTGCCAGGATGTCAGAGATGCTGTAAAGACCATGTCTCCATGACCTTCTCACAGACAAAGGCTGCTGTTGGAGCCTGTACCGTTAAGTATTGTTGGCTGGGTTTTATAGATTGCATTTGCACAGAAACCGTTAGGGCAGGCAGGGAAACCTGATCCTATTTGTTTTAAGGCACTTTGCGACATGTGTATGGAAGGTTAGCTTTGCTCATGATGATGCAGGTTGCACCAAATGGCAGGAGCTTAGCACTTCACTTTGATAATGGGGAACCCCAGCTTGGGGAGAAAAAAGCTCCTGAAAAAAATCTGGCTCCCTCTGATGGTGAAGAAGAAACCTCATTGTGAAGGGAAAGTGCTTGTAGTGCCTTGGACACAGTTGCCTTGATACTGCCTATGTCTGCTTTTCAAATGCACCAGTTCTGATTGCCCAGTGCCGAGCATCCAGGCAACTGGGAGACTCTGTATGTGAAGTGACAGCTTGGTTAATGCATTAGAAAGATATCCCCTACTGTGCAGAGTTACGTTCCTGCCCTCTCTTTTTAATTCAGTGCATCTTTAAGCACGGGTGCCAGCCCCCCTTCCTCCTCAGAGGCTGCAGAACATATCAGGCTCCTTTCTCCATGTGCCCCTCCTGTTTTCCACAGGCATCAGATGTAGTCAGGAGCCCTGGGGAGCTGGAAGGCTCAGGAAGTGGCTACTGAAGAGGTGAATTTTAGATTTTTAGGATGCTGAATGGTTTCTGTAAACCTTTTCCCTCTAAGGGATAGATGCATCTGTATGGATGGACAATGAGTTGCTGCCCACCTGGAATCTGGTTTGTGGCTGAGTAGTCTCCAACCTTAAAACACATTTATCTGCCCAGGCACCAAGGATACTTGGTAATCCTGTTTCCTGTTCACGGTGATGATGGCACTTTATTTCTTGATCTAAAGCATGGTGAGTGCTTTGGGTGAGTGGGCAGGTAGAACTTGGCATGGCTGGTGTAAATTAAATGTCTCTGTACTGGAGTTTGTTTTTTAGCTGGCATCACTAACCCACTTCCCCATGTGTTCAGTTCTATTTACAAGGACTCAAATACTCTGCACCTCCCCACTGAACGCTTCTCCCCGGTTCGGCGCTTCTCAGATGGTGCTGCCAGCATCCAGGCTTTCAAAGCCCACCTGGAGAAGATGGGCAATAACAGTAGCATCAAACAGCTTCAGCAGGTAAAAGAGAGGGGTGGGAGTCCTCAAAAGAGCCTCTGCAAGGGCTTTTTATTGTCTCAACCTTGCTGCTTCAGGAAGCAAAAGGTGAAATCTGTATCGCTAGTGGCTGCGCACATGCAGTGGTGGCTTTCCAGCTGAGGAGCTGTTCCCCCTCTGTCCGTCTGCAGCAACCCTGCTGGGTATCCTCTAAACGTATGTGCTGTTCACCTGTAGGCTGGGAACCTTGGGGGCTTCCACCCCCCTTTTTCTGGGCAGCAAACTACATGCTGTGCCCACACATGGGCTGTTATGCCTGCCCTTGCAGGTCCCACCAGCACTGTCAGGCTGCGGCTGCTGCTCTCCTGCATTTTCTGCAGCAGCAAAGTTTTGGGGCTGTTCCAGGGTGTCCTGGGAAAAGGCCAGAGTTTGGAGTGTATTGTATACAGTTATTTCCTACGCAGCCAGTGCATCTCTTATCAATGGCTTGAGCGGGATTTGGCCCCAGGACAGGACTTTCACCTTGCAACACGGTAGAGATACGAGATGCTCTTTTCACCTTGAAGTTGTTATTACTAGAGCTTTGTGCTTGCATTTTTAAGGGAAGGCAATGGTACCAGCTTGGTGTCACGTGCACCCATTTCTGTTGTCTGAGGTTTGAGGTAGCCACATTATTACACACCTGATTATGTCAAATTAAATGGATTAGGCTTTCTTTACTGCCTTTTTCAGATGGGTAGGCTTCAGAGAGTGTTTTTTTGTACAGCAAGTGTGCCATGCCCAAAAAGGTCACTTACAGGGTGCGTTGGATTCGTTACAGGAGTGCGAGCAGCTTCAGAAGATGTATGGTGGGCACATGGACGAGAGGACGCTGGAGAAGACGCAGCAGCAGCACATGTTGTACCAGCAGGAGCAGCACCATCAGATTCTTCATCAGCAGATTCAGGTACTGGAGCCTGAGCCAGACCTTCTGAAGTCTTCCCTGTGTTGTCCTGCATTGCTGCAGATACAACTACCGAGCAGGTTCCGGTGGGATTGAGGAGGGTAGATTGCTCGGCTTGCTGTAAGCCTGAAGGACTTCAGCAGTGATGTTTGCACAGCTGCTGCGACAGCCAGAGCTGCAGTCAGGGACTGAGTATTTGGTGAATCTGGATATGTCCTACTTCACTAATCAGTGTTTTCTAAATTTACTAGTTGAGACATTATTGATTGCAAACACTTCTTGTTTTCTTCTGGTGCCTGGTTCAGGACTGTATCCGGCCACCCCAGCCATCTCCCCCCTTGCAAGCTCCATGTGAAAACCAGCCAGCTCTGCTCACTCACCAGCTTCAGAGGTAAAGAAATGGCTCAAGTAATGCTCTGGGGAATGGGTTTTACTCTTACTCAACCTTGGGGATGAGCTAACGCAGTTAGAGTCCAGGGCCAGGTTGGAAGTGTATAAAGTGAGAATGGCAGAGCCGGTTCCCAGGTGAACGTACCCAGTCCTTTTAGCTGGATTCTGTTGGAAGGACTTTTAGAAGCAGAGAAACATGATTCAAAGGCACAAATCTGCTTTGAGCAGATGATTGATAATTCTGCCTTTTCACTGGCTTGAAAATGCATTACCTTCAGTAGCCGGTTTCTCTCCTGCTTTCTACTTAGAGCTGCTGCTGGACATCTCACCTTTTCAGGCTTTTGGTTAGATAGCCATCCTTGGCTTCAACACCCTGAGTTGTAGATGAGGCAGGCTGAATGATGGGCAAGGAGAAAGGAAGGTTTCTCACCGGCCCCAGCAAGTCAGGAGGCGAGCCTGCAGTGTCCTCATCCCCGGGTTTCTGTTGCAGCCACCAGGTTATGCTCACTATGTGTGTGACTGAGGCAAGTCAGGTGGCTCTCAGAAGAGAAGCCAAGCTCTAAAGAGCTTGGGATCCCAAACAAGGGCTTTATGGTGTTTATCAAAAACAAGAGAAGCGCAGCATTTGGCATCAGCTCTCACAGTTGAAAAGGCATCTTAATGAGGAGCGGGCATGACGAAAAGATGCTTGTTTCCCTGCGTAGGTTACGGATTCAGCCATCCAGCCCGCCCCCGAACCACCCTAATAACCATCTCTTCAGGCAACCAAACAGCAGCCCACCTCCTGTGAGCAGCAGTGTGCTCCAGCCCCACGGTAAGCGCTGACAGTTTACTGAGCCATCTGCGCTCCTCTGGGCAGGCCGCTTGGCAGAACCGTATGGCCCTATCAAACCTCCAGGGAAAAGAATGTGTGGGGGTGCTGGGGGCTTCAGTTCCCCCCCTGCGGCCTCATCCTTGCGCCGTTTGCTGATGATGTAAAAGATTCTCCATCTGGCAGCAAGGGCTGGTGTTATCGAGAGCTTGTGAGGAGCTGCCAGCTGGAATGTGCTGTTGGGTTTCTTGTCATAAGATCCTTACTTATCGCTCCCGGGGGTGGGGAGGAAGGGCTGATATTCTCGGGTTTATGCAAATCACTGTCAACTCCACTTTGTTTCTCTTTCTGTGCAAGGGGCTCTAGCTGTGACCTTTGCACGCTGGCGCAGTGTGACAGAGCGGTCGGGAGTAGTGCTCCTCTTGCCACCCACAGACACGTACTGGGACTCCCAGTGTGGCCCAGAGGAGCAGCAGCTCCCGCGTGGGGCAGATCTCACTCCCAAGCCTTGCTGCAGGCTGGCGCGGGTGCTGAGGGTCTTTGTTCCTTGTAGGTGCCGCCTCCCAGTCTCAGTTCCAAGGCATGCCGTCCCACAACACAATCTTCCCGCAGTCTGGTAACTGTTCCCCTCCCCCAAACATGGGGCTGACGTGCCTGGGCCTGCAGCAGCAGTCACAGCCTCAGCAGGTCACTATCCAAGTGCAGGAGCCCGCCGACCTGGTTAGCAACAACCTCCTGCAAGGGGCCTCTGTGGCTGGGCAGGGCATGTCCTCCCACACACGAGGCTTGCCCATCAGCCCCAGCGCCAACCAGATCCAGATGCAGCACCGTGCTAACCTGATGGCCTCCCTCACCTACGGCCACAGGCAGCTGTCCAAGCAGCTCAGTGCCGACAGCGCCGAGTCGCACAGGTAAGGCCGCCGGCCTTCTCTGCACTGCTTCCCTGAGCTGGGAGCAGGGAGGAAGAAGAGGGGGCGGGTATCTCTCGGGCCGAGACATGGTTTCCTCACCAGCCTGGGGCTGTGCTGCACTGGTTTCAGGGAGCAAGCTGTGTCTCCCCGCCCCTGGGCAGCAGCTCCTGAGCCAGGTCAGAGCTCTGAGAGTCTGCAGGGCTGCTGTATTGCGTGGCTTAGGGAGCATCTCCTGCCCAGGAGCAGCTCTGTCTGCCTCCTGACCCAAGAGGGCAGCCCGGCACGCCTGGCTGAGCCAGAGCTGCTGCAGTGCACTGACTTTTTCTTTTCTGTTCTTTGCAGTCTGAACGTGAACAGGTATCCCCCCGCCAACTATGACCAGGTGCACTTACACCCCCACCTGTTCCCAGAACAGCCTCGCGTTTCCCCCAGCAACTACAGCCCATCGGGAGGAGTTGGGTTTCCTCCAGCTCAGCAAGCTCTGAAAGTCCCACAGCTTGACCAGTATCCCAGTTACCCTCAAAACGCACATCAGCAACAGCAGCACTACACTGCATCGGCACTACAGCAAGCACTGTTGTCTCCAACGCCTCCCGACTACAGCCGACACCAGCAGGTACCGCACATCCTCCAGGGACTGCTTTCTCCCCGGCACTCGCTCACGGGGCACACGGACATGCGGCTGCCCCAGGCAGAATTTGCACAGCTCATCAAACGGCGGCAACAACAGCAGCAGCAGCAAGAATTTCAAGAGTTGTTCAGGCAT
This sequence comes from Buteo buteo, assembly GCF_964188355.1. Classification (NCBI taxonomy): domain Eukaryota; kingdom Metazoa; phylum Chordata; class Aves; order Accipitriformes; family Accipitridae; genus Buteo; species Buteo buteo. The sequence goes on from NC_134179.1 coordinate 7,515,636, forward strand.
ATGAGCCAAGGGGATGCTGGGAACATGGGCACCAGCATGGGACAGAACCTCTCAGAGCGCCAGTCGTTGTCTTTGCCTTATCAGAGCGCTGACACGTACCACCCACAGAACAGCCCCCAGCACCTCTTAAAAATCAGGGCGCAAGAATGTATCCAGCAGGTACCCGCGTCAGTGCCACCCCACGGATATGTACACCAGCCAGCCCTGTTCCATTCAGAGAGCATGGAGGAGGACTGCACGTGCGAGGGTGCCAGGGACAGCTTTCCAGACAGTAAGAGTTCAAACACATTGACCAAAGGTTGCCACGAGACCCCTCTGCTTGTAAATGCAGGAGGGCATGGGGACCCAGAATCTTTACTAGGAACTGCTAATCACGCGCAGGAGTTGGGGACGCATCAATACAGACATCAGCCCGCTGCTGGATTCAGTAGGAATAAGGTGCCCAGCAGAGGTAAGGCTTCCTGCTGCTTGCATGGACAAAACGCTCTTCCATGCTGGCTGCGTGCCACTTGCCTTCCTGCCGGAGGACACTGTCTCTACCCGGCACGGCAGGGGTTTCGTGACATATTTTGCATAGCACAGAATTACCTAGATTCTTTTTGGCTTTGGGGGCCTTAAGTAAATTGCAGGCATAGTCTCTCTCATCAACATCGTTAAATAAGAAGGGGACCCGATTGGCTCCTTCTCTTTGGAATTTGACCTACTTCCACAGGCAGGTGAAGACCAGGTCCCAGAGTACTGCCATGTTTTCAGGGATGCTGTGTACTGTTGATGTTTTTATTCTTGTTGATGTTCCCCATCCTGTGTAAACAATGGGCTAGAAACAGTTAAGTTACTAGCGCAGCCCCAACTGCAGCGGTGTGTCCCTTCTCTTCAGAACAGACCCTTGAGTCCTGGCATTGCTAAAGCTTCCACAAACGCACACAGTAAGAGTGGTGGTAAACGTCTTGCGGCTAGGGCTGCCTTGCAGGAGCTCCTCTGGCGCTTTGGGAAGCAGCAGCAAGACTCTAGCCCTGCTTGAACCAGAAGGGCTTGATTCTGAAGAAAGTGAGTTTAAACTTGAGTCCGAAGACCTTTTCTGCTAGTTGGAAGCAGTCACGCCTTTGCTCCTTGGTGGCTATGTTGGCAGTGGTGTGCTCTAAGAGAAATTCCTGCCTGAGCTGTAATTACAGGCCTTCTCTGTATGAAAAACACACCATCTTACCCCCTTGCTAAGAGGGCTTTGAAGAGAGGCTTTCCAGGCTGAGCTGGGTGGATCAGTATTCAGTGCAGGACTGAGCGGTGCTGGTCCAAAGCCATCAGCTTGCCCTTGGCACAGAGGACCCTACTGCGGAGGAGCAGTGTCCTGGGCACAGGAGGCACAGCTTTGTAAGGGGACACAGCACGGGTTTGTTGGGAAAGTACTGGGTTGGAACAGACTGGCTCGGAGGGCAGAGCGGGCATGCCAAGCCCTGGCCCCCCAGAGCGTGGGCGGGGGATAGGGACAAGGCATGGCTTTTCCAAAGTTTTCTTAAATTGTGGGTTACTGATGCGTTTGTCTCAGACCTCAATTCCCCTGCCATGCTTGAAGAACAAAAGGGAAGAATCACTCCAGGTTAGGCAAAGTTTGGAAACTCTGGAGGTGCGTTTTGTACCAAATCAAGAGTTTGCATCTTAGTATCGTAGACCATTAGATGAACAAAAAAATTTCATGAAGTTGGAAGCTATATTTCTGCCCCTGTACTGATGGTGCTAGAACCAGTTACACAAGGGAAAAGGACTTTAGACTACAAGACTTTGTAAATGAGTAAAAGCAAGTAAATGTTTACAAATAGAATTGTGTAAGCCCTTCTGGCAGTGCTGTTTGGGTGCTCACGTAGTAAACTATGTCCTGAGATACAACTGCTCGCACCGCTTTCCCCCTGGCTTTGATAACCCACTTGGAATCAGGCCTGTGCTGCTTTGGTTCCAGGCAGAGTTGACATCTAAGCAGCCTAGGTACCCTTTCCGGCAATTAAATCCTACGAAACTCCAGTGGATGTGCCAGTAGCATGCTGGCGCTTCACTCGCTCACGTGTAACGCAGCCCCAGCATTCCCAAGTGTGCTGTGCAAGGCACGGAGGGCTGACCGGGGAGACTTGCCCCAGCCGAGCATGGCTCCTCTCCCTGAGCACTGGTGCTGACAGCTGGGCTTTCTCAGCCACATCCCTGGGTTTTCCCATTATTTTCCCTATGCTGTGTTATGAGGCCACAGCCTCTCTTGGCACAGGGGCGGGGGGGGGTATCTTCTCTTCTGCCCGGCTCACCAAACGTATTTTCCCTAGAGCGGAGCGTACCTTTGCAGTGGTTCAGGAGTATTTGTGCCTTCTGAGGGAGCGTGTTGACCCTGATCAAAAGGCTCTGGCTTGTATGTTGATCATCTGCCGGAGATGGCAGCCAGAGACTGTGAGAGGGTTGACCAAATCTGTGTTTAGGATGTTACTAAACTGCCTTTGAACGGCTCTGCTCCAGTTTTGCTCCAACCTAGCCGTCACAGGGCTGGGAATGCTGCCCATGGGAAACCTGCCTCGCCTCGGCACTGAAGGAGCTGAGCTGGCGGCTGTGGCCCTGCCCGTGGTGCCAGCGTCACATGCCACACTGACACAAAGGCTGCCTGGCGCAGGAGCCCCGTCCCCTATGGATGCAGGGTTGAAAAGCTCTCCTGCTGCGGGTTCGGGCTGCTGGAGCAGGGTTGGAGCAAGGAAAGGAGCATGAATGCAGGCTGTCCTGTCCCTCAGCCTGAGCCGCATCCCCAGAGGTGCTGTGCTGGCAACGGGAAGCATGCGGTTGTCTTTTGGGTCCAGGCTATTCCAGGCTGAGGGGACTCGCCCCGCTGTGCCTCATCACCTGCAGTGCAGGGGCTGGTGCCAGGGCTTGCCACTGGGCCTGGCTGCAGGAGCACTTCGGCACCGGGGCTGTTTGTGGAGCTGGACAAGCGGGCTGCCGGCCCGAACAACCGTTCCCACAGTTGGAGCGGCATCCTGAGCAGTGTGTGGGTGGCACTGCTCCGCCAACATCTGTTACCTCATGTTTTCCTTCTCGCTTTTCCGGGAAAGCTGACTGTTAACCGCACGTAACCCCACAGTTGTGCAAAGGAAGGGGGAGGCCGGCTGCATCTCCGCCTGCCCCAGGACAGGGTTCCTGCGGGACTGCCGTGTCTCTGAGGGAGGGAGGAAAGGCCTTGGGGGAGTGGGATGCTAGCCACACTCACATGCCCGGGAGCAGCGTTGAGAGCTCAGGTGGGAGACTGCGCCTGGGACGGGGTCTCGTTTGGGTCCTGGTAACTTTACAGCCAGATCTTGTTGGGGAGCATCTTTCTGGCATCTCATGATTGCAGGCCTGGCCAGGAGGCGCGGTGTCCCGGCACAGCGGGAGATGACTTCCTGCTGGCCAAAGCCCCGCGAAAGCCAATAGCTTTGGCTGGGGAATCTACCTGCAGCTGTGTCATTTCAGGGCAGCTCCCTAGTGCTCGTGGCCACGTCCGCATGTTTGTGCTCTGCGGGAGTGCTTGCTGAGAGCGAGCTGTTTACGTGCATGAGACCCAATGATAGACTTCTCCATACCTCAGGACTTTATTCAAAACATCGTGTACTTGATGATGAGAAGTTTTGCTTGATAGGAATGTAGCCTTTACCCCCGGTCATAAGAGTTTGCAGTGCAGATGGACTTTGCCAGGCAGAACACTCCTGTACTCCTACAGCCGGATTGTAGGAGGGCAGGGAGAAGTCATCTGATAAAAGCAAATATCCTGGTCAGCTCTTCCAGCAAGATTATGTTGCTCGCAATTGCCGAGGGGCCCTGCTAGAACATCCTGTGTTGGAGGCTGAGGAGATGCTTCTCCCTTTGCTCTTGTGTAATGATGTGGGCAACGCAGGGAGGAGGGCAGAGGGCGAGCTCGGGCTCGAGGGGAAGGCAGCAGTGCTGGGAGGCAGTCAGAAAGAGTCTGGTCCCTGTGCTGTGGTGCTCCTGCCCCGTCCCTCCAATTTCAGGCTGCTTTTGTAGACCCCATCAGAGGCAGCTAGCATTGGGATCTTTCAGGATCTCGATGCTGGTGGGTGAGAAGCCTGCCCGAGTGCCATCCTGGGGGGGGGCCCTGGTGCTGCGTCACTTCAACAGGAGCAGCCAGGGGTCCCTTTCCGCCCAGCCAGCAGCACACTGGTCTGCCAGCAATGAGTGTTCGCTCATGCCGTCAGAGCTCAGACATGCAGTTTTGCGGTGGTTCGCATCACCGAGAGCTGCAGGTTTCTTGTACTAATCTGTTGTTTTTCTGTCTTCTCTGACTTTCAAGAGTCCATCGTAGGGAACTGTATGGACAGGAGTTCCCCCGGCCAAGCGATCCAGGTGCCTGACCACAACGGACTGGGCTACCCTGCGCGACCCGCCTCCAGTGAGCACCCGCGGCCCAGGACCCTGCAGAGACATCACACCATTCAGAACAGTGATGATGCCTACGTAGGTTTGAAGAGGCCTGTGCCCAACGGGGCTTAAAGCAGTGCAGAGCTTCCTTGACGTGTGTGGGTTATGTATGATGTGTCGCATAGGCAAGGCAGTGCCCTGCTCTGTGGCGTTGCTGGGAATGAAAAGCCGTGACGGTGCTTCAGTTAGTATGTACTGTTCGCTTAACATGGAAAACAGCTTAGCAGAGATCGGTATGGATGCACTCCTCCTTTGCTCATGGTTTGCCCCAGGGCTGGCTGCTGTAGCCGTGGCATCTCTTCTTTTTCCTTCAAGGTCCTTCTGATGAAACAGGCTGGGATGCCCCAGGCCTGGCTCTGGCCACAGAGGGCTTTGCAGACACGCCAAGCCTGGCTTTCGGTTCTGCAGTGCTGGTGAACAAGCTGGCCCTGGCAGCCCAGACCTTGACTGAGAGCACAGAGCGGCTGCTCTGCTTCCTCTGTGTTTCGGGCCACTGGGAACTGTCCTGCCCAAATCTTGATGTGCTCTTTGCTGCAGCTCCCTTCTGGTATAAATGAGAAGGGCTTGTCCCTAGACAGTTCAGTGTAGGCCTGGAAGGCACTTGGGCTGTCCAGTCCATTCTTGGTTTGAGGGGACATCTGCTGCCCCTGAGCTGTACCTGGTGTGCAGTTTTTGCTTGGAAGCCCTTGCTGAAGGCTTGCAGAAGCTCCCCAGGCAGCCTGTCAGAGGGCTGTGGGAGCAGTGGGGTGCCTTGTCCCGAGTCCCCTTTGAGTTGTGTCCTCCTGTCTCCACAGGTGCAGTTAGATAACTTGCCTGGAATGAGTTTAATGGCAGGAAAAGCACTAAGCTCTGCTCGGATGTCTGACGCCGTCCTCAGCCAGTCGTCACTGATGGCCAGTCAGCAGCTGCGCGACAGGGAGAATGAGGGTAAGGACCTGGCCGAGCCATGGCATGGAGGGTGAGGGGTGCTGCTGGGGGTCTGGGTCAGGAACTGAGGGGACCAGCTTGCAATCTGCATGGCAGAGCCACCTCTCCTCCAAGCGAGCAGTGCCTGCAGGGAGTGGGGAGGTGCGTGGGCTGCGGGGGAGTGCATGCTGACGGAGGGCAGCTCCTTGGGTGCTGCTCTCGGTCGGAGCCTGGGCTGGTGGGAACAGTGATCTAGGCTTCCTGGAGAAACGCAGGGCAGCTCCACCTGTGGCATGACACTTCAGGCCCTGGCGGCCTGCTGGGCTGATCCCTGCACTGGAGCTGTAAGTCCCTAGCACTCCTTGTGCAAACTCTGATGCTGTCCTTTGACCTTACAGAATGCGGGGAGAGTTTGGAAGGTCAAGAGCATCCCAACCTAGGTGACGGCAACCAGCATCTAAACACCTCCTGTTACCCCTCGACGTGTATTACAGACGTCCTCCTGAGCTACAAGCACCCAGAGGTGCCCTTTGGGATGGAGCAGGCAGGGGTGTAACCAGGAAGGGAGTGAGTATTCAAGTGTCCTTCTCCTTCCAAGGGCAAGCCTAGGGCCACCTCAGTGGCAGACCCAGAGCCCTGTTGGCCTGGCTTGTGTCCGTGGCTCCCTCCTTGTCCCCTTGCTCTGAGGGGAGCAACGGGCAGCTCTGAGCTTCCAGGCTGGTGGCTGTCTGCTGTCCCCTGTTTGTTCAGGGACAACACCCCTCCTTCCAGGCTGCTTTTCCAGACCACGGCAGCATTGGCAGGGTCTCCCTCCTGGGGCAAAGCTCGCGGGTCTGGACTGGGAAGGTGGTGGAGGGCTGTGGAAGCCAAACTGCCGTCCTCTGGTGTCTCCTGACATCTCTGCTTCTTCTCTCTCTTGCAGGTTTTATGTACAGCTTTGAAACGAAAAGGTCCATTTTAAACCAACAGTATCTAGCAGCATTGCGCCAAATTGCCGTAGTATTTCTGACTAACTGGAATACCATGGCCCCTTTCCTCATAATCAGTTCATCCAGTGTGTTGTTCCTTTTGGTTTCTTTAATTTTTGCCCTATTTGCCTGTAACTCCAGCTATCACAGAAATAACCAGAGAACCCGAGTCCTACACGTCGGCAGAGGATTCACGGAGCCTGAGCACTGAGTCTGGTTTGGAGGGCTGCTTCTGACCAGGGCCAGGTGGGCCCTGGGGGGCTGCTCCGGCCCGCCGCCGTCACTGCCACCGCCGTGCTCGGCACAGCGCGCGGCTGGGACTGAGGCCTCCCTGGTGGGGCAGGGAGCAGGCGGGCATGGAGCGGGGGTCCAATCCCTGGAGGCCCTGCTATTCTTCCACTCTTTTGAACCCTTTGCACTGGGGAGGGGCCCAGCCTGACCCGAGCCCGGCAGCACTGGCAGGGGCGGGCGAGGACGGTGCCAGCCCGGCCACGGCCCTGCCCGTGTCCCGGCAGCAGATCGCGCGTCCCGCTCCGGCAGGGACACCCACCCCTAGTGCAATACGCTGCTTGTCTCATCTTCGTCTGCTTTTGTCCCTTCTCTCCGTTTGTCAGCGTGCCGAAAGGATCACCTCTTCCCCGCCCCCTCCTCACCTTTTCTTTTCAAATCCACGTATGAATTGGGTTTTTCTTTCTTTTTCCTGGCTTAATGTAGGGAAGACAGGTTTTTCTTTGTTTTCTTAGCTTCTCCTCCTGATCCTGTAGGAATTGTTTTTTGGTAAATGTTGTTTTATTATTATTGTTATTAATAAAAGGCAAAAGGAATTTCTGTTTGAGAGAAATTTTTAACTAGATTCTGTTCTATATGAATTGTGACTTGCACCTTTTGTTCAAAGTATTTTATTTCTTTTAATGACATTGTACTTGTGACTGGTTTTTTCTCTCGTGCCAGTGGCGACAGTGGTATTCTCCTTTATACAGTTCAGACGTGCTTAGATCTCTTCTTTGTCCTTCTTTCCATCCTTTCCTTGATGGATAGAGCGCGAAGCCCCCCCCCCAGCCGGGGCTCAGCAGCACTTGGTGTCATCATTGCCTTTGGGACGTTACAAGCTACAGCTCAAATTCTTCTTACTGACACTTTTCGGGAATAGTTTTTTAAAAAAGGAAAAAACCGACCCAGCCCTCCTGAATTTGCACAGAAGGAAGTGTGAAATCAGCACGGTGGAGGTGACTTTGCTCTCCTTACCCGTGCCTCTTCCCAGCCTCCCCCTTCTCCCCTGTCCCGGGAAAGTAACGCTGTCCGGCTCTGCCCTCCCGAAACCCAGAGAGGAGAGAAACTCAGTGGCTGCTGAGCGGCATCACCCAGGCCGGCACTTTCTGCTGGCGTCCCAGTGCCGCGTGGCTTTGCTGGCCAGGCGCGTTTCCTCAGCTGGTGCCAGCAGGCTCAGGGGGCCGCGGGGAGCCAGGCGGGGCCTGCCGGGCCGAGCGGGAAGGTAGTGGGAAACACTGAAAGCCTTTTGCTCTGTACCTTTGGTTTGTTTTCCTTTTGTTTACATGACACTGTATTTCTGGGAGAGTCGACAGCCACCCTACAGCAAGCATCCGAAACAGCAGGGACTCGCTTAACCGTGCCATTTCGCAGTATCACACTTTTTTTATCATTGCTTTGTATTGTAGTAATCAATACGCGCAGTATATGTTGAATGTATATTAATATACTTTGCTATTATTTCTGTTTTTTGGAAATGTCAGAAGTATTTTTTCTTCCTCATTTATGTTGGACTAAAACAAAGAAGTTTCAGTAAATCTTCAGTCCATTTTTTTGTGGGTCACTTGCAACTAGTCAATTAGTTGGACAGTGGGATCATGACAAATAAAACCATGACGATGATCTTCCCTGGTCTCCTGTTTGCCTTTTGCTCAACGCCTGCCATGGAGGTGGAACAGCCTCGCGCCTCAGTGGCCAGGGGCAAAAGCTCAAGGTGCGGCAGGGTGGCCGCGCTCGCTCCGGAGCCACCGTGTCCTCGATTCGTCCCCAGACCCCTCACCTCCTCCTCGGAGGCATGGCCACTGGCTCCGGCAGACTGCTTTGATAGGGTTTCCCGAAGCCCCCGGCTGCTCTGCCTGGCCCCCCTACGCAGTGGTAAGGTCTCCAGCTCTGCAACTCGGCCAAGTCTGACTCGTGGTGCGGGGGCCGCGTGGGCAGCTGCAGTGGGATTCGCTCATGTCAGCCTCTACCACGTTCCCAAGCTCCCGGCTGCGCTTGCCTGGGGAGCTGGAGCCTTTCGCCAGCTCTGGCCACCCACGTTTGACACCACTGGGACAGTGGTTTGACACCACTTCTTACCCATTGCAAGGCTGGGATCACTGCTACTTTCTTCCCTGCCCAGTTTCTTGCCTCCTAGGGCCCAGCCTAAGCCCTGAGGAGCCCTGGGAGCCTGCCTGGGCTGGCTGCAGGTGCTGTGGAGCTCCCTGCCTGCCCAGCTCTGTTCCTTCAGGAGGATGCAGCTTTGAACCAGCTGTGTCAGCTGCATCCTTCCCCGTCCCTCCGCGGGCAGGGAAATGTGGTGTTGCAGATCAAACTTGTGTTGTCAAGTGTGTCTTTCCAAGGCTGAGCTTTCCCAGGAGCAGGGCAGCTCTGGGGAGGAGAGGCGAGGGAAGGGGAGCCATGCCTCCTGGATGCTGCAGTGCCGGGCTTGTTGATGTGGCGCCCAGCGAACCAGCCTGGGCTTGGGCCACAGAGAGCCAGTGCCACTCTGAAGCAGGGAGCGTTGCTCCTCTGGAGCAGCGGGTAGCTTCCCCGTGGCATTAACCAGCCCCTCCTGCAGAGCCATCTGGGGGACGTGGCCCCTTTCCCCCCTGTCCCCTCTTGCCAGGCTGGCAGCAGTGGGATGGGGCAGCACTTTGGTTTGGCTGCAAAGCGGCTTCAGGCCAAGCGGGGGGGTTGGAGTGGCCATGCCGGGGTGCTGGCTGTGGCCAGGCTGGTGTTTGCTCCAGGCTGAGCCTTTGCTTTGCTGCCCAGGTCCCCAGGGAGGGCTGGTGGGAGCATGCATGGGGGTGCAGCTCCTGGGACCTCTGCATGGGGGACGCATCAGGAAAAGACGGTGCTGTGAGCAGCGTGGGTCTCACCGGCCTGGGGAAGGATGGGGCAGAGACCCACAGCGGTGGCAAGGGGAGGATGAGGGGTCTGGATACAGCCAGCCAAATCTCTGCGGGTATAAGCCCAGTCCCCGGGCTGCCGGCCAACCCCCAGGGGCTGCCGAGAGGCCCCAGCGAGGCCGCAGCAGCGAGCGGGAATCTGGGTCACCGGGAGCGTAAACAGGCTCCTTGGCCGGCGAGGCGCATCCCGCAGGGATCTCCTTGTTTGCTCGCCGCCCCTGCCAAGCCGGCGCTCCTCGGTGCTGGCCCACGCGCGCGATCCTTGAACTCTACACGCCACAACGCCCGCGCCGGGGAGCGATTTCTTGGGCTGCAGCGCTGGCTTATCTCCGGCGGGAACTGCCCCCTCCTGTATAAATAGCAGCGGTGGGGAAGCGGCCGGCTCAGACGGGACGACCGGCAGCACGGCAGCAGCAGGAGGAGAGCTGGTAAGAGCCTGGGCTGCTCCAGGGGCTCCCGAGCCATCCGGCACCACAGGGGCCAGAGTCCCGCTGCTCCTGGGGACCCCGCGTGCTGGGGTGGGGGGCTCAGTTCCCACCGGGGCTGGCTTTGCCCCGGGGCTCCCTGCAATCAATTCTTTCTCTGCCCCCCAGGTTCAGCACCAAGATGAGAGCCGTGGTGGTGACCCTCGCCCTGCTCTGCCTGACGGGTAGGTCCAAACGGGGTCGGTGCCGGGCTGGGGTGGGACAGAGCAGGACGGGGCAGCCGAGCCCAACACGAGCGCTGCTGGAAGCGCCTGGCTTCCAATGTGCTTCGCAAGTCAGGCTACAGCCAAGCGGCTCCCCGGTCGCCTCCTGAGCCGGGCAGGTCCCGGGGGCAGCGACGGGCAGAGTGGCGGGGCCGGAGCCGTCCCCACCGCTGTCCCACTGGGCGGTCTGTCCTGAGCGTGCTGGGCTCTCTCCACAGGCACCCAGGCCCGCTCCTTCTGGCAGCACGATGAAGCCCAGACGCCCCTGGATCGCCTCAGGGACATGGTGGAGGTGTACCTGGAGACGGTGAAGGGCAGCGGCAAGGATGCCATCGCCCAGTTCGAGTCCTCTGCTGTGGGCAAACAGCTGGAGTAAGTTGGGGGGGCATGTGGCAGCGGAGGAGGGTGTCGGCAGGGGGGCCCTGGGCGCCGTGCGTGACCTCCCTCCGCTCCCCGTAGCCTGAAGCTTGCTGAAAACCTGGACATGCTGGGCGCAGCCGCCGCCAAGCTGCGGGAGGACATGACCCCCTACTACAAGGAGGTGCGGGAGATGTGGCTGAAGGACACGGAGGCTCTGCGCCAGGAGCTGACCAAGGACCTGGAGGAGGTGAAGGAGAAGATCCGGCCCTTCCTCGACCAGTTCTCCGCCAAGTGGACGGAGGAGCTGGAGCAGTACCGCCAGCGCCTGGCGCCCGTGGCCCAGGAGCTGAAGGAGCTTACCAAGCAGAAGGTGGAGCTGATGCAGGAGAAGCTGACCCCGGTGGCCGAGGATGTGCGGGACCGCCTGCGCGAGCACGTGGAGGAGCTGCGCAAGAACCTGGCGCCCTACAGCAATGAGCTGCGGCAGAAGCTGAGCCAGAAGCTGGAGGAGATCCGGGAGAAGGGCATCCCCCAGGCCACCGAGTACCAGGCCAAGGTGGTGGAGCACCTCAGCAACCTGCGCGAGAAGATGACGCCCCTGCTGCAGGAATTCAAGGAACGCCTCACCCCCTATGCCGAGAGCCTCAAGACCCGCTTCATCACCCTCCTGGATGACCTCCAGAAGAGCGTGGCCTGAGCCGCCGGCCGGCACGGCCAGGGACTGACCCCGGCCCCGCTCCTGCAGCCGCCCCAGGGCCGCTCCCTGCCCTGACCGGGGAGCCTCCCCCCCAGGGGGGCTCTGGGGACGGGCTGTGGGAGCCCTGGGCCAGGCCAGCCCCGGGGCGTCCTCCCTGGGGACCCCCCTCCTCCCTTCCTTCCCGCCGCCTCCCCTCCCCGAACCGGCGTCGGTCTCAGCTTTGCCTTCCTTTTGTCAAATAAATGTGACTTAAGTTATTGGAGCTTACTCAGTCTTTGCAGTGGATGCTGGAGGGAGGCAGCCTGCACGAAGTGCTGGGGGCGAGGGCTGCTCCAGGCAGGGGGTGCTGGGGGGACCCAGGGTCGGGGGGTGAAGCTAGCAGGGTGGGTGCCCTGGGCTCTCCCTGCCGCTGAGCCCAGCTCTGCCTCGGCTTGGCCCCGCGTGACACTCTCCCCGCTGGGCAAAGGGCTCTGCCGGGGCGGTGGAGAGCGGCAGGGGCTGGTTTTGCAGAAGCCGGACCCCCCCCAGCTTGTGGGAGTGGCACCCAGCTTCTGCCACCCTGGGCACGTGTGTGTGGGGCAGTGGCAGCGGTGCTCGCCCCGTGGCGAGGGGTCATGGCACCCCGGCACGGCTTCGTGCAGCCCTGGCAGGGGGGAGCAGCACCCTGGCACGGGCGCCTGTCCCAGCCCTTCCTCGCCCTGTGGTGTACATTCCTCCCTGCCGTCCCGTGCCCCCCCCCCCCCAGTGATGCCGCCACAGCCGTCTACTTCAGCGCCGCTTTATTGCAAGAACCGTGACAGTGGGTGGGGATCTGGGGGCACCCCAGCCCGGCTGGCCCTTGGCCAGCCCCCGGTGGGGCTACGCGGCCGGCATTGGCTTCCAGAACTCCAGCAGCTGCTCCTTCAGCCAGACCAGCCGCTGCTTCGCCAGGTCGGCGTTGTCCGCCAGCCATTGCCTGCAAGGGGAGGGGGCTCAGAGCGGGGCACCGGCCGGGCTCCCCCATGGGCAGCGGGACGGCAGGGCCAGGTGCCCGGGCTGGGGGGGGGGTGGGGGGCGGGGGCAGGGCAGGGGGCCACCTGGCTTGCTGAGCCGCATCCGACTCCTGCACCATGCTGAAGGCGGTCTTGGCCATGGCCGTGGCTTTCTGGGCGTACTCCTGCACCTTCCTCACCAGCGTCTCTGGCTCCCCAGGCGTGTTGGCCCCTGCAAGCACGAGCCTCGTGGGAGCGGGGGGACGGGAGCCATGGGTCCGTGCCTCCCCCCCGTGCATGCACCCCAGCACCCTGAGCCCCATCCCCTTCCTCCCGCCGCAGCCCTCGCCCGCCCCTTACTTGCTCCCGCCACCAGGACGGCCGTGCAGACGAGCGCGAGCAGGAGCGACGCCTTCATGGCTGGGGAGAGAGCAGAGTGTATGGCGCAGGGCGGCAGGCAGGGGCCCACGTGCCCGCGGGGGTCCCGACCCCGTCCCCTTCCCGGCGCGACTCTCGCTGGGGGCTTCCCCACTCACCTACACCGGGCTCTGCTACATGGGGGAAGCCCGGATCTCCCACTTTATACCCTCCCCACAGCCGCCTCCGGGGCTGTTTGTGCAAAGGTCAGGGGCGGTGGGGCTGGCCGGGGAGGGGGCACGTTTGCCGAGACCGTTCCTGCTGCAGAGGGGCCTGCCTCCCAGCCAGGAGTTGGGAAATCTCCTGGGGACCAAGGCTGCCGGGGGCCGGCCCGGGGCTCGGCACGCGTGCGCGTGGGTCTGCACGCGTGCACAGGCCCACGCGTGCATGTGCGTGCGCTCGCACGGGCACATGGCTGTGCACGCTGGTGTGCCTGCAGCCAGCCCAGTACCCGCTGCAGGGCGCAGCACCGTGAGGACAGGCCCGGGGCTGGCATGGGCACGCACAGCACGAGGCTGACATCCAGCAGCACCGGCACCGGGCGAGATGCCACCGGGCTGGCTCTGCTCGGGGGTACCGTGCAGCTACCTCTGCCGGGGTGCCTCGGCCGGGCCCTCCGGCTGTGAGGCACCGCGAGGGCTCTTTGGACCTTGGCATCGCCGGCGCCCGGCTGATCCCTGCCCCTGCCAGCCATGCCCTTCGCCCCAGCCGTGACACGTCACCACCGGTCTGCAGCCCGCAGCGGGTCCACCGGGCCGTGGGTGGGCTGAGCCAGGGGCTGCATCACCGGGGCGTGTGCTGAGAGCCCAGTGCCCACGGCTGGGGACACGCACGGGTCCCAGCTCCAGTCAAGGGCACGCCGGCGCCGCGTGTGTGCAACATCCTGCATCTGCAGGGTCCTGGCCTTTCCCTGTGACGGGGCTTCCTCTGGGAGCCCGCGCTCGGAGGGAGCGATGCTACCCTGCAGTCTCATATGCATCCATCGCAGCATCCACCCCCCCGAGCCCGTGTCCTGCCCCACTGTGCATCCTGGGCACAGTGCAGCCGGCAGCAGGGCTGAGGGGTTCCCGCAGCGTCCCCCAGACCCCATGCCCCACCACACCGCGCATCCCGGGTACTGCGCAGCCGGCACCAGTGGGGCTGTCGCTGCGTCCCATAGAGCTGCGGAGCCAGGGGCTGTCCCCCGCCGTGCGCTGTCCCCTCTGCCCCAGGGTCCCTGCCCCCCCAGGAGGGGCTCAGCCTCGGGGTGCCCATGCGTACCCCCACTCCCTCTCTGCCCCGGCCCCTGGCGCCCTGCTGGGAGCTGGCAGGGCTGCAGGTGATGTCAGGGCTGCGCTCACGTCAGGCGCTTCCACGTTGCGACCTTGCTAAAGTCCAAGCCCGGGGCCTGTGTCACAGGCCTGCGTGGAAGCCACCGAGAGCGCTCAGGCTGCATAAATAGCGGCCGGGTGCTCGCCGGCACAGCAGGTACCCGCACCCGGCGGCAGCACAGGTGAGCGGCAGCGTCAAGGTGTGGGGAAAGCTGGCGGCTGCGTCGCCTGCGGTGGTGGTGGGGGGCGGCCGGGGGCTGGGGGGCTCCCTTCATCTCCGCTCTGTGCTCCCGCAGGCATCCCCCAGCAGTCAGGATGTCTCCGAAGGTGGCCGCCCTCGTCCTGGTGCTCCTCGTGGTCTCAGGTGAGGCGGTGTGAGGGTCCCCGGTGCTGGGAGGGTGGTCCCGGCCCAGGGTGGGGACGGGGACCCGATGCACCCGGGGGAGCTGTCGAGAGGGATTGTGCCGGTGCCGACCCTGGCATCCGCTTTGCAGGGGCACAGGCTGACGTCAAGCCGGATGAGGTGGCCAGCGTGCTCTGGAAGTACTTCACTGAGCTGGGCAGCAATGCCAAGGAGACGGTGGACCAGCTGCAGCAAGCCGAGATCACCAAGCAGCTGAAGTGAGCAGAGCCGCGGGCTGCGGCGCTGGGTGGGGGACACGGTGGTGGCCGGGACGTGCCGGGCAGGGGAGGGGGCCGCGGGGACGGCGGGGTGCTGACATCCCTCCCCATCTCCCCAGCACCCTGCTGGAGAGCAACTTGCAGAGCGTCAACTCGTACGCCGAGGACCTGCGGCGGCGGCTGGTGCCCTTCGCCACGGAGCTGCAGGTACGGCTGGCGCAGGACTCGCAGCGGCTGAAGGAGCAGATCCGGCGGGAGCTGGCGGAGCTGCAGGCCAAGCTGGCGCCCTACGCCGACGAGGTGCACCAGCAGATCGGCACCAACATCCGCCAGCTGCAAGCCAAGATGAGCCCCTATGCCGAGGAGCTACGCTCCCAGGTGGACCGCGGGGCCGGGGAGCTGCGGCGGGCGCTGGAGCCCTACGCCACTGAGCTGCGGGACCGGCTGCAGGACAACGCCGAGAACATCCAGGCCTCCCTCAGCCCCTATGCTGACCGGCTGCAGCAGCAGATCGACGGCGGGGTGGAGAGCCTGAAGGAGCGGCTGGCTCCCCTGGCCGATGAGCTGAAGGCGCAAGTGGGGCAGAGCGTGGAGGAGCTGCGGCAGGGGCTCAGCCCTTACACCCAGGAGGTGCAGGACAGCCTCAACCGGCAGCTGGAGAGCCTGACAGCACAGATGGAGCGGGCGGCAGAGGAGCTGCGTGCCCGCCTGGCCGCCAGCTCGGAGGAGCTGCGCGCCCAGCTCAGCCCGCTGGCCCAGGAGCTGCGGCAGGCGGCGGGCGGTGATGCCGAGAGCCTGCGGCAGCGGCTGGCCCCCTTGGCCCAGCAGCTGGACGAGCGCGTGGGGCAGACGCTGGAGGCTTTCCGGCAGCAGGCAGCCCCCTTCGGCGAGACCTTCGGGCGGCAGCTGGTGGAGCGGCTGGAGGCAATGCGGGGGAAGCTGGACTCAGGCGCCGCTGGCGTGGAGGACCACCTGGAGCTGCTGGAGAAGGAGTTGCGGGAGAAGGTGGCCACCTTCCTCAGCACCGCCCAGCCAGCTGAGAACTGAGAACCCCCCACCGGTGCCACAGGGAGGGGGCACAGGGCAGCCATGGGGCTGTCCACCCGCACCACAAGCGTTCACAGCTGCTGCCTGCAGCAGAAATAAACTGCCGCCTTGCCATGCATGTGCTGGTCTGTGTCCTTCGTTCTCTGCAGCATCCCACCGTCCTGCCCCGGGATGGGCAACCTGGGGCGCCCGGCCCAGCTGCTCCGAGGGGAGAGCATCACCGCCGGATTTGGGTCCCAAGGCACCCAGGAGAGGGAACAGAGGTGGGGCCAGGCGGGTGGGGGGTCTCCGTCCCTGGCACAGGGCTGCAGGCGCTGCCCGGGGGCTGGAGGCGGTTGAAGCCAGGCAAGCCCGTCAGCCAGAGTGGGCTGGGGCCCCAGAACTTCAGCACGCCGGGGTGCCGCAGCAACTCAGTGGCACCCAGGCAGCTCCAGAGGGGCCAGAGCCCCAGCATACGGCCAAGCATCCCCACTGCAGCGGAACTGGCTGCTGCCACGGGGGATGGGTCTCTGCGGACTGTGCAGGGTTGGTGATGGATACCTCGCTCCACCATCCCACAGCCCCGCGAGGGCTGCGGCCAGACGCAGTGGGGCTTAGACAGGTAGGGAGCGGGCCCTTGTCCCCAGGAGCTTCCCAGCTCAGGGAGAAGAAAAGGGGACTGGAGCTATGGCCACAGCAAGGGCCCTGAGCTGCTCCACTGGGGGGTGCCCCGTGAGGACTGCTCCCACGGCCAGAGGGATTTCCCACGTGGGCTGCAGTGGCAGCGGGATGGGAGTGCAGGCGGGGCTGCTCAGGGCGACCCCGCGTGTCCGCACAGGTGAGGGACCAGAGTGGACTTTGGTACCAGAGGAGCGTTGGCTCGAAGTTTCACCCCGGTGGTGCGCCGGACTTTGCCCTCCACGTCCAGGTGCCCACACCCCAGCCCCGCTGGGGACACATTAGTCCCAGTGGGTCCCTGGTTGCTGGATTGCTTCAGTGCAAACATTGCAGCGCTCTCCTGATTTAAAAGCCTGGTGTCAGCAGCCAGCACCCCTCACGGGGACGAGACCCAAGCCGAAAATGTTTTTTTTTTCTTTCCTGGGGTAAAAGGTAACTTGCAAAGGAACCACTCCAAAACACGGCAGGTTTGGTATGCCAGCAGGAAGTGGGGCCATGCAGCTGGCAGTTTGCAAGCAGGCAGACCACGCAGAAGGCGTGCTCTCTTGCCCTGGCTACAGACACAGCCACTGAGCTTGCTTGACCCTTCCCTGGCACAGCCGGAGCCGGGCTCATCCTCCCGCGCCCACGCTGGCCCCATCCCGGGGGTCCTGGCTCTCTTTCCCCCCCGTTTGGGCTGCGAGCCCTTGCGACAGGAGCTGCCAGCTGGCGAGCTGCAGCCCACATCCCTGTCCCTGTCCCGCTGCTCTGCACCCCCTCGCCACCCCGGCAGCTCCCAGCCGCCGTTTGCTCCGCGATGCAAAGGTTGGCTGCAAGGGCAGGGTCAGCCTCGACCCCAGAAACCTACAGAGCAAGCAGCGAGGGCTCCCTTATCACTGGGAAAACAAGGGCTGAGCCAGCGGGCCGGCGCCAGGCCAGCGTTCGAGCAGCTACAGGCGTGAGATCTCTGCCTGGGAGATGCTCGGGGCAGGGCAGGGCCACACAGCCTCACAGCCCCGAGGGGGTTAAGGCTGCCTGCGGCCGCAGCGAGGTCAGGCCGGCCCGGGTGGTGGGATGGGAGCAGTGTGGGGCAGGCGAAGGGGCAGCCGGCAGTCAGATGACCGGCCCCCCACGTCACCTCTCAGGAACGTCCGCGGACCTCCACGTTGTGTTTACAGGGAGTGAGGTCCAAAAAGCCTACTCCTGCAGATGCGCCTTATCGCCCACGCACCTCTGCCTCCCGCCAGGCGTATATAAAGGGAGCCACGGGCCCAGTCCCAGCAGGAGGGACGTGGGAGGTGATCCGGAGCCAGGTGAGGGGTGGGGAGCAGCCTCGCCGAGCCAGCACCAGCAGGGACATCTCGCGCCTGGTTTAGCTTTGCCCAGCCGGAGGAGCCAGGTGTCATTCCTGACAACCAGGTGCGTGCCAGTTGTGTGGCGGGGGACCCCAGGAGCAAGGTCCTTGTGGAAAGCAGCCGGGGGGGGGGGGGTGAAGCGCAGGGACCACTGACCCATGAGCGCTCTGAGAGGATACCTGCACTGTGGTGTGAGCTCACACACTCCTCTTCCCTCTCTCCCCGCAGCACAGTGGCACACTGGCCTGGCAGACCATGCCTCTGAAGGCAGTGCTTCTCCTCGCCTTCCTGGCCACCTTACCAGGTGGGTGCGGAGCAGAGGAGCTCACATGGGGATGGCTGACGGTGGCAGGATGGGGCAGAGCTGGGAAGCGGGCTGGGTGGGGGGGCAGAGCTGGGACGCGGGCTGGGTGGGAGGGCAGAGCTGGGGGTGGGCAGTGCCCTGGCTGCCCCACTAACCACTGCCCTCCTGCCTGCAGTGTCACCAGCAGAGCTGGCTCGGAGTGGCTTCTGGGAGTACCTCAGCCAGCTGACAAGTGACAAGGACAGCCCAGAGCACGGCCAGAGCAGCAAGCTGGGCAGTGACATCACGTGAGTACACAGCTCTGGGGGCTTGCCTCGCAGCGCCCGTCCTGGGCAACTGCCCGTGGTCCCTCTGCAAGCTCCCCCCAGGCCCCAGCAGCACACATTGGACCCCATTCCTCTTTCCCCGGGGACAGGAAAGTCATGGGCACGGCCCTCGTGGCTGTCAACAGCTTTTATTATGGGTGCATTAGGGCATAGTGGAGGTGCTGTGCTATGTCAGGGGTGCTCGGTAACTACACCTGCTGTCTTGTGCAGAAACCTGAAGGAAAGCGTTCAGGATGGGGTCAGCTACATGGGCAACTTCCTGGAGAAGCTGGCGCCGCTAAACAGGGGCCTCCAGCCCCGGCTCTACCACGACTCGGACAGCCTGCGGAAAGTCATCAGGAAAGAACTGGAGAGCCTGAGGGTGAAACTGTCACCATACGTGGACGATGTCCATCAGACGGTCGGCAAGCACCTGGAAGACCTCCGCTACCGGCTGCAGCCGTTCACAGAGGAGCTCCTGGACCAGGTGGCCCTGAAAGCCCGGGAGCTCCGGCGGCATCTGACGCCCAGCCGGGAGGCAGCGGCACAGCTCCTGGAGGGCGCGGACGAGGTCCAGAGGTTCATGGCTCACTATGCCGACAAGATTGCCTTCCACACCGACCAAGTGAAGGACATCTTCCGCCCCTACGCGGACAGGCTGGTGACCGAGATCCACCGCAATGTGGAGGAGCTGCACAGAAATGTCGTCCCTCACAGCCAGGCCAGCCCAGAGCAGCTCAACCAGTACATCCAGGAACTCTCTGCCAAGCTGACCCGGAACGCGAGGGACCTCCACCAGAAGATCCAGAGGAACCTGGAGCAGCTCAAGGCGAAGCTGAGTCTCCGCTCCGGCAGCCTCCAGCAGCCGCCAGCCCCAGGGGAGCTGGCCCGGGAGGTGCAGCGGCGGGTGGAGGAGTTCCGCAGGGACACCCACCTCCAGATCCAGGACTTCACCCGCGCCCTGGACCAGGAGACGGAGGAGATGAGGCGGAAGCTCTCCTCCCGGCCCCCCTACTCGGGGGATCCCCAGGAGGGGCCGCCCCCCGTGGAGGACCTGCATGCCCGCCTCGACGCCCTGTGGAGGGACCTGGCCCGTAGCCTGGCCGAGAAGGGCGGCGAGGCCCGCTGACGGGGCCTGACGGGGCCGGGTGTGGCCGGGCGTGGCCAGGCGTGGCCAGGCGTGGCGGGGTGGGGCCGGGCGGGTCAAGCTGAAGCGCAATAAAAGACGCCGCCATCGCCGACCTGGCCGGGTTTCGCTGTCACCCCCCTCACGTGACCGCGCCCCCCTCACGTGACCGCGCGGCGCGCAGGCGCGGTGGGGACCGGCGGCGGCGCCAACGGCAACATGTCGGCGCTGGGGGCTGTGGAGGTGGATGCGGCGGCGGGGGGGGGCCTGTTCCGGCCCCTCAGCGCCGAGGACGGCGAGCAGCGGCCGGCTGAGATCGAGTCCCTGTGCATGAACTGCTTCCGCAACGTGAGGGGCGGGGGGGGGGCGGCCCGGCCCGGCCCCGGCCCGGGGCCTGCGGGGCGAGTGAGGGGAAGGAGCGGGCGGGGTCCATGGCGGGGGTGGGGGGGATGGTGGTGGGAGCTGGGGGGCAGGAGGCAGGCGGGGGTTGGGGGGCAGGAGGCGGTAGGTAGGGCCTGATGGCAGGTGAGAGGAGGTTGGGTGTTTTGGGGCGGGAGGGGGGGGCGTACAGGGCTCAGGGACGGGGACCCGGCCGGGGGGAAACGGCGCCCTGAGGACTCGGGTTCCCACGAGGCCCCTCGCTGCCGCAGGGGGTGACGCGGCTCCTGCTCACCAGGATCCCCTTCTTCAAAGAGATCATCGTCAGCTCCTTCGCCTGCGACAGCTGCTCCTGGTCCAACACGGAGATCCAGTCTGCCGGCAGGATCCAGGAGCAGGGCGTGCGCTACACCCTGGCTGTCACTTCCCGTCAGGTGAGCGGGGGGACCCCCTCGTCTGTCCCCAGCAGTGGGGCTGGGCCCACCCCTGCAACAGGGCAGCGGGGAGCTGCTTTGCATCTTTGGCCCCTCACAAGCTGGTCTTGCTTGAGCAATAAAGTGTTTTCTGTGCCATTTGAGAAACAGCGTTTTTTGTTTGGAAGCTACCGTTTAAAGCCCCAAATGCATGCGTTCCTGGTGCGCCCCTGTGCCAGTGGAGAAGCTGCTAAAGCTGACCTGGAGCTAATGCCGCCACTTTGGCAGGCACTGCCTACTCCAGGGTGGTCCTGTAGCTTGCGGGAGCTCCCGGCCCTGTTGGGGATCCTAACGCTGCTCCCTGACTGTCACCTGCAGGACATGAACAGGGAGGTAGTGAAGACCGACTGTGCCACGGCTCGAATTCCAGAGCTGGACTTCGAGATCCCCGCCTTCACCCAGAAGGGAGGTGGGTATGCGGCCTGCACCCCTCCGCCTGCCAGCGGGTGTGCAGCAGGCACTGGTTAGGGACCTGGCCTCCTGGCCATTGGGTCAAATGAGCTTGATGGGGCGTGTGTGCGGAGGCTGCTGCTGGGGATCTGCGGGGTGGGTAGCACCACTGTGAGCTTTTGTTCTCTTTCAAGTCCTTACCACCGTTGAAGGGATAATTGACAGAGCTGTCGCGGGCCTGGAGCAGGACCAGCCTGTCCGAAGGGTAAGGTGCTGCAAAAGGGGAAGTGCCTCAGGAACGCCTGCTTGGCAAATACTTGTTTTGTTCGTCCCCTGCCTCTGGGTGTTGCACGCTGCTGATAAGAGCCTTAGGGGCTCTCTGTTATCAGCGTTGTCTTCAGCTCCGGGCTGCCCCTGGCATCCGTCTCCAACGTGTCCTCTTTGGCAGGCAACGGACGAAGAGGTGGCAAGAAAAATAGACGAGTTCATTGGTAAACTAAAGCAGCTGAAAGAAGTACATTCCTCTTTCACCTTTGTGAGTACGTGCAAGAGTGCAGCCTCTTTTGGCATGGGGGAAGCGCGGGGTGGCTTTCTAAGGCCTTGTTCTCCTGTAGATCATAGATGATCCTTCAGGGAACAGCTTTGTGGAGAACCCTCGTGCACCACAGAAGGATGATGCTCTTGTGGTCACCCACTATAGGAGGACTCCCCAGCAGGCTGCCATGCTGGGACTGGAGGTAACGGGGAGCTGCCACTGCTGCCAGCGGGCCTGTGCACACTCTCGGCCTGGGGGAGCAGTGCTGGTCAGCCCCCTTGCTCTCTGGGAGACCCTGAATTAAGGAACAGAAGTTAATGCTGCTTCTGGTCTCCTCTTGTGCAGGGAGAGGAGGTGGATGAGAAGGCAGCCAATTCTGCAGAGGATCTGAGGAATGAGGTGGGTGACTTTGCAGCGTGGTGGTGGCTGTGCCTGGGTGACTGGCACCCAGGGCAGGCTTTCTGGGCTGACCAGGACTTTCTGAGTCTCCTTTCCATTCCTGTGACCCAGGTATTGCAGTTCAACACCAACTGCCCCGAGTGCAATGCTCCAGCTAACACAAATATGAAGTTAGTGCGTATCCTTTGAGCGTGGCCACAGGCTGGTGCCCTCTGCAGGGGTGAGAGCTGCTCTGTGTGCTGACCAGGATCTCTTCCTGCTGCACCCACCAGGCATGCAGAAGTCATTTCTCCTAGAGCCTGTCAGGGTGCAAATTTGTCTGGGTGCTGCTCACAGCTTGCCAGTGAGCTCCCGCAATACGTTGGGGAGGGCTGAGGCCGTGAAGCGGGTGCAGGCTGCTGCTTTGAGGCTTTCCTTTCACTGACTTTCCCTTGACTGTCTGCTCCAGAAATCCCACACTTCAAGGAGGTGATTATCATGGCCACAAACTGTGACTCCTGTGGGCACAGGACAAATGAGGTGAGCTGGAAAAGTACTGACCCTTTTGCAGGGCAGGGAGGGGGGCGGGTGCGGGCAGCGGGGAGGGGGAGCGGTGTTCTGTGCTTTTGTGGGTAGGTGTTTCTCAGAGTCCCTGGCTGCCACTTTGTGATGCGGCTGTTTGGGAAGCCAGGCTGGGAGTGGTGCTGGATTTATGGGCAGCATCATGAGGAATGTAGCGCTGGGTGTGGTAGAGCTCCCTTGGTTGCTTCTGGGTGGGGGCCAGACCCTATGTGAGCTGTGCGGAGGCTGGCTCGTGCAGCAAGATCAGCCTGGGTCTGTCTTGCCTTCCCAAACAAGTGAAGTGGGAGAATTTAGTCTTGAAGAGCTTCATTTGGTGCAAGTCAGCCGACTCCACACCTGCCCAAGTCCCCTGGGTTAAGGCACTGTCCCTGGGTTTGGCATGGCCTTGGAGCTGCCAGGGTAAACCCTCTTAAAGCATTGTGGCGTGACTTAAATATAAAAGGCCGTGAAGCTGACTGCTGGGTGTTCCTAGGTGAAGTCTGGCGGAGCAATTGAACCACAAGGCACCAGGATTACCCTTCAGATTACAGACCCTTCCGACATGACGAGGGATGTCCTAAAGGTACGGTGCCTTTGGATACCTGCCCTGTCTTCCTGCGGTGGGTGCGTGTGGGCCTGGCTGTCCCTCTGCGGGGACTCAGGGGGTGCTCGCTCTTCCAGTCGGAGACGTGCAGTGTGGAGATCCCAGAGCTGGAGTTCGAGCTGGGAATGGGAGCGCTGGGGGGGAAATTCACCACGCTGGAAGGGCTGCTGAAGGACATCGGAGAGCTGGTGAGTGGTCCTGCGCTGCGGCCTGGTGGAGCTCAGACCCCTCTGCGTGAATATTTGGCCTGGCTGTGGGGCTGGGTGTCTCACAGCTGGCTGAGTGAGGGGCAGTCTGCTCTTCCAGGTTGAGAGAAACCCCTTCACCCTGGGGGACAGCTCTACGCCCAGCAAAACGGAAAAGCTGCAAGAGTTCCTGGGGAAACTGCGTGAGGTGAGTGCGCTCTTAATCTTCAGTGCTCCACCATGTGGTTTTTGCCACTGTTGCTGCAGCAACGATGTATGTTTAACTGAACTCCTCGGCAAGTGTTGCCTTACCGTTTCTAGCTGTTCCATGCTTGCCTCGCTTCTTTCCGCAAGCCATGGCTGTTTTTTAAACAAGGAGAACGTTCGAACTGTCTAAAGTGTGCTGCGAATGTCTTTGTGGCAGAAGTGCTGAAGGATCAGAAAGAGCCTTCATGCCGGGCTGTGCTCTCTTTTTGCAGATCGTAGAGGGGAAGGCAAAGGCTCACTTCATCATGGATGACCCTGCAGGCAACAGCTATCTTCAGGTACGGTGTTGTGCACTCGAAAGATGAACGCCTTGAAGTCTGGGCGCTTTGGGTGGATTTTCTTTATTTCCCTGGTGTGTGTTGGCGGGCAGGGTTCCCTTCGGGGCTCTGGGAGGGAGGGAGACGGGAGCAGTGTCTGCTTCCTGGGGTGAGGGGCTGGGCCGAGTCATGCTCTCCGTGGGGTGATGGACAAGTCTTGCCCTCGGTGGGGGGGTGAATCTTGTCCCAAGCCCCTTGCCATCGCTGGGGTGTTGCTGAAGAGTGCCGGTGACCGAGACTTGGAGAGGAGGGGTGCGAAGGAGGCCTCTGTTTCACCCCGCAGAACGTCTACGCCCCGGAAGAGGACCCGGAGCTGAAAGTGGAGCGCTACGAGCGTACGTTTGAGCAGAACGAAGACCTGGGCTTGAACGACATGAAGACGGAGGGCTACGAGGCGGAGGGAGCCCCGGGCCGGTAGCTGGGTGCAGCCGGACCCCTTCAGCCTTTTTCCCCCAACGGCTCCGGCAACGACCAGGACTTGTTCGGGGCTGGAGTCCCCTGTCGCTTTCCCCGGAGGCCTACTGCTGATGTGTGGGCTGGGAGGGGGGTCGCGTTGGGGTGCCCTGGGGGCTGCGACCCCCAAATAAAAGGTGTTCTGGAGGCACGGTGTGAGGCTGCTGCTGCTGCTGCTGCTGCTGGCTCCGCCCCCCGCCCGGCTCGGCCCGGCTCGGCCCCGCCCCCTCGCCCGCCGCCGCGTGTCCCTCCGCGCGCGCCGTCCCTTCCGGCTGGCGGTAAGATGGCGGCGCCGGGGCTTTCCAAGGCCGAGTACCTGCGGCGCTACTTGAGCGGCCCGGCCGCCGCAGAAGCCGCCCAGCCCCGCCGCCGCCGCAAGAAGAAGCCGCCGGGCGGCGCCGGCAGAGGCGGGTGAGTTGCGAGGAAAAAGGGGAGGCCGCGGTCTGCGCCAGCCGCGGCCTAAGGCGGCGGGCCCGGCCAGGCCAGGCCCGGCCCGGCCTTCCCCGCTGCCCGTCTGTGCTGGCCTCGGGCGGGGAGCTCCTCGCGGCCCCGAGCCCCTTATCCTCGTCCCGTGGGGCCGGGACTCTGCCAGGCCCCCCGCCCCCGGCCAGAAATCCCCCCCCATTCCCGACCCCAGCTGCGGGCCGGCTGGCAGTAGTCGGGCGGTCCCTTCCTTGGCGGTGGCCTGACGGCAGGGCCCCTCTCCCCGCTCCCAGGATGCGGATCGTGGACGACGATGTCAGCTGGAATAGCATCGCCGCTGTCCAGGAGAAGGAGGAGGAGGAGGAGGACGAAGGGGATATGCCCGTGGTGAGCGGGGAATTAGGTCAAATATGGTTTCGCAAACTAAATCCATTCTCCTTGCGGTCCGCCTCGTGTGTCTCTTTGGGAAGTACTTGCCAAGCCCTTTCTCACTGCCTCCTCTTTGGGTAGGTTCTGCAGTAGGGAGGGGTGAGTTTTCCCTGGTCTAGGCACAAGGGGGTTGAATTAGCTCCCTGCAGATAAAAGTAGCCTCTTTACATGTTTGCATTTTTGCAAGTGCCAAAGCCACATGGTAGGCCCAGTGCAGTGGTTCTCACGGCTTTCAAGCAGCTGCTGGAGGCAAGGCAGAAGGTACCCGTGTGATTGTCGGAGCCTGCTGACTGCTGCAGTGTGGCTTGTGGCACGGGCTGGAAATCTCGGCAGCGAAGAGATGAACAGTGAAGGCGATGGCTCTAGAAAGTTGTTCTGAGATCTGCTTGTAGGAAGGCAGCTAAGTGATGGTCACATATCAGCTGCTGATCAGTGCAGTTATGCTTAATCATTTGTGTTAGAGGGTAGAAATACCTCCCTCCCTTTCTCCTTTCTTCCTTTCTTTCTTTCCTCCCTCCCTCCCTCTCTCCTTTCTTTCTTTCTTTCCTCCCTCCCTCCCTCCTTTCTTTCTTTCTTTCCTCCCTCCCTCCCTCCTTTCTTTCTTTCTTTCCTCCCTCCCTCCCTCCTTTCTTTCTTTCTTTCCTCCCTCCCTCCCTCCTTTCTTTCTTTCTTTCTTTCCTCCCTCCCTCCCTCCTTTCTTTCTTTCTTTCTTTCCTCCCTCCCTCCTTCCTTTCTTTCTTTCTTTCTTTCCTCCCTCCCTCCCTCCTTTCTTTCTTTCTTTCTTTCCTCCCTCCCTCCCTCCTTTCTTTCTTTCTTTCCTCCCTCCCTCCCTCCCTCCTTTCTTTCTTTCTTTCTTTCCTCCCTCCCTCCCTCCCTCCCTCCTTTCTTTCTTTCTTTCCTCCCTCCCTCCCTCCCTCCTTTCTTTCTTTCTTTCCTCCCTCCCTCCCTCCCTCCTTTCTTTCTTTCTTTCCTCCCTCCCTCCCTCCCTCCCTCCTTTCTTTCTTTCTTTCTTTCTTTCCTCCCTCCCTCCCTCCCTCCCTCCTTTCTTTCTTTCTTTCTTTCTTTCCTCCCTTCCTCCCTCCCTCCCTCCTTTCTTTCTTTCCTCCCTTCCTCCCTCCCTCCCTCCTTTCTTTCTTTCCTCCCTTCCTCCCTCCCTCCCTCCTTTCTTTCTTTCCTCCCTTCCTCCCTCCCTCCCTCCCTCCTTTCTTTCTTTCCTCCCTTCCTCCCTCCCTCCCTCCCTCCTTTCTTTCTTTCCTCCCTTCCTCCCTCCCTCCCTCCCTCCTTTCTTTCTTTCCTCCCTTCCTCCCTCCCTCCCTCCTTTATTTTTAAAGCCATGTTGTTTGGTGTTTTATCTTCAGGTGGCAGAATTTATTGATGAGCGTCCAGATGAAGTGAAGCTCATGGAGGAATTTCGAACAAATACGAAATGGAAACTTTTAGGCGGTGAGACCAGACCTTCCCACCTTCTCTCCCCGAATGTTTTAACTGCTCTAAATAGTGATGCTGCAAGTTAAAAACTTTACTAGCTTAAAAAAAAAAAATTCTTGAAATGCTGAAGAGCTCATGAACTGTGGAGAACCCTAACAATGGTGACTTTCTGATTGTTTTTTCTTTAGACCAGAATGAAGACTCACAAAGTTCAGATATTTCAGTACCTGCCAAATCTATCACGAGGTACGGGGCTCCAACTAGAAACTCTTCTGTCGGTTAACTCTTGTTTTCTGCTATCACCTGTCTTGTGCTGCAGTTTAAGTTCTTTGCTGTGGAATGTGAGAAGCGGCTTACGCAGGGATTCCTTTTCCACTGTTGAATAACTTCTGCTGGGGGCAGAACTGGCAGACAGCATGCTGTCTAGGTTTCTGCACAGTATGTGGAACAGCTGTCCTGCAATCCTTTGACAGTGTCAGAGAAATCTGGGTGATGACTCGCTATAGATCTGGAATGTGGTGAAGATGGTGGTGTTACAACATGCCTCTTTTCTGAAAGCTTCTGTGGGGTGTTCCATGGTTGCACAGCGTCCAGGCTCTCTGAGAGAGCATGATGGGGTGTTTCCTTGTGAGAAGATGATTATACAAGGGCACAAAATGGGTTTTGTAGCCTGAGTGTCGCAAGGGTCCCTAGAGACTTTAAAAGAGACTTTTAAAGAGTCTTTAAAGAGACTTTAAAATGACAGCTTTCCTGTGATCCAGGTTGCCTTTGAGGGTTTCTGGGAGCTCCTTTGGGAAGTCTGCAGCTCAGTGATGCAGGTCACTACATGGAGGTGCAGAACCAAGTATGAATTTGCATTCAGAAAGCTGTTTTGATCCTCGACCCCTACTGCTAGCTTTACAGGTCCTACTTGTCTTTTGTTTCCAGTCTGAAGACAGCAAAACAAAACAGAAATCTAACTCTCATTTTTCCCTTCTCCTTTCCTCCCAGGCGACAGCGCCATGACTCCCCAGACAGCTTGCCACCAAGGAGACTGCAGCATGACTCCCCGGACAAATCGCCTCCAGGGCAACAGCGCCACGACTCCCCGGATCTGTCCCCTCCCAGGCGAGAGAGAAACAATTCCACCAACCTCTTGCCTCCCAGGCGGCAGCACCATGACTCCCCAGACCTCTCGCCACCAAGAAGGAAGCGCCATGACTCCCCAGACCTGTCACCTTCCAGGCAACAGCACCATGACTCCCTGGACCTCTCACCCCCAAGAAGGAAGCACAATGGCTCCCCGAACCAGTCTCCCCCAAGACGGAAGCGTCACGACTCTCCGGACCTGTCACCTCCCAGGCGACGGCGTCACAACTCCCCGGACCAGTCTCCCCCAAGACGGAAGCGTCACGACTCCCCGGACCTGTCACCTCCCAGGCGACAGCGTCACGACTCCCCGGACCTGTCACCTCCCAGGCGACAGCGTCACGACTCCCCGGACCTGTCACCTCCCAGGCGACAGCGTCACGACTCCCCGGACCTGTCACCTCCCAGGCGACAGCGTCACGACTCCCCGGACCTGTCACCTCCCAGGCGACAGCGTCACGACTCCCCGGACCTTTCTCCAAAGAGAATCAGTTCAGCAATGGGGAAAAAGGGCTGCAAAATCACAGACAAGTCACAGTCAGTGGGAGTCCAAGGAGGGCGATCTCAGCTCAGGCATGGTGTCTCTGACAAGTCCTCATCACGTCAGAAGCGTCAGGCTACTCCAGATCTATCCCCTCCACGGAAGAAGAGGTACGATTCTGACCCAGATTTGTCACCGCCTCGGAGAAAGAGTACTGGGTCGCCTAGTCTGAAAAAGCAGAGTCGAACAAAACGTGAGTGTGCTAAGAGTTTGTTCTGTCTGTTCTGTGCTTTGCTGGCTGCCCACTCTGTCATCCTGTTTGCACGCTCCTGAGTGGTGAGTGGTGTGGAGTTAGTAGTCTGGGAGCATGGAAGGGTAGCGGATAGGTTCTCATTTCTGTTGGTACAGCTAGTTCTTGTAATCCAATTTTTACATCAGCTGGACTAGAATTAATTTAGGAGTTAGCTGGCTAAGGCTTAAACATGTCTGAAAGGAAAACCGAGGTTAAACCCTGTCTCTGGGCAGTATGCGTTCAGAAGGAAAATTCACAGACTCTTGTCATATCCTTGTCTTTCCTTACAGTTTGTTGTCTCTTAGGTTTTGATTTTTCTAGAAGATGACCTTATGCACCACCATGTTTAGTCCTTCCGTGGGACTAATTCTGTCTAAATCTGTGATTTTTAGTTAGAATATGTCTTTACTGCAGGTGCTTCTCCAGCCACAAAAAAGCTTAGGCAGGTGCCCTCGCCTCAGAGGTGCCCAAGGCATGACTCTGAGTCTCCATCTCCATGGAGGGCTACCCGGAACGCCTCCGATGCAGACTACAGGCTAGGCTGTGTACGCAGTGATTCCCCTAAGCATGGTCCTCTCAAACAGAATCAGAGCAAGTCTTCAGACTCTGATTTATCTCCTCCACGACGGACTCTGCCAGCCGGCGAGGATCAGCGCAGTTCGAGGAGTCCCCCTGACCTCTCACCTCGTCACCACCATGATGCTAAGGGATCTCCCAAGAAGGTAAGCGGTTTTTCTTTCCATTTAAGCTGTACGTTACTTCCTGTTGATAGAAAACTGTAAAAATGCAATGACTTACAAATTGTGGAGCAGAAGTTTCATATACCTCACATACACAGCTGTGCCAGGCCCTCTGCATGCAATAAGAGGCATGAAGTAGGTGTGAGAGAGGAGCTCTGCCTCAGTCCTCTCTGTTTCTGGCGGTCTGGGGAAGTTGTTCTCGAGGGTGCCAGCGAAGTGGCTTTGTAACATAACTGTTTCTGCTGACGTGTCTCTCTTGATTTTGGGTCTTCCCCTCGTTACGCCTCTGGATTGCTGGACAGCTCTTGGCTAGCAGTAATGTGGTTTTTGTCTGATTGATAGGCAAACGTGATGTTATCTGGGGTCAAAGCTGGCTTGGTGTCAGCTGATGTGCTGCGGAGGGAACAGCAGGAGCTCAGGAGGCATGAGAGAAATAACAAGCACTTGGAAGGTAGGGGTGTAAAAACACTGCATGAGCACCAGCTCGCTTTCTGTTTCTCTGTGTTCAGCTGTCTGCTGATGCTGTATCAGGCCCTGGTGTTAGGGTGCTGAGGGAGAGCAAACCTGTGGAGCAGCATCTAGACATGCTGATGGATTCCTTGCGTAGGGTCGCTGAGCCTCTGAAAGAAGAGATTTATAAATGGTGATTTCAAAGCAATGCCAGTGAGACCATAGGGAGAGCGAGTGTCATCTTTTCTGTCTGCCCCATCTGCAAGTCTGAAGGAGCAGTCTGATACTCAAAGAACTAAGGGCACGAGTGTGGCTGTGTGGGGCAGCAGCTAAAAGCAAGAACTGTGATCCTGCCTGACTTTGGATGATAAGCTCTTTCCGAGGCTAGAACAAGTAAAAGGAAAAAAACATTGAAATGAGTTAGTTAGTCATTGAATTGTATGGAGACAGCAGAACATTCCCAAATGCGTGACTTGAGGCATCTGTCCCCTCCAGAGGAATCCCGACACTCCGAGACTGTCTTCCGAGACAAGTCAGGCCGCAAGAGGGACCTCGTGCAGGAGCGGCTGGAGCAGAGGCAGAAAGCTGAAGCAAAGTCCGAGAGAGACGAGCAATACGCCAAATGGGGAAAGGGGTAAGGTTCTCTAGAGCTCCCTAGCATGGTCTTTGGGCCTCATGCTACAGCTTAGGACTCACCACTCCCTGCTTTTTAGCCCACCTTTGATACTGCTTCCAGTGGTGGTGTTGGTGGCATGTCACTTTGTTCTGAGTTTGAGCCTGGGACCAGGACAGCACATGTCCCACATGTCTTGGATTCCCTGTCCGTTATTCCCTCTGTTGCTGGATGTGTGTCGGGAATGCTTGCACGTGCAGTGGAAGTTCAGGACTGTGATCGGTCCTGCAAATTGTGCAAGTCACGGCAAATGATTGCATGGGTTTGGAGTGAAACTTTGTGGGGTTTTTCAGGCTAGCGCAGGGGAGGCAACAGCAGCAGAATGTGGAAGATGCTATAAAAGAGATGCAGAAGCCATTGGCTCGTTATATTGATGACCAGGATCTGGATCGAATGCTGCGGGAACAAGAGAGAGAAGGAGACCCCATGGCTGACTTCATCAAAAAAAGGAAGGCCAAAGAGAACAAAGAAAAGAAAGGTTTGGATATTCAGTTACACTGGTCTATGGTTTAGGGCTCTAGCAGCATAGAAATGGAGGTGCTGTTAAAGCCTAAGAACTGCCAGAGCAGCTTAGTCCTAAAGGGCTCCTTGTCTGGAGTTCATGTAGTAGCAGTATTTGCTATTACTGACTTGTTACTAGCAACGGTGACTATTGTTTGTTAGCTTAGAGAGCAGTATCCAGCGACTTAAATGTCAGCAGACTCCAGTTTGATTGAGTCTCTCTTTGGAAGTTTCCTCTGCGAGCTGTAGTTGACTGTTAAGCAGCCTGTGCGCTATGCCTGTATAGAGCTCTTGGGTTGATGATGATGTGACCGCATGATTACACCAAAGGAGTAAATGGCTGTATTGCTCTTTTTCTTTCTAGAAAAACCTAGGTACAATGGACCAGCACCTCCACTCAACAGATTTAATATATGGCCCGGGCATCGCTGGGATGGTGTGGACAGGTACATGTTCCTGATACAATGCTGTGTTTGAATAACAGTAAAAATACATGAGCTTTTGCTTCAAAGAGTTCACAGTGTAAAGATTTCCAGTTATCAGATGAATGAGATTGTTAGCATTAGTAAGGTTGAAAGTGTTAAGTTACCAGTGGGTGATGAATATGTGCTTGTTTGGGACAGAAGGGAGCAAGGCTGGTGCTGTCAGCAAGGGTGTGAATAGCTGCAGAGATGCTAGCTGTTGCTAACCACAGATGGAGGCAGAAACTGAGCCAGAGCAAAAGTAGTGGAAAACTTGTAATGTCTCTAAAAAGTTTCATTGCTTCAGAAAAGCTTCTGTGCAGCAGCCCATGGTTTTCTCGGTATTGCTCTGTAGGTCCAATGGATTCGAGCAGCAGCGCTTTGCCAGGATCGCCAACAAGAAGGCAGTTCAGGAGCTCGCATACAAGTGGAGCGTTGAGGACATGTAGGCAAGATGAAGAACTGTGCAAAGTAGTGCTCCAGAGGCTCAGCTACTGCCAGAGCTGTGTGGAATGGCTCACTCTGCCTGGGCCAAGCCCTATCCTTGGCATTCAGCATCCCAGCAGACCATCCTCTGAGATGCAAGGCTGAATTGGAGGAGAGCTGCCAAAAGAAGATTTTTCCAGCAGCCGGAGAGGACGAGTGCAGAGAACTGCAGCGGTGTTATTTGGAGCAGGGCAGTGGCTGAGTGTGGTGGACAGGTGCGGTGGCCGCTGCCTGCCAGACTACCTCAGCTCTCTGGCACTCTCCTGTAAGGTGCTGCAGACATTGGTTTCTGGTCCCTTTATTTGTCTTCTAACAAACCGTAGAAATGATACGCTTAATTGTTTTTATGCCAAATGCTATGTCCTCTGAGGGCAGTTCGTAAGTCTTCAGCTGTCCTAAATCTCAGGTTTTTCTTCATGGTGAAAGTATACTGAACGCTTGGTCCCTGGAGTTAACCTCATCTGGTAGGTCAGTCTGTTCCAGAACTCCGTTGCAGTTTCAGTTGTGCTTGAGTTGTGCCAGGGAGCAACTATACCCTAAAACTACTTAGTACTGTGAGCTGGTTCGCCTCTGGGCTGATGTCAGATCTGCCCCACGTCCTTCCCAGTGCACCCAAAAGGCTTCTGTTAAGTTAGTGTAGTTATCAGGCCCTCTAGAGTTCACGGAGTCACCGACTTGCAGTGAAGTCAGTAAAGCTCAGCTTCTCCTAGCCCTGTCTGAGTAGGAAGCTGCTGGCTGTGTAGCCCTCTGGCTCTCTCCTACGAGAGACCTAGGGGTCAATTTCTTATGGAAAGAAACATATGGAGGGTGTTTAAATTGCTTCCTCTGACTGTTATTTCAGCCCCCCCCCCAGACTTCACACTGGACAGTGGTGCTGATAGCTTGGCGCTTCCCTCATGCTGCTGCCTGGGGGCTAGCTTCAGCGTGAAGCATAACCCCTCTCTTGTGGTCAGATTTGTCAGGCTTGGAGGCGGAGGCCAGGCAGAGAGCTTCCTTAATCCCTGCTTGTGAGAAAGCACTTCTGGAAATAAATACAGTTGTTCCTGTCTATGTCCCAGGGAGTGTGTCTTAAATGCAGCCAACAGTTTCCATGGAGATGCCTTGTCTTCAGTAGTGGTCAGGGGGCCAGACATCAGAACTGCTCTGTGCGGTGATTCTCGAGCACTAGGAGGGCTGTGGGCACGAAGCGCAGGGACAAAGTCTTCTCTGGAGTGGGAGAGTCTCGGGACTTCCCTCCCTGTTTTTTTTATTCACTGTGTTAGGTTTCTAGCAGTCCTGTAATCTGTGTGTACACTTGTAAATAACAGCTTTCTTTTTTTACTTGATTTTGTGTGGTGGTGTTTTGTCCAAGGCAGGGAAAAGGAGGGTAAATAATTGTCAGCCTGCCGGTGAAAGAACTGAATATAATGTCTGCTGCAGCCACCGCTGTCTGTGGCTACCTCCGCCAAACAAATTGTGCTTTGCTAACATCTTTATCAAAGTCTGCTGGGAACTATCCAGGCTGAAAGTGGGAACTTACTGGACCCTAGGTGCGCTGACAGTCCCACCTGTATTTAGGGGTAGTTGGTTAAGCTTCACCACATCCTTTGGGGACAGATGCCCTCCTGTTGCTGCTTGCAAGTACATAAACCGTGGACTGCTGCTCACAGCCAGTGTCTGAGGCCAGGAGAGGAGTGGAGAACGAGGCACCACTTGCAGATCTTGGGGGAGAGAGCTGTGTTTTTTTTACTGTAACAGCCAAATTGAGGAAAACCACCCTTTAGCAGGGCTCATTTCTTTTGTGGGCACAAAGGCAGTGTCAGGAAGGCTTTGCTTGCATGGGCCCTGTTGCAGTGGGTTGGGCAGGAAGATGGTTTGGGAGTGCGAGGCAATTGTGTAAGGCAGCAGTGAGAGTTCAGAGCTGCTTGCTGCAGCATGCTGAAAACCTGCTCTTCAGTCCTGCATGTTTTCCAGTTGTACTTTCCCCTTCTATCACTAAGGTCCTATTTTTTTTTCTTTTTTTTCCTGTAACTTGAGGCAGCCACAGCCTTTAAGAGTGGAGTTACATTTGACAGACGCTCATTTTTGCTCTTGCTTATCTGAGTGCTTCTGGAGTCATAAAAAGATGACTATGGAATTACTGAATTCACCTTAGTATGAAGGATTGTTGCCCTGGTTAGATGCTTGTGCCTTCCTGCACACCCTGCTTGGCTGAGAGTGTGCTTCCCTTACAGAGCAGCAGAAGATGGCAGCTGGCTAGCTCATGTGACAGTTGGGACTATAAGCTGCTACTTAGGAAGGCAAAGCCATTTTAATGCTGGTACTAATACAAAATTATTTTAGTACCTGAAAACAGCATAAACTTCTGCTCTTGCAACTTACTTTGAAGGCTGCAGTTTTAAGATTTTAGGTAGAGGTACTACCATAGGGACCTCATATCAGCGCTCATTACAATGCTGTATTTATACAATGCATCTATTACTTGTTTGTTACCAGATATTTTTTTCTTAAGGTATGTATATCTGTGCACAGTAGGAGTATGGGAGAGCTTAGATGATGCAGTTTTAACACGCATCTTTCTATATTGTTGCTTTGGTGCAAATCAGCAAATGTTAGGATGGCTGATCTAGATGTAATTGGCCTAATAAAATGTGGGATCTAAAATGGCACTTAAGCTTCAGAGGGCACAGGAGAGCTGCCTCTTTCCCTCTGCTGATGGATCAAGCCTGTCTGCCAAGATGCTGGGAGCAGCATTAGCCTGAGAAGGACCTGCAGATGTGTTGGTGCCTTGCCGAGAGCCTGCTGATGCCACCATGCTCGAGGTCCTAGCACTGCAGCTCCCTGCAGAGCTCTGGCTGTGGCTGCTGGAGAAACCAGGGTCTCGCTGGGGTTGGTACGTGCTGTGGGGGGTGCAGGCTCCCCAGCATGGCTTGCAAACCAAGCTGTTTGAGGGAGCACAAGCACTTGATGAGTGGTTTAAGTGCCTGTGAGCCAGAGAGCCTGGTCCTGCCCTGGAGCAGGCAGTCTGGCAATGGTGGCAGCTTGGTTTGGAGGAAAAGAGGACAGTAGGAAGTGGCTCTAAGGGAACATTAAGATGGGACAGTACAGAAGTGTGAATGCTTTTCCCCTGTAGCTCTCAGTGGCTACAAAGGAGCAGCCAGCATGCACCATTTGTAAATACAGAGCAGCTCTGCTTGTGTCTCTTGTGAAAGAGGCTGGGACCTGGCTTGTAGGGTGTTTACTTCAAGTGCGACTCCTTGGCTACTGTTCTGCAAAGCACATCCGAGTTTGGCGGTGAGAGGTGTGAAGCTGCCTGCAACTTGCTGAAGGCTTGCACATCAGGGGAGAGAGCAAGAGCGTGGTGAGGATGGGCACTGTTGTTACCTGATCAGAAAGTAATTCCCAAAACACATGAAGTATGTTTAGAGAGGAGACATTGCTTTATTCTGCATAGGGTGCAAGGTGGAAGATTGCCACAAATCAGGCACACCTCCTGAGGTTTTCAGTTGATACTTACACACTGCAGTTAAAACACCACGCGTATCTAATACATATGTTCCACCTAACTATTGCATATTCATTATGCTGAGCAAGCATGACCTGTTGTTCTCTTGAGCAGTCATCCTAGAGTCTTCTATGCCTGTGCCGGGGGTCTCTGGTGGTCTTCGGGGATCTTGGGTGGTCGTTTGGGGAAGAATACCCCTACTCCTTTTGTTTCTCTTGCCAACCCCTTGTTGCGGAAGGAGGATGTATGTCCTTAATTAACAAGTCTGTGACTCTGAAATGTCCGTTATCTGGTGCCTTGACTATTATCCAAACACTCCTTAAGCATCCTCTATTGTAAGCAGAATCTTAAAGTAGATAAGCTTTACCTTGAGTACACATAATCTAAACAGTCCTTGAATAGCAAGCCTACCACACTTCTCATGTTTTAGTTGTTTTTTTTTTTTTCCTTTAAGCTATCACCACCTCCTTATTTGTTAATCAGCCTTCTGAAGGCTTGAGGCAAAGCTGTCTCCCTTTGCCTGGCCTCAGTAGCCATACAGGTGTCAGGAGGCTGTGTGGTGCCCGGGGAACAGAGGGGTGCCCCCACTCTGCCCAGGCCTGGGGATGCATGGCAGGGGTGCTCCGGGGGTGCCTGGTGCAGGGTGTCTCAGGGCTGCGCTCTGTCCCCCCTGGGCACAGACAAGGTCAGAGTATAGCCTGAGGTCTGAGCAAGCACCTGTCCCTCACACCCTCCCCAGTCCCGTCCCCATGCACGTGTGCTGGCCGGGGAGCAGGCAGGTGGGTTTGTCCCAGTACCCTTGGTCTGCGTCCCCCATCGCTGTGGCTCTCCTCTCTCGGACGTGGCTGTGTCTGAGCGGTCCTGGCAGCAGAGCAATTGGAAAATGCTGCGGGATCCTGCGGGATGAGAGGAGCAAGGGAGATAAAGCGAGTGATGCCGGGAAGCGGATCTCTTTATTAGTGTTTCTGGAAGGGCAGCAGCCCCGGTCTTGGCATTGAGCGGTAGCTTTGATTAGCTTTACCCAAAAAAAAAAAAAGAATATGAAAATCTTAATTTAATTTAAAACACTGTCATTCACAGTCATGGCAAACACTGAGCAGAGTAATTATTATGCAAATTGGGCAGATAGAAAAATGATTAATAATTGCGCAAATTAAAAATTATTGTAAACATCCTGTGACTAGTGATAAGTCTGGGAGGAGTGCATACGCAGGAGGCAGCGTTGCTCAGTCAGCTCCTGCATCCTGATTTTCTCATTAGTAGGATTTAATTAGCAAACGATGCGAAGGAGACGAGCGGTGTTTGGGGGGAGGTTGAGGGTCGGCGTGGGCCGGTGCCTGGTTTCGGACCATGGGAGAGAGATGCCACCTGTGTGTTGCGGGTGCCGGCACCGAGCTTGAACTTTGAGTCCGGCTCCTGACTTTAAACTGCATTACTTTGTAGAAAAGCTGGTTTTGGAGCCAGTTTCCTCCTTTTTGGAGAAACCGTGCTGCTGGGGCAGCTACAAGCCAGGGATGCTGTGGGGCTGCCACGTGGTCCTGCCACTGTCTGCCTGTCCCTCCTGGTGCCCGTCACCCCTGACCAGCCCCCCGGATGGGCATTTGCTAACGAGTGGCGGAACTTGCTCCCTCGAACAATTAATGAGCTTATTTGTCTGGCATTTTGCTGCTAATTGCACAACATTATTTTTTCCCCCTGTTCGGCTGTTTTACTTTTATACTTTTGACAGTGAGCACGATAATAATAATAATAGGCTTACACTGGCTAATAGGCTTACGTTGTGCATTATTCGTGTCAAGGACAAGCAATTAAGCTTGGCCTCACACATAATAATTAGATTTTTGTTGATGAGCTCATTGGTAATGTGTTTAGTTACGATTTAAGAGCTTAATTCCTGGTGTGTGACACTGTCTGCCCCCCAGGACCCCTGCCCACTGCTGGGAGGCTTTGCCCGTGGTGGTGGGTGCTGGTGGGGCTGGCCAGGGAGACGACCCTCGGAGGGGGATGGCGAATGGCTGTCCTGCGGCTGTCCTGCTAACCGCTGTCCTGGTGGGGATGAACGCAGCTTCTCCCAACTACCTGGCTCTCGGCTGTTTTTTTTTTTTTTTTAATAGCTCCAGCAAAGTGGGTTCTGGCAAGTGACATGTTATTGTACCAGTTTCCTGCTGAGCTCTCCTATTATTTTTTAATTAAAAAGAGCCCGAGATTTGTCACTTTAATTTTTCTCTAACTGGCAGCGGCTCCAAGTCGCGGGTGCTTGGCAGAGCCCGATGGCTGCGTAAATTGTCCTGGGCTTTCAGCAGGGAGCGCGGGGGGGACGGTGCTCTGGCGGGTTCCCCCAGGGTGCTGGCACTCCTGTTTTGGTTTGGGGGAAAAGCGCTTTCCCTGGTGCCTCTGTCCCGCAGCGGGGCCGGGAACGAAAATCCCCGAGACTGACAGGTTAGTGATTGTATATGCATATGTGCACTTTCCCTAATTATGGAATAATTAGGGACATGCAGAGATAAAAATTACTAATAATATTTACTCTAGACTCTATTTTTTTAAATAACCTCTCTCTCTCTCTCTTGCTCATTCGCCGAGTCTGGGTGGAAATAACTTTGCAGATCCCAGTTAATGAATATTTGTAGATGCAAGAACATTCGGCGCCGGAATATCCAGAGGGCATCCTCTCTCTGCCTTGTAATTTTTTTCACAAGATATTTAATATTTATGGTTCCACAGCCTTGTGAATAAAGAGCCACCCGCAAACCCCCAGGAGCTCAGGGGCTGGGGATATTTATGGCGCTTCCTCTTTTCCTTTTCAATTACAAAGACACCTCACATAATTAAGTACTAATAACCTTGTTAATCTAAAATTGATACTCTTTCTCCTGGCCATCTCTTAATAGAATTAAAAACAGATTAATAATCAAAGGTAGGAGACTTTGTATGCAATTAAGGAAGAGGGGGCTGCACTCTGGCCCATCCCCGGGGAAGATCCAGGAGCCGGTGCGTGGCTGGGACAGCCACCCTGGCCACCAGCAGCACCAGGGCTGGCGCGGGCAATGCCGGGGTCGGGGCTCCCTAGCCGCCCCGGTGGGGAGATGTGTTTCCCCTCTGCTCTTTACACAGCTTAAATTTTTAAGACAAACAGCCGTGTAACACCATCTCCTAATGAAACTGTTTTATGTTAATTAATTATGTATCAAGGCTCATTTTCATGCGCAGCCCAGCTCCGCTTCCCCTCTGCTGAGCCTTTGATCTGTCAAAGGCTAAACGGGAGATAAATAATCAAATTAAAAAGCAGCCTGTATGGAAATAAACACGTTTTAGATGTGTTATCTGGCGGTTAGAGCAAGGGAGCGAGTAATCGGGCTCACGGTTTGAGCGCTGCTCCGCTGTGCACATGGGGCATGGGAAGTTTCCTGTGCCTCAGTTTCCCTGCAGTCCCCCAAGCCCTGCTGCTACCCTCTGGAGACAGCGTCGTGTCCCTGTGCACAGAGAGGGGTCGTGGGGGCAGCCCCTGCCTCCTGGAGAATGGCTGCTCATCCTCTTCAAGAGAAGGAGGCTGCAGAGGACTTTATCAGCACAATACTGACGAAAAATTAAGTCTGCAGTATTTCTTCCAGGCAATGAAAGATCCCCCGGCAGCTCTGGGCTACCACCTGTCCATGCCCAGGGTAGTTGGGATGTCAGCAGTGGACACGGTTTTGGGATAATTTAGCACAATCTCTAACAATTTGTTACACCTAAGCGGGGGCAGATG
Organism: Buteo buteo; assembly: GCF_964188355.1. Classification (NCBI taxonomy): domain Eukaryota; kingdom Metazoa; phylum Chordata; class Aves; order Accipitriformes; family Accipitridae; genus Buteo; species Buteo buteo. Next base: position 7,554,204 of record NC_134179.1, read on the forward strand.
TGCATCCATATTCATTTTGGAGAAACTTCAGAAGTTACAACTTCAGCCAAGACAGCCCAATGCCACAGCCCTCCAGCCTGGGCTCCTGTTCAAGCGGAGGAAGCAAGGACAGCGAGGAGGACTTGTCCTCCACGGCCACCCGCAGCCTGGTCCCCTCGGTGGCAGGGCCGGGGCTTTGGGGCCGAGGATTGCAGGACTGAGAGGAGCAAGGCTGACCTTCAAGTGTCGCCTGGGCGGTGCGAGAGCTGCTCCAGCCCCTGCCAAGGTCTGCTTTACCACCTCCCCGCTGTGTGCGTGCTTGTGTGCGCGTCCGCGCGCTTCAGGCCCCTGCCTTGTCTCGCAGGCTGTGATCTCGGGGTGGTGCGAAGCCCACAGCCCCATCCCCGGCAGCCTTCGCTGCTCTGGGAGATGCCGGCAGCGGGGGTAGAGAGCAGCGCGTGGCCAGGACCCTCTGCCTGCTTGGGGACCAGGCTGGTGCAGTGCTGTAAATCAGGTGTTGCTCTAACAGTAAACACCCTACAGCAGAAATTACAGATTATAATTGTGGAGTGCTTTATAGCCGTAATAAAATTGTAGTGTTCTAGCCTGCATGTAATTACAGGCTAATAGATTTCTTCTTAAAGGGCTTAATGCAGAGAGGGGCCCCGGTTGCTGAGCACTGTGGGCACCCCGGGGCTGTGCCCACCCACTGCTTCTGTGGTGCCAGCGCTTCGGGTCATGGGCGCAGGGGCTCCCACCCCGCTGCAGTCCCTGCCACGGCCCCAGGGGATCGCTTTCTGACGAGGATGTCGACTGGGGGCTGCGGAGAGCCCCAGGGAGTGGGTGCTGGCAGAAGGGACTCCCGCTGCAGGGGGGGATTAGAGGCTCTTGGCTGCTTCTCACGCTGCAACCTTCCTCATCCTGCTCAGCATAAATAGAGCAGAGCTCGTCGCCCCTGGCCGTGCTCCTTGGGTGCCTCTTGAGATGGCAGGGAGCATTATGCCTGGAGGTTATTCAGTTCGCAGATTAGGAGGGACTTTATTATATGGCGTTGGCTCCCCTTTGGGGCGTTTTGCTGGGGGGTGGTGGTTGTTGTTTTCTCTCCAGGTGCGCTGCAGCCCCGGCTCCACTGTGAGCAGAGCCAGGCTAGCACTGTGCAGAGCGAGCAAGTGTGTTGCGCCGGGATGTTGGCCAAATCCAGCCTTGCTCAAGTGCTATGCCACGAGGGCTCCCGCCCAGAGGAGAAGAGCCCCATCCCAGGCAGCGGGCGGAGAACAAGGGGACGCTGCAGCCCTTTCTCAGCCAGTCCTGCTCCAGCGCTGCAGGTGAGCAGCAGCGACCTTCACCAGTGCCACGGTTAGGCAGCAAGGAGGAGGGAGCTAGCCGCGAGCGTGGAAGCGGCGTTGGGTGGCTCCAGCCTGGGCTCCCGCAGCACCCCAAGTCCTGCCTCTCACTAGGACAGTGCTGTTTGCCTGGGCTGACGTGCCAGGGTGCCTTCGCAAAGCCAGCCCCGGTGACGGTGCCCGGCGGGACTGGCCAGGGCTCTCGGCGAGGCCATGGCGCTGAAGCCAGCCAGCCCTGGGCAACTTGACTTCCTACGCTGACACCCTGCAAAGCCGCGGGTTCCGGACCCACGTCGCCATCTCGCCCCGCTGCCGGGAGGCGAAACTGAGCACGGAGCGATCAAAGGGAGCGAGCAGAGAGTGTCGTCCCCTCCAGTCTTGCCCCGGGCCCTGCCTTTGGGCTTCTGAAGGCTTTGCTCCAGCGGTGTCAGTTCTCATTAATCCACATATCAAAGCCGGAGCTGCCAAACATCCTGGAGAGATCACGCCGGCTTCCTAAACGGTGTCACAGGCGGGGGAGGTGGAGGGGAAGCTGTGCAGGGAGGCTCAGAGCTGGGCTGCTCGGGGCAGAGCGCCTGCCGCCATCAGCAGCGTGGTCCCCTGGGGCGGGCGGGAGCGGGGCTCCGGCCCCTCGGCTCTTGCACACGAAGCCCTGAGGGAGGCGGCCAGCGGAGCTGTGAAGGGAGGGTGCGAGATGTCTCCCGGACAAGGGAATGCCCTTCTGCAGTGTGACCTCCCATGGACTGCCTGCGTGCAAGCGAGAAAAACAGATTTTGCAAGAAAACACAAAAAAAAGAAGAGAAGGTGTTCCTGCGTGCTGGAGAGTTTGACTTGCCCCGCTGCAGTCGTCTCCGCTCTGCTGTCACTGCGAGACCGGGTTTCCCTGCTCTGCTCCACCGTGGCTCAGCATCCCTCCAGTGAGCTAATCAGGTCAATGCATTTTTAACACAGCATAGGAAATCTTTATATTTTTTGTCAGACTCATTCTTCTCCCCGGTCTCTCTGTAGGGGGCTGAATTATTTAATGCTGAATATCAAGCAGAGATGTTTTCCCTTTGCCGGGCTGCTGACTGTGCACTTTAGGGCTGGAAAGATTGGCAGATGGCTGCTCTCTGAGGTGGGTGGAGGGGGAACCCATCACACGGAGCAAATTACCCACTTAGAGGCAGATTTACGAAAGAACTCGAGTCCCGCTTCCAGGCGTCTAAATAAACGGGCCAGATTTGTCTAGGGGTGAGCACCCAGCGCCTCCACCGAGCTGCCGCCAGGACCACCGAGCACTCGCAAACTGTGCAGTTCCCTGTCTCTGTGTGCACTGAGCCTGTCTGCTGAAGTTTGGGTGTTTATTTCCGTCCTGGGAAAGGGCTGGAAGAGCACGGCGGGAGAGATCTGGTGAGCCAGCAGCCTCACCCCAGCAGCTCCCTGGTTTGTGCCTCTGGGGGAGTGATCCCGCGGGTCTGCCGGGGACGGCGGTGCCCGTGGCGGTGGGCAGGGGTGGCCCATAATTGGGTGACGGTGAAAATATGTCAGCGGGGTGCAGGTCACGTGTGGCGATTATCACACGCCAGGTGAATAAACACAAAGGGCTGGTTTGTGTATCGGGGTTTATCTTTTCCATTAATGGCTTTCTAAATTGGTGGCAGTGGAGCAAAAAAACCCAATCTGAACTCGGAGCATGCATGATTACTATTGTAATAACCTTGGCTAATAAGAATATGATGTGGTGTTAGGCTGGGAAAGAAAACACATTTCTCATTAGCTTTTTGATTAATTACTCCATATAATTTCCTAGGGGGACATGCCTGGGACTGATTGCCTTTGCTTTTGACGCGTGGAAGTGGTTTACCTTAACTTAATAATTTTCTCGGTGACATTTTAATGGCAGTCCTCAATTAATCTCCAGTTGGCCAGAGGCCGCACTGCCTTGGCCGGGGGGAGGGCAGGCCCTCGCGCTCCCCTTGCTCTTCCGGGGGCTTCAGCCCACCCCCATTGCCCACCCTTCTGCGGAGCAGGGGACGGCAGGGCAAAGGCAGCTGCCATTGCCGGGGCGAGCGGCGCTCTGTCGGCAACCGTTGGGGCAGGGCTGCCCTGCCGATGCTGCCCGGCAGGGCACTGGGGCAGCACGGGGCCGGAGCATCTCTGTTGCTTGGGGCTGGAGCGCCTGGTCCTCCCCTGCCCCAGTGCTGCTGGGCCGCCGAGTGTTTCCAATACCTGGGAATGTGACAGCTGTGCAGCCGCTTCCTCGCTTGGCAAGCGCTGCCAGGGATCCAGCTGTTAGAAGGCATATGTTTACATGGCTTGGAAGCGACCAATTTCCTTCCTTGCATTATAAAATAAATATTTTATGGGAGCTCAGATATTCAAAGATCGTTTGATGTTGCCACATGGAGCGGTATCAAATGAGGGTGGGAAGGAGGGGAAAAAAGGAGAGGGGAGCAAGCAGAGATTCATTTGTTTCCCTTGCTGAAAATGGAATTATGCTGCATGTTTCTGCATCATAAAATTACCCAGAACGTTGATTTCTGCTTACTGTTTCAGGAACAGGTGCTTGGCTTGCACCACTGCAGCACCGCAGCGGGCCATGTCCTGTGTGGCTGCGGGTGGCAGTGCCACACGTGGGAATGGTCCTGGCGGCACATCCTGCACCCGGGACGTGTGTCCCACATCCCAGGCGCATCCATTTACTGATGGTATCTCCACCTGCGCGGTGCGAACAAAAGTCCCCCAGCATTCTCCAGCCGAGCCCGTGCTTTTAGACCAGAATTAAAACGTTGGCAGGTCCATCCTAATTTCCGCTAAATAAAATGTCAGGATCATTCCCCATCTCGTCCTGCTAGCCTGACATTTCTGGGGATATTGTCTGAGCACCGATCACCTGCTGCTGGAAGCTGTTTGCCACAGACCTTCTCTGCCTCTGCTCTTGCCTTGGCACTGCCTGGGACCTTCAGCCCGCTGCTCACCCCTGCCTGCTCCCGGGGGCTTGCAACAAATAAAAATAGGGCCTGGCACGTGCTAGTGCCCCTCACAGGAGGCTTTCTAGTGCAGTGGCTGGAGCCAGAGTGATATGTTGGCCCAGCAAAAGGGCAAAGATGTGGAGAAGGACCTGCAAGTGGAAAAATCGCCCAGGGCTGGTGACCGCTGGCATCCCCGCGGTCCTTGGGCTGCTGCGGTGCAGGTGGTGGGGAGAGCGGAAGGAAGGGAGGTCACGGAGGAAGCATACAAATTTTAAAAGCAATGGTTCATGGGGTGCAGTGGTGGGGACCAGGAGCAGCTCATGGCAGAGCCGACCTTCCCCGTCGCAGCCAGTCCCTTCCCGAGGCTTTTCCCGGGGCTGCGTCGGCGATGCTCAGCCCGTGCTCATGGTACAGGGCAGCTGTCTGCTCTGCCCACGCCACGGCTGCAGGATGGAGGGACCGAAGTGGGTGGTGACAGGTCCCAGTCCCTAGGAGCAGGGATGCAGCCCCAGACTGCAGAGCGGAGGGAAGCGTCTGCCATGCATGCCCGTAGCCCCGCTTGACAGCTCAATGCGAGCGGGATTTGCTCCGAGAGCCGGGCTGAGAGGCAGCGGGGAAGGCTGACGCGATCAGCCGAGCGTGCAGGGAGGATAGACGGGATTACCGCCCAGATCCTGCTCCTTCCCATGCTCCGCGGCGGCGGCCACCCCCTCCCACACAAGCACAATCCTGCAAGCAGCGGTCAATCCGGGGGACGAGGAGTAGCCCAAAAGGGGCTGCTGAAGGAGAGCGGGTGACAAAAGGTCCCTGCGGAACTGGTGGGGGCTCTGCGTGGTGGGGCGGGCACGGCCAGGAAGCACCCCTCGGCATGCCGGCCCCGCGGCAGGTACTGACTGGAGTGCCAGGAGGATAAGCACTGGCAATATTTATGTTTCCATCCAAATGTACAGATCAAAGTCGACACGTTAATCTATTCAACAGCATCTCAAGGATTAAAAAGTTGCAGGCAAATCACGGTCCTAAAGTGGTAATGTATTTTCGCTTGTCAGTTGACAAATCATTTTATAAAACCCTTCTGTACCTTCCTGCGGGCCCTGGGTTTGCCGGTTTGGGATGCGCCAACTTTCAGTCCCCCCCGTGTCCCGGCGGCTTGTGCCGCGCTTCTCCTTGGGGAAGGTGCGTTGGGAGCGCACTTTCCACACTGCACCCCCTGTGCTTGCTCGGAGCAGGGTTGGGCAGCGGGGTGTTGGGGCCATTGGGTATTTATATTTTTCTCCCTGGCCCAATCAAGTGTTTCTTTCTGTTGCTCGCATTTTATTCCTCTTTGCAGCGATAGCAGGGCCAGGGGCATGGCTGTCTCCAGCACACCGCAGTGGTCACAGCACGCTATCCCTGGGGAGTGGCAGCAGCCACACATGCCGACTCGCTGAGACCGTAAGAGGGGCTGCGGTGCAACCGGGGACCCTCCATTGGCAAAGAGCCACCAAGGGAGGGGACACCACGGGGATGGGACTCACTCGAGCACCCGATGGGTGACAGCCTTTCTCCCCCCGCCGGGGACGCAGCCTCTGCTGTCACCCTGTGCCTGCTCAGTGCCGCTCTGCCTTAAAATGACTTTTATTTACCGGCATGTTTGTCTTTCAAACAAAGTAATTACTGATTAATTGGTGAGGAGCTTGCTTTCTAATCCCTCAGTTCACAGGAGGGAAATCTGGCCATTTTTGTGGGCTCACGCGCATCTGGGGCAAGCGCTTTGTGGCTGGACCATCCAGCTGCCCGCAAACAGCGCGCAGGTGCCTGGCGTGGGGAGCAGGGAATTGCCGATGGATGCAGCCCTATCTTCCCGCCTACATTTGCTGAAGCAGCGGCCTGTCCTAGCAGACGCTGGCGGGGGCCGCGTGGTTTGCGGTCGGGAAATAACGCAGCAAAGAGTGGCTTTGGGGGCTGCGGGAGGCTGGGGTGGATGGGCATTGTGGGGGGGTGACAGCAGCTTGGCAGGAGCTCGCTTTTCCTCCTCTCTCAGTGGAGGGAATGCCGCTTTGCTCTGCTATAGCATTTCAGCTGGGTTTAGGGCTTGGCACGGCAAAGCTGCTGTTATCTCGGGTGGCCTGTTTGGATAAACACGGGGGCTTGCTGCTAAAGCCTCTGCCTGCTCAGCAGCCCTGCCGCTGCAGCAAACGCCGCTCCGCACAGCTGTGCCCCGCTGCTCCCACAACTTTATTCTTCCTGGGGCTCTGCTTGCAGCCGGCCACGGGCTCCAGTGCCGGGCAAAGGGAGCACCCACCCTGTGCCAGCTGCAGCCCTAAACGCAGCGGAGCAGCCAAGGGATCCTGGCCAGGCACGGCTCGGAGCGAGGGGTCTGGTGGGGAGGTGGCACTTGATGCCAAGGGGTTTTCCTGCATTGGCTTCTTTTTATTGTGATTCTTTTTCTCTTCTTTCTCTCTTCTGGCCAGTGCCAGGCGAGTTGATGAATTATTCCAATATATATTCTGTCTGGAAAGAAAACACATATCATATATATCTTTGACAAGTTATTATTCTTCCTTATCAGAATATGTGTGCATCCAGCCACGCCATAACTCACCCTTTGCGTTGCTCCTGTAACCAGACAGGAGGATCGCGGCAGCTTCTTTCCACTCCTGCATCCCCAGCACAGCCCCGGCTGGGGGTGATGCCCTGGCCGGGGTCCAATGGGGCTGGGGTGATGGGCAGCGGCCGGCCGGGGGGGCTGCGTGCCTCCACCGCCTGCCAGCTGGGAAGGGGGTCTGGGAGGAGGTGAGAGCATCACGTCGAGCTAATTCGGTGCCTGCCTCACCCCCAGCTGATTGTTGCAAATTAAATTTCACGCCAATGAACTGGAGGAGTCGGCGTGCGGCGCGGCAAGGGGGGGAAGAGGGCCGGATGGCGGAGGCAATCTGCAGCGAGCGATTGCTGGCGCAGCCTCCCCGCCCCGGCTCGGTGGGCACATACGGTGCCTGGCTGTGCCCGCGTGCTTCCCAGGCACTCTGAGCTGGGCTCCGATCACCTGCCCTGGTCCTGAGCTCCTCTGCAGCGGGGCATGGGTGCTGCTGGGCCCCTCTGCCCCGTGCCCCCATCCTGCCCCATGCAGGGGGGATGCGCTGTGGGGTTGGATGAAAATCGGTGCACAGATGAGTGAGCAAACACTTCTGGTTTTTTTCTCCCCGTAATGACAGCCCCGGACTCTGAAATGAAGCGCGGCGGGGGACCGGCTCTGCCTGGGCTTTAGGAGTGAGAAGAGACGTGCGCCGTGGCACGGAGCCAGCCCCAGGGATGCTTGGGGTGCGGGGTGGGCTCCCCCGAAGGTGGGAGGTGCAGGGGTCCCCACCACGCAGCGGCTGTGCCGGAATGTGCGTGCGCAGGCTATGCACGTGTGCGGGCGCGGCTGTGAGCAGTGGGAGCGCTCCCTGTCTCCGCTGTAGTGGTTTTAATGTTTAACTTATTAAGATAATAGCTGTTCCATCTCCGTTGGTTTGAAACATGATCTAATAGGAATCTTATAACAAAAGTTGCTAAGCAGCTAGGACATGATTTACTAATAGACTCTGAATGTGCTGTAACTGAGATGGAAATTAATTTAGTGATTAGGAGATTAATACATGGAGTCGAGCATATCCTTGCCTTTAAAGGCTGTGAGGAACTATTGGGATGAAGCATGCCGGTGATGCTTTCACGGAAGGTGTTAAAGGCTGTCTCGACGCCTCCTTCCAGACTTCGGGGCGAGGCTACAGGAGAGGGGTTTTTAGTGTGCTCCCTGATTTTCCATTGCATACCGTATCCTTCCCAGTGCATTCGTTGGCACTGTTTTGTTTTCGCAGACACCCGAGATTGGTATTCCGGAAGAAAAATCCCGATCCACCCTCCCCGCCTCCAACCCGCCCAAATCCAGGACAGGGGCAGCGTTGGGACCCCGTACTGGGAGGGAAGTGCGCGGGGCTCACAGCCTGCCCCTTTTTATTTTTGTTGATTCTTTTTAGCAACAGCTGTGCATCCATATTTATTGAGGGAAAGAGAAGAAAAATGGATGGTAATCCCAGGAAAGCAGAACATCTTGTAATTATCCGGATAGCTCGGCTGGCGCGGGCGCGCGCAGGCTCCCGAGAGCGCGGGCTGACCAGGAGCACTGCTCTGATTTCCCAGCTCTGGGTCATTGGGGAGGGCAGACAGGAGAGATCCGATGTTAAACACGCTCTGAACACTGCAGGGAGAAATGGAGCTGTTGGACAGTTGTCTCTCCTGCTGAAAGGAGTCGAGCAGGGAGCTGATCGCCTCCTGCTCGGCGGCTCCGTGGCTGGGATGGGGTGAGAGCTGCCTGCTTCCTGCGGCGCCCGGGCAAGCGGTTCCCGCCTCTGCCCACTCCCCTCGCCCCAAGGCTGGTGGGAGAGCAGAGCAGGGGAAACGAAGCGATGCGCACCCCAAAGCCTCCCTGGGAAGGTGCAGGGGCGCTGAGAGCCTCGTGCTGCCCGGGCGCGCGGCAGCAGCAGCAGGCAGCAGCAGGCAGCGCTTGCCACTACCATGGAAACAGGCATGGGGACGGCAGGCAGGAGCGCAGTCCTTCCGCCGAGCCGTGGGAACGATGCCGCCATGCCCTGCGAACGATGCCGCCATGCCCTGCGGTGAGACCCGCTGCTGTGGCCTCCCTCCCCACACTGGTGGCGGGACAAAAAGCTGGGGTGAAAGACAGGGAGCGGAAAAGAATACTGTTAAAAAGCCAGACCTGGCAGCGCCTGGAGCAGCAGGGAAGAGTGGGCAAGGCAGGCACAAGGAGGGAGATGCAAGTGGCCACTTTCCGTCGGCAGTGCTCTTTGCCAACCGGCAATGACACTCGCAGGCACCGGTGGGCCCCGGCGCAACGGCGTCCTGAGCACCGGGGAGCATGTGGGCATGGTGCGAGGGCACGAGGTCCCCCTGCGCCTTGGGTGCCCCAGTGGCGGGACGGGACCCGAGACACTGCCTGAGCCGGCGGCTCCTCTCCACCTTCGGTCGGTGAGGGAGGCGGCATTTCCAGATGGGAAAACGTGATCTCTTAAAGATGCTGATAAGATTTCTGACAGAGGGTAGGAGTGCGAGATGAAGAGGAGCGTGTGCGTGCGTTTCTTCTCCCTTCTTTTTTTCTCTCCCCTAGCTATCTCCGGCACAGCCTTGCAAGAAGAAAAGCTTGTGGGCATCTGTGCTTCGCTTCTGCCTTCCCCAGGGGGCCATCAATATGCAGGGCCTGTTACCTGGGTAAAGGCCCGTCGCTGCCTCCGTACCGTCAAGGTTACAGCAGGAGCTCCTTTCTGCAGAGGACGGTCCTCGAGCAGAGCAGGCAGCAGCAGGGATGCTTGGGTGGGATGCGCTGCCCCAGAAGAGGATGAGGATGAGGATGAGGATGGGTTCCTCTTTGGCTAGGGTTGATGCTGGCAGCATTACGGGGTGCAGCCAGGCTCCAGGAGCTGCTCCCCAGTCTGGGGTGCAGTTTTTCCCAGCAGGAGATCCACCATCCTGCCTTCAAGGGGCAGGAGGTGGTGTGAGCCAGGGCAGGTGGACAGGCAGCCCAGCCAGGGCCGGCGTACATCCCTGCTCCCCGCCACACCTGTGCCTGGTGCCGGGATGAAGGCAAATATTTGGAGAATGGCAAAGCCCAACTTGCGCAGCGTTTCAGTCGGAGTCAGCAGCCTTTCGGAGGCTGGGATTAATTTGAAGGAATTTACTGGTGGAGTTTGTGGCAGATAGAACAGTTTGCTTATTTCACACTTGTATGGCCGCCTGCTACGAACTGTTTGTTCAGTTTCAAATTCTTTAATTAAAATCAACATAAAACAGATTGAAAACATCCCAAGAAGGGGATGCTTGATTTGCTGGAGGATATTGCAGCAGACGAGCCAAAGCTCTTAAAAGACGCTTGAGCATTGGGAAGCGCCTGCGGGCGGGCGCTTGGTGCTGCAGGTCGGCATGTGCCCTGGCCACCAGCCCGGGCGCTGAGGGCAGGGTGCCCCGGGGCACCTCGGCTCGTTGCCCTTCATTGCCAAGGCGGCGTTTCTGGGAGCCTTCGCTTCTTTATTTGGACGCCCTTCCCGGCGCGGCCATCCTGGCACGGCCCGCTGAGCTCGGCAGTGCCCGGCGCAGCTCAGTGCAGGCACGGTGCAGCGTCTCAGCCCTCAGCGGAGCTGATTAGAGGCCTCCTCCAACAAACATCAAAGCTTCAATTAACAGGGGCCGCTTGTGACCCTCTTGCAGAGCCTAGATAAGAATAGAAATTTCCCTTGGAAAATGGATTTGTGTTCAGCTGCGTGTGCCGGGCGGTAAATGACCTGCTCTGTACGGTGCCGGAGAGGGGCCGGGGACAATTAGGGTGCTCATTGGGAACCGGTTATCTGAGGGAAACAGGCGCGCTGCTATTTAGCTGTCTAATATCCCAGTGGGAGGGGAAGCAGAATTAAAACCCGTCTCTTTTCAGAGCCATTTGAATCTGAAGGAGGATTCTCCCTTTATGCCGTGGCTTTTCATTTGAAGGGGCTTATTCCTCTCTCCCAGTCCCTTATTTGCGTGTGGCCGCCTGCAACTGAGAAGGACAGAGAGGGGAAGGAGGGCTGGCGGGGTGTGGAGGGCCGGCTGGGTCCAGGCAACAGCATCTCCACCCAGGATGCAGGGATGCTTGGTGAAAGCCGACCAGCCTCTCTGCGTATTCGTGGCAGCGCTGGCGTCTCCCCCTCCGACGCAGGCGAAACAATAACAGCTGCACGGTGCAGAAAGTTAATATGGAGCCAGACGAGCGTTTTAATAACTGGAAAGGTTAAAAAAACCCCTCTCAGGCTGCGCGCGGGCTCCTGCCAGCTCGTGCTCCTGCGAGCCTGGGAGACCCAGAGTACCATGACTGTATTGATTCAATTATTCTCTACAATGTAATACTCTGCATTTGTGTGATAGCAACAAACAGAGTTGAAAGACATACAAAAATAAATGATCTGAAAGTTAATATGGCTGAATGAGCAGCTCTGAATAAGAGGAGAGCGCGCTTTGGTTTTACATTGTAAAATCAATAGCGTGCAGAACAATGTCCTAACTTCCTCCAGGGACCCGGAGAGGACCCGCCTGAATCGATCACTATGCAAATTAATTGAATTCATGAAACCCACATCGCTGGGTAATTGATGCTTCTTATAATTACCTCCGAGTTATGAGCTTTTAGGGGATTTCATTGATTCCTGCTCAGGGAGGGAGAGGGCGAGGGCAGGTTCCTGGAAGCGCTGACTCGGCGCGGGAGGCGATGGCTGTGGCACCGGGGGCTCCCCAGTGCTGCCCCCAATATTTGTGGAGCCCAGGCTCTGCCTCGCAGAAGGCTGGGAAGGTAGCTTGCGTTGCAGCCCTGTCTAGCCCAGGCGGCCCCTGTAAAAGCAGAGCTGCTCCCCGGCCCTTTGCTAAGGGGTGCCCGGCCCCCCCGAGCTTGGCCATGCTTTTGCTGCAGCACACCAGCCCCTCAGGCGAGCACCGTCCCCCATCCCTGGGGACAAGAGGGGTGCGGGGGTGACAGGGGTGTGTGCCATGGGGGCACGTGGCAGGGCTGGCCATGGCAGGCGGCTGGTGCTGCACCTGGCTGACAAATCGTGTAAGCGAACAGGTTTTATCAAAAGGGATAACAGGCTTACAGAGCACATTATTTAAGAAAAAGGGACAGGCAATTGAGCTCTGCAGACTAATTAGATTAAGTTGATGAGCTCATCAGTAATGAGTGTAATTAAGATCAAGAGCTAATTGCGGGCTGTTTGATGCCCTACATTAACCAAGTTGTCCCTTGCAGAGCGCGGCGTGGTTGGGCTGCTGGGGCAGCGGCCGGGCTCCTTGGGCTCCTGCTCCATCCAGAGCTGAGGAGGGGACGCGTGGCTGTCCCAAAAGCTGCTCCTGGGTGCTGGGCGGGAGGTGATGCCACACCTGGAGCCGGTTCCCAGCGCTGTTGCCTGCCCATGACACGGTGTCTTCTCCCTGCTCTGCCTCACTGTTGCCACTTGTGAAGGTAGAAACGGCTCTGCCTTGGTGTGCAGCCTTCAATAGCCCAGACGGGCAAGGCCACCACTTGCACTCAAGATGTTCTGGGCCTCACTGATTTTATTTTTTTTTCAACGTTCTTTTTAAAAATGTCCACCCCAAGTGAGCACAGAGGAACATGGACCTCTCCCAGAAGCAATGGAGGTATCTGACCAGGTGTCTGCTGTTTCCTAGCCCCCTCTGTCCTCAGCATCTCACCGGTGGTGATGGGGGAGCAGTGAGCATCAGAAGCTGGTGCATCGTGGCTGGGGCCCCCGGGAATTTCTCCATGAAAGGCTCCCTTGCTGAGTTTGTGGCCAGGCAGGAGACAATTTGGAGGTTTGTGCCAAATGGAATGAACAAAAAGCAAGTGGGCTTGCATGGGTGGAAAGTAAGACAAGAAGAAGTGAGCCCAAGTTCCAAGGGAACTGCAGAAGTTGCTTGTTCTGGAGAAATGGTGTGCGATGATAGTTAGGATTTATCAAAACAGATATAGTGCTTAACAAGACAGACAATTCTGGCTGTGTCGTGGCGGCTGGACTGCCAGTGCAGCCTCTTTACAGCTTTTATCCTTGCTCTTCTGTATTTCATACCTGATCTTTTTCCTTCTCTCCCGCATCAACGTCCCCTCTCCACTCCCTTTATTCTCCCACCTTGCTGCTTTCTTCTTCTGCCGTCTCACCTGCCCAGCCCTCCTGCTCCCTCGCCACCAAATGGGTTCTCTGCAGAACTGCTTCACGCTCCTCTGGACCCTCCGTGGGCTCTGTTCCTGGGCCCTCTGTCCGGCTCTCCCTTGTCAAAGGGCGGCTTAGGGAAGGGGCTCTCACCCCTCTTCGCCGAGCCCCTCTGCGCTGCCGCCCGGCCCCGGTGCTCCTGGCACTGCGCTCCCTCTGCTTTGGGCTCCTTTCCTTCGTCTCCAAGGTTACACAAACTGCTTCCTACTCCTCTCCCCAGCTCTCGGTGGGATTTCCCGGCACTGCTCACCTTTCGGGTTTTGTTCTTCCTTTCCCGCGCCTTTCGGGTGGAGGGCTGCCTGCTGCAGCCTTCCCTTAGAGAGCATCCCTTGCCCCTGGTCAAAGGGAAGGCAGGACTTGGCCTCGGCCTCTCTCCGGACGAACCCCCGGTAACTCATGGCACAGCAGCCAGGACCACCCTGGGGCGTCCTGGCCGGGCTGGCAGTTCTTGGGGACACCCCGGGCTTTTGTTCATTACAGCCTGAAAAGCAGCTGGGGAGTGTGGGGGGGGAAGGAACACAAACATGAAAACCCTTCCCAGATGTATGAGAAGCCCGAAATGTCTTTGGCTTCTCTCTCTGCAATAACTGGAGGGGAATGTGAGCAGATGTTTATAGGTCACACTCTGCCTTTTTTTTCCTTTCTTCTTGACAAAGGGTTTATTTTTCTCTGGTTTATTTTGCTAATTGGGAGCTGTGTCGCGATTTCCCCATTCCGTGCCAGGCGAGAGCAGCGGCTTGCTGCGGGGGAGCAGCGCCGGCCACGCAAACCCTCGCTGGTGCCGGGGTGCCGGCAGCCCCCTGTGCTGGAGGGGTCCCGCGTGGGAGCCAGACACGGGGCTGCTCCCGGGACGGGGGGATGGCGTAAATGCAGAAGCAGCAACGTGATGCCCCGGCGGGGACCCCCTCGCAAAGGGGGGCCGTGGACGGCTGCCACAGGTGGGCGAGCCCCGGGCTGTCCCCGCGGTGGCGTGGACGGGAGATGGCAGTGCTGCACCGGCGCAGGGCCCCGCATCCCCAGCTGCAGCTCGCCCTGCGCCAGCGGTGGTGGCGAGCTGACAGGTCGCTGCAATTATTAATTGTTTCTAAGAAGAAGTCCATGGCTACTTGATGCCCCGCAGTAGCAGCGGGCCCCTGGGATGGCACCCTGGTTCCCGCCGCGTCGGGACCGACAGCGTCTCCTGCACCCAGCCGGTGGCACAGCCGCAGCCGAGGAGCGAGACACGGGTCTGAGAGCTGCCCGAGGCAGGGTGGGGAGGCCCCGGTGGGTTCTCCGGCCCCCCTCTCCCTGCAGTGAGGGTGCTGGAAGCATTGACCCCATGGGCAGGGCTCCCTGCACGGCCCGCAGCTCTGTTGGTCCCCTAGGAGCTGCAGGAGCAAGAGATGTCCCTGCAAAGTCCTTTTATCCCTTGAGAAATAAAGGCTCTTTCTGCATCCTCCTGGGTGTTCAACCCAGCCCCGAAGAAGGACGCGGCAGGTCGCCGTGGTCCCGAGCACAGTCCGAGTGCCCTTGGGATCGCAGCATCCAGCCCGAAACACCCCCAGCCGGGAAGAGCCTGGTCCCGGCTCCACTCCTGGGGGTAACACCGGCTCCGTCCCCCCGGGGCTGCTGGCACCGGAGAAGGGCAGAAGGGCTGGTCCTCAGGGGCCATGCTCGTGAAAGAAAGATCTTCGAACAGGAGAGATTTCTCTCTCAAGGCTTTTCTTTTTCTAAAAGCTCTTTTGAAGGCGGGAGTTTGGAGTAGAGGAGAGTTTAGACAGAGCTGATTCCCCTATCTCAGACAACCACGCTTGCCTTTCCCTGACTGCAAATCAACAGGACATGTTCCAGGGAAAGATCAGCTCGAAAGAAATGGATTTTCCCCCTACTGCTTTGCCATTTTTGCTTGTATTTCTGAAAGCCGGAGTGACGGGTTGTGAACTTTAGGGAGCGATTTCTATTCTTCTCTCTCGTCTGACATGCGGGCGGAGGAACTGCGAGCTTCAGTAACGAGACAGGACTGCAACACCTCGGGGGAGGATGCTGGGACCGAGGCAGCATCCTCCTGCCTCTGAAAGCATCTTCTCCAAGACAGGGGTAGGAAACTTCGTTCAGTGTAAGAGGCGGCTGCCAGGAAGGGGCAGGACTGGAGGAGCTGCTCGCACTCATCACCCTTACTGGGTGCCCAGCTCGGATGCTCTGCGCGGGCAGGCAGCGCAGCTGCAGAGCAGGTCTCATCTGCTAATCGCAGAGAGCAATGAACACAAAGCAATGCGAGTAATACAATGGCAGCATTTAATTAATACCAAATGACTCTGGAGCTCATACGGATTTCTACATGAGATCCACATTAACGTGAGATAGTCTGATCACGAGTGCCGTTAAGGCAACAAATGCTTAAGGGTTAGTGCGGGCGGGCGTGGGCGGGTGGCTCTCCATCCTGCACCAGCCCTCGCCATCGCCAGGGATGAGGACGTCCCCATAGGTGTGTTGGGACGGCACCTGCCATGGCCGCCTCCCGCACAGGTGATGCCTGGGCAGGTTTCTGGCTCTTTCCCCCCCATCGGCCATCCCAGCACGGTTCATGGGCGTGGGGCTTTTCCGGCAGGTCCCGCCCGGCTGGGCTGGCCGCGTCCACAGATGGAAAACCGGAGAACCAGAGACAAAGTTTCTGAGCTCCACCCAAAGTCAGCGTCCTCCATGTGAGTAAAGCCCCCCACCCCCGCCTCAGCCCTGCAGCCTTTTGAGTTTTGTATTAAACACTCATTACACCTTTGGTGTGACAAATGATTGAAAAGTGTAATTTGAAAGCTAAGCTCCCCATCACACTCTTCCCTATTGTTTATTTGCCAGCTCCGAACGGGTTGGCTGCCAAGGAAAGTAATCAGAAGGTAATAGCCTGATATCGGATGAATCCCCAGAGCTGCCAGCAAGCTGGAAAACTACAACCTCGGTGCCGCCTGCAGTATTCATGCGCTGAAAATAATTGTGTAAAACAGCATAGCTGGGATCAAACTTGGGCTGACATTTTGCGTTGTAAGGCTTGCGTTCGGCGCGGTCTGATGTGGTTATTAGTAACTTGCTTGGGGGCAAGACAGCCAAAAGTGTCTCGGGGAGGGATGTTGCAACTCGTTTGCCCATGTAGATGAGACAGCATCTTCCCAAAGCAAAGTACATGTCTTTATCGCCGTCCCCTCCCTCCCTGCGTTGCCTCTCACTTCCCACTCTTGCTGCGATCCTTGCGAGGCGCTGATTTTATTGAGTGTGGCAAGTGGCAGTTCATTAAAAAGTGGGAGCAGATGGGGAAGGGATTGTAGAAGAAGATTAATGATGCGCACCGACAACTGAATCGGCCCAGGTTTTGGAGTAAACGCAATCACGCCGGCTTCCTGGGAGTGGGTAATCCTCCTCTGTCAGCTCCGGTCTAGTTAGCCGCCCGCGCGGGGCCGGGGAGAGCTAACGAGAAGGGATGCTGTGGCTGCTACCTTCACTGCGGAGCCTGATGGCAAGTGTGGCGTGGCTGCTCTTGGCGGGGGACCTCGGCTCCGGTGCCGATGCTGGCAGGGGGCTGCGGGCGAGGGCTGGGAGCGAGCGGGTGCCGTCCTCGGAGGCGGCAGGGCTGACGCCGGCTGACGAGGTCATCGTGGCCGCTGCCCTGCCAGGGGAACAGCCGTGCGGACGGAGCAGCGATCTCACAGGGGCTTGCAGACGCAGTCGGCTCCGTCTCCTTGCCAGGGCAGGATTTCTCCCTCCCTTCCTGGCAGCTCCGCTCAGCCTTGCTCGCCGCCCGCCGCTCCCAGCGGCAAGCCGAGCTTTGCACATTATCGCTGGCGGCGCCGGCGCCTGGCTCTGGAAGCCAGCTGGCACTTGGGCGGGTGATGGATGCCTGGGGCGAGACTGAGCCCGGCTGCCCCGCTGCGGGCTGCCTGGGTGCTGCCGCCCTGCCCGGCACCCGTGGGATGCGCGGCGGTCCCGACCGGCGGCACAGGGGGCCGGGTGGCGCAGCCACGCTGCTTGCTTGGGAAAACAGAGATGTCAGGCCTGACATGGAGGAGTGGGGCTGCTCATTAAGCACGCTAAATTTCTGTCAGCAGCCTCTTTGCCCCGCCATGACAAAGTTCACCTTTCCCTACCTGCTTTGCTTGTCCCGGCCGCGCGTCTCCTTTCATTTTCTGACAGCGCTGACCTATCCGCCAGGCTTTGCTGCGCGCTAATAGAAAGGCCATACACCAGTGAGCATCTCTGCCGCTGGATTTAAATACAGGGTACATTTGTCTTTCAGCAGGACGGCTGGTTCCTGCCAGCCTCCCCTCAGGAGGACAAGCCTTTCATTATTGATGTGACTGTAATTTTGCTGCAATTTACAGAAAAGTGCCCGACGCCTTGTTTAAGCACCAGCAGGGAGGGGAGCGGGATGGGGCTCGTTTGCGCGGCGCGTCAAGCTCCTGGGGGGCTGCCACACCTCGCTGGCGCCCCAGGGGATGCTGCCCCTCGGGGGGCTGCAGAGTGGGAGCCGGGAGGGACGATGCGGACCCCGCGGATCCATCCGGGCTGCCGGCCCCGCTGACGGGACGCCGTGGCTCAGGCAGGGGGGCCGTCGCTGCTGCCGTCCCCCCCTCGCCCACCGCCTCGGCCACCCGGTGCAGGGGGATGCTACTGGGGAGGGCCGCTGCCCAGCTGAGCTGCCGCCAAGGGCATAAATAATTTAATAAAGGAAGGTTTGAAATTATATCGTCCTAAATAATATAATAAACCCTAATTTACTCACATTTATCTCCTGGAGTTTTTTCTGAAAGCAGTAATCTTGCATCTTCTACAGTGATGGATTAGCAGGAAGGAAACTCCGCTGGGGAATAAAAACCCACATCGTGTAGTTTTTGACATGTTATTATTCAGTTTTATCTCGGGTTGCTCATTCCTGGGCCATTACTCATGTTCACAGGGATTTTTCTCCCCCCTTATTTATTTATTTTTATCGTGACCAGAAGCAAAGATGCTAGCAAATCACTCCGCCTCTCCCTCCTCTCTTTGGAGGGGTGGTGGGTGCAGGGACCGCTGTGGCATGCCCGCGAGGAGTCTCCCATTGGCACCCCATACATCGGGGCACTCCGCAGAGACCGGGGAGGAGGTTGCCACGCCGGGTACCGCTCGCCCACCCCAGCAGCGCTTCGACCGTGGCTGAGCCCTGCTCCTCGGCTGTGGGCAGGGAGGGACGGGACTTAATTAGCCCCAGAGTTTCTAACGGATCCAATCGATGGAACCGATTACAACTGTGAGGTCTCGTTGGTTTCAAGGCGCTTAATAAAATACAATAAAAGGGGAGCTGCCGCCCACGGTGAGCGGGGGGGCTTCGGCAGGGCAGGGTGCGGTGCCGTGGGGGGTGATGCTTCAGGCAGCAGCCGGTGCGCCGGCAGCAGCCGGCACGGTGTGCCGGGAGCCAGGAGGGGCTGCACAGGCGGCACTCCTCTCGTTCGCTGCGCAGGGCGGCTGCAGTCGTTAACGCTGAGGACGTGGGAGTCCGCCGTCAGTAGCTTTAATTATTGCTAAAACTCTGTCTTCCTTGCTTATTAGCAGTTACGCGTGGCGGTACCCAGGATGCAGTGCCCCGTAGTTTTCCCCTTGGAGGGAAGGATTTTTGGCTGCCTCGCTTAAAGTCACAATGAGGTTATTAAATAACTGCAAATTACATGAGTAACGCCTGGGATGGTGGCTCTCTTTTTTATTACCACTGCTTTGTTTACTCCCAGGCTTGAAAGAAATGGTGGAAATTCAGGTGGCAGCCAGGGCCCGGTGCTGCCACGGCAGAGCTGCCATGGCACGGGGGGTCACCCCCAACCTCAGCATCGGGTGCGGAACATGTCAGACCAGCCCTTCCCAGTGGCATCTCCTGGCGAAACCGGTCCCCCCCGGCAGTGGCCAGCAGACCTCGGCTGCCCCCAGCTCCCTCTCCCCCCCGGCTAATGCTCCTGCCTGAGCAAGGCTCCTGGCACGGCAGAGACAAGCAGCAAGCGCTTCCTCTGTGTACAAAATATAGAGCAGCTTTGTGTTTGTTTATGTTTAGTATAAAGTATGCCTGTTGCATATACATATATACATGTGTGTATACACACACACACATACACACAGGCTGCACAGGGGATGGGCTGGGAAGTGCGCAGCTCTCGGCGGGGAGGGGCTGGCAGAGCACGAAACCCTGGAAGGCATCCAAAATAGACGAGTGAGAGTAAAAACAAGCCCCCCGGCTGATGGTGGGAGGCAGGACCGCTTGCATTTCTCCTCCAGCGCTGCTGGCCCAGCAGCCACGGCAGCCCCACTGCGGCAGGTGCCATCCCTGGGGCTCTGCTGGCTCCTCCTGCCCCCCCCCCCCAAATGTGTCCTTTGCATCGGTGGGGAAAATAAAGCACCCTATAACGCGGAATTAGCGGGGCGTAGAGTGGCGTTCTGCTTTGTTGAGGGGGGATGCTGCCAAGCCCGGTGTCCCGCACCGCCTGGGTCCAGTCAGACCCAGCACCTGCGGGGGTTTCCTGCATCTGCACTTGCCGCCGTGAGCCCGGCTAGCCAGGCAGCCTGCTCCCTGTTTGACTATCCCTCTCCAAATTTGCTTAGCTCAAGCTGGAATCTGCAGTAAGCAAACGACTTTCTGTTTGTACTCGGCGCTAATGAAGAGGCAGTGAACGCTGCTCATTAATAACTTCGAAGATGACGGTGTTTGCAGGGGGCTTGTGTACAGCATGTCGTGTTTACCGGGCAGTGCCCGCCCAGCCATTGATTTCCCAACGAGCATGGGCTCTTCAGCCGCGCCAGCATTTGGTTTCTTCCAGCGGGAACTCCTCTGTGCCAGGCAGGCGAGGCCAGGAGGCCACCACGCACCACAGGAATGGGACAGCTTGGGGGAATCCCACTTGCTGCTTCATCCCAGCACCAGGGAGGGCTTCTCCTATGCTGGGTTGCACTGCTGCCTTGTGCCCTGCCCTGCCGCCACCAGCAACCTGTGGCGGGGCTGATTTCCCCAAAGCTGGCCGCCTGCCCTCAGGGGGAGCCCAAGGAAATCACGTTTATTTGCAAATAGGGATGTTATTGAGCCAAATGAGCGAGATTATTAGGGGCTCCTGGAATTGGCAGCGCAGGCTGTTTAATTAGAGCTCAGCCGTAACACTCATCATTACCCCGTCGCTCCGCTCTGATCTCGGGCTCCGTAACCCCAGGCTTCCCCGCCACAAGGAGCGTGGTGAAGCCGGCTCTCTCCCCAGCTCCCTCATCAAATACCTGCTCAAGACTCTCAAGGTTAGCGCGATGGGGGTCAGCCGCATTCAAACGTTGATTACAGAGTCGGCAGGAGCTGCTAAGATTTCTAATTAAGATTAAAGAATGCACACAGCTTATAAATGCTTCTTAGGAATGTATAATTTGATTAGCTTGTTTTCTTGCGTCTCCGTCGCTCCCGAGTTGGCTCAGATGGCCCCTTGCTGGGGGCTCCCGGCTGCAGCCTCCCCTCACCCCACAGCCAGCCCTGGGGACGCAGACTGGACGGAGGGTCCCGGTGCCGCCACCTCTCCTGCAGTGTCCCGGGCAGAAGTGGCCCTGCAAAGCCTCCCGAGGAATGTTTGGCACAGCGGGCAGGACAAGCGGGGTCCCGTGACCGAGTGCCATGCCGCTTTGGAGAAGGAAGCAGCACAATGAGCGCACAGCCCCTGGCCTGGCGCTTGAAAGGGAGCTGCTTGGACTTAATTCCTGGTGCCACCAGCGGGTACCAGTGTCCCCTGCCCCACCGCCGGTCCCAGTCGCAGCCCGTCTGTTGGCGTGAGGCAAGCCCAGAGCCAGCCAGAGCTCTCCACCCTACGTACCTGAGTGGGGGGGACAGCTGTGCATCAATATTTATTCGAAACTCCCAGGAAACCTGGATGAAGGGTAATTATCTCAGCTCAATCAATCCGGATTAGCATAATGTCAAGTCACCCATCAGACCGGGGGTTTGATTTCTGGGATCAAAGCGGCATGCTGGAGCCACTGATTCAGTGCGGGCAGGGGAGGCAGGAGAAAAGCCCCATCCTCAGCTGCTTTTGTATTCCCATTGGTGCCAAGTTAACTTTTTCCTCCCAAACTTCCCAGGGGCATCACGCGAAGTGGGTGCCTCAACCTGCTGAGTGCCCACCACAAAGTCCTTGCCGCGCAGGATCGCTCCCCATGCAGCATCTAACCCTCAGCTCTGCTCCCCTTAATTAAGAACTAAATATAGATCTTAATTAAGGCACTGATGAATTTAATTTAGAGTGGTGTTACTGCCTTAACTTCCAGAGCTTGATGCCTTGTTTGTATAATGTATAATATAAGCTAAATAAGTGCTTACTTGTTACCACCATAAATAATTCCCTTGCAAATCCCTTCAGATACATCTCAGACACTAATCCATCTCCTCCTACAGAATATTCATGGGCAGCAAGCCTCTTTCTTCTTACCCTGCAGACTTGAACGTAAAAACTCCAAGCAGCTTGTGAACTTCCCTCCGTCTAAAATTAGCGGCCGGCAGGGAGGGAAAGGTGAGAGGCGGCAGTGCAGGGTGGCAGGATCTGTAGTTTGGGTTAAACAGTGGTGCCACAGCACCCAGACTCTGGTGGGTGACGAGTCCTGGCGGGTAGCCGGTCCTGCAGCCCTCGGCATGACGCTGGCAGAAGAGTGTGGCCAGGGGGTGCGGGAAGCGTGGTGACCGTGGGAGCCGGAGCAGGGTGGGTCTGGCGGGGCGGTGGGGGCACTGCCTGGGTACCTGAATGAGAGCCGGTGGGAGGTCAGCTATCAGATGCAACGGGAGGTCAGATAGTTGGGAATGGGCTCCGGCCTTTGATTAAATAACATCCACCAATCAATTTCCTCTGCGGAGTAAGTACAGGAGAACAGTGTTGGGAAGAGAAATAAAAAAGCCTACATTTGCTCTGCTCTCAGCCACGAGCCACAGCTGCGTCTTGCTGGCTCAAAGGATTTCTGTTAAAGCTCCACCACTTTTATTCCTTAAATATATAGCAAAATAATCAATGGATTTTTTGATACAGCCTAAGCCGTGGAAACCTTTTCATGGGAAGCAATGGCGAGTGGATAGGGCTGGCATTAAGGTCTAAAAAGAAACATGCACGGAAAAAGCCACAGCTAAAATTCCCAGTGACCAGGGATTGAGTGGGCAGCTTGGTGCGTTTCCGAGGGAAACGCCTTGCGCTCAACCACGGCCGCCGAGAGCCGTGTGGCTGCAGCACCCTGGCACGCCGCTCGTTGCTTGGTGGTTGCAGCCTAAACTTTCCTGCCTGTGAAGATGGGGGAGTTAAAACTCAACGTCTCCATCCTTTCCCCGGGGATGGTGAGCGGGAGAGGCGGGCTGAGCCTCCGTGAGCGGCACCGGCCAGCGCGGGGATCGCTGCCCGCCCTGCATGCTGGCTGCAATGCGTCCTTACAGATGAAAACAAGGATGTGCCGCTGCCTGTCCCCGCCGTGCAGCCCCGGGATGGTGCAGGCAGGACCGCTTACGAGCCATCCTCTTCTCCAGGCGCCCAGCCCTGAGCAAGCTCTGGCGGATCCAGCAAATGGATACTTTCACTTTCCCAGCTCCCATGCCCATCGTTTTGTCACAACTCTAACACCGTGGGTCACAACACTTCCCAGCAAATTTGGCTGCCACTCTGCCTTTTATTAGGATAAGTGCCTTAAAAACAGATCTGAGGTTCCTCTAATTTACTCATTCCTTAAAGGAAATTAGCCATTTGAGATCCCACCTAATAAAATCAGCCTGGTGACAAGCGCTTCATTGCCGAGTCGATGAGACAGCCATGCTGCTGGCACCCGAAGGCAGCCCCTGCCCTGGGGGATGACCTTGGTGCAAGGCAAGCGCGGCCCCTCGGGCAGCTGGCCGGGGCGATGCTCGAGCGTGCGGCACAGGCTCGCTGTCGCGGGGCTCTGCATGGGCACCACGACCGTGCCGGCCACTTCCCCGAGTAGATAAAAGGCAGCCAAGCAGAGCTCATGGAAAGACCAAAGCCAGAGCCATGCCATCACCCTGCTAATCACCAGGGCTGTGCCCGCCGGGCTCTCAGCCTTGCCCTCTTCACCAGGCTGTCAGCATTTTCCCTATTCACCCTGGCAAGTATGTGACCTGTGGCATCAGTGATAAAAGCCGGTTAACCCCATGCTCAGGGCACAGACATGTCCTTCCCTGGCGGGGTGAGGACGCGTTCCTCCCTGGCCCTTGGCAGGGCCCGCCGAGATGCTCTGCCTGCCCTGGGCAGGACCGCGGGCGCAGGCAGGTGCCGGGCTGGTGTGGCGCGGGCTGGGTGGCACGCTCTGCCCTGCTCTGCTCCTGCCCAGCTCTGCCTGTCCGCTCTGTTTTCCTGCTCCCTACTGTCCTGGTACACATCATTTGCTCAGATAACAGATGACGTGTTTATCCCAAGGGATACAAGCCTGAATATTAGGATGTCAAAACCGGCTGCATTTGCAATACGTTACTGTCAAATGGAAAATAAAAAGGGAGTTGCAGTTATTTAATTTGGTGCCGGTGCAGGAAAGCATGAGCAGGGGGAGGCTGCAGCTGCTCACTGGGCAGCAGCGGGGCTGGGGTCCAGGCCCCTGGTCCCCAGCAAAGGCTGCCCGGGACCCGGGAGGGGTCCGGGGCAGAGGTATCGCTGCAGGGAGAGACGCCGCATCGCCGCGCTGCTTTTCCTCCTCCCTCAAGCTAGTGCTTGAAACCGGGAGACGCAGCCTTGTCTGTGGGCAGGTCATGTGGGGCACATGGCAGCTCATTCATCCGTGCCAGGAAAATTTGTACTTTAAAAAATTTGCTGGGAAAAAAAGGGCTTTTTGAAGACAAACATCCTAGCCCCTTAGGGAGGGCTCTGAGTTTGCAGAATACCAATTAAAAATATAAAAGTGCTTTTAAAAAAAATCTATACAGCCAGGTTCTGAGATCAGGAGAGGGGACTGGGGTGGGGGGGAGATGGCACATCGTGTCCTTTGGCAATAACAAGTCGAGGGGAGGGAGGAGGAGAACTGAAGCAATATAGCACCGGTACCGCAGCAGTGCCTGCTGGAAATCAAAGGCAGGTTATTTATACAGATGCCTCGGCCCTTTAGCTTGCAATAGACAGGTGTGTTTCTTCCGGACTGGAAAGCTGCCCCACTCCCAGAAATCAGTGCTTGGAGTGGGAAGGGAAAGAGCAACTTGAAATTACAGCCCAGCGAGACCGTTGCTGAATAAAACGTCGTCCACCCTCACTGAGAGCCTGACGGCTGGAGCATTGCGGCCCCTGTGGAGAGGGGCTCCTGTCTAAGGAATGAGGAGAAGGCACCAAGCTGGGCAGGATTCCTCCTTTCCCACGGACGGAGACCGAGGCATCCCCTGTGAGCAGCGCTGACCCGGTGTGGGGCACGCAGCAGCTCCTGACCCACACATGGGGTGGCGGGGGCCGGGGGGCAGCAGCAGTGCGTACCTGCCGACGAGCCATGTCTGCCGCCTGTGCCAGTTACTCGGCTCTAACGACACCATCTTCACACTTCTGCAGGTGTTTGTGGCATAAAAAGCCATTTCTGCAAATGCTCGTTGGAGTTGTGCCTTCCACAGTGCTGACGCTGTGATGGGACTGGGGGGTTTGGTGGCCGGGGAGAAGGGAGGATGGTGGACCTTAGCAAGCACCCGTGGGGTATATAATCAATAAATCAATCAGTGCCCACAAAGCTGTCTTCTAAACGTCCGGTTTTCCCGCTGCAGGCAAAGCAAAGGGGAGAGCTGCAGCATGTGAGCGCCCGGCCGAAGGAGCGTCCCCTGCCAAGGCGAGGGGGGCTTGCGAGGCCTTTCCCATTGAGCGGCTGCGTACCCCAAGGGGTCGTTTCGACAGTCCTCCTTCCCCAGCAAAATCATCCTCCCGCAATAAGCTGTGGGTTGGGTCCGAAGGGGCTGCTGCCACCCCACGGAGCCGTGGGAGCTTGGGCACGGCTGGGCGCCGGGAGGACGTCCACCTCCCGCCAGCGTCCCGTCCCAGGAGAGCAGTTCAGCGTGTGCTTAATGACCCTGCGTGCCCTTTGCCCCCCTCGGAGAACCCCCTGCCACCCGGGGCAAGCGCTCCCTGCCTCGGGTGACCTTCACGCTGGGTGGTGGTGGGGTGGGGGGCCGCTCAGCCTCTTTCGCCTCGGGGCGTGATGAGTGACAGCCTGCCAGTGGCAGGGACCGGAGCCTCCCTGCTGATGCTGAGATAATGCACTGGGTAATAGTTTTCGACATATTTCATTGAAATATAACAAAATATTTGCATAGCATTATTAGATAAATGGGAGCTGACTGGAGGCAGAGCTCATTTGGAAATACGATGTGAAAATTCATTTAAAATGAAAGAATATGGAAGCTTAAGTTTATGGTAATAGATTGATCGCAGAGAGTAGCTAATGACTCCCAACAAATACATCTCAGCTGCTGTATCCTTTTTCCCTGCTTGGCTGCTGCCCTGTGCATGCCTGTGCGTGTGCCGGCTCCCATAAGGAGGACGGGGATGCCTCCCTACCCGGTGCTGCTGGCATTAGCAAAACCCTGCCGGATGCTGTAGGTGGTGTTAGCAAAGCCCCCATTTATGGGGCCGAACCAGAGCCGTGGCCACCAGCTGCGACCCGGCCTGGGAACGCCGGGAGCCTGTGGCTCACGGGGACCGGGCGCGATGGAGCGGGAGGAGGAGGGAAAGGGCTGCGTGACTCCGGGATAAATGCTTGGGTTTAATTTCCATCTCCCGATGCTAAAGCAGATTGAAATGAAGCGACTGAAAAGCTGCAGATGAGAGGTGGGGAAATTAATAATGTCATAGTAATAATAGTAATGAGTGGCTGTGCATGTGCTAATTAGTTTGGAGCCCTCTCTCCAACTTCGGTGTGCCTGTGCGTGCCAGTTTAATCAGCTCGCCCACCAGCCGTGCGGTGCAGAGAAGCTCTCAGGTGAGAGCAAACTCTGCTGCCCACCTGAGCTGGGTTCTGCTCATTAGCACCCAGGGCTGCTGCAGGGATAATTGGGCAAATCAAGAGCCTTCAAATAGAGGCAGCCCCGGCCTCCCAGCTCAGGGCTGCAGGATCCAGGCCAAGCAGGACTGGCTTGAGGTGATGGGAGGAGATGCTTGCTGGCTGTGGAAACCTCAGGCAAGTTGTGTCCCAGCACTCAGGGCTTTTGTAGAAAAAGAGAAATGTGTATTTTGGCAGTGGGGGTAGCGGAGCCCCGAGCATGGGCAGCTCTTCTCTTTGCTGCAAATCGTCCCTGTGAGTTCCAATTTGAGAAATACCCTGTGCCATATCCATGCATTTAAACAGCCTTGCATGCGAAGAGGCTGCACCAGCTACTGCCTGCCTTGGTGTGTCAGGGGCTGGAGCAGTGGGGAGCCGTGCACAGGTCTCCACTGTCTCATGGGCACGTGCTGCTGTCCTGCAGTGAAGACCGCTTTGGGATGCCGGTGAGTAGCATGGTGCTTAGAAACTTCCTAAGACTTTGGCAAAGTCAGTGGATGGATGCTGTGAGAGGTTTCCAGGGAGCATAGG
This sequence comes from Buteo buteo, assembly GCF_964188355.1. Classification (NCBI taxonomy): domain Eukaryota; kingdom Metazoa; phylum Chordata; class Aves; order Accipitriformes; family Accipitridae; genus Buteo; species Buteo buteo. The sequence continues at coordinate 7,580,757 of NC_134179.1, forward strand.
AAGAAAAAGAAGGGACCAAGGATGATGCAGGAAAGGTGTCTCCAGCCACCTGTGGCACAGATAAAGGCACACACTGAATTTCTGGCTTTCAACACTCTACTTGAGCTTCTCCTTTTAAGCTGTGGGTAGATGTGGGAGGTGAAGCAGTACGGGAGGGAAGATGGAAGGAAGAGCAGATAAAAGAGAAGAGAAAATATGCCAAGCAAATCAGTAACTGCTCCCTCTGTGTGTCTTTCCAGTCATCTGCCTGTCATTTCTCAAGGGTTTGGAGAGCAAAAACCTTGTCTTTGGGGTGCTGGGAGGTGCTGGGTCACAAGCAGCTTTTGGGAAGACACTGGCCAATCCTACACTGAAATGGGTTGCTGCAGGGCTCTGTTGCTAAAGAAAACCAGCTGGTTAGAGATGCTGTGCTGGGTCCCAGCTGGTGCCAGGTGGCTCCTGCTTGGCAACCTCGTGGCCCTCAGTGAAGGGTGAGGGTGCCTGGTGGGACAGGGTGATCCTGGGGGCACTTCAGGGTTTTGGCACCTTTCCCAGCTGTGCACTGGGGCTTTGGGCATCCCAGGACAGGCTGGAGGGGGTCAAGATAACTCAATTCATTTTCTCTTTGTTTAAAACAAAGACAGTCTATCTCTAAATTGCATAAAGAGTCTGAGAGCAGCCTTTGCTTAAAGCTTTCTTTAGAAACCAGCTGCCTGTGGGTTTCTACAGGCAGTCTTAATCTTTGTATTTCCCTAGCAGAGATGGTGCTCAGGAGGTTAAAGAAAGAAAACCTCTGCTCACAGGGTAGAGAGGTAGAGATTTTTCCACAAAAAATCACGCGTGAGAATAGCAGAAAGGAACCTTGCTGGCCTGCTGTGTGACAGCAGCCTCCATCCCTCGCTCGCTCACATGTCGGTGCCATTCCCATTAGTATTCGGGGCTGGTCGGAGAAGCCACTTAGGCCTGGAGACAGCTTTGCACAGACACAATTGAAATGTTTTTATAAATGACCAGCCGGGTTTGAGTGACATGCCCTTCTTAAGCTAAATAAAATTAAGGATAAACCTTCTAAAAAATACATGAGCTAAACATGCCTTCTACACTTCATTATGCAAATGCCTCTGCCCATTGCTGTGGCAATTAGCTGACTTCCTCCAGGTGTGTGGTGGCTGTGCAGTGTGGGATGAGGTGAGGAAACTGGCCCTTCCTCCTCCTCTTCCTCACTAGGAACTAAAGAGCGGCTAAGCCTGTGCTGTGGGTACGGACAGATGTGGGGACATGCAGCTGCAATGCGTGTCAGAGTCAGGCACCTTCAGTGCTGCTGGGGAAAGAGGAGATGCCTTCTCATTGTCCCCAGGTCCCACAGTGCAGCTGGGAAGAAAATATTAGCTATTTGCTAATCCACAAAATTTGAGTCAAGTCTTGAAATGTTCTGGTGTAAATGTTCATCTTTAATTACAGGGAGTGCCATGGCATGCTCCCGAGCAGTGCCTGGCCTGGCTTCAGGTAGCAAGTGTCTGTGGGAGGCAGCAAGGTGCAGCAAGAAAGTGGGCGAACCCTCTTCCCTCTTTCTTTCATGGAGAAAGAGAAATCTCTGATGGGATTGGGGGCTCTGACTGTGGATCCTGCAAGGCTTTTTGGCACTTTTCTCAGAAGCAGGTGCTTGGGGAGCAGCATGGGGGTCAGGAGCTGTGCTGGAGCCAGGTGGGAGGTCCGGAGTGTGCGTTATCATTGTGGGTGGCATCACCTTGGTGGGCAGGGGAGATGTCATGCCTCCTTCTCCAGCTGTGGCATCGCTTGTGAGCTGCTGGGCTGCTGGTGTTTCCGCCGTGAGTTCTTCTCTAATTGCCTCTGCCCTTGTTAGCATGTTCTCCCCTTCTTTGCGCTCCCCCTAATGAGTAACTCCTACTTGATGTACAAGATGTAAGTATACAAGTTATTAATCTTCCGCCGAAGCAATTACATCAGCACGCGATCCCTCCCTGACGGTGAGCTTGTTCTGCTATTGCCCCTTATCAGGTTAGCAATTTTGGATCTGCATTAAGTGTTCAGAAATCAATTTTCAGCTTATTTTGTGCTGCAAAATTTGCCATGCCTGGATCTCTGATACTAATTGAACAAGAGCAATTGATGTTTTAGTAGTAATTAAAGATGGTAATAATTACCAAATCTCCCCGTGGCCCTGTATGTTTGCTTTGGACTTGTCAAAACTGGAGGCGGGCAGAATCAATCTTAATAAAGTTGGTATTTCAAAGCCTCTTCCTGGTAACAGTTTCCCACAAGCTCGGTGATGGAGTGAGAGGCGAAGATGGGGAGAAGTTATCAAGCCTTGTAGAGGGCAGGGACGTTAACGGATGCTTCCTAATAAAAAAAAATATAATTAAAACAATCTTTACCCAAAATGAAACTTCTCATTGCTTTTTAATCACAGAACCCCTGTAAGGGTGTTTGGAAATCACGGGGAAGTGATGGCTGGCCCTGGCGGAGGGAACGCCTGTCCCAGCCCTTGCTGCTGGCCCATCCTCTTGCCAGCAGCCGGCAGGACCGATGCGTTTGGCTAGGTCTCTTTGTTTAATTTACAGTGCTGCTCAACAGCCTTGCCAAGCCTCGGCAAGCCATGCTGATGGATGAATTGCTGACCTATTTATCATCACCTGCTTTATGGGCATTTTCCCCTCTGAAGCCAGACTGGAGTACCCCCTTGGGACATGGAGGAGGCAAGTTTAGAAGGTGTCCTGTGGTGATGCAATACGGACAGGAGGAAGAAATAGGGAGGAGAATCCACTGTGCAGGAAGGCTGGTGGCGGCCCAGCTGCTTTCCAGGGTCCGTGCCCTGCGGCGGGCGAGCCTGTGGGTGCGGAGATGCTCCTGCTGCTGGCCCGAAGGGGACTGCGCCGGGGTGGGCATCCCACAGCTTATGGCAGGGCTCCCAGCAGACTCCTTCTTAGATTCACCTGTTTCTGTCTCTCTGCAAGGCAAATCCACTGCCTCTGCCGAAATGGCTCCTGGCTGATATTTATACAGGCGAGAGCAGGATCAGGCCTGCTGAATCGCTGCCTCCCTGTCCCCATGGAAACCGATGCGGGATGCTACAGAGCAGAGCTCCTCGCAGCTCGAGCTCTGGAAGCTGGTCCTCATCCCTGGTCCCCTGGCAGAAGAACCCTTGAGCAGGAGGAGGGGGCGAGCCTGATCTCCATTTTGTCTTAGGAAAGTGAGACCCTTCTCTTCAGAGGGAAAATGGAAATGTAATCAGATCAACTTGTATAGTCCAAATAGAAAATCAGTTTTAATAAAGCCAGAAGAAATGCAAAGCAGGCGCTTGTGATGGAAATTGTGTTAAATAGACACCTCTTTGAGGAAAAGCTGCTCCAGGGATGTGTATCGAGGAGGCGTGCAGCCCTGGGCTCTCTCCTGCTCTTTGCCCAGATTGCGGGTGGTGGTGGGAGCAGCCTTCGCAGGTGGCAATGGCTTCGTGGGTTGGCACTTGTGCAGCATCCTCCTCTGTGGTGAGGTGGGGCAGGGTCTGCGAGGCACTGCCCCCCCGCACCCCCTCTTCGGAGGCTCCCCAGGCTGCAGGCTCTTTGGCGGGGGAACGGCTCCCACCGGCTCCGCGCGTGGTGCTTAATTATAGCTCAGAGGAGGCACTTTGGCTTTATTGCTTTCATTTATTACAAAAAGAGCAGTGCCTGTTTTCTGAAGCAGCTATCTGGTCAAATCGTGGCTGATAAGCAATGCTGGTCTGTCTTTTTAAGACAGCCAAAATTTATCACTTTTCACTTATTTATTTATTTTGCGAAGCTCTGGTGGTGGCATGTATTTTTCTTCAAGTGACGTTTTGCAAAAGGCTTTATTTTCCATTCAGCCCTAGGAAAAAAACCCAAAAACCCAAAAGAGGAAGGCAGCTCTGTAATGAACCCCACTGGAAGGTACAGGAGATAACTTTGGCTCCAGCGGTACATTTGCTACCAGGCCCCTCAAATGCTGGTCGCACTGCAGCAGTTGTCAACCACTCTTTATTTTTATTTTCTAAACTAGCTTTTAAGCTGCACCAAGCTTTTTGTGGTGCAGGCTGGGGTGGGGGTGGGGGAAGTGTTTTGCTTCCAGCAGGGGGGCAGAGCTCATGCGTGGGATGAGTCTGCCCGGCTTGATGGGCTTCCCAGTGGATGCTGCTCTGTGCTGGGAGGTGGCGAAGCCGGGCTGCCCACACCCTTCCTGGGCTTGGGGTGCAGGGGGCTGGGGCTCGCCTGCTCCTGCTCACTTGTGGGCTGCCCAGCAGCATAGCTGCAGCAAGGCAGCGCTGGAGAAGGAGACGTATACTCCTAAGTGGACCAGACAGCGTGGGAGAGACTTGCGAGTCTGTGCGTAGCATTGTGAGCATCTTTAAATATCTCCCCTTCCTAGCAGACGAAGCTCCGCTTACAGTAAAATCCTTGCAGCAAATGAAACAAAACAAGGAGGAATTTAATGCATGAAACCTTTATTAGAGCCCTGAGGAACCAGCTCCCTTTAAGTTTCCCTTAATGAGATTACAGGAATGAGGTACCTTGCATCTGTTGGGCTGTATCAAATGGGTTTCAAGCCCGTTTGGAGGCAGCTGGCTGCAGATGCTGCAGAGGAGGCTGGCGACGGGCAAGCTGCGCAAGGACGCCCGGACCCTGACGTCTCGGCCCTCGGGGAGGGCTGTGGCCCTGCGGTCTGGGCACACGGTGCCCTTGTGGCATTGCACTCGGATGGTGGCCTCAATCCTCCAAAGCTCTGCCTGCGATGGCCCCTTGAAAGGCCATTTGCAGGGTGTCCTGTGAGACTGGACCCAGGTATCTGCCATTCCTGCTCTAGAGCCACCTCTGGGATGCAGAGGCCGGAGCTGGCGTCCCCCAGGCATCCTTGGGCTGCTCCTCGCCTGGGCTGGCACTGAAGTGAACCCCAGCACGGCCACCCTGGGAGGGGAGGCTGCTGTAGGGAGCCACGATCCCCAATTAATGCTGGGAACCAATAGCTTAAACTGCTCAGACCTCCTTTTTTCCCCTGTGGTGCCTTTCTCCAGTGGGTGGAAGATGTTCCAGGGATAATAAAGGGCAGTGTTTCCCCTTTTCTACCAATTCTTCACTCAAAGGAAACAGCCGTGTGTTTGGAGGGGAGGGAGGAATTGAAAGACACACAAAGCAAAGGCATGATCTATAATTGGCCAGCCATAATTTCATAATTCATCTCTGTGAAACACAATGAAATTAAAAGAGTTTAGATTCCAAAGTGTAATGATCATCAATTAAATTCTGCTGGGGCTGAGCTTCCCTCTCATTTGAATTTTATTTTATTATTATTACTTCTCTGTGATTGCGAGAGGATGAAAACAAAAGCTGCTGCTGGAGGTTGTGGTGGGGGGAGCGGCTGGGGAGAATTAGAGACGGCAATTACTGCTTGGTGACAGAGAAAAGCGAGGGAAAGGAGGTTTTTCCTCTGCTGCGCACCAGTCGCAGGCAGGGGAATCCATCATCCTGAGCCTAATCAGTTAATGCTGATAAACTGCCAGCAATAACTGACAATTGAGCTGGGTTTTTTGGGCTCGGAGTTCATTCATTTGGAAAGTGCCATAACTAACCCATTAAAAGCAGAAAAGCACAAAAGCAAAGCCCTGGCCCCTTCCTGGGTGCCCTAATGAAGGCTGCTGTTGATTCTTTTAAGTGTGGATGATGATGTGTTTAGTGGCTATTGATGCCAGAGGTTTAGCCCAGGCTGGAAAAGCTGCTTGAGCTCAATGCTTTGAAGAAAGGAGTTTGTTTTTATCCCTGGCAGCTTTTGCCTTGGGTGCTGGCCCCTGCGGTAATCCCGGGGGGGGGTGTGTGTGTGGAGATGGGGTGGTGGCAGGCCCCAGCGGATCAAGGGCTGAGTCTGTGTGTGGCCCTGGTGGGACTGGCCTTACTGGTGGGCTATGCGGTGGGTGCCTATAGGATCCAGCTCTTCAAATACGGTGCGATGGAGGTGTATAATGCTGCTGCTATGACGGTTCCCTCCGGGGAATTGCATCACTTATCGTCTCTCTGTTAAATTACTGATGCAAATGGAGTCAGGCTACGCTCGCTCTTCTCCCAAGCTGCCTGTCGCAAGGCAAAGCCTTGCTTAGGAGCACGGCCACGTTCGGCGTGTATTCGCTTACTGCTTGCGATGGTTAAACATACATCTGCAAACAAGCGGCCAGAGCTGCTCTTGAGAAACGTGGGTTGGCGAGATGCTGGCTGAAGCTGAACTGCAGCGGCTTCCCACCTCAGACTGCTCCTTCGCCTCACTTAACTTCTGGCATCACACAGAATGCGTGTTGACCAATTTGACTCCCAAGATGACAAATCACAGGAACTGAGCTCTGCATGAAGCTCTGCGCAAAGGCTGGAGAACCCCGGGGTGGGGGGGGCTACCCAGGCTGATTCATTGCCCCAGGACCTGGGGTCACTTCCCAGCCACGTGGCCCCTCGGTCTTGCCCGGCTAGCTGGGCTTTTAGTGTGGTTTCCATCATCGTTTGAAGCTAAGTGGACAGAGGTGTCCAGATTTATTTACCCAGGGGATCTAGTCAGCCAGCTTCCCTTAGTTTAAAAGGAAGAGCTTTTCCCATAGATTATACAGCCAGGGAACGACCGTTCTGGTTGTCCGTCCTGTGTAACAAGGACTGGAGAAGACCCCTGACCTGCTTTTCCTTTAGCAAGGAGATTTCTTACCCACACACCCCCTTGGGTTTACAACTTTCTGGGTGCCAAGACTCCTTTTGCTAAGTTCCCCATGTTTAATTGCACTCGCTGTAAAGCCTGTACATGATGTCTGGTCTGCGTTTGTCTGGCTCTTGCTTCCAGCCACTGGGTTTTTTCCACCTTTGTTGTTAGACTGAAGAGCCCTCTATTATCCTTTTTTTTGTGTGCTCTGTGTAGGTATTTAAAGACTTTGATCAAGTCACCTCATCACCTTCTCTTTGTTAATCTGGAGAGACTGAACTCCTTGAGACTTTTGCAATGAGGCAGGAATTGTGCCTCTGCGTCCCTCGGCTGCTTTGAAAATCCCAGCCAGAGAGTCGAAGGTTGGGCACCTGAAAACGAGAGGGTATCTGGAGAACTCGCCCCATTACGTCTCTGTGCTTCTCCCCCGCTTTTGCAGAGGGCTTTGACATTGCAGAGGGATTGTGCTAGTGACTCTGTTGGAAAGTTTCTCTTCGTGTTTTTTCCTTTCTTCTCCTGCAATGGATAATAACTCCTTCTCAGAAGCAGATTTCCCAGGGAAATGCTGCCTCTTCTCCGAGTCGTCCTCCCTGACTGCACTCTGCCCCGAGCCGGTGTCCCCATGCCAGGGAGCTGGAGGGCATCCGTCCGGGGGAGATAGGGAATTGATGCTTGCTTCTCCCACTGTCTTCCCTTCCGCTGTTCCCATTATCTGTGTTTGGGGAGGTGGGAAGAGCGGCATCTGTGAGTTATTTTCCTGGAGAGCTGAAAACTTGCAACGTGTTCGGCTTTGAATGCTTTTGTGGATCAGTCAAGGAGGACTAACTTTAATCTAGACCCGGCAGACCCTTCTGCACAACATATTTGGGAGGTTGCACGAGCTAGCTCCAGGAAAGCCTCTTGGGAGCCCACTAAATCCTATCATCAAAGTTATTTAGTCTTTGCAGGAAACAGGATTGTGGAAAGACTAAATGATCCGGAAAGGATGTTTCACCTCAAAGGGGTCTGTTTTCCAGCCCGGCTCTGAATTTCAAACTCCTTGCTGTGCTATGGGCCCAGCTTGGTCTCTGAAGGACCAAAGTGCAACATGTTTGATGGTATTCAGGACCACGATTAGCTGGGTGCATAGCACGGATACCCCCAGCGTGGCTGGGCACGAGGAGCAGCAGCACGGCAGGCTGGTGGGCTGTGCCAGCTCTTTCCATTGCTAATTCCCCTCGCCCCCCAGACCCCCCTCGCTTTGTAAAGGTACTGCAAGGGCAAACCTCCTCGGGGGTGCTGGCTGGCACTCTGTCCCGCGTGGGGCTGGTTGGGCTGGTCAGCCTGGCAAGGAGCGAGCACCGAGAACCCCTGCAGAGCCGGGCTCACCCGCCTTCACAGCCCCCGGTTCCAGTGTGTGGGGATGAAGGCATCCTCCTCTCCCCCAGCTGCCCCAGTGTAATGAGTTGTCAGGACCGTGAGGATGGACGGGGCACACTGGGTCCTGATGAGATGATACAGCAACGATTCCATTTCATCTCGAATTTGACATTAAACTTTAATAGTCTCAAGGACAAGAAGCCAAGAGATATCAGATGTAATGAGATAAAGCAAAGTTTCTCTGACAGCAAATTTGATCACAAATGGGCTCTGAGATTGCTTCTTTGATATAAATGAAACATAATTCATCTTCCAGTGCCTTGAATGGGCTTTGAGGCCATGTATAATAACAGTGTTGCCATTGCCTAGCTCTGACAAGTGCCTGCGTGGCACCAGGAGAAAGGGCCCCGAGACCCCACTCACTCTCCTCTGTGGCCCTGGATGGGACATCAAAGGAGGCAGCCTGCTGCCAGGAGCCATGAAGCAGGCTGGCAGAGAGGGGCCGCAGGCAGGGACAGGCAGCACCGCTCTGCTCCCATGGCACAGCCGGGGAGAGATGCTTCCAGCCCTGGAAAGTCAGGGCTGCTCGTGCACAGCTGGGCTGTGCTCCTCACGTCCCTGGGGTCCTGTCCTGGAGGGCTCCAGCAGCGCCTAGAGCTGCTGGACCCCCAGCACCAGCCCTGCCCACCAAGGGAGTCAGCTGCGGTGGTGCGGTTTGCAGGGCAAAGGGAGATGCAGGAGGCCCATGAGGGATCAGAGGGGTGCTGGGGACAGGGAGCAGCGCGAGCAGAAAGTCATCTTTCCCGCTGTGGTTGCTCAGGCTGCTGCAGCCGGACCAGGAGGCCACAAAGCCACGGTCTGCGCTGGGGGGTTTGCTCCTCGTGTGGCTCTGCCGCTTTGCCATCGCAGAGGTGGCGATGCAAGCACTCCTGTTTCGGGTGCTGCTTCCCTCTGTGGTTGGACCGTGCTGCTGTCTGGTTGATGACTTTGCCCTCCTTCACAGGGACACTGGTGTTTGCAGACAGATAAATAGCCAAGCCACATTTCTCTTTAGTAGCAGTGGTGACTACTGGTTTTTGTGCTCTGGGGGTTTGTGTAAGTTTATTCCTGCCCATAAGAAGCCAATGGGTGAAGCCTTGGCTCCCACGTGTGTCGCACGGAGGGGTTTCCAGCCACCCTTCTGTCCGGAGGCTGCTGTATTTTGCTGTCCAAGTGGCAAGGCGAAGTGCAGCTGCTTGTCTGGAGGACTCAACCCCAGGGCTGTTAGTGAGGCATAACAAAGGACGACAGAAATGAAGCAAATACTTCTGAACAGCCCAGAGACTGCAATAAGTTCACTTAGAGGTTCATTGAGCAATTGTGAGTAACAAAGCAATTCGCTAAAATCTATCCGATTGCAGTTAGCTGAGCAAAGTGAAGGGCCAAGCGCATCGGGTAAATCATTTGCGACAAAGAGTCGGCCAAGCTCTGGTTGTGAAGATTAATTAGTTAGTGTTTGGAGAGATTGAAAAGAGGTGAAAGATTGCCCAACACTATCAATTAGTCATGTGGAAAGTAGCACCAGCGAGGCAGGCGTGTGCATTACACCCGGCTCTGCAGATCACCGCAAGCGCATCCTCCGGTGCCGCTGAGCTTGTGGGGAGCTGGAGTCGGAAAATCCAACAGTGACCCCAAAAGTCTGCACTGCTTTTGTTTGGGCCAGGCTGTACCCTGGATTCAACAGGGTTTGGGTATGGGATGTGCCTCGTCAGCCCTTGGAGGAGGGCTTGAGGAACGGGGTCTGGCATGTAAAGGCAATGGCCAAGCAGGTAGTGCGCTACCAGTTTGCTGGGTGCTTTAAAGCCCTCTCGATGCATAAGAGTCAACAAATCCCTGGCTGGCAGAGGAGGGGTCTTCTACCAGCTGACAACGTTTGTCCTGACAGTGTTTTGTGCTGCAGAGCCGATCTGCCTGTGCATCCAGCACCCACTGCATGAGCACCGTGCTCGCTTGGCCTCCCGCTGCCCCGGCGGAAGACCTTGGGGCCCACGGTGCTACTGCTGTAATTACAGTGGATTCATTTTGCACCATTTTCTGATCTTGTTATTCTCTTTGTTATCAGGATTTGTTTAGCTCTGTGTTTTTCCTTCCCCTTTCGCATTACAAGTGTCTGGGAGAGGGTATGACAGCATCCTAACGGCCATCGTGTTGGGTGAGACGTGGCAGTGCTCCCCAGCAGCGTGATCTTTCCCGGTGCCACTCAGCATGGCCTCGGGGGCAGCAAGCGATGGGGCCGAGCTGGCTGAGTTTTGGGGGTCTGCGGGGCTCTCCCGGTGTTTTGCCTACAGATGTCTCTCTCGAGCAGCTCTGGGGTGCCCGGTGCCCGGCTCTACATACCAAGGCAGAGGGGATGGGGGTGGCTGCTGCTGCTGGAGCCCTTCCCCTGCACATGCAGCACGTCTGGTGACAAACACCATCAATCTGCTGGAGTGGGGGAAAGGCATCCTGCAAGGAGCCTAACGCTTGCTACCTTTTCTTAATTGGCAAGACAGGCTTGATTTATTTGTTAATTAACAGACAGACATGTGTGTGATTATGTGTTTTGTTGCAGGTACGCTTTGAAGTGATGGTGCCCCGTGGGGAGCCCAGGGAAAAGGCACAGGGGTGGGGGGCAGCCAGGCATCTGCGTGGGAACTGGTGGTGTGGGGTGTCAGGAGCTGGACGGAGAGGGAGAAGTTTGGCTGTAAGCATCCCCCTGGTCCTCCCTGGGCAGTGTGATGGAGAGAAAAGCTGTCCCTCCTCTTGCTACCTAACAACAGACACAGTAAACCAGGGAGCTGGGAGAGGTGCACCCCTTTCCAGGGCACCTTTATGAACATCAGTGCACTTAGTCGAGTGATGCAATTTTCTGCGTGCCTTGGAAAGGGTTGGTGTCCCTGTGGCCTTATGCTTGGAGCAGATGAGAGGTTAAAGTGGCAGAGAAAAGGCAGCTGCCCGCTTGAATCATCTTGCGGGGTGGCTGCGAGGTCCGCTCAGGCTGGGGGACTGCGGACATTAACCTACATAGGTACACAATTGAGCCTGCAGTGCTGGTAAGGAGCTCGGCAGCATCGGGGCATGGGGCAGGCAGGGAGCTCCGATTTGGACCGTGAAGAGGCACAGGCAGCGGGACGGCCTCCAGGGCCCTGCCTTGCCCTCTTGGGCAGAGCATGGGCATGGACGGGTGCCGCGGTGCAGATGGCAGTGATGGCGCGGTGCCCCGGCACCGTCGCCTCAGGGCTGCTGGGGTCGCATCTTGCTCCCTCCCGCTTAGCAGTGCTCCTTGTCCCCACGCCTGCAAGTGTGGGGTGCAGGGGAGGATGAGGAGGGCTTTTTGTTGCTGTTGCAGACATGTTAAGTGTCTGGGGGGAAATGAACAGGAGTTTTTTGTGTGATAAAGAAGCCTGGAAATCAAGGATGGCAGCTGCTTCATTTCCTGTTTTTTTTAAAAATTTTTTATTATCATTAAATTGCTTCCAGTGACCTGTAATATTTTTGTACCATGGCAATTACAGCTCTTGGAGGATTACACTGCATGCACACGCACAACCCGTTAACTTCGTCTAAAGGGCAGAGCCGAAGCTCCCCAGTGTGAAGGGAGCCGGCGCCTCTCTCCCCCCACCTTATTTAGTCTAATGAGGCTCCTGTGCGCTGTAAAAGCAGTATGGGTGTTAGCCGGCTTTGATGGCAGGGAAGAGATGCTGGCATGCAGACGGGCAAACGTGGGCTCAGGGCAGGCTGGGGGGTGCCCTCCCAATAGTTGGGTGCCACACTGCTGCTGTCTCGGCCACTGGCCTGTCAGTTGTGCTTGCTGGAGAAGGAATTGGGGATACTTCTGTAATTTTCTATTTTTAAACATTCAGTTCCGTGTTTTCAGGGACCAGTGTGCCATTTGCTGGTCTAGGACACGTAGCCTAACTGTGCTCCACGAAAACAGCCCATCTTCTGGCTGTGATTCCCCGGAGGCTGCTGGAGTTGCCCCCAGCAGAGCCGGGGTGATGGGGAGGATGGGGCCGGTGTGTTCAGCGTGTTCTCCTTGTTCCCCTTCCTGGGTTTGGAGAACAGCATTGGTGTTTTCCAGCGATCCTCCGCAGCAAGAGATTTTTCATTCCCTTTGTGCCCCCCGTGTGTCACATCGAGCTGAAGTGCGAGGGGTTGAGTGCAGGCTGCTGATGGGGTCCTTCCTGCCTGAAACTCCTGGTGAATATGAAAAGTCGAATTGATTCCCTCTAATAAATGAAGCAGTTGGATGTCTCATTTGTAACTTGACATCCACGCCAGCGCTTCAGCTGCTGCTTCTCACCCCTGGCTGGGAGATGCACTTATTAAGATGGCATTCTGCAAAGCTATTGCCATTTACCGGGAGCCAATCTATTCGCAATTCGCTTCGGGTCGGGAAGGAGCCGCTGGCGGGGGCAGAGTGGGCTGGGGCGGGAGAGGGGTCTGGGGCGGCTTTGGATGTCTACTTTCTGCCAATAGATCACTGTCTTGTTCATCGTCCGTCACCGAAGGAGATTGCTCGCTAACCTGGCAGACACTCTCGGTGTGGTTCGTGCCGTCTGGCAGGCGGCGTGGCGCAGTCTGTGTGTATCGGGGCCGGCTGGTGCTTGGCGAGGGGCGTCTGGGAGTGAGGATTGGGGGGGATTGCAAGGATGTGTGGCTACTGTACGCGCTGCAGTGGCAATGTCAGGTGTTCCCTTGGTGCCCATCTCTGATGGTTTCTTCGTTCACTGCAAAGACAACGATGGAGGTCACAAATTCTGCCCTTCGGAGGGGAGCAGGGGACGCGGCGGGGATAGTGCTTCTGTGTAGCGCCCTTATTCTGCGAGGGCCTCGTGATGGAAGCGCTTTTGCCCGCTTCCCCTCCTCTCAGCTTTCTGCTGTGGTTCCTCCACAGGACTAAAACCAATCATGATAAATCAGAAACCCTCCCTTGGTCTCGGTGAGGTGCTGAGAACTCGGGATAAGAGTTTATCCATCCTAAATAATAATGCACTGGAGCTGGCAGCTCCCTGCTGACTCGATTTGCATGACGCTAAAAATCAATGACCCAGGCGACTCTTTGATGCGCGGAGAAGAGAGTCCAGAGGACTCAGTGCCGGACTATCCAGGGACATGCAGGATGCTGGAAGCTATTAACAGTGAGGATGTTGTCACGGGCTAGCCATGCCCTGGATTTCACACCAATCTAACAAAGGGAGCTAGTTGCTGTGAGTGCAGAGCCTGGGCTGATTAAATCTTTGTTTAAGAGCTCCAGAGCTCCATTACCTACATCAGGAGGGAGTTAATTAAACAAGGAAGGTGGGAGGTGGCAGCCAATGTGGCTGAGGGCATGTCCACAGAGGCACGGCTCCTGCGCGGCGCCAGCCGCCGCTCGCACATTGTTCCTCCGGACAGCGTGCCAGGCAAGAGCGAGTCTTCAGCAAACCCCAGCTGCTCACGTCGGTGCCGGTGCTTTCTGGGGTGGGGGGCAGCTGGAAAATTCTAGTGTGGAATTCTCGCCATCTTCTCTCCAGCCCCTGCTTTTCCTTACTCTCTCCTGGGGAATCTCTGGAAAGTGACATCTTTCCTGGGTGCTCCTCGCTCTGTCCCTGGCCCCCATTTGTGCCGTCGAAGCCAGTGAGTGGTGCTCAGCTGGGGCAGAGCTGCCAGCCCCGGGGCTCCGGTTGCTCCTCCCCACCTGTCAGTGCAATTGCTCCCGGAATTGCCCCAGCGCAAACAAAGTGGCAATTGGGCTCAGAGCTGATGTCCTCTTGGGCATGCCGGTGCATTCGGACGCATGCTGGCACCGGCACGTTCGCTTTCTAGCTGCCAAGCGCTCTTGCTGGCAAGGGGGATTTCAATGGGCACCTCGTTCAATTAGCAGGGCGGGGGGTGGAAATCAGCAGAGTTCCCCTCCAAGGGCAGTGCAGCAACTGTCTCTCCAGGCCCCCTATTTGTTATTTGGATATCAGGCTGCCCGTAATCGGTTTCCACTTCCATTAGGCGCATCCCTGTCAGGAGCTGGAGGCTCGGTGGCAGCCACCCCGCTGCTTCCATTTGGCTGTATGAGGCAATAGATTAGATTCCTGTTTGCTTCATGGAAGATCCCTAGTGATATCAATTAGATATGTCAGAGGGACCCGGGGGAATATTTCTTCCTTTATTTATTTATCGGAGTCAAAGACATCGCAGGCTATTGTGGTGAGACACATAATGTCTTCTTCACTCACACTCACTCTCTTTCTTTTTATGGCTTGTAATAAAGCACAGCAAAGGTCATCTCCAGGAGAGGAGAGGCTGTTGCTGGGCCGCTACCCAGCTGTGTTGGATGGAGCACCCCTGCTTGCAGACCCAGGCGCATGCTCGCCCTGTCTGAGCTGGGGCACAGATGAACTACCATGTCACCTCTGCTCACACTTGACATCTCTGAGAGCCTCGTATTTTGTTGCCTGTGTGCAGCTGCCCCGCACCGCACTGGCTCCCCAGCCCGGCTGCTGGCTCAGCGCATCCTGGCCGGCACCAGCCCCGGCACGTGGTGGAGCAGGAGGCACCACTCGGCAGCCCCAGCTCTGGCAGGTCCTGAGCACTGTCGGCTCCTGCTGCAGGTGCCACCGAGAGACACTGGAGCAAATCTAATGAGATAGGCAAGAAAGTGGTGCAAATAATTTAAATCTGTCAGTGCTGGAGACAGAGAGAGGTGAGGATGATGAAAGAAGCCCCGATGATGCCTGACGTCCTAGATATATCAGCTGGAGCAGGCGCTTCATTACAGTGCTGCGGGCCCCGGCCAGGCGTAGGGAAGGGGAAATGACGGTTAATGATCTCTCATTCCTCCTGGCACACGGCAGCAGCCTGGCCAAGTCCCTCCTCTCCTGGAGGGAGTTGGGGGATTCACAAAATGAGGATTGGTGAAAGAGAAACTTCTTTCTGAAGTTTGGCCAGCCTGAACTTGCTGTTTGTCCTTGCGGTGCCTGGGGAGGGATGCCCACCGATGGGAAAGCAGTGCGGAGCCATGGCAGGCGGCATGGGGACGAGGGCTGTGTGGAGCATCGCTCTGTGCCCGGCCAGGCCGGTGCACCCGCTGAGGCTGACTGCGGGGCAGCTGCCTGCATGCCAAAATCCCGTGACATTCTGCAAAAGACACGATCTTCCTGGTTTTGATGCAGCTGGTAAATCTTGCTTCGCATTAGCTGTATGTCCCTCTGAGTTAAGATGGCCTCGTCCATCCTGCGGGCAGCCTGGTTGCTTTCCAGGGCCTGTTAATCTGGTTTGTATAAAATACTGTTGGCTCCTGTCATCAACTGTCTCCTACTCCCACCGAGGTCAAGTGCAGACCTCTCATCCATTTCAATGAGAAGGGCAGGCCATAAAACATGCTTTATGAGTATTAGCTAACGAATCCCTCCCATGAGGCGTGCACTATGCAGTGAGGTGGTTGGGAATAGTTCCTTTTTAGCCCCCTTGAGTGCATTTCCTTGGTCTTTCGGGGGGCGTTGCTGCAAAGCCGTGAGATCTTTTAGAAGAGGGACTAAGGCGATATGTGGACCGCTGCTTTACTTACCATCTACCTCTTGCTGGGCTCCCTTGTGCCGGAGCCTCGGGATGATCCTGTGTCACCCCCCTGTGTTGCACACCAGGATGTGGTGGTCCTGCCCCTTGTGACCCCCCGAAGCCTGGCTCCCAGCTCGCCATGGAGGGTTTGCTTGTCACTAATCTGGGAATAACTCCCTGAATACCGAACTCGGGAGCTAGAGAGCTGCCCCGCTCACAGGCGACCGTTATTAATGCAGTGGTTTACTCTGGCTCCTGCGCTGGGAGTGAGTCCCATTTGAATGTTAATGCCTCTAAGATGAAACCTGGCTGATTAAATTTTAGACTTGCAAATGGGTTTGGTAAATAGATGTTAGGAAAGGCGGGACAGAGACTGCCTGCCTTGATAGCAGATACAGTAAATAGCAGCACTTTGTGATTAGGTGAGAGATTCACTCTCAGAAAATGGGAGTCTCAAGGGGCTGTTTTCTGGTGAGAAATCCTTTAAGTAAATAAATTTATGGCAGTTTTTCTTTGCCCGAACAAAAAAAAAAAAAAAGTCCCTCGGCTGCCTCTCCCAGGCTGTCTGCAGGCAGCTGAATGGGAAATAAAGAAATAAGCAGCCAGGCTGGGCGGGAGCCCTGCTTGGGTGCCGGGGCCAGGAAGTGGGCGCTTGCATCCCACTCCAGCAGCATCCCGGAGGGCAGCGGGACGATGAGCCACGATGCTCATGGCCTCTTATGCAGTGTACAGCAGGGAGGAGGGTTTTGTGGGAAGTGCCTTCGAGGTGGGTTCCCGGCGCTGCCACAGACGCTGTGTGCAGCGGGGTGTATCGCCAAAGGCTCGCTGAGCCCTCCGATAAACGCAACCCCTGTGGGGGCTGAGCCAGGCGGGGTGGCAGCGCCCCGTGGATGCTGCTGCAGTGAATGCAGGAATAATGGGAATGGGCAGGCAGGGAGGGATGGAGGCTCACCGCTCTTGGGGAAGCGCTTGAGCATCGACTGCTCCTGTTGGCGTGTGGGAAAGCAAAGGCGGGGAGCAGAGCTGCGGCTGGAGAGAGGCAGCAGCCTCCGTCTCAGTTGCAGTTGGATTATTCCTGCTTGGCACACAGGTTGATTTTATTTTCCCCATGAAAAAGAAAGCCTGTGTTTGAAATGCCTTTAAAAATGCAGATAGCAGGGCAAACTGTGTTGACCTCTGTGTATAATATAGAGGAAGACTTTAATAATAGCATTGCATTCATTCTTATCTGAAGCAGTATGAAATATTGAGAAGAAAGCAGAAAAAAGTGTTGAAGCCAGAGCCTGGATTTAGCACATATTAAAGCATTTGTCTTTTGCTCCCCTGCTAAGCTTGAACATACAGGGATGCTCCAGCACCAAAATGTGGGGAGAAACCCAGTGCAGGCAGGCAAAGTCCAATGAGAAGGGGCTGCCAGGCAGCGGACAGACGCTTTCCTTCCAGCTGCTTCCCCCTGTGGCAGAGTCTTCCCAACCTGGTGTGATTTTCAGGGCAAATTGGCTTTCCTAACTGTAGCTGGCAGGGATGCTGCTCTCAGAGGTCCCTCGCTTGGCGTCTCTGCCCTGTGGTCTGTCCGGCCATCGGCTCTCAAGGGAGAGCATGGCCACGCACCCTGTCCTGTTGCTCTGCTGAGCCTCTCCTGGGATCAGGTGCCAGGACTTCGTCTGCAGTGGCCTGCCCTTCTGCTGGGGGAGCTGGGGCTGGTGAATGTCCATTGAGAGTTATGCTTCCTATTTACCCGCCTGAAATCTCCATTGCTTTTCTTGTTCCGTATATTGGAACATACATCATCTGTTCATTAAAGCATAATCTCCAAATTATACCGGCTCTGAGCAAACAAGGTTACACTAGCTGCTCGCATTAGCAGGGATCGATACCGCACTGGGCCCGCTGCAGCTATTTGGGAGGAGCTGGTGCTAAAGCCTCATTTCTTCAAGGCAGGCAGAGGGATGCCCTGCCTGGGGGAGGGGGTAGCACTGGGAGTGCTGGATTTTCAATTGGTGAATGAGGCAGAAGCACCTTGAGATGGGGCTGGTTTGCCAGGTGCTGGACATCTGTAGAGCACCTGCGTGTCACTTGATGCTGGAGGGTTATTGAATGGATGGATGAATGCAGATGCCTGGCAGAAGTCCCTGGAGGAAGGAATTGAATCAGTGGGAAATAATCTTTCAAGTGGTGAGTAAAAACCAAGTGGAAGAAAAATTAAAAACTTGCCCCAAGCAAACCAACCAGTTGAGGTTTCTGATGGACTGAGTGACCCATGGTTCAGGAGCAGTGTTCCTCAGGACCACGGAGGCTCCTTTCCCACTGGGAACCAGAGCAGAGCCCATACTGTAGCAGACACGTTAATGTGTGCTGTGTTTGCCAGCAACAGAGCTCGGTGTTTCGGATAGCCTGGCTGATTGCCAGGCTCTGTAGTGGGTTAACGCCTGTCTTCTCCAACGTGCAGGGCTTGGCTGACTCCTGGGAATGCTCCCGTTAACAGCAGTGGACATGGCTGGGCTTGCACCCAAGTATGTCCCTAAGCCTCTGTCAAAAGGTATAGGCTTCAGAAATGAACGGGAAACAGAGGGACCTCCTTCTTCAGTCCCTTACCTGGCAGGGGTTTTGGGGAAGTTTAGTCTACTTCCCTTCTAAAAAAAGATACTGTGGTTCAGTGCTGGTGCTGTTGGGCGCTGAGCTTCACAGCCCTTCTTTGGGGATGGCTCCATGTCACGTACTTGTGGTCCTCCGTAAAACCCCTTGTGCTTGTGAGACATGGGGCACATGGTGTGCTCCTGGGCTGCCGGCTCCCCCGGCCAAGGTGGGCAGCGGGGCTCGACGCTGCAGGCAGTGTGCTGCCTGCCGCTGGCGGCACAGCAGGCGTTGTCATTGAGAGACATTACCGCAGTACCCCGACCACGATCCTCATGGGCACGGTAGCTGGTTTTGATTTGACAGGCTTCATGGGAAAGTATTTTAAATAATACATGAAGTTTCCGTGCAGTTCAAGGCTTGCGTGCTCGTTTAACAGCAGCTGCGATGTGTTATCGTCTGATAAACATGCTTGTTATATATTATGTATATCGCATCCTGATGCCAGATTCTTAGGGAGGTTTCTCCGGTCACACAGCTGGGCTGTTTGCTGTGCATGTGGATGAGGTTGCGTTAGCATCCCCGATGTAAACACTGCTGGTAAGCTCCGTGCAAAGCAGCGCTGCGACGTAGTGGAAAGGAGAGTCTAATCGCTACATCTAATTACTGAGAAGGGGAAATCGATACGGAGGATTTCTAAGTGTCTTAACATATCCTAAATTCCCTTCCTTTCATGGTGCTGCTTGCTAGCTTCAGTGAAGCTCTGCAGCGTAAAGGAGATCAGACTTCAGGGGCTTGACTGGCAGGGGAGAGCAGGATGTGGGAGGAGGAACGAAGGGCTCTTTGGCTGCTTCTGAGCCATGGGCAGCGCCGATGGCAAGGGAGGGATGGAGCAGGCACCATGGCCTGGTTAACTCGGGCCAGAGGGCATCGGGACCTCTGCTTTCCGGTGAAGAAACTTGCAGCTTGGTGCCCTGGCTCCTTCGGCGAGGGTCATGAGGCTCTTGCCTGAAGAGGGCATGGGCCAGGGGAGCCCACCCGCACAGCTGAGCCTGTCGGTGCTTGCTAACTGGGAAGGTGCAACGTGGATGTGTGGGAGCTGCTGCAGGAGTCCCGGACACAGATCTTGCATGTGTGCTAGGAAGGGGAACCATGGTTTTTCAAAGACACTGAGAAACTTGGATTTCAGGCAGATGGAAAGAGGGAACTAATTAAAAATAAACAAGTGCAAGTTTGTCCTTTTTTTTTTTTTTTAAAGGTTATATGTATTCTGCAAATGATGCCTGCCAACTTCAGGCAGGGGACTTGGGGGTTTGGGGCAGAAAAGAGCAGGGCTGGTTTGCCGTGAGGAGCACAAGCTGTTCTCAGCCCTGGCCTCCCGCTGCTGCCATCCACCGCAGGTGTGGGAGCACTGGGACAGTGTGGTCCCAGGGGGACTGTGGTTGGAAAGTCTCCCTGACCTTTTGGGGGGATCAGCTTGCAGCCTGAAGCGTGGAATCTGCTTATCCTGGAGGGCTGGCCAGCTCTGCCTGCAGCAGCGTGACCATTGCGTGCTGCCCATCCTGCTGCTGCCCAAACCCCCGTGCTGGGGACCAAAGGGCACCCGTCCAGCGGCAGCAGGGATGGCGACAAGGAGGAGGAAAGTGTTTCGGATTTGTTTGCCTCTCAGGCTTTTCAGAACTTGGGAGCAAACATTTCCTACACATCCGATGGTGGATATTCAGGGCTGAGATTTAATCTCCCTTTTATTCACATGCTGATGAGGTCCTCAGCAGCCCTTTCCAGGAGCTGCTGGTGGAGCTTCCCCAACCCCTTCCTCAGCTGAGAAGAGCCTTGTAAAGGCTACAAGTGGCCTTGGCTGCCTCCCTGCCCAACCACCAAATCCTTGGGACCGAGAGCAGGGGGTCAGTGCCCCCCCCCCCATCTGCTGATCCCCATTGCTTCAGACTTGCGCGTCTTCTGCGAGCAGTGCATTTCTGCGCTTTGGAGAAGCAAGCCTGCTGCTTAATGAGAGACAACCACTGGCTCTTGCCTTGCTAGGCAGCTAATTGAGGTGTGCTAGCTGGTCTCCTGTTAGGCAATCACCAGGAGTTTGTCTAAAGCAATTGCTGAGCACCTGCCGGATCAAAGGGCCTGGGCTCTTCAGCCTGCCAGTGCCCTCACTGCTGACAGTGCCTTCCTCCCGCTTCCCTGAGTGACTGGTTGACAAAATAAATCTGTGGGAGAAGGAGGCGGTTCTGATCTGCTGTCATCTTCCCCAAATGCTCCTGATGCATTTTCTTTCCTCATTACGTGCGAGATGTCAAGTCCTCACCTGCGAGAGTGCAACTCGACAGCTCTCCTACATGCCAGCCTCCCCCTGAAAGGCTTCAATCTCCCGCAGCAGTCGGCTGACAGGGTCCTTGCAGGGGTGGCTGCCTCGGGGGAGCTGCTACCCGCCTTCCCAGTGGCTCTGCCTCCTGGCCTGGCACCCTTCGGGGCCGTTTCCATCCTGTGCCGTGTACCCCTGCCCGCTGCCCCCCTGGCCTCGATGGCGAGGTCCCTTTGGCCAGAAACTGGGCTGTCCGCTTGCTCGTCCTCCTCTGAGGCTGGGCTTTCCGGGGTCTGCACCTCTTTGGACACTCCTGCGGGTGATAAGCAGCTCTGAGCACGTACCGGCACACATGGGTGCAGCCCTGACCCTGGGAACGCTTTCCCAGCTGCCACGTGCTGCAGGGCCAGGAGCGCAGACCTGCTGTGGGGAAGGAGTGGGGGCTTGGGGAAGGGTGGCTGAGCCGATTCACCTCCAGCATGCCTTTGTGGAGGAGAAGGAGCAATTAGCAGTCTGATAGCAAGATTAATAGCAGATGCTCATAATTAACTCACTACGCATGTAAGCAGCTATTGTCTCCATTTTATCCTGCACAGATTGATATTCAGGAGTGACTCATTATATAGACAGAACCTATTTTGCCTGCAGAGCGCAGCCACCAGAATGGAAATTGCAATTAGAGTTGGCTGCATCCCTGCCAAAGGAATTGAGAGGAGAATGCGCTGGGGTGGGACAGGCACCCCTCGCCTGCCAGGAGCGCTGCTGCAGGGGGCTGCCGTCAGTCCCCCCTCGCAGCCCTGAGCAGCATCCCAGGCTGGGTACTCCCCCCGCGCGCAGTGCAAGGTTTATTACTGCAGAGCTGCTGCTGGGCTGTCCCCAGCCCGCTTTTGAAAAGGAGAGTTGAAAAATGGCTGGAGAAACTGGAGAGTGGCCAAAAACTGCAGAGAGTTGCAAAGAGAAGCAGAACAAAGCGAGGTCAAACACTGCAGCTCTCTCCAGCCACAAAAGCCTTGTTTCTTGCCTATAAATGCTATCTGGGCCAGCCCTTCCCTTGCTGGTGTGACTGGTACCATGTGCTGGTATGGGCTAGGGACTTGGCTGTTTGTGTCCCTCCTGCTGAGGGCTTTGGGTGGCTGTTAAAGGATGCAGGGGCTGTGCCCACTACCTGATAGATGCAAGTACAGCTTCCCCATGCTTGGCACTGGTTTCAGAGGAAGGACCATAGCCGGGTGCACTGGGATACATCGTCTGTCCCCGCCGTGTGTGCGGCAGGGGTTCCCGCACATCGATCCTGCCAGTGCCCTTCAGTACCTCTCCTGTGGCTCAAGAAAACCCCAGCTAGCATGCCAGCACTCATCTCGAGGCATGTATTGATCTGAAGAAACTCGTCGAGTCCTGGTGAGGGCTGAGGGGGGACTGGCACATCGTGTTGTCGAGAGCCAGGGCTGTGAGCTTTTGGAGAGCGAGACGTGGGCTGTGTGAAGATGTGTCTGTATCATAGTGGTGTCTGCTCATGGCTACTGAGCTGCAGGGGCTCAGTGGACCCGGCTTCTTTGGACATTCCGGTAACCGCCTGTGTCAATTCACTTTCCTGGAACAGCTTCTCTAAGGATGACCCTCCCTGGGGAGAGAGAGGCAGGCATAAAGCTGCTGCTGCAGTCTATCTTTTGTTTTGTTTTTTTTTTCTCCCTGCTCACCATCATCTCTTAAAAGCCCTTCACTCAAGATTGAGTCAGGAAAGGTTTGTTTGTATAACCTGATAAAGTATTTTCACACTGCAAAGACACGAGCCGCTGAGGCTGGCGGCAGCACAGTCTCTTTGGTCTGGCTGTGCAGTGTTGGAGGGCACCTGGGGGAAGAGATGTGGGTCCTGCACATGGAGCCTCGGTGGGGTACCTGAGGGTATGCCGTTATAAAGCAGCCACCAATGCAACCGCTTAATAGGCTTTCAGAGACATACTGGGCTCTCTTAAACCCATTGCTCGCATCTAAGAGCAACTGGGCGTTGCCAGAGGGATGGATCCAGACCCTCGGCTGGTCCGAGGAGCAGTGCTGCCCTGTGCGGCAGAGCCTGCGGCAGCCCTAATATCAGATGTATCTCCTCGTGTGCTATGCTTCATTTGTTACGCATCACCTAGACGAAAGGAGGGGTTCTGCACTGCTGGGTGCTCCTGCCTAACGAGCCTCCGTGCTGGTGCGGTAGGGCGAACGGCAGGGTGCTGCAAAGGGGCTGAGTACCAGTGGTACTGCCGCGGGGAAGGGGAGCCCCTGTTCCCAGTTGTGCTGTACCGCTGCAGTCGAGTCAGGCGATTTCATTGTGGATCTCGTGGTATTCGGTGTGTTCTTAACGCTTCAGATCTAATATTAAATAAACTGGAAGGGAGCCTTTGTGGCAGAAAAGCTGAGAAACTAGCCTCTGGAGAATCCTAGACCAGAAGCCAGTGGGAAAACCTCCTGAAATGTGGCAGCTTGGCAACCCCTCTAATGCCATGCTGGGACAATGTTTTCCCTTTTTTTCTCCTCTTTGCTGAATTTCTTTGCTCTCACATGTCAAGCAGCAGGATTAAACAGAATCAGCCTGGAAAAGGAACTCTCTAAAGAAAACGCATGACTAATGACAAAACCACAGCACAGGTACCTCTGTTACAGCCTTGGCTGGCGTGAGCGAGTGCCACAGGGGTCCCCTCCCGCATCCCGCAGGAGGCTGTTCCGGCGAAGGCTGCTGTTCCGCTGCACTGCAACACCTGGTAAAACACCCATTAAATCTGATGACAGCACACTGATAGCGAAATAAAGTTAAATGACCGTTCCTTATCCCTTTGCTCAGAGGGCCTTGCCGATGGGTGCTAAATGGAGGGCCAAAGCTCAGACCCCTGCCTCCGGCCAGGGCTTTGCCATCACCGAGGGGTACAGCTTGGCAGGGCTGCACCCCTCCTGTGCAGGCAAACGCTGCCCACTGGCGCACTGCAATTCAGCAAAGTATTTAAATACATGTTTAACTTTTATAAAGCCATGTTTAATATATTTCCAATTAACCAAAGTACTCAAAAATGCGCCGGAATTTAAGCAAGCGGATAATTGTGTTCCGGGACTGGCGGCGCAGTCGGGTCTGGGTCCATAGCTAATGGTGCTGGGAGGATCTGGGAGAGTGGCTGTCCTTCCCCATGCCATGAATCGTGCGGGCTTCATTAGGTGCCCGCACAGCCTGAATGGAGAGGGCCACTTCTGCCACAGAAACCTGTGCAGGGAAAGACTTTTATTGCTGCTCAGACGGCTGTGACATGCCGTGAGGATGCCAATAGCGGTAACGTTTCTGTGGGTGCTTGTTTTTGTACGTGTGGGGCAGTTGGTAATGGTGGGATTCAAGGGATTCTCCCTTCAGAGAGCCACCTCCCGCTGTACCCCACACAAAGCGGGGTCAGGCTGTACCCTGGGGGCTGGATGCAGATGGAAAGCGCTGCAACCTGCAAGCAGCAGGGGCAAGGCATGGGGATGAGACAGAGGCAGTGGGACGCAGCGCGCAGCAGAAGATGGAATTATGCAGCACTGCCTGCTAACAAATTATCCCATTTGCGTAATCCCTGCACCCTGAGCAGCCTCGCAGTCTGATCTCCTCTGAAACTCCAGCGAGAAGCAAACATTTTTGGCTAATATCATCTGCACGTGTAATCAGACAGCCACGATTGCCATCTGGGCTCTGTGCATTCACGCAGACCTACGCCCAGGCAGGGGCATCGCTGTTGGAGCCGGGAGGGGTGCGGGGCTTGCATCCCTTGCTTGGGGGGGTCGCTGTCACAACCTCTTGCACGTTGGCGGTGGGCAACTGCTTCATCTCCTTCCCGCTGGAAGGGGTTTCCTCGCTGGGGATGCTGCAGGTCCCCGCTCTGCACAGCAGGTCCTCTGCCTGGGCTAACAGCGCCCATGGCTTTGGGTGGGTTCAGCAATGCTCCCGCTGTCCCTCTCTTCTGCTTCCCCTGCCGGGGGAGAGGTTTCTGTCCCTGCACCGTGGCCGCAGCCTCGGTGGGGTGATGGGCAGGCAGTGGGCTGCCCTCATCGGGGACGAGAGTGGGAATGGATCCACAGCTGCTTATTTCCATGAGTGATGGCTCAGGTACGGGCTGGGGGTGCCGGGCTGTCAGGGAAGAAGCGCACTCTTCGGAGCCTCCAGCTCTTTGCTCCTGCATCTTCTCACTGGCTTGTGTTGCCTCCTAACAGACCGCGAAGGCGCAGGCATATGGTAATGCATATTTAACTGATATTTACATTCAACATTGTCTCTCTGTAGCTCTGTTTTCCTTCCCAAACGCTCTAATTCCTCCAGGCTCCCGGCTGGTGCAGCTGGGGAGGCGCGGGAGGGAGGCGGGTGCCTTTGGCAGGGCCCAGGGGGGCTGTGCGGGGATGGTGCTGCCCGCGTGCTCCCGCTCAGCACCCCCTTCCCTAGTGCAAAGGGAGCGTGTGGGGGCAGCTTCCTCGGCTGGGAGCCGAAATGCAGAGACCTGCCCGCTCTGGGTGCCTGCTCCTAGGCTGGGGGCTCTCTGAAGATAAAGCAAACCATCCACAAGGCCACTTTGGGGAGTAAAATACTTGGTGTTTTCAGGAAAGGTGCACGAGAGGGCGGTGTTGGGGTCTGCAAAGCGCCAAGGTGTGATGCCCCCGGCATGCTGCCCCAACCGGGGTTCCCTCTGGGCTCCCACCCACCCCTGCTCCCCTGCCCCAGGGGTGAGCATCCTCCTGCGCCAGGGAAGTGCCCCCATTCCCCTTCTGGCAGCGGTCCCTTGCTTGGGAGAGTGAATCGCACGGGGAAGGGCCTTTGCCGGGGCTGGGCGTGGTGTGACGTCCCCTGTCGGCTCTTACTGATGGCTGAGAAATGCGAAAACCAATTAAGAACAGAGGGGAACAGTTAAGGCAAAAAAATAAATAGCTCCCGTTCCAATTGACTCCGCGCCTTAATCCTGGTGCTCGGGAGCTATCGTTATTCCAAACATACCGGCATAATAATTAAACATAATTACTTGTAGGTTCTGGGCTGGTGACTATCTATACCTAATGCTCCTAATGAAATTTCAGTTAAGAAACACAGCGACTGCTTAATAAATAATAACAATACCTCACTGTCTAGGCATCAGAAGGGCCCTGGTGTGGTTGGGGCACCCGGCAGGGAGGGAGCTGGGAGCAGGGGCTGCAGGGAGCAGCGTGCCCCGAGAGCATCCCCAGTCCTGTCCTTGTGCTGTCCTGTGCCCCTTCAAGTGCTGCTGGGGTGTTTTAAGCTGGGGGGCGGGTGGTGTAAGAGCCTCCAAATATCCTTGCAGACCTGGCTCCCACATCCCCACCTGCCCTTGGCCTCCCTCCTGTCCTTAAAACGCAGCCTGGGGCAACCCGTAAAAGGTCCTTCAGGGTCTTCAATCTCTCTGTATCAGTTTTAAAAAGTAAATGATTATTTCAGTAATGAGTATGTCGTCGGAGCTCCAGAGAGAGAAATCACCTGTTTAGCTCAGAACCTTTTCCTTGAGAATTAATCCTAATTTAGGATCCAATTATAAACATGGAGGGTGATATAATGGCCTGAAACATTAGTCAAGGCAAATTCCATAATTAATGACTACTAATATGAAACAGTTTGAAAATGAGGATGCATTTTGTTTTTAAATCCTACCTCCTCCCCCTCCTCTGAGAAATCTGCCAGCTTTGGGAGCACTTCAAGAGAACAAAGACCCTTTGAAAGCTCCGTTCCCCCCCACTTTCGATGCTTATCTGAAAGGACATCTTTTTTCCCCTTAGTTGCTGTAATCATAAAAGCCCAGGTGACAAACTGCTTCATACCAGGCATCCTCAATTTGA
Organism: Buteo buteo; assembly: GCF_964188355.1. Taxonomy (NCBI): domain Eukaryota; kingdom Metazoa; phylum Chordata; class Aves; order Accipitriformes; family Accipitridae; genus Buteo; species Buteo buteo. The sequence continues at coordinate 7,607,068 of NC_134179.1, forward strand.
AGTTGGGGGTTTTATAAATATATATATATATGTGTGTGTGTGTGTGTATATATAGAAAAGGCAGCAGCAGCAGCATTGATGCTCTGTGCCAGCAGATGATTTCTATCGGCTCACCAGGGAAAAAACAAGCCAACAAACTTTAAGGAAGGACAACTTTAATCTTGGTCTCCCCCGGGGTGGCGATGCCGCATGCCATGTGGTGCTGTGGCGTTCCTGGCTTGGCGGGCGCGCTGGCGGGGGGGCACGGCGGCTTTGAAGGGTGTTGGGCTGGCCCAGCTCCAGGGCAGGCTCTTTCACACGGGGACCGCTGTGATCCTCTTAGCAGTGGCAGGGCTGCCGGGTTTAAGGGACGTGTTATTACCTCCTCGGCCGCCAGCAACGCTTTGCAAATGCACCGCAGGCGAGTTTTTCTGGGCTTGTAAATACTTTCATCTCTGTGTTGTGCTTTCTGTTACTGCAGGAAAGAAAGATAACTTTTAATGTTATGGCTCGAAGTTGCCCCAGCATAATGTCATTGGGCAGCTGAGGGAAATGGCTCTGAGCTTTCATTAGCAATATGCTGATTTTTCGCCCAGTCCAGGTCGCTTCGACAATGCGGTTGTGCTCGGCATTTGCTTGGCTCAGGGCGTTTACCGTCCCTCTGGTCCACAATTGCACGTAGATGAGGGCTGCAAAACCCTGTTTGCAGCGTTTCTCAGAGGTCCAGGCATGTGCCCATCATGGACATGTCAGCCCATAGCACCAAAGCAAAATACCTGTAAAAGACATTTGCTTCGTGGAACTGGATGACGGACCTGCAATCCATGTGCTTCAGGGAAAAGGAGGGGGCAACGGGAGGGCACCCGGGGACCGTGGCCCAGCTGTGGGAACTCCTTCCGCCCTGCAACTATGAATACGAAGTGACTTCATAAAGATCAAACTAGGCTCAGAAGCCTGAGGTTCCTGCTTCTGCTGGAGATGCCTCCATCTCCTCGCTTGCTGTTCCGGTGGGACACTTGGGTGTCACCGCGCCGGGCGAGTGGCCGTCATCCTCCCAGGACTGGGCAGCCCGCTGTGTGTGGGGTGGCTGGCACCAGCCCGGTCTCGGCAATGTCTTGGCATGGCTCTGGTTTCCAAGGTGACTATCTCCTTCCCCAGCCTTTGAACTCCAAGGTGATTTCTTGTCTCTGAACACCACGGCAGGTCCGCCGGTGTTTCTCCACACCGTGCCGAGACGGCTTTGCTGCCTGGGATGCGTTTCGCAGTCTGATCAACAAAGTGTTTTGGTCAGATAAGGCTGACTTGGATTGTCACAGGCTTCAATAAATAAATATCTGTCTCTCCGTAACAAACGTGCTCAGCAGCGTTGAGAAACCTCCTGAGTTTTTTTCCTTCTCCAGCTCAGCCCCAGGTGGGGAGAGGTAAGAGTGAAATCCAGTAAAGCCCCTCAGCAAGTCGGGGGCTTGGGAAACGGATAGGGGAGCTCTTGGCAGTGATGGACGGGTCAGAAAGGTAATGGATTTACCTGGATTATCAAGTTAAATACCCTGGAGTCTTGGAGGGGCAATGGGCTGGGGGGAACCTATTGCAGGACCGGGGGGTGCAGAGTTAGAGCTCCGCTTCCCCTCACTGCGGCACTCACAGTCATCTTCCTGCATAGATTTTTATCTGCAATCTTTTGTGAATGATAGAAAGCAAAGGGAAAAGAAAAAAAGAAAAATTGGAGGGGGTTGAAAGTCACCCTTTGAGGACAATTTCATTGTTGCAGGCTTTACAAGCTGAGTGGCTGAATCTACTCACAATTCAGTGCCAAGCAAATACCCAAACTGCACAAGCTCTCACAGCTTTGATCCCGAAATGTGGGCATGCTACTCGGCAGACGGAACGATGTGTGTTTGGCCCACTATATCGGTTATCCCCAGGGCTGTTTCTGCAGCCCTCGGATACTTTGCATTGCTATTTCAGGCTTGTTCGCTGTTGTGCCTCTTCCCTCTGCTGCTGCAGGCGGCTGCAGCTGGGTGCCCCGAGGGGTGCAGACAATGCAGGTGGGTGCTGAGGGGCTGCTCGGCTCCCACAGCCGCAGCAGGGGCGACCGCAGCAGGGGCAATAGCAACTTGCACCACTTTTTCACGGTGTCTTCCATCTGACCGCTTTGTGTGGTTCGGTCTCCCTGGGTTGATAAGAATGTACCGCTCCCGAGTAGACGGGGTCTACCTGGAGGGGAGTGCGTGTTATCGCATGTAGTTCAGCAGTTTCTGACCAAGGGGGTTGACTTTCTTTGTTCTAGGACAGGTCTTGGAGTTCTTTTAACTTCTCTGTCTGTCTGTTTGCGTCTGTCTGTCTAGATTTTTGTAATTCTCTCTCTCCCAGGGCAGGTGAATGCTTGCAGTGAGTATCTGCCTGCATCATTGGTCTCTGTCCTCTCTCAGGCTGGTGGACACGATGTATATCCCCAAGAGAGTCCTGCAGGAGAAGCTCTGTCTGCCTCACAGGACCCGTGTGAGTCCTGCTGGGTGAGAAGGGGCCAGGGAAGCTCCACCGTGTAGCACCCTCCACCCTCTGCCATGAAAACCCCTTCCTAGAGGTTAATTCAGCCTTAATCTTGGGCTCAGTGAGTCAGAGGTCGGTGCTCCTTTGCGAGGCAGGACAAGATAATCTGCTTATCTTTGAGTCTATCGCACTGTCACAGCCCTTTCTGCCTATGGTGAATTAGTGCCACGCTATTAGGGATTATGGTCCCCCCACCCCCACCCCCAACCCTGATCTCCCATAAATCTCTTGAGCTTTGGTGCCTGAGCTGTGGGGAAACTGTGCCAAATGCTAATAGCGCTGGACCATAAATCCCTCCTCCTGCACTTAAAAGCCAGTAATTTCTGTTCTCTCCTGGGCAGCAGCATGTGCCATCCTGGGGATATTTGTCAGTACCAACCGTGCAGGCAGAGGTGCGGTGCTGCCTGGCCTGGGGATATGGACCTGGCGATCCTTTCCAGCTGGAGCTCCCCGTGGCTGGGAAAACTGCTGCTCCGTGCTGTCTCTCCCTCTCTGCATTCAGCAAAGGAGGACAAGGACACCCACCGTGGCATGGGCACCTTCCAAACTGTGCATCTCCAATGGGATCCTGCCGGCCGCCAGCAGGCATGGCTGCAGTGCAGGGGCTTACAGAGCCTGCCAGCACCTGACTGTATCAAAATGCCCAGATCTGCTCCCCTGAGGTTTTCAGCCTTTCCCTGCACAAAGCGAGGTTCAGTCCCACCTGCTTTTGCCTGGCAGCTCACACAGCCCGAGCCTTCCCCACGGGCCCCCGCTGAGCCCGGTGTGCAGCACCGCACGGCGCTGGAGCGTGCCGCACGCAGAGAGGAGCTTCTGGCTCGGGCTCTGCAATGTCAAGAGCTTCAGCTAATCCAGCAAAGCATCCAAACATATTGCCCGAGGCGCCAGCCAGCACCATGCTGCAGATCTGCAATTTAATCTTCGTGCTTCTGATGGTTCCAGCCTCAGCAAAACACGTGCTGAAAGAACAGCTCTTCGTGAGGATGCTCAGAAAAACCCGCTCGGCAGCTGCGTGGAGCTTGGGGCAGGAAAATGGCAAAAGGAGGAGGGGGCACTGGCTGGAGCAGCACCGGGTGGGGAGGCAGGGTGCAGGCAGCGCTGCTGGAATGGGGCACGGGGCAGGCAGGCAATGGTGCCGCTCGTGCAGTGGCAGGTGAAGCCTCCCGCGTCACGGGGAAGGCTGGTAGTGTGGCGGTGACTGCTGCACGTGTCAAGGTTTCTCCTTCTTCCTCTGTGACGTCCCTTTGTGCAAGCGGGTTCCAAAGACGGCGCTCCCCCTTCCCCTTCTTTAGGAAGGTTTTCATGAAACTTTAATTATAGTAGCACTGTTTAGAAAGATCGTTAGAAAGGATCATTACCCCTCCTGAACAAACAGCAGTCACAAGTGCGACACAAGCGCACTGTGAAATATCAGGGTGACAAAATACTCCCGGTGCTATCTGTGGTGTGTCAGCTCACCCAGTGCCGTGTAACACCTCAATTTGTAAGGAAGATCGCGTGCCGTGCCCTATGATAAATGTTTAAGTGAGGTGTTCAGATGAGTCAGACGTTGAGGAAGGAACTGATTTATCCTTCTGTGGCAAAACATCCCAGCCTACCTGCTGATAATCCTGCAGATGATAAACCCCAGTTTCCCAGTGAGCATCACTCTGCTCCGCTCCAGGGGCACTGGAGGGGACGAAGGACTGGATGCGCCAGTGTCTAACTTCAATTCACGTTTCAGGACAACAAGCAAATGCTTTCAGGGACTCATTTTTGGTGGGTTCTCAAATGCAGGTTGCCTGTCTCCCATCTTTCCCCCTGGGGTGCAGGCTGGCAGCCCTGGGCAGGGGAGCACCTGGCTTTTGCATGGTGCTTCTCCCCGCAGAGCTGCGCTTGCTTTGCAAAGGAGGGTTTTACACGTGAGGAGACCAAGGGACAAGGTGGGGAGCAACTGGCCCAAGGTGACTCAGGGAGCCAGCGGCAGCAGGAGCTGTTTCTGCCTCTCCTGGAGGCTCTTGCACGGTCGGTGCCTGGGCAGTGGCGCGGCGAGCCCCGGCAGGGCTGGCCGCAGGCACGGTGGCGCGATGCAGCGAGTGGTGTTCGAGGATGATATGGCAAGTAATCGCTGAACAGAGGAGAATAAATCTCCAGCGTTAGGGGTGGATGTACAGTGCCGTAAAGCAAAGAACCAATATAACAGTCTACAT